>NC_092877.1:352809064-353462189 GCF_028372415.1 Notamacropus eugenii | reverse complement strand
AGACCTAGTAGTGGTATTGCTGGGTCAAAAGACGTAGGCAGTTTAAGAACACTTTAGGCTGCCTATGAATTTCTAACTGCACACTCCCATATAAGAAGAAAAGTTGGCTGGCATCGATGTAGAACGTTCTTACCAATAAAAGCCCTGTGAGGTGGGGAGTATAAACATTATTATCTTCATTTGGCAAATGAGGAAACCGAGGTTCGGAGAGTTCAACAACTTGCTAAGTGTCATGTAACTAATAAGAGCAGAAATCAATAGATTGATCAAGAAAGATTTATTGAGCACCTACTCTGCATCAGGTGCCATGCTAGGTGCCAAGGTTACAAAAGCAGAAATGAAATAATCCTTGCTTTCAAAAATCTTACATTACAATCAAGGGAGGCAATGGATATAAACATAAAATACACAAATTAGATAAAGGGAGATTTTGTGGGGAGGAGGAACTAGCAATTGATTAGAGTTGAGGCGAGGAGTTGAGAAGGGCTTCATAGAAAAGATACCTGGAGAGCTGCATTTGGAAGGAAACAAGGGATTCCAAGAGGTGGTGAAGTGGGAGTTTCATGAGGTGGTGAAGTGGGAGTTTCATCCAAGTGTGGGACACGTATGGTCAGTGGAAATGTGTGGAGATGAGCGATGCAGTGCCATATGTGAGGAGCACAAAGAAAGCCAGTTTGGCTGGATTGCAGAGTGTGGGAAGGAGGTTCACACAAAATAATGAGCTTGGAAAGGTAGGTGGCCATGGAAGACTTTCAAAGTTAATGAGAACAGCTTTGATTTGATCTTAGAGGCAATAGGGAGCCATAAGAGTTTATTGAATAAGAGGGAGTAAGGAAGTGACATGATCAGACTTGTACTTAAGAAAATCATTTTGGTGTCTGTGTGCAGGATGGGTTGGAGAGGAGAAATATTTGAAGTAGGGAAACCAATAAAGAGGCCATGAAAATGGTCTAGACAGGAGATTATGAAGGCCTGAACTACAGTTATAGTCATGAGAGTAGAGAGAAGGGGCCAGGTGTGAGAGATATTGTTGAGAGAAGGATAAGATTTGGATTTGGCAGATAAGGAAGAAATGTGGAATCAAGGATAATTACAAGGTTACAAATTTTAGTGGCTGGAAGGACAAACCTGGACAGAAAGAGGGAAGTTTAGAAGGGAAGTAAGTTTTGTGGGAAAGATTATGCGTTCGGTTTAAGATGCCTACAAGAAATCTTATTTGAAATATTCATTAGGTACTTAGAAAAAGGGCAGCTAGCTGGTTCAGTGGATAGAGCACTGGGTCTGGAGTCAGGAAGACTCATCTTCTTGAGTTCAAATCCAGCTTCAGACTCTTACTAGCTGTGTGACCTTGGGCAAGTCATTTCACTTTGTCTGCCTCATTTTCCTCATCTGTAAAATGAACTAGAGAAGGAAATAGCAAACCATTCCAGTACCTTTGCCAAGAAAACCCTAAATGGTGTCACGAAGAGTTGGACAGGAATGAACAACAATATTACCTTCCCTTCCCTCTGGGCTGTTTTGACTAGGGTACCCTAGATGCAAGTCTGGCTTAAATACCCATTCATCCTCTATGGAGATACCTGGAGCCCTAGATGCTTGTCTCTAACATTCAGTCCTCACTCTTCTTCCTTCCTGTTTGTTGCCAACATCTTAGCTGCAACACATCCTTCCAGGGCTTAGTCATTAGTTGGAGTTCCCATATGATAGTCTTCAAGACTTCTGATGATATCCCTACTTGAGCTGAAAACATTTTTGACAAAATTATTAAACCATAGACAAAGAAAATATTGTGGATACATTTATTTCAACTTTAGCATAGCTTTTGAAAAAGTATCACATTTTTTTTGTATGTGGAAAAGATAGAGAGATATGGATTAGATGATGATATAATTAGCTGTATTCACCACTGGTTGCATTGACAAACTCAAAAAGTAACTATTATTGGTTTGATGTCAGTTGGGCAGGAAGTCTCCAGTGGAGTACCCCAAGGATCTGTATTTAGACTTATATTGTTTGATATTTTTATTAATAACTTGGATAGAGGTATGGTTGGTATGCTTATTAAATTTATGGATGATACAATACCAAGAAGGATAGATAGTGAACATACTGGGTGACACAGTCAGTATCCAAAAAGATCTTCACATGTTAGAGAATTGGGATCAATCTAAGAGGAAAACATTCAATAGGGATAAATGAAAGGTCTTACATTTGGGTACAAAGAATCAGTTTCCCTGGGAGAGGATGAAATCATTATTAGACAGTAGTTGTTCTGAAACTGTATCTCCAGCACTCATGGTACCTGGCACATAGTAGATATTTAATAAATGCTTGTTGACTGACTTCTTGTAGACTTCATCCAATTTGTACTAAGACTACCAGCTCCTTTGCTGCCTCCTGGCTTTACCCTTAGAGCCAACCACCCCATTTTGTTGCATTAAGAAGCCTAGAATCCCACACTCTGCTTTTACTTCCAGATTACAGCTTGAATGCCAGCTTCTTCTCAAGGACGTTTCTGTCTTTCCCTTGGGCCCTCCAAATTGTCCCTCATCCACATTGATCATTGGTTCCCTTCTCCATAGGGCTGGAACTTGACAGTGTAGTTAATAAGCAATCCTTTTAATTGACTTTTCCTAGTCTCCACCTTATCAAATTACTGCCCATTTCTTTATTTTTAACTAAGGCATTAGTCTCCAGCACTATTACAACCCATTGGAGTCAGAGCTCCCATTCGTAAGGTATTAACCCTCCTTTTCAGAGAGTTATTCTTTTCACATCCCATTATATGACCACAAGAAGCCCTATAACAATATATGATTTCCAGGTCCTGGCTTAAGGTCCTAAACTAAACTCATTTTTACCAATATTTTATACAACTTAATTCCAATCAAATCCAAACTTTAGGCAGTCATAAGATCATAGATTTATAGCTGGAAGAGGCCTTAGAGATCTTTGAGTCCAACTCCTTCATTTTACAGATGAGGAAACTGAGGCTGAGAGATTAAGTGATTTGCCCAGCATCTCACAGCCAATAAATGTATAAGGCAGGATTGGAACTGAGAGCTTCCTGATTTCAACCACTTTCTCTGGGAGACCAAGAAGTCCAATGTCACTGGACTTCAGAGTACATGGGGATGTGTCTGTGTATGATGGGGTGGTGGTGGCAGTGGTATGAAACATAAAAACACTGGAAATGTATGAAGGAACCAGTTTGTGGAGAGTTTTATAAGCCAAATGATATTATATTTCATTCTAGAGTTGATGGGAAATCACTGACATTGATTGAAAAAGATGGGGAGGGGTGGCATTGTCAGATCTATATTTCTAGAAGATTAATTTGACAGCTGAGTAGAGGATGGACTGAAGTAGGGATAGATAGATTTGAGGCAGGGAGACCAACTAATAGATTCCTGCAATCATCCAGGCATGAGGTGATGGGGACTTGTAACAGGGTGGTGGCAGTGCCATAGGAGAGAAGGAGGTATATTCAAAAGTTTCTACAAAGTTAGATAACAGGACTTGGTTGAAGATAAATGAGAGATTGGGGATGTTAGGGGGGTATTTTGAAAAAAATGGGATAGAATGTGGACACGTGCATATAGAGGGTTTTATCTTGGCAAGGAGAAGGGTCCAATTGCCCTCTGAGATCCCTACCAGTTCTAACACCTTTTTCCGTGCTTTGACGTATCTGTGATCTCTTCCAGGTAGGCATTCCCTCCCCTAATACAGATTGCCACCTCTTCACACTCTATTATCTTGATGCTTCCCTGCATGGAGGACCCACCCAACATTCTAGAAGTCTTCCCTTGCATCTTTTAATATTTTGGAGTCACCAAGTCTTTCCACTTAACCCTTACACAGAATCAGTGAAAAGAGATTACTCTTTCCCACCTAAATTCTTGAGCCATTTTTTTCTGCCACCATTTTGCTCTCATCACTTTTTCCTGGGAAAGGACAAGCTATTTTCCACATTCTGGTAATGAGTCCAAATGTAAATCTGGAGGTTGACAGTTCATCAGCCTTACCTTAGAACTACTTTTTGGGAACTGGGAGTCCTTTGCGAGATACATCTTCATTCAGCTTGACAAAGTCTCCATCCATTTAGTTCCAGACAAATTCTAAGGGCTTTTTTGGTATTAGTGCTGTCACAGGGATTATTGTCCTGCCATACCCACATATTGTGATCCACAGATAATGGAAAAACAAATAATGATGAACCTTTTGGTTTATTTGCTTTAATTCAAGGAAGTGCTACTGTTTTGACTTGGCAGATCTCCCAGGAAAGAAATCTCATTGCTATGGTAACCATACCTGGCAGCCACTTAAATATGATCACTCCATATGCTATGTGGATGTGCATGTTATAAGGTTCAATTTTGCTACACATTTGATCCTTAATCAACTTTCCAGAATAGAACACCTTAGCTAAATAGATCTCTTTGTATTCCTCATTAAAGAATCATAACCTTAATGAACATTAGAGCTAGAAATCACATTAGAAACCTACTTTTTCACTTTAAAGAAGAACAACCTTGGACTCAGAGGTGTTAATTCACTTGCCCAGGATCATAGGATCAGAGAATCCTAAATTGAGGGCTAGAAGAGACCTTAATAACCTTCAGGTCCAACTGCCTGAATTTATAGATGAGGAAATTACAGCTCAGAGAGGTTTAGAGACTTGATCACAACCACACAGGAAGCTAGGAATTATTTAAAGAATGATTTGAGCTCAGGTCTCCCTAGTTCCAGCACTGTAACCCCTACAGAATTTTGATCTCTTAGTCACAAAAGTTCAGTTGTTCAGCCATGTCTGACTTTTTGTGATCCCATTTGGGATTTTCTTGGCAACAATAGTGGTTTGCCATGTCCTTCTTCAGCTCATTTGACAGATGAGGAAACTGAGACAAAGTTAAGTGACTTACCCAGAGTCACACAGCTAGTTGGTATCTGATGTCAGATTTGAATTCAGGAAGATGAGTGTTCCTGATTCCAGACACTCTGTGCATTGGACCACACCTAGCTGCCCACAGTCAAAGAGGTAAGTAGCAAATTCAGAATTCAAACCTGGGTGTTAGGATGGAAAGGATATGCTTTGGCTATGTGGTGACCCACAAATGGCTATCTATTAAATCAAATGGGGATATTATCAAATGGGAATAATAGCACCTTCCTCTCAAGATGCCTTGCTATATCATAACAAATTCTGGCTGGTGCCTTGCTCCTGTCCCTTTCCCATGACAGTGGCAGGAGGCTGGCATGCTCAGTCATTTAAAGGAGAGACCCCTTATGACTTCTTCTTCTTCCTTCAACCATTCAGGTGGTCTCCAGTAACTAGGATTTCCAGGAAATCTAGAAAACTGCCTTAACATAAGGCATTACCTTCAGGCTTCCAGACTGCTAATTGGTTGGTTTACATTTCATTCTAGCTCTGCATTGTCTCATCCTTCTGGTCTATGGAATTTAGATACCAAGGCTTCCAGAAGAGTCTAGTTATAAGTTACTGAATCCTGTTTTAAGTAGAATCATACATCATGGCTTTAGAGCTAGAAGGGCCCTAAGAGACTGCCTTATCCAGCTCCCTCATCTTATAGATGAGGAAAAGAGACCCAATTGACTGGGATTTGAAACCAGAACCTCTAACTCCAATTCCTTCTTTCTTCCTTTCCTTCTTTCCTTCTTTCCTTCTTTCTTTCTTTCTTTCTTTCTTTCTTTCTTTCTTTCTTTCTTTCTTTCTTTCTTTCTTTCTTTCTTTCTTTCTTTCTTTCTTTCTTCCTTTCTTTCTTTCTCTCTCCCTTCCTTCCTTCCTTCCTTCCTTCCTTCCTTCCTTCCTTCCTTCCTTCCTTCCTTCCTTCCTTCCTTCCTTCCTTTCTTTCTTTCTTTCTTTCTTTCTTTCTTTCTTTCTTTCTTTCTTTCTTTCTTTCTTTCTTTCTTTCTTTCTTTCTTTCTTTCTCTCTCTCTCCCTTCCTTCCTTCCTTCCTTCCTTCCTTCCTTCCTTCCTTCCTTCCTTCCTTTCCCTTCCTGCCTTTCTTCTTTTTTTCTTTCCCTCTTTTTGCAGCACTATGATAATTGGGCCATCAGTGCATACTGTGAGTCTTTTGTGTCTTTTAGTATTTCTTTAAAGTACAGAAAATAAACTCCCATCATATCTTGGATTCATTTTGTATATTGACTAACTTCCTACATGTCACTTTGGAGATGAGCCAAAACCTAAGCTTTAAATAATTTGTCCCTGGGGTGCCAGATGCAGGTCTTAACAAGCAGAGGAGTGAGACAAAGGGGGTGGTATCTATCTCTCTTCTCATGAGAGGCTGAACTTGGTTTTGTGCCAGTCTGCAAGGGAGGAGGTGGGCTCAGGGTCCCAGTTTCTTGGACTCTACAGCAGGTATTTCAAAGTTAGAGAAACTAGGTTGGTGAGGTGTGTGTGTTTGTGTGTGTGTGTTTGTGTGTGTTTGTGTGTGTGTGTGTGTCTGTGTGTGTGTGTGTGTGTGTGTGTAAAGGGCTAACAGGGGGCCTTTTCCTTTTACTCACCTCTGGAGGAGAGAATGAGGCTGATGACTTTGTCCAGCTCTGCCTCACTTAAATTCAATTCATGAGCAGGTCAAGACCTCACCCTTGTGATGAAATTGGTCCTCTGAAATCGAAGGAGCAACAACAAATAACCAAAAAACCTCTACATTAGGGACAGCTTAGGAAGAGCTCCTATTCACAGTGAGCTCTACTTTTGGGTCTCTCTCTCACTTTTCCCTTTGAAACTTCATTTCATTGACTTTCGGACAACTGGCACCACCCAAGAGATTGAAGGAGGCATATGCAATGATTAAGGGAACTAATGACTAATCATGCCTCATAACAGTTCAGCCCAGGGTGAATGAATGAATGAATGAGCATTTTTTTGGGGGCACTTACTATGGGTTAAACACTATGTTAATCTTTGGAGAATGCAAATACAAAAAAGTTTGTCAGTCTCTACTCTCAAGGAAATTTCATTTGAGTAAGGCGGGGGTTCTTAACTCTTTTTATGGGCCCCTTCTCAGAATGCTTTTAAATAAATAAAATATCTAGAATTAGAAAGGAAACCAACTGCATTAGAATAAAGTTATTAAAGTATTTAAAAAAACACCCACCAAGGTTAGAGACCCCAGGTTAAGAACTCCTGGGGTAGAGAAAGGCAATGCATACATGGGATTGTTGGCCACAGGTGCTTTGGCATAGCAAGTCATGGAGATTGCAAGTAGAACCAGGGGACAGTCTGTAGACTCACCCTGTCCTAAGTGGTGGTGACTTTATCACAGTACCGACAGCTAGAGGTGGAAAAATGGAAGGGTAAATGCCTTACTCTTTGGCTGAGCATTCAGTGGCTGGAGAGAAGAGGAGAACTCATGTATATCAAAAAGGTTGTGTTTGATGATTACTATTAAGTTCACAGTTTTAAGAAGAGGAGAGGAAGGAGACCCATCTCTTCATCACCTCTTTCCACCATCATTTCTAACCTGCTCTCTTTCTCTCTGTCGTGGGTAAAGTAAGCCTGGTACTCATGACAAAGGAGAAATAGGCAGATTGACATGAGCATGCCACTCAACAATGCTTCTACATCAGATGCATTCCCTTTTCAGCACTTTGGGCAGCCAGGTGGCACAGTGGACAGAGTACCAGACCTGGAGTCAGGGAGAACCAAGTTCAAATCTGATTTCAGACACTTTCTAGCTGTATGACCTTGGGCAAGTCACTTCACCACTATCTGCCTCAGTTTCCTTAATTCTAAAATGGGGATAACAATAGCACCTTCTTCTCAGGGTTGTTGTGAGGATCAAATAACATGATATTTGTACAGTGCCTGGCCCATAGTAGGTACTATATAAATGTTTATTTTTGCCCCCTTCTCCGTCTAGAGTTCTAGACCTAGATTAACATCTGTCTTTGGATATTCAATAGGATTGTGGATGTGGAGCTAGAAGGGACCGTGGAGGTCCTCTAGTACAACCCTCTCATTTTACATTGGAGGAAGCTGAGGCACATAGAAGAAGAGTTTGCCCAGGATTAGCCAGCTAGTAAGTGTCTAAGGGATGATTTGAACCCAAATCTTCCTGACTTTAGCATCTTATCCAATCTTCCACGCTGCCATTAGCTGTGTGACCATGAATAAGAAGTCACTGAATCTCTCTGACCCTGACTTTGCTCCTCTGTTTTTAAAAAAAATAGGAATAACAATGCCTGTCATACCTGTCTCACAGAGCTATTGTGAAGGCCAAGAAAAATAATATATATTTACATATATGTGCATATACACATACACACCATACATATACATATATATGTATATGTGAGTGTTATAAGTCACAAAGGATGACATAAATATGTTTTTTTAAAAAAATCTGAACCTATGATTTCATCAGTGTAACTCCTGGTGTGGGAGTTCTGTCCAATAACGAAGATCTCAGTAATTAACCTATAACATAACCTTTAAGACTTGCCTAGGGCACTGAGAGGGTTAGCAGTTTGCCTCTTGTCACACTGCAAGCTTGTATCAGTGGTAGGACTTGAAAATTTCCTCATTTGAAATTAACTTGAGAGTTTCTAAGACATTTGAAAGATCTCTTTACTTATAATAAAACATCTCCTTTTTCTATGGCATTTTAACATTTATAAAGCACTTTCCTTATTAATCACCCTGGGATATATTTATCCAGTCAGTCGATCAGCATTTTTAAAGCACTTACCAGTAACAGATGATATGCTAAGCCCTGAGGATACAAAAAAGACAGAACTATGCATTAGGAAAATCACTTTGTGCTGAATAGAAGATGGATTGGGGTGGGGAAAAACTGGAGTGGAGACCAATTAGTAGGCTATTGCAATGGTCCAGGTGTGAGTTGATTAGGGCACAAGCAGAGTGATAGTAGTGTCTCTGAAGAGAAGAAAGTATAGCAGTGACAAGGACCTAATAGGGTTCTGGCTATGTGAGAGGAGAAGGAAACATATGATGGATTTTGTTAGGGAAGAAATAAGATTTGGCAATGAATTTGATCTGTGGGATGAAGGAGAGTAAGAAGTGGAAAATACACCAATGTTATGAACCTGGATGACTGGGAAGATGGTGCCCCCCTTAAAAATAAAAGGAAAGTGGTAAAGAAAGGAGATTTGGAAAGGTAAGGAAGGCAATGAACTCTGGTTTGGACATGTTGACTTTGAGATGCATATAAAAACATCTAGTTAGGGATGTCCAAAAGTCAGTTGGAAATCAGGGACTAAAGATCGGGAGACTAAGGTTGGATAAGTAATCCATCTGTATAGATATTAATGGAAACAATGGGAGCTGATGAAATCACATGAAACATGTGAATGAAATGAAATGAAAAAAGAAGAGGGCCCAGGACAGAGACTTGGGGACACCCAGCATTAATGGTCATGATATAGATAAAGGAGACTGAGGAGTAGCAGTTCAGTTGATAGGAGAAAGTAGTGTCATGAAAACCTCAAGAGGAGACCATATCCAGCAAGAGGTGGTGACTGACATTCTCTAAGACTGCAAAGGGGTTAAAAAGGATAAGTTTTGGGAAGAAGTCATTGAGGATGACCACGAAGAGACCACCTGACTTTGTGACTCCGTTTGGGATTCTCTTGGCAGCAATACTGGAGTGGTTTGCCATTTTGAAGAGGATTAAGATAATAGAGGAGAGGAGGTAGAAGCGTCTAGGATAGATGGATTTTTCAAGGAGGTTAGCTAAGAAGAAGATGCGAGATAAAGGACCAAGGCTTATCTGCATGGTAGGTGAAGTGAGACTTTTTTAAAGAGGGAGTCACTTGGGTGTGATTTGAAGGAGCATGGGAGGAATCAGGATCAGGAGAGACTGAAAGTTAGTGAGAGAGTAGGAAGGATAGTGGTAGTGGCCTTTTGGAAAAGATGGGAGGGGAGAGGAACAGGGCTTTTCCTTGGCAAGAAAGGACACATTGTCTTCCAAGACAAGAATGGTGGAGGAGATAGTCAGGAACCATGGCTAGGTGATTTGAGAAGAGAATGAGAGAAGAGGGAGCTCGCAGTGAATGGCCCTAATTTTTTCAGTGAAGTATGAGATCAGATCCTCAGCTGAGTGGAGAAGTTAGAGGGTGCTACTGAGGAGAGATGAGAAAATTTGGAACAGCTGCTGGGGAAAGTAGAGCAGTAAATCAGTTAGGGAGGAGTGGAATGATTGAGGTTAGACAGCATAAATTTGTAATGGACACAGTTTCCATGATTTTATTATTTTCTCCAGCTCTTTTCAGTAGCAGGTGAATAGGACCTAAGGAGAAAGACCAGTGGGATTAAATCTCAGTTTTAGGTTGGCAAGCTTCGAGGACATGGAAGCAAGGGATTTGAGAGCAGAGAATAGTGGAGAATTGGTTCCCCAAGGGGTCAAGATAGGAAAAAGAATAGATATAGTTAGCTAGTGCAAGTAATATCAGTATAACAAGTCAACAAGCAAGTCAAGTCAAGCATTTAATAAGTGTCTTCTAAGTGCCAGGCACTATGCTAAGTACTGGGAATACAAAAAAGGCAAAAACAAAAACCAAAAAACCAAACCCTGTTCTTGAGACCACCTTCTAACGGGAGAGACAACAAGCAAACAACCATGTATAAATGAAATATAGACAGGATAAATTGGCAAGAGTTAAAAGAGGGATGGCACTAGCATTAAGGGGGAATTGGAAAAGGCTTCCTGCAAAAAGTGGGATTTGAACTGGAACTTGGGAGAATCCAGTGAAGTCAGGAGCCCTAGTTGAGGAGGGAGAGGACAGGCATGGGAGTCAGCTAGTGAGA
Organism: Notamacropus eugenii; assembly: GCF_028372415.1. Lineage (NCBI taxonomy): Eukaryota > Metazoa > Chordata > Mammalia > Diprotodontia > Macropodidae > Notamacropus > Notamacropus eugenii. The sequence continues at coordinate 353,451,394 of NC_092877.1, read as the reverse complement.
ATGCACATAGAGGGGAGACAAACACGAAGACCAGTGTTACTGGATTGTATGGTAGGAGAAGAAGAAGGTGAAAGAGCCTGGAAAGATGGAGGAGATGGGAAGTTTAGGCACTTAGCTGCCAAACACTGTACTAAATGCTTGGAGTAAATAAAAAAACGTGAAAATGTAATTCCTACTCTACAGAACAAAGAAATGAAGATACAGAGCCAGGGGTGACTTGCTGCAAGGTCATTCTGACTCCATGACCAGCCTTTATCTTTTGCCACATTGTCTTTCAAGCATGACTTGATCTCTTCTCTTAGATGTTTGCCAATTGATTTTATGATATTTTAAAATATCTTCCTTTATATTATCATGAGGAGCTGAATTTATAGACCAATGACCATATTAAGTCAGTTAGCTGCAGTCATCCTTGACTATTCCCTCTACCTTACCCTTCATATCCACCCAATCAGTTGCTAAGTCTTATCCAGCCTCCTTCCACATCTCTCATCCATCTCTTTTCTATTTATACAGTCTCTCCTCACATTCAAACCCCTCATTACCTCTCACCAAGACTATCAATATAGCCTCTTATTTAGTGTTCCTTCTTTGAGCCTCTGATCTCCAGTCCATCTTCCACAGAACTGTCGAACTGATCTTCCTAAACCATAGACGCTACCTTACTTAAAAAAAAATCTTCAGTGACTCCCTGTTGCCTCTAGGATAGAATATGAAATCATCTGCCTGGCATTAAAAGCTCTTCACATTCTGTCTCCTACCTACCCTTCTAATCTGACTCTTTATTTATGTATATTCTATAAATGTTCGTGTCATCTATTTGTAGAGGATATGAATATTCCTATCCATATATTTATATAATATATTATATAAATATTTATATTCTTATTATATTTCCCTCCATTTGGGGAAATGCCCATGCCAGTCATGCTCACTTCATGCCCTGGCCTTGGCATAGATAGCTACTTCAAGCATTTTCTGCTCACTCTTATGTCATCGTTCCCATTAGAATATAATCTCCTTGAGGGCAGGGACTCTCCTTTTGCTTGTATTACTTAACACAGAGCTTGGCACATCGTAAGTGTTTAATAAATGTTTTATCTCTATCTGTCTATCATCTATTCACATTATTGCCTTTTACGCTTTTTCTTGTCCAGTCAAACTGACGTTAGTCATTCCCTATCTTCTTCCTCTGTACCTTTGTTTAAGAGCTTCTTTGTATTTGGAATGTATTCCATCTTTACGGTTGTTGCTGTTCTGGTCTCCATGGACCATGGGGTTTTCTTGGCAAGGATACTAGGGTTGTTTGCCGTTTTCTTCTCCAGATTAAGGCAAAAAGAGGTTAAGTGACTTGCCTAGGTCATACAGCTAGTGCTTATCTAAGGCTCCAGTGTTTTTTTGACTCCAGGTCGAGAGCTCTATCCACCGAGCCACCTAGCTGCCTCCTGTTCAATTCTCACCTATACCTAATAGAATCCTTAATTCTCTTCAAAGCACAACTAAAGTATTGTAATATTAATGGAAGGTTAATGGTGGGTGGGGGAAAAGTTAAAGATCTTTCCCACCTATTAATGGGCTTCAATACCTTTTTTAAATTTCTGTTGAGGCTCTGGGTCTGAGGGTAGTGCCTTCTGGCTCCGAAAAGTGTGTAAATCCTCCAAGGTGAGGTTTTACTCTGGTGTTTACTCATTGGAAGTGTTCATTTAGCCATTAAGGTAGCTGTTAAGGAGCCCCCCAGATTTGAAAACCCAGATGTTGGTGCTTCTCTCTCTGGTAACTATGTATGTATGTAGTGGTCAGACAGCTGGATCTGTCTGTTGATCAGTGATGCATGTATTGCTTAAGGTCAGACAGTTGGAAGCCTTGTCTGTTGGTCTCTATTTTCTGCTTATATTTTCTCTGCTGATATATGTGTTTGATAAAAGTGATTGTTGATCCCTCAAAAGTTGCTTCTCTTTTAGAAATGCAGATTTAAGAACCTGTACAGCAGGCTGTCCTGTGGACATCAGGGTACTTACTGTTACAGTTACTATATCCTATATCAGGTCTTTCTTGACCTTTTCCTTTCTTTTTTACTCGTACTGTCTCCTATCTGAAGTGACTTTGTATATACTTTAAATTCCTTGTGGATAAGTTTTATCTACCGCCCCCCCCACCCCAGCTTCTTCAAGGCAAACTTTTGTTTTTTGGTTTTGTATCCTCAGCATCAAGCCCAGTTCCTGGTACAGAGTAGGTGCCTCATAAATGTTTAATTGAATCAAAACCGTGGGACTCAGTTTCTTCTAATACTAGACCTAAAGGTTTTGACCGTTCTTCATGGTTGTAGACCACTCCCAGGGCAGACATATGGAAAGATGCTAAGTTTCTTGCCATCCACTTTGTCATTGAACTCTGAAGACTTGTGTGCCTTTCCATCCAGGTTCTAGCTGACCCTCCAATATGTATTGTCCCCCCCACTAAGACTGTGAGTTCCTTAAGAGTAGGGACTATCTTCTACTATATCCTTAGTGATTGGTAAATAGTAAACACATTTTCATTCATTCACGTTGGATTAGAGAGCCTTTCCAATACTTTCCAGCTCTAGACATAAAATCTTATATTTCATGGGATCAATAAGGTCTAAAATGAAATATGGAATTTCTCCCAGTTCCCATGGAAATTTGCAGTTCCATGTTCACATAGTACTGACATTTATTTTGTGGCAAACCTTATGAGTTGTTGGGGGTTTTAGTTGATGATATGCATCTGAATAGTTGACTTCTCTACCCATATCCTGTCCTTATTTCCCTCTCTATGGAGACTCTCATCTTAGAAACTCATATCTAGAAGGTAATTTAGGGGTCATTTACTCAGAATCATAGAATCTAAGAGTAAGAAAGCATGGCAGAGGTCATCTAATCTAAGCCAGGCCTCCTACATCATAAAACATTCCCTTTACAATAGAGCAGCCACTTTTCTGCAGTTCTTTATTGACTTTTACCTGGACTATTGGAACAGCCTCCTAATAGGTGTCCCTGCTTCAAGTCTTTCCCCATTCCTATACATTTCATTGAATGGGTGTATCTCACTCAAAGTGAGAATGTGATAAGACCTTAACGTGAAAGGGTCAGGGTATCACATTGCATTCTGGGCCATCTCCAGTTGTCCTGATGAATATCAGGCCACTGGACCCAGATGACTAAGGAGAAGAAAGTGAAGTTGGTCACCTTGCACAGCCCTCCCCCATTCAAATCAAAGTCAACTGCAAATCATGTCATCATCTTGATGTCATGATCCTCTTTGAGAATGAAGGACAAAGACAACAACAGGAGAAACAACATAGGAAAACCCCCAGGAAGTTGTAGCAAAGCATTGTGGAGAAGATTTCTGTCCCTCAGGAATTTCTAGAGATGGAAATTCCCTTTAACGTAAGTCATATTTGCAGTAAACACACATATATTTGTTCTCTGTTGAAGTTTCCAAAAGCACAGTCGGTAGGATGTGTCTATTGCATCAGATATGCACACATTTTCATAATTAGACCTACAAACACTGTATAATTTGACGTGTTTGCCACAGTTATGTACATGAAGCATAAGGAAGAGATTCCTCTCAATGAAATCACTCATTAACAAGCACAATCAACACTCTGCTTCACCTAACCTTAAAGTTTCATCTAGTATTTCAGGCGAAGTGCCTGGTGCACCATACACATTCTTGCTCAAGTTAACCTCTCTCCCCCAAACATTAGTTAAACAAAAGATCATCACAAAGAGTGAACAGCAGGTAAATCCATTTATCCAATAAAACAGGGAACAGAAATTAAAGAAATTTCAATGACTGGAATATACCAGGAAACACATAGAAATAAATGAGCTCTTCATCAGGGAGTGAGATAAGATCTCAGCTCAAACTCAGACAGGGAGAACGATCTTACCCAAGGGACATCACCTTTCAATAGTATCTTGAGTTGCAGGCGCTCAAGGTCAGGAACATGATGGGGTTAACTCCCTTACATGCTTGAAGTTTCCAGCTCTCCATTTGAAATCTCCCTTCACAGTCTCCCAGGAGTTCATTTCCCCACATATCTCAAAGAATCTCTGGAACCAACCTAATTAAGTCCCTAATGGAAGGCATCACAATCAGCATTCTTTTATTCAATCAGTGGTCACATCTCCTACAAGCCCAGTACAGGTCTGAATGGAAGCTGGATTATCTACTTAAAGTGCTCGCAGACCTGAAAACTTAAAATAAAAGTAGGATGTTGTTATTAGTTCAGGCCCTCATAATTTTACCTTACTGACCTTTGCTTTCCTAATTTGTAAAATGATGGTATTGCCTCTAAGGTCCCTCCCAATTCCAGATCTGTGATCTTATTGTAAGGAGGGGATGGGGCATAGACTGGCCAATGAGAGTTCAGTCCTTAGAGTTTGTTTAAATATTCCCTTGCCTGCTTCCAATCTAAGAAAAAAAAGGAAATTTGGAGGGGCCTACTTCCTACCATGCATGGCTGAAGGATTGGCTGAATGGTGATGAATTCTCCAAGTCTGTTGAATTGGAAGAATTTATGATTTAGTAGTCACTGAGGCAGAAGAGAGGGGAATCCAAAAGGGTCCTAGACTCAATCTTTCCTCTTTTTCTACTGTGGCTATAAGGAATGAAGAACTACTTTGAGCTGGTTTAGAAAGGTGGGAGGAGAGGAGGGATAAGGCTAGCTGCCTGTCTTTCCCCCAGTTGTGGTGGCTGTGAGCACACTGTCTCAAACATATTTTTCTTTCCTGAGCTTAGTGGAACAAGTATCCCAAGAAGGAATAATTCTAAGGCATAGCTAAATGATCTATTTCACAGGCTGATTGCTGAGAAAATGCTTTATAAGTCTTAAAAAGCTCACTTGGGGATAAGAAAGGGCTCACCTAGACATGTGATTTCAAGGAAGGAACTCTCTCTGTTAGTGTATTTGCCACTTGTCCTTCCACTTGAGTTAGAGAGTTTGCCCGGGAAAGTGACTGACTTGCTCAGGATCCACTGTCAGTATGTATCATAGATAGTCTCTTAAACTTAGGTCTTCTGACCCTGCTCTCTGTCTACTATACCATACTGCTTCTAAGAGTCCTAAATGTGTGCTTACTGTAATGGGAATTCTCTCTCCTCAAATTTCTGTCCCCATCTAGAAGCATATTCAACCTCACCAAAGCAACAAACTGAATATAAGGTTAGATATTTAAGGATATGTCTGAAACTGTTGGTGGTGACCAAACGTACCAAATTGGCCTGAATTTTGTCCAGTATTTTGCATGAAAACTTTCAATATTTTGAAAGCAGTTTTGGAACTAAGTCCTTAAGCAAACATGGTCCCTGTTTATAGTTATTAAGCTGTGAAAATCCATTCACTCCATTTGCCCCACACTTTTGGAATAGAAACACCTCAGAAGGGAAGGCAAGTTGCCATCAGGTCACTGGAGATTAGAGGTTGTTCCTTAGAGGCTGCCAAGATTACCGGGAAGTCTGGGGATGGGAAGTCTAGAGAGATGTGGTTGTTAGGCTTGTGACTTCATTTTGCATGGCCCCTGAGGTGCTACTTGCTAATGACTTCCTATTGCTAACAACTAAATTGGAACCAATTATCTAAAAGTGGAAAGTGGAATATATCATCCCCAGGTATTATTCTTTGAACACTTGGAAACCTGGTCTCCTGTATTTTCACAAGAGGCTCTCCACAGAAACGCTGCTCCATCAGTGACTATTAATTTAATCCTTCCATGTTCTGCTGGTGGATCGCTGGAAGACTGCTCTTTCTTTCTTCAAACCAATAGTTCTATCACAACTTATTTTCCATTATTCTCCTGTGTTTCTTGAGTCACCTGACACAAATTTGCAGTATCTTCTGTGGGTAATCTCTTTTCAGGACAGCTGCTCTCACAAGTAGAAGAGAGTAGTTTCTAAAACTACAGCTTATGATACTCTACTGGGAAGCTCCCCTTTAATAGTCAGTCAGTAGACACAATTAGCTCAAAGTAAAAAGTATTTATTAATATGATCTAGTAAGAATAGTAGTCACAAAATACTCTTCCCCACCCCCAAAACCTTGGGTCTTTTACATATATACAGTATTCATGGGAAGAGTGGTCACAAAATGACACAACACAGATGTGTATGGAACATGTGTGGTCAAGAGGACTTATTCCTCCAGTCTGTCAGGGACTCAATATCCTTTCTCTCCTCATAGACTTTTCATGTTCTTCCTGTCCTTGGCTCATTGTTTCTGCTAGGCAAATCACTTATCTGGGTCACATGGTCTGCTCCTCCACAGTTTGACTTTTGATTGCCAAGGTTAGTTCTTCCTTGAATCCATGGTCAGCTCTCTTCTCTGCTGCCAGGGGTTTCTGCTCCTTAAAGCTGCTTCTTGCCTCAAAGACCTTCCTGCCAAAGACTTTTGGAGTTGGTATCTGTCTGCAGAATGTGTATCTTGGCTCCCTACTGAATGGGGTATCTCCTGCTGGTCCAGTAGCTTTGTTTCAAAGTGCCAAGACTGATGGGGATGGGGGAGCAAGAGGAGAAAGAATGTAATATTGTTGAGCATCAAGAAATGACAGACAAGAATACAAAGAAATAGGAAAAGACACATAGAGTGATATAAAGAAAACAAAATTAGAACAGCATAGAAAAAACAATAGCAGCAATCTCATAATGTAGACAAAAGAGAGATTAAAAGAGGATATAGAAGTAAATATGTTATTGTGATTTTGTTAAAGTTAGAATTAATGTGTGTTCTTTAAAAGTATATTGTAAATAGTTCAGACTTCGTGGTTCTATGTATGCTTCTGAAAATGTTAATTTTGCTATTATTTTGGTTATTGTTCATAATAAAACAAATTAATCAAAAAGAGATTTTCTTCTCTTCACATTTTGAAGCAGCAGGTTTTATGAAGTCAGCTTGTAGCTTGATTGCTGTTTCAAATGCATAAATAAAATAATTTTTAAAAAGTGATTATGATAACCTCTGTTTGTTTTGACTTTCCACCCCATTCTTCGGTATTGACATATATGCAAATACTTTGTTTACTTTGGGGTTAAAATCCTGTTGAGCATCTTAATCAATAAACCAACAATTTTTAATTGAGTACCTGCAGTACATTAGGTCAACACTAAGCCGTTTGGGGAAGACAAAGTTGTATGAGAGTCTACTAAATGCTTGTTGATTGACTGACTCCCTGCTTCTCTCCATGCTCTTCACAAGGAGCTTGTCCTCTAGATGGGATGACACCACATAAACTAAAAATATGAAGAAGTGTGTGATAAAAGCTAAGTGATTAGTAAAAGAGAAAAGGTCTACAAGAGTGTAGAGGAGGGGAAACCACTGTTCTCTGAGCAAATCATGGAAGGCTTCTCAGAGGAGGTCAATTTGAGCTGAGTTTCAAAGGAGGAGAAGGATTCAGGCAGCCAAAGAGGAAGGAATGGTCGTTCCAAGCAGGAGGGATAGCATGAACAATGACCTATGTTGTTCAAATGTAGTTTAAACCAAGTCAAGGGTCTGAACAAGGGAGCAGTAGGAAACAAGTTTGAAAAGGTAGAGAAAAGCCAGAATGTCCAAGTAAGGACTTGATTGTAGACTTGATTCTGAAGATATTAGGGAGCTATTGAAGGTTTTCGAAAAGCAGAGTAACAAGGTAAAAATCAGTATCATGGGAAGATTAATATGGCAGCAACATATGAGATGGGTTGAGGTGGGAAGATACTGGAAACAGTGAAGACAGTTAAAAAAGAACTTTAGCTGTCCAAACATTATCAGTTTCTTGATACATTATGTTGACTTTGGGACCTGCCCTGGATCCCACGGGCATAGTGGGAGGGAGAGATCATGGTACTAGACTACTGAAAGTTCTTCATTTGGTCCGAAAGCATCACTTGTCTTCACATTCAGAGGTCTTTGGTGGGCAAGGAAGTTGAAGATATTACATTAATGGAGCTTGAACACTGTCTTCTCATCACACATACATACACATCATAAGAAACTGGGCTCTTTTAACGTTACCTCTCTAGAGTTCTGTAAGTAGACCATCGTATCACCTGTAAAAAGCAATAATTTGGTTTTCCATTTGCATATGCTTATTCACTCAATTTTCTTGTCTTATTGAACTAGCTAGAATTTCTAGCACTATATCAAATGGCATTGGTGATAATAGACATCCTTACTTTACCCCTGACCTTATTAGAAAGAGTTCTAATTTATTCTTGTTACACATAATTTTGGCTCTTCTAATTTTAAAAAGATACTACTGATCACATTAAGGACAACTCCACTTATTCCTATGCTTCTAGTTTTGTTTTTTAATAAGAATGAGTGTTGTATCTTTTCCAAAGCTTTTTCTGTATGTATTGATACAGTCTTGTTGTTCTTGTTATTGATATGTTCACTTATACTTATAATTTTTCTAATCTTGAACCAGCCCTACATTCCTAGTATAATTCTAGCTTGGTTATAATATACAGCCTTTGTGATCTTTGCGCCCCTTTAAGGGGCTCTATTGAGGAGTGAGATTGGGTATCCTTCACAGAGACTCAATCAGTACAACTTGGCCTCCTTGGAAATTTTCCATAAGAGGGTACTTCACCCTCTCTCTACTAATCTGATTCCTATTGGGCGTGCTGACCATATACTGTGGTACCCCACCCAACCACCTGTTCATTATTATCTAATAATTTATCTCATCTCACCTTTCCCAGAGCTGAGACTCCCTTGGCCTTAATCTCCAATTATTTCACTAAATAGTCAATCAACAAACATTTATGAAGTGCTCACAATAATATACCCTTAGGTAAATAATTATCCTCTACCATTGCACCCACCTTCTGCCCATTTCCCATCAGCTGAAACACTAAGCTAGAATCCCTGGCACCAACTGGTTGAGTTGACCTTGCTCAATAATCTTAGCAAACAGCCCTCTGTGTTCCTTATCCATTCACCTCAGACAGCTTGGCTCATTCATTCGTTGCAGGGGTGAAATGATAAAAGTCTAGAATATTATGGTGACAGTGAAAGGGTAGGCTATAAGAAACAATATAAAGATGGGTGGATGGGTGGGGGAACTAATCCCAGAAAGGTAAATCAGAGAAATTCCCTTTGGAATCTTTCTATTCTATGCAATTCCAGTGAAGCAGTAACCTTGCCTAAAATGGATTTGTAAGTTAATTTGGACAAAAATGAATTGGTCAGGTGACTGTTCCATCTGAACACTCATAATGTGCAAAGGGCCTAGTGCCCGATCCTAAGAGGACTGGGTGACTCAGAAGTAAAGCAGTCCATCCAAAGTCTGACTCTTGTACTGAAACATTAGCTCTAATTCTTGCCAGAGTTGTTGCTTGACCTGACTGGACAGATGAGTATGAGAAACAGTCGCCCAATTATCCTTCCATTGCTAGGTGATACAGCAAATTTCCTATGCTGTTTGTTTCTTCTTTTGGTTTACTTCCAAATATCCTCACTTCATATTCTCAAGAAGCTTCTTCAGCAACATGGGATTGAGTAATATTTCCATGGAGTTGTTCTTTGGGCACAGAGTACTTAACAGTGGCACTGAAATGCAAATTAAAGATTGGGAGAATGATTGAAATGGGTTTAGCAATCTAGCCCTTCATTACTTTTGAGCTAAAGAAAAATGATTACTCTGCATTAGAGTCACTCAATTCTGTGGCCTTTGGCAAGTTAAAATCCCTAAGCACAGGAAAAGCCACCAAACTGAATAATTCATGAGTATGGCAAAAGTTTTCTTGTAGTCTTTAAAATCAGATCATAGGATCATAGATTTAGAAACAGAAGGGATTTTTTAAAAAATTTATTTATTTAACTTTTAACATTCATTTTCACAAAATTTTGAGTTCCAAATTTTCTCTCCATTTGTCCCCTCCCCCCACCCCAAAACACCGAGCATTCTAATTGCCCCTATCACCAATCTGCCCTCTCTTCTAACATCTTTCCCTTCCCTTATCCCCATCTTCTCTTTTGTCTTGTAGTTCCAGATAATTTTCTATACCCCATTACCCGTATTTCTTATTTCCCAGTAGCAAGAACAGTACTCAACAGTTGTTCCTAAAACTTTGAGTTCCAACTTCTCTTCATCCCTCCCTGCCCACCCATTCCCTTTGGGAAGGCAAGCAATTCAACATAGGCCATATCTGTGTAGTTTTGCAAATGACTTCCATAATAGTCATGTTGTGTAAGACTAACCGTATTTCCCTCCATCCTATCCTGCCCCCCATTGCTTCTATTCTCTCTTTTGATCCTATCCCTCCCCAAGAGTGTTGACTTCAAATTGCTCCCTCCTCCCATTGCCCTCCCTTCCATCATCCCCTGCACCCTGCTTATCCCCTTCTCCCCCACTTTCCTGTATTGTAAGATAGGTTTTCATACCAAAATGAGTGTGCATTTTATTCCTTCCTTTAGTCAAATGTGATGAGAGTAAACTTCATGTTTTTCTCTTACCTTCCCTCTTTCTCGTTCCACTAAAAGTTCTTTTGCCTACCTTTTTTATGAGAGATAATTTGCCCCATTCCATTTCTCCCTTTCTCCTTCCAATATATTTCTCTCTCACCGCTTAATTTCATTTTTTAAAGATATGATCCCATCCTATTCAATTCTTGTGAAAAAGCCCAGGCCTTTTCTGTGCTCTCTGTCTCTGTGTGTATGTGTGTGTGTGTGTGTGTGTGTGTGTGTGTGTGTGTGTAATCCCACCAACTACCCAGATACTGAAAAGTTTCAAGAGTTACAAATATTGTCTTTCTATGTAGGAATGTAAACTTCAACTTTAGTAAGTCCCTTATGACTTCTCTTTGCTGTTTACCTTTTCATGCTTCTCTTGATTCTTGTGCTTGAAAGTCAAATTTTCTTTTCAACTCTGGTCTTTTCATCAAGAATGCATGAAAGTCCTTGATTTCATTGAAAGACCATTTTTTTCCGCTGAAGTATTATACTCAGTTTTGCTGGGTAGGTGACTCTTGGTTTTAGTCCTAGTTCCTTTGACTCCTGGAATATCCTATTCCATACCCTTCTATCCCTTAATGTAGAAGCTGCTAGGTCTTGTGTTATCTTGATTGTATTTCCACAATACTTGAATTGTTTCTTTCTAGCTGCTTGCAATATTTTCTCCTTGACCAGGGAACTCTGGAATTTGGCCACAATGTTCCTAGGAGTTTCTCTTTTTGGATTTCTTTCAGGAGGTGATCAGTGGATTCCTTGAATACTTATTTTGCCCTCTGGTTCTAGAATCTCAGGGCAGTTTTCCTTGATAATTTCATGAATTAGGCTCTTTTTTTGATCATGGCTTTTAGGTAATCCCATAATTTTTAAATTATCTCTCCTGGATCTATTCTCCAGGTCAGTTGTTTTTCCAATGAGATATTTCACATTATCTTCCATTTTTTCATTCTTTTGGTTTTGTTTTGTGGTTTCTTGGTTTCTCATAAAGTCATTAGGCTCCATCTGTTCCATTCTAATTTTGAAAGAACTATTTTCTTCAGTGAGTTTTTGAACCTCCTTTTCCATTTGGCTAATTCTGCTTTTGAAAGCATTCTTCTCCTCATTGACTTTTTGACCCTCTTTTGCCAATTGAGTTAGCCTATTTTTCAAGGTGTTATTTTCTTCAGCATTTTTTTGGGTCTCCTTTAGCAAGGTGTTGATCTGCTTTTTATGCTTTTCTTGCATCTCTCTCATTTCTCTTCCCAGTTTTTCTTCCACCTCTCTAACTTGATTTTCAAAATCCTTTTTGAGCTCTTCCATGGCCTGAGCCCATTGACTATTTATTTTGGATGTTTGGGATACAGAAGCCTTGACTTCTATGTCTTTCCCTGATGGCAAGCATTGTTCTCCCTCATCCAAAAGGATGGGAGGAGATATTTGTTCACCAAGAAAGTAACCTTCTATGGTCTTACTTTTTTCCCCTTTTCTGGGCATTTTCCCAGGCAGTTACTTGACTTCTGATTTTCCTCTCCACACCCACCTCACTTCCAGATCCGCCCAGCCAGCTCTTGGGGTCTGAGATTCAAATGCTGCTTCCCAGCCTCAGGGCTTCAGCGAGGGTGGGGCTGCTATTCAGTGTGAGTTTAAGTTCAGGTGTTCAGGAGGGGGCAGGGCTGCCAGATGGGGCTCAGTTCCCTCAGGGGGTTTATGCAGAGACCTTCAACAATGGATTTGGGCTCCTGCCTGTTTTGGGAGCCCCTGTCCACTGCCACCTGCACTGCTGCCTCCTGAGGGGGCCTGGGTTATGGAGACACCTTGCTCCCCTCTTGGCAAGCTGAAAAGACCATCTCACTGACCTGTGGGTGGAGGGACCTGCCTGGCTGCTGGAGATTCTGTCCCTGCAGCCTGCTTGGATCTGCTCTTCTCAGTGCCACGTGGCCAAGGCAGGGCTGGCCTCTGCTCTGGTGTGTGACAGACCTTTCATGTCAGTTTTTCAGATCTCTCTGGAACAGAAATCTCCTCCACTCTGTTGTTCTGTGGCTTCTGCTGCTCCAGAATTTGCTGGGAGTTCTTCTTTACAGGTATTTTATGGGCTGTGGGTTTGGAGCTGGCATATGTGTATCTTTCTACTCCACCATTTTGGCTCCTCAAATAGAAGGGATTTTAGAGGTCATTGGATCCAGTCCCCTCCTTTTACAGATGAGAAACTGAGGCACAGAGAGGTTCAGTGACTTATCCAGGGTCACACAGTTTTTAAATATCTGAGGAGGAAAAGTGAAGTCATAAGTTCTTTTCATTCCACAAATGGAGAACCTAGTACAGGGACATGAAATGTGTTAGAGGCTAAGAAACATTCAAAGAAATATCAAACATGGTCCCTGTCCTCAAGTCATTTGAAGAGACAACGTGTGGACATGAAACAATTAAATGACAATACATAGCATGTGACTAAGTTTCAAAAGGAATGATTAAAAAGCTATAATATAGGGAAACTTTGTGTTGGCAAGAAACAAAAGTCATTGATTCTATGGACAGCAGAGATGCATGGTAAAGACAGGTCTGAGGAAAGTGGGAAGAGACTGAGGGCCTCTCTGCTTTTCCCAGCTTTTTTGCTCTTTCTTCTAGGTTTATTGACAAGTCAAATCATGAGCATTATGGGTGCTTAGGTGATTCTTGTCACCTGCTCCTATTGGGTGAAAACCCTAAATTGATTTGTAGGATACAGATGGATAATCAAGGATTTAATGGGAATTAAAAGGAATTCCTCCAAGTCAGAAGGTTGGCTTAGTCAGGGACCTTGAGATGGCACCCAGAGACAGGTCTTACCTTGGACATTCTGCTGGTTTTTATTGGTAACCCTATAGGGAGTGATGGTTTATTACCCTTGGCTGTGTACTAAACAATCCTCCCCAAAAGCATAGGTTTATTCACCAGATAGCAACAGAATGAAGTAAATGGTCTTGAAGACTAGCAGAGAACAGCCTGTTGACTCATGGAGATGCCCAGAAGAAAGACATATATCTATATCTATATCTGTATCTATCTATCTATCTATCTATCTATCTATCTATCTATCTATCTATCTATCTATCTATAGAGAGAGAGAGAGACAAAGAGAGAGAGACAGAGACAGAGAGAGACAGAGGGAGAGGGAGAAATGGAAACAGAGAGACAGGGAGAGTGAGAAACAGAAAGACAGAGATAGAAAGAGCTACAGAGACAAAGACAGAGAGAAGTAGAGAGAGAGAGAGACATCTTGGCACAGCAAATGTTCAGTACCCAGGAGATAGCAGCATGATGATGTCATATAGAACACTGATGACTCTGTAACATTGGAGGTGTGAATTGCCCTAGCTATGCATGGCACCCTAGCCACATATGTCCATTTAGATGTGTCCTTCATGCATGTTCTCACATCATCATGTGTATTCTCTGTATGTGTACACTCTCTCCACGGGTGTTGGGGCAATTTATGGGAGAGTGTACCTCAAATGTACATGAAAGAATTCTTTCCTTGACATTTAATTAACTATGGTCTTTGATTTTCATTTCTAATCAATGCATCCTCTAAGAATGGCTGGTTAAGGTAGACACATTGGTGGGGGCTTCAAGGGTGTTGATCCACTGAGAGCCTCAAACTTGGTTTAGCTTTCTGGAGGTCCACATGTGATGAAGGTCCAGAGTGCTGGAGATTTGAGGGATGACCTGGGTCAAATCACTTAACTTAGCAGTCTAGCCCTTCACTATTTTTGAGCTAAAGAAAAATGATTATTTTGCATTAGGGTCACTCAACCCTGTGGCCTCAGTTTTCTCATCTGTAAAATGAGGGAGTTGGATTTAATGTTTTCTGAAGCTTCTTCCACTTTTAAATTGGTGATCCTAAGAACCAGGAAAGCCCAAGCAAGGGTCTGGGGACCTAATTTCAAGCCACATATCCATTTCTGATGCACTCAATTTGTCTCAATGATAGGATAAATGCTTTCTGAGACAGAAAAATCTTTCATTTTTAATGTCAGCATGGCCAAGCCACTGAACTGTTCCCTCAGTGATCATCTCCATGGGAAACATTGTCAGTTTCCCTTCCTCAGTGTGGATGAAATGTGATCTTCCTTTCTCTAGAATGAGACTTCAAGTTTGAACTTGAATTCTGTCATTAATCTGGAGGATGGCAGCCAGGTTGCCATCAGCTTTAAAGTGTGGGACACCCACAGGGCTCTTGATCAGAACTGCGAAGACCTGAGTGTTCAAGGAGCTGCTAGTCATGCTTCTACTTCAGAATGTTTTTCATCTTGTAAGAGGAAGATCTGAGAGAGATCTGGAATTCAAATGAGGTGTTTGTTCCCGACGGAAATTCCTGATCCTGCAGGAGATGGTGGGGAGTCAGGAGATGGTGGGGAGTGAGGATGGAAAGCAGCTGCAGCCAAATCTCCTGCTGATTTTAATCCTGCCAACCTACTGCACATCCCAAGGGGAGGGAAGCTGGAATGTCCTCTAGCTAAACTAAGGTGACAAATGATTCCTATCACAATAGGTCTCATTTCTCTAGCTCTTAAGGTTTGCAAAAATGCCCTGATACCAAACATAATCAAGACTGTCCTGTTGGCCAGTGTTTGGGATCCACCTATTAGAGGGTCCTTCTCTCAATCTGAACCTCTTTTAAAATGAGAATGCTCATGGGAGGGGGTTGTATTCTAAGTGATTAATCCAGTTTGATGAATCATATACAGTGTTTGAGATGGAAAGGACTGTATGTTACCCAAGGCATCCAAAATGGGCAGCTGATGCCAGTAGATAAGCATTTAGTAAGCACTACTATGTGCCAGGCACTATGCTAAGCTGGGGATACAAAGAAAGGCAGAAGACAGTCCCTTCCCTCAAGGAGCTCACAACGAATATGGAGGAGGAGGAGAGAACAAATGCTTTATAAATATTATCTCATTTGGTCCTTATAACAGCCTGTGAGGTAGGTGCTATGATAATCTCCATTTTACAGTGGAGGAATCTGAGGCAGGCAGTAGTTAAGTGACTTGCCTAAGGTCACACAGCTAGAAAATGTCTGAGGGTGACAATATTCACTCTGCCACCCAGCTGCTGTCACTATTGTCAGTGACCCTGACAAGGGTTCCAGACTCTCTCCCTGGCTGAGGCTGCTCCTAGTCAAATTATTAGGCAAAAACTTCCCCTGGGATTTTGGTCCAGGTCTCCTAAACTGGCCCTAAATTGCTAATCAGAAAGGGAATAAGACAGTTAGATAAGACCTCTGGTTGGCTGCACCAGGGAGTCACGGAGGGTCTGGCTACCTTAATCACTTTCCCTGCTTGTATTCTATGTCTGTATTGTATTCTTTTGGACCGAGTTTGCCCTTTGGGGGGGTCTGGGGAAGTGAGCTGTATCCAGCTCAGGCTTCCCAAGGCACTGCACTGGGCCAAAGGTTTCAGCAGTAATGATACTGTGTGACAAGGTCAGTGGCAGCTTCCTCCTTGACCTTATCATCTGAGTTCTTCCTTACTTTGTCTCAGGCATTTCTGGGCTAGAGGATGAGACCTTTGTCATCAGAGGCCATTGAAAACTTCGGAGACCCCTCTGTCTACACATGAGGAAACTGAGTCCTGGATAGGTTAAGTCATTTGCCTAAGGTCACACAGCTAGAGTTTTCTTCCAACTTGAGAGCACTGGGTACCTGGTGAAAGGGCAGAATTTAAAGTGAGTGAAAAAGTTCAGAAAGGATATGTGAGAGATGAGGGGAGGGGAATCCCTTCACCAGATTCATAATTTTGTCTAGGACCAGTCCCAGACCTTAACTTCCCTGGCCAGCCTCATCCCATTATGGCACTACTATTACGCAAACCACACTTGTCAGATTCTTAACTCTGAAGGCAAGACCAGTAACCACCTTTTAATCATCAATCCGAAAAGGTGTTTATTAAGCACTTACTATGTGGTAGGTGTTGTAGGATTAAAATAAAAATAATCCCTATTCTCAAGGAGCTCACGTTCTAGTGAAGGAAGCAACAGGTAAGTAACTCAGTTTGTTTATGTTTTGGTTTTCCAACCTTCACAATTTGTTTTCTCATCTTTTCAGATGAATTGTAAACCTCTCAAAGAGAATCCTAGTAGCTTGGCTTAGGGGATAATGAGCTGAGCTTGGTGTCTGCAAGTTTGAAGACTGCTGAAGACACTTACTGGCTGTGTGACTCTGAGTCAATCACTTAATTTTCTTGACCCTCAGTTTCCCCATCTGTAAAATGGGGGTGGTGATAAGCATTGGGACTTTACAGGGTAGTTGTAAGGATCGATAAAATAATGCATATAAATTGCTTCAATGATCTGAGAGTGCTCTAAGTGCCAGCTACAAGAAGGGTGTTGATAATATCTTCCTGGTTATCTTCCGCATTGCTCTGTCCAGTGGCTCCCAACGAGCATTGTTGGCTCACTCTTGCTCCGTTGATTCACAGCTCACATTTGTAGATCAATGTGAGAGTCGACATCTTCACAAACAGCTCCATTTTATCGTGGTAGAAGCCGGCGTCTGTGAAAACAGCACAAACATCAGTTGGGTTTGCTCTCCCATCATGGGAGCCATGAGAACTCTGAATCATCGGCATCATGGGACAGTGGGGAAAGACCTGAATTTGGAGGTATTTTTTGGAGTGAGCTTCATTACCTCATTTCCTTGCTGTGGAAGGGAACTGTGGAACTTTGCGGGCTAGTCTTTTGTATCTCTTTGAGCCTCAGTTTTCTCATCTCTAAAATGGGGCAAGTGATACCAATATGACCTTCCTCACAAAGTTGTGAGAATCAAATGAGAAAATTTATGTTAAGTGCTTTGTCACCTTAAAGAATTATTATATATTCCTTAACTCTTATGTTTTCCTATCAACACTTAAGCAATAACAGCAGAAGATGGACTTGGAGTCAGGAAAGAATTGAGTATGAATCCTGGCTCTGACACTTTCATTACAGACAAACTTATGTGGCATATACACTTTATGTACTTTTATATGGCAGTTAGGTGGTGCCAGACTGCATAGAATGCCAAGTCTGGAGTCAGGAAGACCTTAGTTCAAATCTGACCTTAGACACTGCTAGCTGTGTGACCCTGGGCAAATCACTTCACCCTGTTTGCCTCAGTTTCCTCATCTATAAAATGAGCTGAAGAAAGAAATGGCAAACTATCAAATATCTTTGCCAAGAAAACCCCAAATGAGAGTTGGGCATGACCAAACAATGACAACAAATTTAGTACATAATTATTTGTCAATTTATTATTTCCCATGAAAGAGTGTGAACACAGACTTGAGGGCAGGGGCAGTTCCATTTAGTTGCAGCCATGTCTGGAACACAGTAGGGACTTAATAAATGCTTATTATTTGATTAATCTCTGATCCTTAGTTCCCTCATCTATAAAATGGAGATAATTCCTGTGTTTCTTCCTCTACACAATTTATATGAGGAAGATGTTTTATCAATTGTTAAGTGCTATAAAAATAACAGCTCTTGTCATGGCACTGAAACTCTGGTCTAAGTACTGTCTCTGTAAGACCAATGAGAAAAGTGCTACTTAGTTCTAGCTCTGCCTCCTCAGCCATGTGTCTAGTCCTTGGAACAGGACATTGTTTGAATCTCCCTTAGAGAACATTCATGTTAGTCATAGAAAGAAATTTCAAATGCAGTTGAGTTAGTCAGTCAATAAGCCACTGTGTTAGAAGCTGGGAATACACAGAAGGGTCCCCTCCCCAAATAGATCCTGTTCTTAAGGAGCTCACACACAGTCTAATGGGAGACCACATGAAAACAACTATGTACTCGGTGGCTTCCTTTTACAGATGAGGAAACTGAGGCTAGGGAGATTAATTGATTTATTCAAGATTACATAGTTAGAAAGTGATCCTTGTGTTGAAATCATTTGTGTCTGTGCCTACTTAGTATGTTTGGCAATTGATTGATTGATTGATGAGGGCCAGAACTCTTCTTTTTCATTTTCTTATCTATTTTCAGTGTTTATCATGGTGTCTTGCCTCTCATCATGCTACCCGGCAAATATCTTAGCAGCACTTAGCATAGTGCTTGGCACATAGTAGGTACTTAAGGATAGTTTATGGAATGAATGAATATCTGTTGGATGAGTAAATAGATGTCGACCTCTATTATCTATTCTATGTCCAGGGGAAATTGTCTGTCTTGGGAGCCCCTTCCTATCTCCCATAGGTCAGATTAATGCTTTTTCATGAGCTTTTTGTCTTAATTTATTCCAAATGAATTTGGATTGGTTTTTATTGGAATGAACCTTGGAAGACTCTGACCTTCCAGGGCCTGTGTGGGAGGGTTCTCAGTGCCACTTAGTGGACAAGGAGTAAAGAACATTTCCTTCATTGTATAACCATAGACCCAAATTGCAATGTGTTGTTTTCACATCCTCATGGGGTCTCTGGGAAGATAGTTGGAGAGTCGAAGGAGACAGAAGAGGGACTGAGTCTTTAACAGTGTTGTATCTCCTTGATACAGGACAGAAAAAGTCTCTTGTTTGGCATTTAAATCCCTTCTCAACCTGGCCTCCACCTATCTTTCCAGCCTTATTACAAATTACTTCCCTCCATAAATCCTACAGTCAAGTCAAGTCTCCATCTCCCATCTCTGTGTTTTTGCACTAACAGTTCCCTATACCTGTTATGCCCTCACTCCTAACCTCTGCCCCCAGATTCCCTGCCTTCCTTCAAGAATCAGCTCCAGCACCACTGACTTTATGAGGTCTTCTTAACTATTTTTATAATTCCTTTAGCAATCTGGCAAAGCCTATGGATCCCCATCTTAGAATAATGCTTCTATAAATGTGTAAAAGATATAAAGTTACAGATGAAGATAATTATGTTGAAATACCATTATCAAAATGTTTTATTTTTAAAAGTATTCTTATTTATTTTATTAAATATTTCCCAATACTCATCTTGTAGTCATTGCAGACCTTCCGACATCATCATCATCATCACCTAAATTTTGTCTCTCTCAGAATTTACTTCTCCGCATACAGAAGGAGCTTAGATAAATTCATGTTGTGTGGCTAATGTGGAAATATCAAGATATTTTAGACAGCAAGTTCACAGAATTTAGGTTAATAATAAAAATTCACCAGCTTTTATATAGTATTTTAAAGTTTGCAGAACACTTTACAAAAATTATATTATGTATCCTTATAACCTCATCTTACAGATAAGGAAACTGAGGCAGAAGGCAGGTAAGTGATTTGCCCAGTTTTACACAGAGGACAATGGTTAGCTTTATACTCAGGTCTCCATGGTGCCGGGCTCAAGGCAATAGCCACTTGGCTTTTGTTCAGACACCCCTGTTGCCTAGAAAGCCTTTTCTAATTCCCTACCCCTAACCCCATTTGCTGGTGCTTAACCTCAAAACTCCCCTATTTTGTTACTATTATTATTACTATATACTTAAATATGTACATGTTGTCTTTCCCATTAGAATGTAAGATCTTTGAAAGGACAGTTTCATTTTTGTCTTTGTTTTTTCTCTCTCCAGGTCACAATGGTACCTTAATAAATTCTTGTTAATTGATTGATCCCCTGAGAGGAGAGTGAAACCCAACAATGTGAGAGCGGGAAGAGACCTTTGAGGTTTTCTAGTTTAATACTCTCATTTTAAAGATGAGGAAAATGAGACCCATTAGTGGTGCCCAAGACCACAGCACTAGCCAGTGGCAGGGCCATGATTAGACCCTGGGCTTCAAGTCTTTCCTCCTTCCTTCTCTTGAGTTAAGCTTCATGAGACACGGTGTGAAGATGATGCCCTTGTTTGTAGCTTCCATAAAACTTACTAATTCAAGGTTAGGCTTCTCATTTGATCTCCAGTTTTTCTCAAGAGAGTCCTCCAGTAAGCCTTAAAACACTTTTAAAAAAGCTTTATCTTTCCATTGAGAATTATCTGTGGTACTATATGGTTAGATGCTGGAAGCTATCAGCATGCATTTCATAAGGATCACAGATCTAGAGTCAGAAGGAATCTTAGAGGTTATCTCATCCAACACTTTGATTTTACAGATGAGGAAACTGAGATACAGGGACTCTAAGTATCTAGAACCTTAAGGTTTGTAAAGTGCTTCACATATTTAATTTCACTTGATCTTCACAATAACTCTGGGAGGTGGATGCTATTATTATCCTCATTTTTGTTGTTCATTTTCAGGCTTGTCTAACTCTTTCTGACCCCATTTGGGGTTTTCTTGGCAGAGATACTGGAGTGGTTTGCCATTTCCTTCTTTGGCTTATTTTGCAGATGAGAAAACTGAGGCAAACAGGATCAAGTGACTTGCCCAGGGCCACACAGCTAGAAAGTGTCTGAGAGCAGATTTGAACCCAGGAAGATGAGTCCTCTTAACTCTAAGCCTAATTCTCTATCCATTGCATCACCTAGCTGCCTCATCCTCATTTTACAGATGAGGAAATTGAAGCAGAGATTAAGTGGCTTGCCCAAGGTCACATAACTATTATGTGTCAGTGGTGGGATTTGAGGTCAAGTCCTTTGACTGTATGCCAATGCTCCTTCCTTTATCTCCCTGATTTCACTTCATACTAATTATAATAATTGAAATTTAGTACTCTAAAGCTTGCAAAATGCTTTGCATCCATTTTGATATTTGACCTTCACCACAACCCTGTCAGGTAGATGAGTGGCATGTTATTTTACAGATAAGGAAATTCAGCTTTAGGGACATGAAGTCAGACATGATATTACAATAATAACTTATTCTTTTAGAACACATTCAAGTTTGCAAAGCACTTTACACACATTAATTCACTGACATGTACCTCATAACAACCTTGTGAGATAAGTGCTCTTCTTATCCCCATTTTGCAGATGTGGAAAACTGGAGCTCAGAGGGTAAGTGACAGGATGTGAATGCAGGTCTTTCTGAATGCCATGTCCAGAATCCCCCTGCCCCATCCCATGAAAGGCTGCCAACAGGGCAACACGGTTTCTCTCTCCTCTTTCTCCCTCCCCCAGAGCACACAAATACACTGAGTACAGGACAGATCTATTGAGATTCTCTCTTAATTGGTTATGTTTCCCTCCTCTGATAATGTTGCCCACTCCAAAATCTCCCTCTCTTCCAAACAGGAGCTGAGGTTAACAAACATGCAGGAAATTCCTGATGGTTCTGGTCCACCAGCTTCGATCACATCCATTGTCATGTAAAATTTCAGGATAAAAAAGCTAGTTCACATCAAATAAATTGATCCTCTCTGTAGCCTCCCCCCGCTCCTCCTTCCCCCGGTAACAAGTTCTTTTTTAAAGACCTTATAAATTAATTTGTACCTTCCTGGCTTTTCTCTGAAACACAAAAGAAACCTTGCTAGACCCTGAGCCTTTCTATTCATCTTTCCTAGAGTCAATGAATTTCCATTATTTATTTTTCTGTCTCTAAAGCAAATGATCTCCAGACTCAATGAAGCAGCCGCTTCTTTGTTCTAGCTGGTTATGGGTAGAGGAAGGAGGAAGTGTGAATGGGAGACTGCTGGTCTCTGTTTGCTCTGAGGACCTTGTAAAGAAAGCCTTCTGTTTGGGTGGGAAGAGTTTCAGCCTTGGAGTCATGGGATGTGGGCTGGGATCTCAGATCTGGCACTTCTGACCTTGGAATAGTCTCCCTGGGCCTTAGTTTCCTATTCAGTAAAATGAGGGTGGAACAATTATTTCTAAGATTCCTCCTAGCTCAAACTACATATAGGTGTTAAGGATAAATTAATTCTTTATTTCATCTTCTGCTTAGTTCTGTGGCCCTTATTTTTTCATCAGAAACTCAGGCTTTTATGTGTTCTAGGCCCCTTTGGTGGTCTGGTGAAACCTAGGGACCTTTCTCAGAATCATGCTTTTATATGGACATGATAAAATATGTAGGAGCACAAGGAGATTCTATATTCTATATATTATATCTATATAATATTATAATATAATCTATATCCTATATACATTCTATATTATATACATTCTCTATATAATATATATTATGAATTATATTGAAAAGAAAACTGATTATATTGAAATGCACATAAAATATTTTTTTAGAAAGTTCATGGACCCTAGATTAAGAATGCCATCTCTGAATGAAAATGATTACATCAAGTAAATGGTATCATCTTATCTTCCTTTGGGGATATCCAGATGTCACTGTGTCATAGAGCATGTCAGAAAAAGTCAGGTATAAGAAAACTGGAAGAGTAGAAGGGGATTATGTTGTGCAAAGCTTTGGCTGCCAGACAGAGGATTTTATATTTTATCTTGGATATAATGGGGAGCCATCAGAGATTATTAAACAGGGAAGGGGGTGGCATCGTCAGACTTTGCTTTAAGACAGAGAGACTGATCAAAATATTATTGCAATAGTCCAGGCATGAACTGATGAGATGCTCCTTGTGCAGTCTTGGGAATGTCACTGTCTAAGTCTCAGTTTACTCCTTTGTAAAAGGAGCAATTTAGACTAGTTGCCTATCTCAAAACTCCTTCCAACTTCTCATCTATGATGTCTCCCCTGTCCCACCCCTCCCAACAATTAAACTAGAGAGAATAAGAGTTCAGATTCAGATCTGTGATCCTATAATAATTTCCACACCAAGTAATAAATGTAAGGACTTAATAAAATTGAATGGTATCAAGAATCCCTGGTTGTAGGTTACAAGATGGGATGGAGAGTAGGGTGAGAGATTGGGAAGTATGTGTGGAAGCTAGCATAGGCAGGGAAGGAAGAGTGAGGGTCCTGGGATGAGAAGCAGAAGATGAGAGAGAGGGCCTGGAAGTCAAGAAGCCCTGACTAGAATGACAAACCTATGCATCGTGATTTTGCTTATTAAATGGTAAAAGAGTCATATATAAGCAGATCATACTGACTGGACTGCCTCATTTGTCAGATAAAGAACTAGCCGTAAAAGAAGAAAGTGACTCAAACTCCTGGGCCAAGGGCAGTCCCTGTGGAGAAATAAGACATTGCAGGGATGCTGAAGATTATAAACCCTTTCAAGTTAGTCCATGGATCTGTTCTTAGTGAGAGACTAACCTTCTACGGGGTAAAGGAAACTGCTCTGGCTGACTCCTTTTCAAAATGCAGGCTGTTTGAATCCTGATCTCATTTAGAGACTTCATGACCCACCCCCTAAGGTCTGTAAGTAGTAAGACTCAGATCACCCGCTGAACACCAATTGGGCATTGGAGGAGCTTGTCTCATCAGAGTGAAATCCATTCTCAAGGAAAACACATAAAATGTGGAACTGTTACACAGTGAATGTGAAAATGTTGGTATTTTTAGGACATTGGGTTCATAGTTCTTATTTGGTCTGCTGGGTCACTATGTATTTTTCCTACTCTCTTTATTTTAAGTAATTAAATTAGTTTTCAAATTGCTTTAATTTCTAATAAACTTATATTCAGGGCACTTCTGTTTCCTCCCTAAACACAGTTCACTGTCTTTTTTTAATTGTCCTGTGGCAAAAGAGTTCATTCCACTTTAGTTCATCATTATGAAACCCGAGGAAAGAAACTGAAGAGTTCAGGAACATAGGTGCCCATCATCACTGTTCTTTATCATCATGAGATTCAGAAGAGAAAGGTGGTTTGGGGAGTTGAATTTCTGGTTAAGAAGATAGTGCCTCCAAATGGAATTTCGCCATCTGTATTAAAGAAGCAGAATGGCAAAGGTAAGATAGGTTTCCAGCCAGGGATGAAGCACACCTTACAAAGTATTTGCTTTGAGCACTGTGCTTCCAATTAATTGAAAGGTTTTGAAAATGAAGAAGAAATGAAAAAGGAATAGGTGAGAAAACTGCCTATGTATTTTCCTCAAGGTTAATACCATAAAAAGTAGTTGCAATATAGAAAGATAATTCTGGATGTCTCAGTATCCAGAAGGTCACAGGAGACAAAATTCAAGGAAAAAAAAGCATGTAATAACTAGAGGAGCTAGATTAATAAACAAGATAAGCTAGACATCCTAGTGTAAGGAGGCAAAATTTGCCTCGTGGGGTATCAGTGAGACTTGTTAGGATGAGACCTATGCCTGGAATATGGATCTGGAAAGGTATATCTTAGAGAAAAGAAACAGGATAAGTAAGGGCAGGAGGTGGGATGGGATGGTATAGGGTAGGATTATCTGTTAAGAAGACATGCTCATGTGAAGAAGCATTGTAGGCAGCTAGATGGCGCAGTGGATAGAGTTCAGGACTCAGTCAGGGATATCTGATTTCTAATCCAGCCAAAGAGTAATAAAGAATCAGACACAACTGAGGGAAACAACTGAGGGAGACAGGACAAATTCAGTACTCTGAATCTCAGAACCTAATCCATCTGAGTTCTATTGCATTGAACAAATACTTATTAATTAGCTACTAGGTTCCAGGCCCTGGAGTAGAAGCTAGGGAAATAGACAAAAGATGAAATCACTCCTTCCCTCAAGGACCATTCTACTGGTGCTGATTGTCCTGTCAGAAGCTGTTGTCAGACCTGGGAAGTCATAGACTAATAGATTTAGGGGGAGGAGGGACCCCAGAGGCCATCTTATCCAGTCTTTCATTTTTACAAAGGAAATTAAAGCCAATACAAGAGAAGTGAGTATCCCAAGATCATATGATCAGCAAGTGTCAGAGCCAGGATCTCCATCTCCTTTCACTCCGACTCTAGCAGAAGGTCCATATTTTCTCTAATACATGGGGGCACCAGACTAAGAACATAAAAAATGGAACAATGAAGGTTCTGGTCCATGTACCCGATCATTTGCATTATTAGAAAAGTGGTAGAGAGACTATGGAACCTAATTCAGTCAAATGGTATGGGCAAACAAGTCTAATTGCTAGAGGAAGGAAGAATTTCATCAGTAATTTGAAATAAAGTATTGATGAACACTTGCTGACTGAAAGTCACTCTCAGTCCAAATTTTCATCTTTCAACTCTTTAAGCCACATCATGACCAGTGATGTGTAATCTTGGAGGGCAGAGAGTAGAAAGAGAATGATAGTTTGAAGTACAGGGCTTCCATCACTTAATAGTTATGTCACCTTGGGCAAGTCCAAAGCCCTCCTTCCTCTCTCCTCCACACTCTGTACACACCAGCTTAGCCTCTTCAGTTAATTTTCTTTATATCATGATGTCTCTCACCATCTGGGGCACTATTTTCTTTACATTCTCTAGTTGGTCAAAGTCCTTACTAAAATGTAGTGCCCAGAGTTAAATACATTACTCCAAATGTGGCTTGGCCAGTGCAGAATTACAACAGGACTGTGATCCCTTTCTTTGCAAGGTACCATCTGAGTATAACAATGGGGGAGGGGAAAAGGTTTTAAGTATTTATATAGCACTTACTACGGTCCAGAAATTAATCTAAATCTCATTTGATGCTCCCAACAACCCTGGGAGGTAGACTTTTTTACATTTTACAAATGAGGAAGCTGAAGAGAACATAAGTTAAGTGATTCAGGGTCACACAGCTGGTAGGTATCTGAGACTGGATTTGAACTCTGGTCTTTCTGACACTAGACCTTTGGCTCTATACGCTGCTCCACTTAATTGCCCAAAATAGATATAAATACCTGAGGAAGTGACTGGGACAGAGATTATCAGGAATACAAGACATGAATTGACATCATGAACAGAACAAGTGAAATCCTGGGGCATAAATTGCTAGAAAAGTGTGACTGATAGGGTTAGGGTTCAACATTCTAGGGACAATTAGGCAGTAACTTTGGGTAAGAGACCACAGAATAGATAAATTTTGTTTATCTATTTTTTTTGTTATCCCCCACAATGCCGTTTGGTGCTGACCAAGGAAATCTCTTTTGGTCCAAGGACACTGATTAGGACTCTCCCCTTAGAGGCTGCCCAGGAGAAGGTTGAATCAAAGCCTTGACATGAGACAGGAGCTCAATTGTGGTAGCTGAGGGACCTGTAGATATGCCTTCTTTCATGGTTTAGTCTCACCCAACAGTTTTTTAGCCTCTTTCTGGACTTTTATTAGTGCTCAAAGCTAGAATGGTTCCTATCTAGCTTTCCCGGTTGGTCTATGTTCCAGGTTCTTATAAGAACCTCTTCTTCTTTTCCTAATTAGTTAATTAATAATTAATGCATCTACATGACAGGATTTGCCAACATTTTTCTCTAATAAAGGTCTTATTTCAAAGATATATTAATAATAAATCCAATTTTATAAGAAAAAGAACCATTCTCCAATAGATAAATGGTCAAAAAGTATGTATAAACAGGCAGTTTTCAAAGGAAGAAATCCAAACTATCAACAGTCACATGAAAATATGCTCCAAATAGCTAATAATTAAAGAAGTACAAACTACAGTAACTCTGAAGTCTCACCTCATACTCATTGTATCGGCAAATATGACAAAAAAGGAAAATGACAAATGTTGGACAAGCAGTGGGAAAACAGGCATGTAGATGTCCTGTTGGTAGAGCTGTGAACCAGCGCAGCCATTATGAAAAGTACTTTGAAACTAGACCTAAAAAGTTAATAAACTGTTTATACTCTTTGACCCAGGAATATCACTACTAGGCAGAGATTTCAAAGAGGTTAAAGGAAGAAAAATGACCCAGATATATGAAATATTTCTAGCAGCTCTTTTTATTGTAGCAAAGAACTGGAAACTAAACGGGTTTCATTCTTATACTTTCCCAGTAAAGTCCAGTGTTTAGCAAACATTGCCTAGTTCAAAATACAGTCGAAACATGAACAGAATAAACCATCTGACCTTGAATAGATAATCACTCCCACTTAGGAGGTCAGGAAGGGTTTCATTCTGTGTTGGCATTTTCCAACTTGTTTTCAGATCTACTGAGATCATCGAAACATTCCTGAGGACCCACTGTGTTTTTGCACTAATACTTTAACAGCCCTTCTGAGCGTATTGGGTTGCTCTGATTTCCACTGGTAAGTGCACTCTTGAGTGCATGTATTTCTTGAAGTCAGCCACCTGAACAACTCTCAAAATATTCCAGGGAAAAAATAAGATTTTAGGTCAGTTAGGTACAGGATTAGAGTTAGAGAGGATGAAAGGTGAGGGAAGAGGAGAATAGGAAAAAATTGTTTCTTGGGTAAAAGGAAAAGGAAGCAAACAAGAATTCATAGAATATAGACAAATATTATCATGAAGTAGGAACTGGACTACCCAGCATTCTGTTGGTAGTTAGGCAACAACAACAATTAATTAATGCACATAGTAGGCTATGTGCAAAGATGTTGTAATGAGAAATATTGTAGCAGAGAATAGTTCAGTGAAGATGTCAAGCAGAGAAAACAGTATGGCAGAGAGAGCAGGGCATCACTCTACCAGCTTGATGGAGAAAACATCACCAGAGGACCTCAGCAGTTATATAGGATTAGGAGGATGAATTGGACCAGAAACATGAGACGCCCACATTCGTCCCTGGCATCATGTCCCTATATGCACGTGCTTCCTATACATGTTCTTTTCCATGCACATGTCCCCTTCCCACTGATGGTGTGGTGCTCCCTGGGAGCGTATGCATACCTTGTGTGTTTAGGGAATCTTTCTTGTTCTTCATCTTGCTATGTTATTTGATGAATATTTTTTGCTTTGAACTGTGTCCTCTGGTTTATCTAACAAAATATACACATTGGAGGGATCTGGTCAGCTATGATTTGGTATGAAATATGATTCAGGCCCTGCCCTCAAGGAGCTTACAATCTAATAGTGAAGAAAATATTTGTATATAAATAAGAATGTAATCAGTGCAAAGGAGAGGTTCCAAGTAGGACTATTACTTTTGTCCTTACAAGGCATTTTTTTAAGGTAACAAGAGAAAGATCTATAATGTAAAAATGATTCCTTTAATTTACATCCTCAAGTTGCTGGTAGTCTAGCTGGCGATAGAAGATTGAAACACAGAGGCAACAATGAACGATTCAAGACAGTTTATATTTAAGTGAGAGCTCATTAGTGTCCCATACCCTCAAGAGTAGTTTCCTTATTTTGTGATAATTGGTGGTGCAGCATTTTTTCTTTCTTTCTTTCCTTCCTTCCTTCCTTCTCTCCCTCTCTCCTTCCTTCTTCTCTCCCTTCCCTACCTCCCTCCTTCCATCTTTCCTTCCTTCTTTTCCTCCCTCTTTTTTTCTTCTTTCCTCCCTCCCTCCTTCTCTTGTTTACTCCCTCCCTCTCTCCTTCCCTCCCTCCTTCCTTCCCTCCCTCCCCTGTCAAGAATATTTATTGAGTGCCTCTTATGTTCTACATGCTATGGCAGCTATCTATGTCAGAAAGTCTTAGGGGCAAGTCACTTCCCTTTCTGTTCCTCAGTATCCGTATCTGTAAAAGCTAGTATTGGAATAAGCAATCCCTAAGATACCTAACAGATACAGATACTATGATTCCCTGTGACCACCAGAATGACCCAGCTCTCAATTAAAATTCAAGCTCCCTCCAGGGAAGAGCCTTTGGGATCTCCCATTCTATTAGTCCTTCATCATTGTGAGCACAAAAGAAAAGAAAGATTTGCCATTGGGCCTTTTTAGGAGAAGGGAACCATCAACATCACCACCGACCATCACGACCACCACTTCTTCCATGGAGAGAAGAAAGCCTTGTGAGAGGGGAGAAAGGGAAGAACTGGAATCAGTAAAGGGGCAGAAAATACAGAATACTAAGATACGTCCATTCATGTGACCTTTTGAAGCAACAGTTCAGCTGACAGTCAGAAAGGACTACATTGCTTGCTATCAATGCTGGGGGTGGGGAGAGATTTGGGATGGAAAGGGGATTAAAGTCAAATCTTGTTCACTACGGGAGATGCAGACCACTAGCTAGGCACTGAGACTGTCTCTGTAATTTTAGAGTTACTGGAAAGAAAACTTGGCAAGGTAATTAGGTATCTCTCTTTCCTCAGGGATGACAAGGATATTTATAAATGGTATAACTGGTGATTCATGTTTGATAAGAAGGAACTACTGCCCTAGGGATTTGTTCCTATGAAATGCACATCTACTACATTAGCTCAATTATGTCTACCTGTAGAACCTATCTGTCATGTGGAAGCAATGGTATACGGGATCCTTATTAGATGAGGATATGAGCTAGCACACCAAATGTGAGAATGACACCCAGAGAATTCTGTTATTAGCTCTTTGCAGATGACTAAGGATCTCTATCTACCTTGATTCTGCCTCAAGTTCTAGGCAGAGAACTAATTTCTCTGTTTATGTAGAGGGTATGACGATCTTTCTAAATACCCAGGCTCGAAACCTTGTCTTCTTCTACTAACTCCTCCTCATGCCCCTTATCCAATCAGTTGCCAAATATTATCATTTCTACCTTCAAAGCATCTCTTGCATCCATCTGCTTTCCACTCACACAGCCACCAGCCTAGTTCAGGACATATCATTTGAACTGTTCCAATGGCTTCCTTATTGGTCTCCCTATCTCAGGTCCCCCTTGTCCAATTCATTCACCTTATCGCTTCCAAAGTGATATTCTTAAAGTCCACATCTGACCATGTCACCCCCCCCCCCACTCAAGAACCTCCCCTGTTTCCTTATCGCCTCTAGAATTAAGTACAATCTTCTCTCCTTGTCATTTAAACCCCTTCATGATCTGACTCTAGCCTTTCTTTCCAGATGTTAGACACTGCTTCCTTTCATTCATCTACAATTTTTTCAGACTATACTATTTTCTGTCCCTCACAAATGATCTTTCATCTGGGTTGCACAGTGTACTGGGTGTGGAATCTGAGTTTCAGTCCAATCTCAGATACTTACTAGGTCTTTGACTCTGGGCAAATGACAATCTCTATCTCAGTTTCCTCAGCTGTAAAAAGGGGACAATAATTGTTGCTGAGAGGATGAAATGAGATATTTGTGAAGCATTTAGCATAGTACCTGCACTTAAATAGGCATTTAATAAATACTGATTTACTGAGATAATGGACCCACAAGAAAGAACACTAGGTCAAAACTGGTTTCCTCTGCATAATACAGAAAAATAAAAAAATCAATGTAATAAAGGTTTGGGCTCCAAAGATGTTGGCACTTGTCCACGCTAAGAATTACAAAAGAAGCCTTCTGGGAACCAAGAAGTAGGAAAATGGCCATCCATTTTTATAAGAAAATTGATGAAAGGTAACTTATTGTTAGGTTGAAGGGACTTCTCATATCAGCACCAAATATTGTTCTTTTTTCCCCTTTATCTCCCTATGTCATGTCTACCCATATGGTTTCCCCCAAGAATTTGGAGGCAATATCTTACAACCTTCCCTTATATTTCCCTATCCTTGATGAATAATAGTAATAAAAAAATGATGACTCATCATTCTGATTTTTTCCTCCTCCTTACATTTTGTTCATCTCTGTTCTTTGGACCCTGATGTAAGAACAGGATGTCCTAGTATTTTCTTAGAAAGATTAAATGTACTCTGAGTGTAATCAGGCCATGACTTTGTCCAAGTCACGTTGTCTTCTTTCCCTTAGACAGTTTTGGAGGAGCTAGCTATCCAAATACTAAGAAGTAACAAGCAAGAAATCAAAGGTATGTGTCCATCAAGACATTCACCTTCTCTTTAGAACTGCCTTGAGGAAGATGAGGAAGTTATCTTAATGGGCTGGCTCTGGAATCCCTTTATTCATTCAAGTTCTCTCCCCCCCCCCCCCCCCCCCCGCCTTCTCCATCCTTTTTATTAGTGTACAAAAAACTACTACAGACTGCACTGAGTACTCACTCTGTGCCCAAGGCTATGCTGAATAACTATTGTTATTTTCTGATTAAAGTGAACATAGCTAAAGATTTGTTCATCAAAAAAATTGTTTAGCTTCAAGAGTAAGCTATTGCTATTAAATAATATAAGACCCAATGACCAAATTGCAGAGTCATGGAAGCCCATAGTTAGAAGGGACTTCAGAAGACCTCTAGTCTAACCCATGTCTGCTTCAACAAGTGGTCATTCAACTTGCCAAAGATGTCCAGTGAGGAGTAACTCCATCCTACCTGAGGCAGTTCATTCCTTTTAGGAATTGCTCTAAAAGTTACAAATCTTTCCTGATTTCAAGTCTAAATTCACCCCATTACTTCCTTATTCTTGGTCAGCTAACCCTTGTTCCAGGTGAAGGATACTCATGTCCCTAACATATACTTCGAGCAGAAGACAATGTGTAAGAAAAAATTGCTATCAGGACTACAAAAGGTTATGTTTCAAGGCAGGACACTCACAAAAGAGATCAGTTTTTATGATATCAAGTATCTAGGCCATTTCCAAAAATGGTGTTTCCCCCATAGGCTCTTTGAGCATATGCAGAATTTTCACTCTGGTAGTCTGAATCTGAGAAGAACTAAGGCAGAGTGGATAAAGAACTTCTCTTAGCCTCTGGAAGATCAGGATTCAATTCCTTCCTGTGATGTATGCTTACTGACTGCGTGACCAAAGGCATTATATCTTCTCTCAGCATCCCTAGGCTACCCTCTGAGACTCAAAGTTATTGAGCAGGTACTGATCTTTGGTTGGTGAATTTTCCTCATTGGGAATTCCCAATGTAAATCACCTCACAGGTGCTCTCCACAAGAAAGTCTGACCTTATCAACAAATGCACATTAATAATTCACATTATATGGCATTTTAAAGAACATACTTAAAACAGATTTCTAAAAAACCCTGTTAGATAGATCAATCAATCAACCAGCATTGATTAAACACCTACTCTGTGCCACATACTGTTTGTGGTGCTAGAAATAAGAAGACAAAGAATGAAGCAATCCTCGCTTTGCAGGATCTTCTACATTCTCTGTTCTATAAATCCCATTATTCTCATTTTGTAGAAGAGGAAGCTGAAACGCAGAGAGGTGAAACACTTACTCATTATGGCACAGCCAAAATAGATCAGAGCTGAAAATCAAACCCATTGAAACTTTGGCAAAGTGACAGTCTTGGCAAAAGAAGACCAGTGGGCTGTTGCACTCAGGGTACATCTTATCTCTCTACTGAGACGCCAGGACAGGATGTCCTATAAGGCCAATCCTCTTTCACTGAACTATCCTACTCCCAGTAAGTACATTGTCATACTCTGGAATGATTAGCTTGTATTGGGTCCTTTGTCTTGCTAAAACATTGTCTCTCAATGACTTGCCTTTAGGTTGGGATGGGACCCTACAATGAGCTGGTTCAAGGAAGAGGGATTTTCCCAAAAGAAAACAATAAGGAGAGAGTGTCCACATTCCATCAGGAACAATTATTTTTAGTCTGCTTTATTGCATTCACATAATGGTATCTTCAGTCATCATTCAACTCAAAGATCAATTTCTACAATAAATGAGATGCGTCTCCCAGTAAACCAGGGCTATGCTTCCCTCTAAGACACACAAAATTCCAAGGGGAAGATGCTAGGACAAAGGCCAGCCCAATAAAAACATCATAGAAGTGTCCCAAGGACCTTCAAATTCTGCAATAAATGCTGTGACCAATTTGACAATGCCCCCTGCTGGTCATTATTTCTGCTTAGGCACATATTTTGTGAGAAGTAACCTTGAAATAACAAGCAATTCTTAACCTCCATCTACTCTGTGACTCTATTTCATAATGAGTTGAGTCATCAACAATATCAGGTTCACCCAGTTTTGTATTTTATTTTATGTTACTTGTACAGGAGGAGAGTTCAATCCACCCTACCCCCAGGTCATCTGAGTAGTCATAGCTTATAATCAGATATGACAATGGTTAATGTGATAACTAGATGTCTATATCCAGTGATTCCTTTATGAAATGTCAATACTAATAACTTTTAAAATATGATCTAATTTTTATTTTGAATTCTAAATTATCCCCTTTCTTCTATCCCTCCTCCACCCACTGAAAAGGCAAGAAATGGCTGTTCTTTGTTTAGTCATGTCTGACTCTCTGTGATTCCATGGATCATAGCCCATAACATATTTCTATCCATTAAATCCACTAAATCCAAACTCTGTCCAAACTTATATATGTTGCTCCCATGATACCACCTCTCCTTCTCATCCTCTGCATTCTTTTTTCCTTTTGTCTTCAATCTTTCTTAACATCAGGGCTTTTTTTCCCCAATGAGTTCCATTTTCTCATTATGTGGTCAAAATACTTCAGCTTCAGTATTTGACCTTTCAGTGAATGGTCTAAGTTAATTTCCTTAAGTATTGACTGATCTGATCTTCCCATCAGGGCTGTGTGTGTTAGTGGAAGACTGTGCCTCAGGTTTATGGTGCTAAATAAGTAGGAGAGCCTGATCAGGTTTATGTTTGACTAGTTTTGAATGCTAGCTAACTATAAAAGAGAAGCAAGTATGGGGCCTCACAAAGCATGATTTTATAGGTGCAGATTCTGAGACTTATCTTTGAACCTGCGGGATCAGCAGTTAGTCCCCTGCAGATCCAACCCACAAGTGGAGAGAATGCTTCAGAGAGGAGTGCTAAATGTGTGATATTAAAAGCTTTATTAAATTCAATCTAGAAAAAAGGAATTCAAAAACTTTTCAGGGCATAAGAGAAAGAAATAAATAAATCAGTCAACGTTTTTTTCTTTTTAAATTTATTTATTTAAATTTTCAACATTCATTTCCACAAAATTTTGAGTTCCAAATTTTCTCCCCATTTCTCCCCTCTCCCCACTCCAAAATGCTGAGCATTCTTATTACCCCTATCACCAATCTGCCCTCCATTTTAACATCCCTCCCTTCCCTTATCCCCATCTTCTCTTTTGTCCTGTAGGGCAAGATAAATTTCTATACCCAATTACCTGTATTTCTTATTTCCTAGTTGTATGCAAGAACAATGCTCAACAGTTGTTCCTAAAACTTTGAGTTCCAACTTCTCTTCATCCCTCCCTCCCCACCCATCCCCATTGGGAAGGCAAGCAATTCAATATAGGCCATATCTGTGTAGTTTTGCAAATGATTTTCATAATAGTCATGTTCTGAAGGCCAACTATATTTCACTCCACCCTATCCTGCCCCCCATTTCTTCTATTCTCTCTTTTGATCCTGTCCCTACCCAAGAGTGTTGACTTCTAATTGCTCCCTCCTCCATTGCCCTCCCTTCCATCATCCCCCCCACCCTACTTATCCCCTTCTCCCCCACTTTCTTGTATTGTAAGATAGGTTTGCATACCAAAATGAGTGTACATTTTATTCCTTCCTTTAGTCAAATGTGATGAGAGTAAGCTTCATGTTTTTTCTCTCACCTCCCCCCTTTTCCCCCTCCACTGAAAAGTCTTTTATTTGACTCTTTTGTGAGAGATAATTTGGCCCATTCCATTTCTTCCTTTCTTCTCCCAATATATTTCTCTTTCACCTCTTAATTTCATTTTTTTAAAGATATGAGCCCATCCTATTCAATTTACCCTGTGCTCTCTCTCTCTCTCTCTCTCTCTCTCTCTCTCTCTCTCTCTGTAATCCCACCAACTACCCAGATACTGAAAAAAAGTTCCAAGAGTTACAAATATTGTCTTTCCATGTAGGAATGTAAACAGTTCAGCTTTAGTAAGTCCCTTATGATTTCTCTTTGCTGTTTACCTTTTCATGCTTCTCTTGATTCTTGTGTTTGAAAGTCAAATTTTCTTTTCAGCTCTGGCCTTTTCATCAAGAATGCTTGAAAATCCTCTATTTCATTGAAAGACCATTTTTTCCCCTGAAGTATTATACTCAGTTTTGCTGGGTAGGTGATTCATGGTTTTAGTCCTAGTTTCTTTGACTTCTGGAATATCATATTCCAAGCCCTTTGATCCCTTAATGTAGAAGCTGTTAGATCTTGTGTTATCCTGATTGTATTTCCATAATACTTGAATTGTTTCTTTCTATTTTCTCCTTGACCAGGGAACTCTGGAATTTGGCCACAATGTTCCTAGGAGTTTCTCTTTTTGGATCTCTTTCAGGAGGTGATCAGTGGATTCTTTCAATATTTATTTTGCCCCCTGGTTCTAGAATATCAGGGCAGTTTTCCTTGATAATTTCATGAAAGATGATGTCTAGGCTCTTTTTTTGATCATGGCTTTCAGGTAGTCCCATAATTTTTAAATTATCTCTCCTGGATCTATTCTCCAGGTCAGTTGTTTTTCCAATGCGATATTTCATATTATCTTCCATTTTTTCATTCTTTTGGTTTTGTTTTGTGATTTCTTGGTTTCTCATAAAGTCATTAGCCTCCATCTGTTCCATTCTAATTTTGAGAGAACTATTTTCTTCAGTGAGTTTTTGAACCTCCTTTTCCATTTGGCTAATTCTGCTTTTGAAAGCATTCTCCTCATTGGCTTTTTGACCCTCTTTTGCCAATTGAGTTAGCCTATTTTTCAAGGTGTTCTTTTCTTCAGCATTTTTTTTGGGTCTCCTTTAGCAAGGTGTTGACCTGCTTTTCATGCTTTTCTTGCATCTCTCTCATTTCTCTTCCCAGTTTTTCTTCCACCTCTCTAACTTGATTTTCAAAATCCTTTTTGAGCTCTTCCATGGGCTGAGCCCATTGAATATTTATTTTGGATTTTTGGGATACAGAAACCTTGACTTTTATGTCTTTCCCTGATGGTAAGCATTGTTCTTCCTTATCCAAAAGGATGGGAGAAGATATCTGTTCACCAAGAAAGTAACTTTCTATAGTCTTATTTTTTCCCCCTTTTTTGGGCATTTTCCCAACCAGTTATTCAACTTTTGGGTCCTTTGTCAAGAGCAAGGTATACTCTGGGGATCTGTAAGATCTCAGTTCCTCCAAGATGGCACAATCAAGCATGTACACTGGTTTGGGAACAGGGAGAGATTTTTGTGTCCAGAATCTTAGCAGAGTTTCCTCCTCACAACCACCTTGCCTCCAGTTCTGCCAAGCCAGCACTGGGGGCTGAGATTCAGATAAGCTGCAGGGGCAGGGCTGCCATTCAGTATGAGATAAAGATCAGTTGCTTAAATCCCTCAGGAATTAGGGGAGGGCAGGGCCTCTACACAGAGCTGAGGTAAGAGTCAACTGCTCAGTGCCCCCAGGGGTTTTACAATCCAGCAATAAATGGGGGCTGCTGTAGGGGCTGCTGTGGGAACTGTTGCCACCTGCCTGATATGGCCTCTGCAGCCACTGCCTGAGGCCAGAGCTATGAGAAGGTCCTTCTCCCTTCTCGGCCAGTGGAAAAAACCCTGTCAGTGACCTTTGGTACCTGTGGTTGAGGGATCTGTGAACCGCTGCTACTGGGACCGGGGATTCCGTGACTGAAAATTCTGTCCCCCAGGCCTGCTTGTTCCTCCTCCCAGAGCTGTGCCGTGAGGCCAAGGCCGGGCTAGCCTCCGCTCCACGTCTGGTGTGACAAACATTTCCTGTTGCCCTTTCAGGTCACCCTGGGCTGGAAATATTCTCCACTCAGTTGTTCTCCACTTAAGCTGCTCTAGAATTTGTTGAGAGTCTTTCTTTATGGTATTTTACGGGCTGTGGGGGGAGAGCTAGCATATATGTGTCTTTCTACTCTGCCTCCAGTTAACTTCTAAAAGTTCAAGAAACTGTCTTACTACTGTGAAATGAATCTTGGACCACAAGCTATATTTAGGGAAGCAAATTACAGGTGTACAGTCTAAATAAAGAATCCAGCTTGTTCAGTTTAGAAGATGTCTAAACATAAAGCCTCTTCAAGGTTGGCGTTCTTCCTTTCTTGACTTCCAAACTGATGCTGACCTAGGGCAGGTCATTCTTTTTCCTGGATCCCTGAGATTGGTTAGCTTCCTAATTGTGACCTAGAACTCTTCTCTCAGCTTCTCTAGACCTTGAGGAAACAAAGCCCTCCTGCTTGGTTCCCTAGACACAGCCTACAATTCAGGCTAAGTGGTACCCCAGAAAAACTCCCTTCAGTATAATACTTCAAGGTTTGCAAAATGCTTTACCTATGTTATTTTATCCTCACAACCAGCCTGGGAAGTAGGTGTTACTACTATCCTTTTTGCAGATAAAAATACCGAGCCCAGGATGGTGAAGTGATTTCCCCCAACTCACACAGGTAAGCATCAAATTTGAACCCAGGGCCCTGAATTTGAAAGAGATTCTTCTCCCCCTAATATTTTGCTATCTCCTTATGATCGTGATGACAAGAAAAAGCAAGGAAGGACCCAGCATGTTGGGTGAGTTCCTCATGGCAAATTTATGGAGGAATGTGGATGGGAGCTGTATAGCACGGTCGTCATATATGGATTCCAATCAGCAACAGTGGAGAACATGGCTGTGTGAAGGAGCTCATGTCTGAGTCCTTCTACAGGGAGGATTGCCAAGTGAGTCACTCTGGGCATGTACCCTCTATTTAATAAATGTTTGTTGAATTGAACTAAACTCAACATAATGGAACCAAATCGAAGCTGGAGCCCAAAAGACACACATACAATGGCCTCATGTACTTAACAGATCAAGGGCAAGCCCTGTGGGGAACTCTGGGGATAGGTTCTTCAAGCCCAGACTCACATTTTCTCATAACCAGTTCCTTTTCCTACTTCCTCCCATCCAGATGAAATGGAGGCAGTGTGTACAACCACAGACAATTTACAATAGTATCTGTGTGGTTCAAGCTGTGGCAAAAGTTGTGCATCCTACAGAAGCCTCTGTTCCATTTTGTTCCCCAGGAGCTTCACAACACGGATCCTGTGTAAGATGCAGGGCTTTGGCATACAACCCTATAATTGGGGCAATTAGCCATGTGTCAGTGATGTGACAGGATTTGGCATGGAAACTCACGGGGATAATAGCCGTTGCTAAGAAGGGCTTTGCTACCTTGGGGCTGGAGGCTTGAGTGACTGGAGCACATAGAAAGGGAATTTTTCAGCAAGGAAATTACAGTGGAGGATTCCAGACCCATTCTTTGTCCAATTATGATGGATGGGAGTGCAGGGGCTGCTCAGGTATTTGTCATATCACTGAATTTATAGATAGAGCTAACTTGTTATTTTCCACAGAGCTCCATAAATAAAATAAAAACCACATCAGCATACTGGGGACACTACAGGAATTTACATCCATTTGGGAAAGGGAAATAATTTTTTAAAAGAATATTTTATTTTTTCTCCAATTACATGCAAAGCAGTTTTTAATATTTGGGTTTTTTAAGCTTTGAATTCCAAGTTCTGTCTCTCCCTCCCTCCCCTCCCTTCCTATCTCCCCAAGACAGTAAGCAATCTGATATGGGTTATACATGTGCAATCATGTAAAACATTTCCAGGAAATAATTATTTGACACAAGATCCCAGAATCTCTGCATTGTAAGGAATCCCAATGTCTGTCTAGTTCATTCTGAAGAGGAATCATTTCTACAGTCCCCCTAACATGGTGCCATCCAGCTGTTGCTTGAAGACCTCCAAAGAGAGAGAAACCTCTACTTTTTGAGGAAGCCCATTTCAGTATAAGGTAGTTCTTATTGTCGGAAAGTTTTCCTTCCAAGGTGAACTTCTTCAACTTTTACCCCAGTCCTGGCCTGTGGAGCCAAGGAAAACAAACCCAATCTCTCAATTAGAGAAAAACCCTTTAAATACTTGCAGACATCTACCATCAGTCAATCAGCAAGTATTTATTCAGTGCCTACTATGTGCCAGGTACTGGGGAACCAAAGACAAAGATGAAGCTGCCCTTGCCCTCAAGGAACTTACATTCTATCAAGGGTAGAATAAATTTATACATATAATTATATACAAAATAGATGTAAGGGAATTGGAGGGAGGGGACAGTATAAGCAACTGGGCAGTGAGGGAGTGAGAGGATGGGTCTGGGAAGACTTTATGGAGAATATGGCATAGCTGAGCTTTAAAGGAAACTAGGATTCTGGGAAATTTTTTCATGTCAGACTTCCAGCTCTAAATCTAAGATCCTGTGATTCCACACCTAGGCTTGAGTTTTCACTTACCCAGTGAATTTATCATTGAAACTGATCCTATTGGATAAATTCACTAGTATATGTCAGGTTGCTCTCTTTTCTTCCTCCCCAAGGTCCCAAGGTCTTTTATCTCATTTTAGTTTTCCCCACCTACTTTAAAAACTAGACCCCTCAGCAGGGCCATAACTAAGAATTCTTTTACCTGGAGTAAAAGAAGTTGGGGAAAGGGTGGCGGAAAAGAAGGGGATGGTATTATTATAGAGGACAATCAGACTGAGAGTGTCTGTACCCTAGGGAGTCCAGCCTAGGAGAGAAGGGTCACAGTGACTAAATTCTGGGAATAATGGCCCAGGGCCAAGGAAGAAGGCAAGGTTGGGATACATTGAACAAAGAGGCAGTGAAAGTGTTCCCCCCTAACCCTAGGAGGAAGTATATCTCCCAGGAAGTGCCTACCCGCTAGATAGATCAGTGACTAATCAGTGACTAGGCAAGAACTCCACTCCATTTCATCTCGAGTTGGGGTGTTTGTGTGTATGTGTATGTATGTGTGTATACATATATATGTGTGTGTTTGTGTTTATGTGTATATGTATGTATGTGTGCATCTTATATATATATGTATATTATGTATAAACTCTATAATCTCTCTGGTATCTACTTGCCGGTGGCAAACTGTCTTGATTTCACTAGTGACTCATTAAGATCCTCAGTTGGGATCTTATATGTCCCTATGGAGGAGGATAGCTGCAATAAAATTTAAAAGAAGTCACTTTTAGGTCCTCCAGTTTAATGACAAAGTCACTTGTTACATGCATGATCTTGTAATCAATGTGTAGTCATCATGGGATGCCTCATCATTAGAGTTAATAGCCCAAGACAAATTCAGGAAGTAAATTGTGTTCTTCTCATTAGACCTAATGAAATAATGATGGGTTTTGAAAACATTACCGTGACAAGTTACTAAAGTCAGAGTGGAATGATGAGGTCTAAGCTTCTTTCACATATAGAGCAAGAGAGGCAGTGTGGGATAACAGTAAGTACCCTCAATGACCTTACAGGGTGGTGATGAGGTTCACATGAGATGATATAACTGAAAGGTTCATTTAATGGTTTTCTTTCTTAGGGGAACTTGAAAAATACAGAGAAATGGCTACAATATTCCTAGGAGTTTCTCTTTTCACATCTCTTTTGGGAGGTGATCAGTGGATTCTTTCAATATTTATTTTACCCTCTAGTTCCATAATATCAGGGCAGTTTTCCTTGATAATTTTGTGAAAGATGATGTCTAGGATTTTTTTTTGATCATGGCTTTCAGGTAGTCCCATTATTTTAAAATTGTCCTTCATGGATCTATTTTCTAGGTCAATTGTTTTTCCAATGAGATATTTCACATTGTCTTCTACTTTTTCATTCTTTTCATTTTGTTTTGTAATTTCTTGGTTTCCCATAAAGTCATTAGCTTCCATCTGCTCCGTTCTAATTTTTAAAGAACTATTTTCTTCAATGAAATTTTGGCCTCCTTTTTCATTTGGCTAATTCTGGTCTTTAAAGCATTCTTCTCCTCATTGGCTTTTTAGGCCACTTTTGCCATTTGAGTTAGTCTGTTTTTAAAGATATTAATTTCTTCAGCATTTTTTGGGTCTTCTTTAGCAGGCTATTGACTTGTTTTTTGTGATTTTCTTGCATCACTCTCATTGCTCTTCCCAATTTTTCCTCCACCTGTCTTACTTGATTTTCAAAATCCTTTTTGAGCTCTTCCATGGTCTGAGACCATTGAATATTTATTTTGAAGGTTTTGGATGCAGAAGCCTTGATATTTAGGTCTCCTCTGATGGTATGCATTGTTCCTCCTCATCCAAAAGGATGGAAGAAAATACCTGTTCACCAAGAAAGTAGCCTTCTATAGTCTTTTTCTTTTTCCTTTTTTTTGGGCATTTCCCAGCAGTTACTTGACTTTTGAGCTCTTTGTCAAGAGGAGGGTATACTCTGGGGACTTGTAAGTTCTCATTTCCTCCAAGATGACACAATCAAAGGAGAAGAGTTTACTCCTCTCCTGGCCCTTGCTCTGATCTGTGAGCAGGATTCCTTCTCCAGAGCCTCAACCATTTCCTTTTTCCAATCTATATTCTCAATACTTATCACAGTGCTTAATAAGCACTTAATAACTACTTTTTCATAATTAATCTCA
This sequence comes from Notamacropus eugenii, assembly GCF_028372415.1. Classification (NCBI taxonomy): domain Eukaryota; kingdom Metazoa; phylum Chordata; class Mammalia; order Diprotodontia; family Macropodidae; genus Notamacropus; species Notamacropus eugenii. Next base: position 353,409,953 of record NC_092877.1, on the reverse strand, counting down.
AAGCCCCAATTTTATGTTCCGCAAAAATACAAATACATAATAATACTTGCATTATTTCTCTCACAGGATTATTGTGAAGAAATCACTTTGCAAACCACTGAAACTGTCTGCTGTTGGCTACGATTTCTCTGTATTTTTCAAATTCCTCTAAGAAAGGAAATCATTAAATGAACCTTTCATTTATATCATCTCATGTGGACCTCATCAGCACCCCATAAGGTCATTGGGGGTACTTACTGTTACCCCACACTGCCTCTCTTGCTCTATATGTAAAAGAAGCTTAGACTTCAGGCACTTATGAGCTGTATGAACCCAGGCAGGTAACTTAACCTCTGTAGGTTTCAGTGTCCTAATCTATAAAATTAGGGAGTTCAACTAGATGATTCCTTAGGTCCCTTCTAGCTCTGAATCTATGATTCTAAGGCCAGAATAGCTATAGCTGTCTTCAGCATACCCTACCACATATCTCAGTAATGTGAGACATGACCAGCAAAGGGTGAGAAATGAAGGTCATAGCCAGAGTAATGGGGGTGAGGTGGGGTTTAGAAGACCATATCTTTAGTCATTCCACAAGCATTTATTAAGCTTCTGCCAGTCACTGTTCCAAGCCCTAGGAATATAAAGACAGAAAATAAATATTCCCTGCTCTCACATTCTGCACTTCTAAATCATATGCCTTTAGCTAAGTCACTGCTTTTCTTGTAGCCTCAACTTCCTCTTCTGTAAAATGACAACACTACCACTATCTATCTCACAGAATATTGTGATAAAAATGTTTTGTGAATCTTAGAGAAATCTATAAATGTGAGCTGTTATTTTTTTAAAATCAGAACTACATACTAGTGAAAAAAAAGCACCATGATGACCTGGGCAAGTCAACTTCTTTAGAAAGATTTTACATTCTGTTCCCTAAGAGTGATAAAATATCATTTTGTGGGACAAAAAGAAAAATACCATAAATAACAACTGAACAGCAATTTCATAAAAATAACTGATTTGGGGCCTAACTAGGCTTGTGATTTTATTGGGGGTGAGGAACTCCCTACGAGGAAATTCTGTTCTCTTAGGGAGAGAGGCACCTGCTAGACAACTTCATCTTAGAGAGTTTTCCAGGGCACTGAGATGTAAGTGACTTATCTCTGGCCACATAACCATATTCCTGCCAGGCAAGCATTGAACTCAAGTCTCCCAGGTTGACTTTCTAACCTCTACAACCTCCATGAATAGAGAGGATAGTGGAATATCCATTATATATTTTATATTTGAACAATATTACATTTAAAGTTTTTAATCAGATCATGAAGTGAATAGAGAACTGGTCTTGGAGTTAGGAAGACCTGAGTTCAAATCCAGCCTCTGATGCTTACCAGCTGTGTGACCTTGGGTCAGTCACTTAACCCTTTTTGCCTCAGTTTCTTCACCAGTAAAATGAGTTGGAAAAGGAAATGACAAAACATTCTACTAGCTCTGCCATGAAAATCCCAAAGAGAGTCACAGAGAGACAGACACAACTGAAATGACTGAACAACTTTAATTAGTAGATCCTCCAAGAAGGTAGAAAGTATTGTTCTTATCTGGCATCTTAAAGACCATCAGCTAAAGTGACTTGCTCTGAGATTCACTGTTTGTGAAGAGCTGAGCCAAATTTTAACTGAGGATTTTAAGACAAAAAGAAATGAGAGGGTTGATCTTGAGGGTGAACTGGACAAACACAGGACAGGCATATTACTGTGATGCCAGGGGACTAGACAAGATGTTCAGGGACCATTAAGTGTCTGTTGTGTAAATACTTGTGGATTATTTGTCCAATGAAAATAAATTCAATATGGCAGCCTGTAAGAATCATTCTGTTGTAGACCCTGGAAAATAGACTATTGATCTTTATACGTTCTAGTTTGTCACTTTGACCATTAAGCAGGTAAGGATACTGCCTCTTGGAGAAAATATCCCACAGTCTCATCCGAAGTTTTGTAGAAAAGTATTTTTAGGCAAACAACCTTGGTTCTTGTCCTAGCTCTATGAATCGATTGCAAAGAATGAAGAAGTAGAGAAGTTTTGGGAAGGATGGGGTAAGATCTTTCAAATGAAATCAAGGTATACAGTGATATTCAATGACCTCAACATGAAGGTAGACACAGGTGGGGGCAGTAGGGAAAAATGGAATATGAGCTTTAGAATAAAGAAATATTGGATCATAGATTTGAAAATAGGAGGAACTTCTGTTGTTTAGTCGTTTCTGTGGTATACAACTTCATGATTCCACTTGAGGTTTTCATGGCAAAGATATTGAGGTGTTTCGGTGTTTCCTTCTCCAGCTCATTTTACAGATAAGGAAACTGAGCCAAATAGGGTTAAATAACTTACGCAGGGTCACACTGCTAGTAAGTGTTTGAGACTAGACTTGAATAGAGGTCTTCATGATTCTAGACCAGGCACTCTATCCACTGTACCATCTAGCTGTCTGGGAGGAACTTTAGAAGTCATCTAATGAAACCACTTCATTTCACAAGAGTAGCATAGAGCTTGACCCATAGTAAGCACTTAATAAATTCTTGCTGACTGGGGGAAATGTTGGGACTCAGAGAAGTTGGGCGGCTTGCCCAAGGACACATATGTAGTTAGTGGCAAAGCCAAGATTTGAACCTAGGCTCTTTGACTCTAATCCTAGGGTACTTTCCACAGAAACAAGAGACAAACAGTTAATAGAATACTGCACACTGTACATCATAAACACATTCTTCAAGAAGGACATTAGAAGATGCTGGGAAAAGTCAGCACTAAACATTAAGAAAAAAATGAAATTAACTACCTTAATAGACAGAATCTGATGGTTCACCTCCATTGGAGTGATGTGAGAAACAGATAATCAATTGGTTACAGCTAATGTCAAAATCTATTCTAAATGATAAGAAAGAGGTAATAGGTTGTACCCAATCCAGATTTTGAGCCCAAGAACCTGAGTTCAAAACATAGCTCTGTCATTTACTAGCCACGTGGACTTTATCAAGTTGCTACCACTCCCTGAGTTCTGTGAAATAGTGGAGTTGGACTGGTTCCCTTAAGTCCTTTATAGCTCCAGGACTCATGAAGTTTGATTCTTCTGAACTACAGAAACACACTCATTAGTTACCAACAATGGACATGGCTCTCATCCATTTCATACATGACCCCATCACAGCAAATGTCTAAGCTTATGTTTGTGTTCTAGTTCAGGGCAGAGGACAAACCTCTCATCACACAAAGGAGAGGAGCTGTTTTTAGATCATGATAAACCTCTAATAATAAAGCAGAGTCCAAAGCAGTCCAACAATGGGAAGGGGGAAGGAGCCCAGCAGGTTGCATCTTGGGAGTGTTTGGATGGGGTGAGTCAACACAACATCTCTTCCAGCTGAGTTGATCTAGCTGGGTAATGAAGGGCTTGGTAAAAGTACTTCCTGATGGAGCTGAAAGAGTTTTTGTTTAAAGAATTTTTCTCCTGTTAATTCAGAGAATCTCTGCATGAGTGAAAAGAAAAGAGAAGAAGATAAGAGAGGGGAGGGGGAGAAGAGAAAATAAAGAAATTAGTTGGATCTGAGTTAGTTGAGCTGGAGCAGCAAACAGGCACTGTTCCTTTGGGGGCTGTTTAGAATGAAAATAGAGACTAGTGTGTCTGAATTTGAAATGGGACAGTTTGAATTTAGCTCATTATTTCAAGCTTATGTCTAATGTTTTTCTTGGTCTTTGAGTAACAGTACCCTCCATTTTTTCTCCCTGACCTCTTTTTCCCTTCTCTGATCAAAGAACTTTATTTCTTTTTCATGGGAAAAGTCCCAGTCAAGAGAAAGAACCTAGTAAACACCTGTGACTCACATCACTTCAGCGGAGGGAAAGAGATTTATCCATCAAATTCCTTCCATACAGTGGGTGACCTTTCTCCATTAAATTCAGTTAACTACTGTCAATAATTATTTAGTGCTAATTGAGCTAAGTGATGGGGATACAGAGAAAGGCAAATGAATTTTTAGAACTGGAAATGGCTCAAATGGGGTTCCTGAAGATTACTTGGCCAATTCAATAATACTAATACTGACGATGATGATGATAGCGGCAGTAATAATAGTAATAGTAATAAATAAGTAACATTTCTATATTGCCTTAAGGTTTTCAAGGATTTTACACATATTGTATTACTTGACATACTTCATTTGAAATGTCTGCTTTTACAAGTAAGGAAATGGAAGCTTGTAGATTATTGGGTTAGAGATATAAAGCTGAAAGGACTTTTAGAGGTCATATCTTCAACTCCCTTCATGTTACAGTTGAGGAAACTGGGGACCATGGAAGTTAGATGACTTTTCCAAAGTCAGGCAGGGCATAAGGGATAGAACCAGAACTTGAACCCAGATCCTGGTTCCAAATTACCCTCTCTTTCTCTGCTCTGTATCCCCAAGGAATCTAAGAGAGATGAAGTGGTGTGTTCATGGTCATACAGCTAAGAAGTGGGAAAGACTGTAGTTATTGCTACCCAAATATCATAATTAAGCATATTTGCATTTCTGAATATGTGGTAGGCTCCTGATAAGATATTCATTATTTTATTGATGAAGTAAACACACAAATGAGTTATGATTACCTGAATCAATGACCTTCCACAATAGATCTTTGACATTGGCTAATTAGTGTTTTTTACAAGCAGGGAAACAGAGGCAAACAACAACCAAAGCCAGGCAGTGAGTTAGTGCCTGAGCCAGAGAGTGAAATCTGCAGCTCCTGATTTTTTCCTTTAAAAATAATGATTATGAACTTGATAATCATAAGCATTTCCTTATACAGAGAAGAGAAAAAAAGACTTGTATACAAACCTCTTTTAGGTAGAGTTTACTTTTTTTGAACATATTTAATTTAAAACAGTAGCATCAGTGCTTTCCTGCTTGCCCATGTCCCCTACTGAACATCCCTTTGCTTTCTTCTACGTTATTTCATTGATGTGATTTTCTTTTTTGTGTATTATTATCATAATTTTCCCACTCCCCACTATCCCTAACAACCCTCAAAACAATCCTTCATCAAAACAAATAAGTAAACAAATTCATTCATTGGTGAATTCATTCACCTCCTTCTGCACGTGTAGTCCACCACCTCTGTGCCAAGAAGTGGGTAGCAAGTCTCATCAACAGTCTTCTAGAATCATTGCTGGTAATTACCTTGAACAGAGTCTTTGTGCCTTTCCAAGTTGTTTTCCTTGTCAATAGAGTATTGTATGAAATGTTCTAGTTCTCACTTCACTCTTCATCAGTTCTTAGAAAGCTTCAAAGGTTTCTCCGAATCCATCCCTTTTGCCATTTCTTAGAGTGCCACAATAGTCCATTCATATATTATACTATGGTCAGCATTCTCCATTTGATGGGCATCTGCTTTGTTTCCATTTCTTTGCCACATCAAAAAGAGCTGCTATCAATATTTTTGTTCTGGTTCTCCTCCTAACTCTGATCTCTTTAGTGTATAGGCCTAGGAGGGGCATTGATAGTTCAAAGAAGATATTGAATTTAGTGACTTTTTAGGTACAAATTGACCTTCAGAATGGTTAGACCACTGCCCAGGCCCACCCACAATATACAGCACACCTGTGCTCCCACCTCCAATTGTTCCCATTTCGTTCACCATCTTTGCCAATCAGATGGGTATGAAGTAGAGCCTCAGAGTTGTTTTAATTTTCATTTCTTTTATGATTAGGGATTTGGAGCAATTTTCCCATATGATTGTTGATGGCTTTCCTGAATTTTTTGATCTGTTACCAAATCAACAGGCATGCTGCCTCCCACACTGTAAACATCTGAGATGAAGAAAAAAGATGAGAAAAGTGGAATTGTTTATTTTGAGAGGATTGTTTTCTTGGCACATATGATTACAGCATCTCCTTTACTCTGCCTGCCTTTCTCCATGTGTGCGATTTTGGCTGCTGGGGAGGATGGATGAGAGGAGTTATGTGAGTGGAAATAATAAGATGAGGCAGCAAGGGAGGGATGCCGTGCACCATGTCAGCGACTTGGAGGTGGAGAGGGGGTGGAAACCTGAACTGCCAGAGGGGAAGCAGAGGAGGCAGAAAAGGGAACAGGCGAGACAGAATTTGTCTTCATCTACCTGCCATCGGCCACCTCCCTGCTCCCCAAGTGATGAGCAGGAAAGCTGTTGGAGGTCTTTGCCAGTACAGGCCACATAACCTAATCAGCAGCTTCAGCCTGTACTAGGTTCTGGGCTGCAAGGAAGTGTCCAGATCCAGAATTCCCAAGTCTTCCTTTCTTTTACAAGCCCTGCTGCATGCAGGGATCAAAAACATCAATCTGCAACCGTGTTGTGTTTCCTTTTTCTTGGCTGGATCACCAAAAGAGCAGCCTTGAGGAATTAAACAAAGAAGCCCATGTTTGTGTTGCCTGGAATTCCTAGGTTCAAAAAAGCTTATGAACTTCCTGGAAGAGACTCCGGGTTTGCAGCTATGCAGGAGATATCTTATTATGTGTTGTTTCTTGTTTGGTTCCTATGCCAAGAGCAAAACATCACATACAACTAAGTATGTTCCTATGTGACTGGGGCTCAGTAAAGGACAGCAAGTTGAGGGAACAGGGGGGTTTTGCCAGTAGAAGGGTGCTCAGAGCTAGCTGCTCAAATAGATCAGCTCCCTACACTGATGATTCAGGCTCAGAGCAAGACAGAGCCAAGGAATAGAGAACTGTTCAACATTCTCTGAGAACCAGAGAGCTTAACACTTCTCCAGAATTTCTATTTGGTAATCTGGAATCACATACAAGGTGAGTATGGCATTGGACAGCTCCCAATTCTTTCAGAAAGAGAAACAGACTTGGACAAATGAAGGGATTTGCCTGTCCATAATCCCACAGTCATTAAGTGATGGAGGTGGGATTTGAACCCAGGTCTCCCTTGACTTCAAGTCCATTAAAATATATTACCCAAACTGTGGGGAGAAGGATAGGGCTGGTTATTTAGAGAGCCCTCACAGCAATTCAAGGGTGAGATTGTGTTTAATTCTTCTATTCCCCAGAGTGGTTAGCACAGGACTGGGTATATGGAAGAAACTCAATAATGATGATGATAGCTAGTGCTTATTAGCTCTTTAAACTTTACAAAGGACTTTACATGTGTCATCTCATTTAATCCTCACAAAACCCTGTGAAATGGGTACTATTGTCATCTCTATTTTACACATGAGGAAACTGAGGCTGGGAGAGATTAAGTAACTTTCCCAGGGTCACAAATCTAGTGTTGAAGGCAGAATTCAAGCTCTAGGTCCAATGCTCTATGCGATGAGTCATGTAATCGCCTCAATAATTATTTCTTGGTTGATGGAATGATTGTCTAAAAGGGAAACTGGTTTTTCACGCTGCCCCTACCCATCATTGCCTCTACTTCTTGGGGAAAGTTACAAGAATTTCTTTTCACACACTTAGAACTTGAAAAGTGATTAAATTTAAGAGAAGACTCTTAATCTTATCTGGTTTTGGAAAAAGAACACTGAAGTTCTTTTTGGGAATATGGCATCCTTCTTCCTATCTCCTCTCTACTCTACTCTGCCCTAGCACATATATAAAGAGAATAATCAAAAAATGTAAAAACTACCCTGTTTAATCAGCCAGATGTGCCTTCTTTATCTTGGGTTATTCCACTCTCTCCAAGGTCCTTTGTCTTTGAAGGACCTTGTAGCCACCAATATGGTGAGCTGCAATGGTTGCACTCAGTTAATGATGAAAGATAAGAACATGGCCAGAAAATCACTGAAGTTAGTTCTAGTGAGGTATGTATACAAATATACCTACCAATAAAATAGAGAATGTGAGAGAATTAATGGCAAAGAAGGTCAGAATCCCAGCATTCACGGTAGGATTGAGGAAGAAATGCTTAGAGGGCAAATGTCTATTTCTCAGTCTTATACTGTTCACTGGGTTAGAGTTGTGAGGGCACTAATAGGATCTTAGTAAGTGCTTACTGAATTGACTTAAAAGGAAAAAAGTCAAAACAGAGAAATACAGGTTACATAGAACAATATTACCTATCCTTTGGCTTAGAATCAGAAAGTTGGGAGGGGGCTCTGGGGTCACCTAGTTTGACCCCCTCATCCTACAGATGAGAAAACAGGGCCAGAGGACTCACAACCTAGATTACAGGTTTATTATAACAGGGAGGAACCTTTAAGATCACCTCGTCCAACCTCATCATTTTACAGATTGGGAAACTGAGTCTGGCTGGGAGTGGGATGGGAAGGGGGAGAATTGGTGTAGATTTCCCAAGGTTCCACAGATAGTAGGCATCTAAGCCAAACTTCAAACCCAAGTTCTCTGACTCCAAATCTAGCCCTCTCCAATTACTACTCTCCCTCATTACCACTCTGGGTTATTGAGAGTCAAATGTGAGTGCTATCAAGACAGATGAGGGAGAGATACCTCAAAACTGAATTTTCTTGCAGTAAACAGTCTGGTAAGATTTCAGTTGGTAGAATGTTTATGTTTTGCAAAATGTTAGCTCGATGGAAGAACTGTAAGATATGAGATGAAAAAAAGACCAAAAAAAAAAAAAAGAGCTCAACTTTCATTGTAGGGATAAAATGTTCGACTCAATTGTTTAGATGAATCATTGGCTAATTTCCACCCACAGGTTTGTCCCACTCTTTTGTGTCACTTTGCTTTTCTCCAAGGATTTCAAAGCACTTTTAAAGTTCCTTGTTCTTATTCTCATTCTTTTTTTTTTTTTTTGCCTAGATTATCATTAACGAGTTTGAAACACAAAGATGTACTTCTATAACTCTTAAGTTTTCAGAAATAGGACAATTCACACATGGGCTGACTTATGTGACCTGCCTTCACCTTCTCCACCACCCACCTACACAACCTCATGTCATGTTCCATTAGGTTGGCAGAGACCCACTGACAATGACTCCTATGCAACCAAAGCATGGAAGTTATATACCTACTGGAGAGCTGCTTAGTTTGGAGCAATCATTTCTTTTTTTCAATTAAATTATTTTATTTGTTTTCAATGTTCTGCAATCACTTCCATATATCTTAGATTTTTTCTCCTCCCTCCCCTTCCTTCCCCATTTCCTCCCTGATATGGCATACAATTTTATATAGGTTCTACATATCCATTCCCATTAAACACATTTTCACCTTGGTCATGTTGCATAGAGGAATCAAAACGAATGGGAGAAATCATAAAACAAAACAAAACATAATACAAAAGAAAATGGTCTGCTTCATTCTGCAATCAAATTCCATAGTTTTTTCTCAGGATGTGGAAGGCCTTTTGCCTCAAGAGTCCACTGGGAATCTTTTAAGACTTTGCATTGCAATGAAGTACTACATCTGCCAGAAAAAACTCTTGCACACTGTGGCTGTTGCTGGGCAGAGTTGTCCTGGTTCTGCTCCTTTCACTCAGCATCAGTTCATAAAAATCTTTCCAGGCATCTCTGAAGTCTTCATTATTTCTTATAGCACAATAGTACTCCATTACATTCATATACCACAATTTATTCAGCCATTCCCCAATTGATGAGTATCCCCTTGATTTCCAGTTTTTGGCCACCACAAAGAGAGCTGCTATAAATATTTTTTGTACATGTGGGACCCTTTCCCATTTTTATGATCTCTTGGGGATATAGTCCTATAAGTGGTATTGCTGGGTCAAAAGGTATGCACATTTTTCTAGTCCTTTGGGCATATGGAACAATAATTTCTAACTCACATCTTATAGACCCCTAGAAAGTCATCATAAGGGTCTAGAAATTCATATGGGAACCAGTCATTTCACCAAATGCCTCAGTATAAGAAACAGAGAAATATATCACTATGCTTGTATAGACTAAATAAATAAATACCACATGTATATGTGAGTTTGTTGGTGGTGTTGTCCATACTTGTGATTTCATTGGATGAAATGAAGTGGGTGACTCCCATGGTCATCCACATCCCAGGGTCCCAGACCTCTTCCAATGATACTGATCTGTTAACTCCTCTTAACATGGATGAGGGTGCTGAGAGGTGAATGAACTTGCCCAGGGCTAGAGAGCTAGTATTTTCCAGAGACAGGACTTGATCCCCAGTCTTTCTGACTCCAAGGATGGCTCTCTAACCACTATGCCAACCTGCTTCTCAATAAATACATGCACATACGTACATGTAGAAACACATATATGTGTGTATGTACACATACATACTTCTATTTGTGAAATAGACGCAGATGCTGTGGATGTAAGGGCTACAGGGCTGCAACTGAACAGAAAGAAGAAAGTGGATCACCACTGGAAATCTGCACAGGGTTTTGAATGATCTCAAACTTCTCTTTGAAATTAAGGCCCACCATTTACCATCAAGTCCTTTGGTAATACTGTATGGTGAGAAGGAATAACATAGTCTCTAAAGGGGCAAGGCTGGGCCAGCTTGGTCACCCTCACATGTACTCCTTGCTGTTGGGGATACTGAGACTGATGGATCCCTTGAGTTTGAAAGTTTTGAGTTGCAGTGGGGCTAAAGCTGAATGTGTGTCCACCACTAACTCTGTCACCAAGATGGTGAGCCCCTGGGAGTGAGGAGCCACGAGGCTGCCTAAGGAAGGAAAAACTGGACCAGGTCAAATCTTCTGTGCCAATCAACAGTGGAATGGGTTCATGAATGGCAGCTGTACTTCCAGTCTGGGTATGAAAGAGAGCCTCAAACTAAAAAATAATAAGGTTGAAGGTTAGTAAAGAGGGATATAGGCTACAACATGTTACCAATGAAGACTGGAATGGATGAAACAGAATAAAAGGAATGGGTTGGTTATGTAGCAAAAGTGAAGAATGAGAGATGAACAGCCTTTGTGCTCCAGTGCTATGTACAAATGTCGGGAGTTCTGGGAAATGCACTTGAATACAAATCTTGTGGAGGATTTACAGGAAGACATCTCACAGTCTTGAGAAAGGGTAGGAAACATATCATGACTCACATCATGTCATGAAGTTCCAATATTGGTGAGAACCCAGTGGTACAGTGGATAGAGTGCTGGACCTGGTGTTAGGAAGGACTCAGTTCAAATTCAAATTCTGATGCTTACTAGATGGATGACTCTTGTAAGTCACTTAACCTTTGTCTGCCTCAGTTTCTTCATCTATAAAAGTAAGATAATAATAATATCTTCCTTCCAGGATTGTCATAAGGCTCAAATGAGATAGTATGTATAAAGCACTTAGTACAGTGCCTGAAAAAGTATTAGGTGCTTCAAATGTTTTTTTCTTCCAAAGTACCACTGAAGCACGTATATATTATTGCAATGAGTAAAAGTATTACTGAATTCACAGTAGCTTTTTTATATGGGTTTTTTTATTCTAAAGAATACTCATCCTATACAAATATCTTCATATGGGGCAGCTAATAATTAAAAAATTGTTTTTTACATAAAAGGGAAACATCTGAACTGGATCATTATTTTCCACTAGATTCTTGTCCATCAGCTATACAGCTGGTCTGCATACCAAAGGGATAGGGACCAACTTTATATTCAATGTATATTCTTAAACGCCAGTTTGGTTTGGGTGGCCTCCCTCTGTGAATGTGATATCAAGCTACTTTTCAAGTTTATATGTCAAGGGTAATGTGTCAGCTAAAACACCTAGCATGATCCTAGGTTACATTGATAAGAATATTGGAGTCCCAAATAGGAGTCTCACTTAATTTTGGAATATTTTGCTGCCCTAAGTTCAGTGTAGAGATATTTGGGGTGTGTTATTATGTAAATTTGTCTTGAGCCCCCATCCAATATTTTTTCTACCAGCAGATCAAATAGGTAAGCATTTAATTTGGACAGAATAGCTGTTATTTGTCCTTTGTTTTTGAAGAAGATGTCATCGTCAAGGGTGATATCTAGACAGGTACAGGAATTAAGTGAGGTAGAGTTGAACAGAGTCGACAGCCTCACTCTCTCTTCCAAAGTCATCAAAATCCAGTGGTAGGATAAAAATCGATACTATTGGCAATGGCCTGGGAGACAGAGGATGACCTTGGTGTATTGACCTTGGTGATGTCTGACCAAGCTCTAAGTGCTCCATGTCACCTACTTCAGCCAATTTTATGGCTGTTGAAACAAATCTTTCTCATCAGCCCACTGCACGTAGGGACATCTTCACATTGCTGGGGATAGATGCACCTCTAACTCACTGTCTAGTTTGAGTCCTATTTCCTTCAGTCTGGTTTAGGCCATTTGCTGAGGTGGTTTTATCAGGGTGTGGCCACTGTGTATGCTACAGCTTCTTGGAGCCACAGGTAGACACCAAGGGTGGATGAGCAGCCTTGAGAAGGACTTGCCAAACTCTCACATCAGAGGTGCTAGTATGATAAGAATACTAGCTGACATTCATATAGCACTTCAAGCTTACAAAGTACTTTACATGTATTATTTTAACAGCCCTGTGAGGTGGGTACTATGGTTATTACCATTTTATAGATAAGGAAACTGAGACCCTAACAGATTAAGTGACTTGTTCAGGGACACACTACCAATGAATACCTGAAACAGAAATTGAACTTGGATCTTTCTGACTCCAAGTTTAGTAATCTGTTTACTGCACTCATCAAATGATCTCTGGACTTGGAGTTAAAAAAGATTTGTCTTTGAATCCCATCTCTTAACATTTAGTAGTCAAGTAACAAATTACTTAACCTCTCTGAACATCAGTTTCTTTATTTGTAAAGCAGGAATAACAGTACTTGCAGAACTCTTCTCACAGCTTGTTATTTTGGGTTCAGACCTTTATTGAAATTCCCTTGACCAGTGCAGACTGGCAACTGGGTTTGCAGCTGATAATCTCAGAAAGTTGCCTGAGATGCTGAGATTTGAACTAAGGTTTTTCTGATTTTGAGCCTAGCACTTTTACCCCTTACTGAACGCAGCCTCTTTAGAGTTAATAGCAAAAGGGAAAAAAATCTTCCTAGCCATAGATCATAAGGATTTATATAGGCACTCATGGTTACTCAAAGAGAATTCTTAAAGAAGGCTCTTACAACTCCCTAGAAATCCATTCATATCACTGCTAGTCAGTGATGAATCCCAAGTAAGGGTGACAACCATCTCTAATATAAGTAATTAAGAGCTTTAATCAAGACAGGGATGGCCTGAAGAGGAAATCTCTTGGGCATCATAAAAATTCTTTGAAATCCTTTGCCTACTGAGAGGTACTTTGATCCCAACGGATGCATCTCTCTCCCACCCGACCCTCAGCTGGTTGCTTAGCAACTGCGAGCCAACTCCTTTTTCCTCTGGGTTTTCATTTTCTTTCTCTTCCACCTTTTACTATGCTGGTTATCTCAACTGCTACTTCCTTTTTCACTGCATCCTTAAATGTATGGAACCTATTCTCCTTGTCTATCTTCCTCTACACCTTCCCATGGGCAGATAGAATGGAATTTTATTGATTTTTAATGTTTTTTCCAATCCTATTTTCTTCCTTTTGTCTTTGTCCCTCACCCAAAAAGGAAGGAAAGGAAGCATCTGAATGTCTGTTGTAAACATCAATCAATCAATGTGCATTTATTAAGGGCTTACTATATACAAGGTGAAAGCCCTAAAAATTAGTAATACAAAACCAGCAAAAACAGTTCTGCCCTCAAGGAATTTACCTGTTACTCTATGAAGTTTGCAAAGATATTCCATATGTTTGGCCTTAGATGTCATCAGAAAAATGTAGGCCTGGAAGATAAGATGGTCTGTGGTGGGGTTGGGGAGTGACAGACAGCTGAAGCACATTGGTATCCTCCATGTGTTCTACTAGGAAGGGCTCCAGGACTTGGGAGGATCTCCTTTGGTGAATTTCTGTGAGGACCTGGATCAGCATCATAAAGGATGGCCAGGCATGGATGGATTATGATCTGCATCACAAGAAGAGACTTCTGAGTTGATGAGACCATTTGAATATCTATCCCCAGGATTTAATGTTTATTAAATCAGATTGAATTGGATTGAATGGGTAGGTTGTCTATGCGGTGTTTTGTCCTGCCAGTAGGGGTCTAACACTCACTGCATTGTAGTGGAAAGAGGACTGAATTTGTAATCTGAAGATTTTTTTAAATTTAGTATTTTATTTTTTCCCTCAGTTACATATAAAAACAATTTTTGACATTTGTTTTTTAAAACTTTGAGTTCATTCTTCTCTCCCTTCCTCCCTCCCTGCCCCTACCCCCACTGAGAAGGCAAGCAATTCAATATAGGTTACACATGTGGAGTCATGCAAAACATTTCCATAACAGTCATTTGTGAAAGATAACACAGACAAAAAGAAACAACCTCAAAAAAATAAAGTTAAAGAAAGCGTGTTCCAGTCTGTATCCAGACATCATCACTTCTTTCTCTGGGGACAGTGAGCATTTTTCATCACAAGTCCTTCAGAGTTGTCTTGGATCATTGTATTGCTTAGAATAGCTAAGTCATTCACAGCTGATCACCCCCTACAATAATGTTACTTTGTACATAGTGCATTTCACTTTGCATCAGCTCATGTAAGTCCTTCCAGGTTTTTCTGAGAGTATCCTGCTCATCATTTCTTATAGCACAACAGTATTCCATCACAATCACATTCCACAATTTGTTCAACCATTTCCCAATTGATGGACATCTTCTCAATGTGCAATTCTTTACCATCAGAAAAGAGCTGCTATAAAAATCCGAAAATTTCTATTCAAATCCCATTTCACTAAGTATTATCTGTGTGACCTTGACCAAGACCTTTAAACTCTACAGGATTCCATTCCCTCATCTTGAAACTAGAAGATTAGACCAGATAACCTCTAGAGGATCAATTCTAAATCCTATGAACTGAAGATCACATCAAAGAGTTTGAGAGCCACTCTTCTATGACCCTCTCTCTCACTCTCTCTTTTTCTCTTTCCTCTTCTCCCTCTCTCCTTTTCTCTTCTCTCTTTTTCCTCTTTCTTCCTCCTCCTCTCTTTCTTACTCTTTGTCTCTCATGAAGCTCAAAACTGCACAAACATTTTTGGGATGCATGTACATATACATGCACATACATTGACTTTACCATAGAGTGAATGCTATTCATAATCTAGGCTGACAGATATTAAGGTATTCTTGATATTCACCAAGAATCTAAATTTACTCTCTGATGGTGTGATTAGGAATACAGAATAGGGAACCATCCTAAAGGAGATGACTTACAGACTTTGGAACCTCTGCTTCTTTTTTATTCTTTTGTTGCTATTGAGTCATTTCAGTCATGTCCGACTTTTCCTGACCCCACTTGGGATTTTCTTGACAGACATACTGGAATGGTTTGTAATTTCCTTCTAGATGTCATTTTATGAATGAGGAAACTGAGGCAAACAGGGTGAAGTGACTTCCCCAGGGTCACTGAGCTAATAAGCTTCTGAGGCCAGATTTGAATTCAGGAAGATGAGTCTTTCCAATGCACCACCTACTTGTCCTCTTTTTATCATAGATTATCCCAAGTAATGGTCACATTTTCTGGGCAATAATAATACTTGGTATATACAGTGTTTTAAAGTTTGGAAGACACTTTTAACATAACATCATCTCTCCTGAGCCTTCAAAGAGTTCCATGAGGTATATACTACTGGCATTGTCCTTGTTTAAAAAGTGAGGAAACTAAAGCCAAGACAGGCTAAGTGACTTGTCCATGGTCACTTGGTTAGAAAGTATGAGAGTCAGGACTAGAACTCAGGTTTTCCTAACCAGCCCTCTCCATTACACCTCTCTAATTTAAGGCATAACAAACTTCTCTAAGGGAATGTGCTGAGGCATTCTGGCTGCACTATTAACACTTTAGGACACTTAGGTACCTCTCATCTTTCCACTCATCCATTTAGGTATGCATGTACCAAGATACTAAGTGTTATGCTGATGACCTCAAAAAATTAAGGGAGATTCTTCCATTCATTTTTCCTCATACACTTTTTGGAAAGATGGTGTAAGGCCAGCCAATGTGTCAATAAATAGCTTACCCATAAACCTTGCTGTCAGAGGGAAATTCATCCCAGGACATGTGTAAATCCTCTCATTGGCTGCCATCTTACCTCTTGGCAACTTCCATCTTTTGCTACTGATTCTGTCCTCAGGGGCCAACAGAACAAGTTTTCCAACCAATAGCCCTCCCATATTTGAAGATAGTTCTCATGTTTCCCTCACATCTCTTTTCCAGGTTAAAATTCCCCAGTTTCTTGAACATATCCTCATATAGCATAAACTGCAGTCCCTCCACCTGGCTGCCATCCCCTGGATATTCTCCATCTTAGTAAGTCTTCCTAAACAGAACTGAAAGCAATACTGCAGATGTCATCTGATCAGGGAAACATAAAGCAGAACTTGTTTCTCAGAGTTTTGCTTCTCTTAATTCAATCTTTTTAGTTGCTTTCTTGGCTGACTTCACACAGTGAGCTAAAAGATTGAGAAAATGATTGGAAATGCCCCCCTTTTTTCACCTGTTGTTGAAAGTGATGAGTTGATTTTCTGTTTCCAGGAAAAAAGAAAACAGCTGGTTTAGAAAATGGAATATAGCAGTGAAGATGATGCAGTATTTGTGCACAGAAAGAAATCCACAGCTTGAATCCCAAGCCACTTGGAGGAGAGCTTTGATTTGTTTTCTATTCTGAAAATTGTACTGTCTTCATGGAAGGAAGAAGAAATCCTTAGGTGAGATCTTAAGGGGCTAAAACAGAGAAGCTTTGGTTCATCCTCAAAATAACACCGAGGGAAATTTAAATGAAAGAATTTTAAAGCCTTTTAATTTAAATACAGTATAAACCCTATTACATACACACAGAGATTCTTCTTGATTTTACTCCCCCCACCCCTGCCCCAATCACCACCTATTTTTATACTTCACTTCTGTTCATGAACACAGGGAAACACTGAGCCAGAAGGAGACTTGAATGGTGTCTTATCTAGCCTCTTACATTTCTAGATGAGGAAACTGAGGCCCAGAGATGCCAAGTGATATGCCTGTAGGATAGAAAATATGCCAACAATTCTAATGACTGTTCTTTCTATAACACTTACTATATTCCAGACACTTTGCAGTTATTCTCTCGTTTGATTCTCAAACAAGCTGGGGTAGAAGATGCTGCTCATTATCAGCTCCACCCACTATGCTAAGCACCATGATTCAAAAAAAGGCAAAAAGCAGATCCCTGCTCTCGAGGACTTCACGATCTACTGGGGGGAGAGACAATATGCAAACAATTAGGGATATAAAGTTATATTGTGCGGTTTAATTGGAAGGCAGTACTGGAGAGAAGATGCTAGAAGCAGAGGGGACCAGGCTCATCATAGACAATAAAGGCTGAGATTTGCAAGAGACTTTAAGGATCATGGAGTTCTTCCCAATGAGAGATTACACAAACACAGAGAGGAAATGGGATCTTTAAAGTATGGGAATCTCTGGAACTGGCTCCACCCACAAGGTCTCACCATCCAGTACTTGGCACATGTGTGTCCTAGACAATCGACTGAAGCACATACACACATTCAGGGCTAGTGTCAGAGGTGGGATGTTAGCATAATGCTTTGCACATAGTAAATACTTAATAAATGCTGGGTTTGTTCATTTGAACTCAGAGCCTTTTGACTCCGAGCCCAGCATTAGCTTTAGATGTGGAATCAGACCTAAGTTCAAATCCCACCTCTGATACTTATCTGTAAAACTTTTAGAAAATCACTTACCCTTTCCTGACTTCAGTTTCTCCATCTGAAAGAGGAAGTGATTGAGTAACACAGATGACCTTGATGGGCCCTCCCAGCTCTAGAACTATGATCCTTTTGTTTTAACAGGACCCATGATTTCGTGGGGAAGGGAGCTCAGAGCAGATCTTCTGCAACCAGTATCTGAAGTTTATAGAGTCACCTGGAGTACCTGCAGGCTAAGTGAATGGGGACAGGACTTGAACCCAGATTTTATATTCTGTGTATATATATATATATATATGTATATATGTATGTTGTACCACGCTGCTTCTCATGTATTTGTAATACGTAATTTATGAATACACATCTATGTGTCACACATGTGTATTCAAAAATTATATACATATATGTGTGTTCATCAATTATATACACGTGTCCATAAGTTATATGCTATATATGTTATATATGTTATGTATACATATATACATGTATGTGTTTTCATAAATTATATGTACACATAACACATGTCCAGAAATTATATATGTATTCATAAGTTAGAAATACATATGTATGAACATAAGTTATATATGTGTGTGTCTATAAATTGTATGCGTATTCTTAAATTCTATATGTATATTCATAAATTATTTATACATATGTATCATAAAGTATGTGTGTGTTCATGAATTATATATTACACATAGCCTCTCTAAATATATATCTGTATGTATGTGTAGAAATCATATATTACACATTACATATCATATGTAGTGTGAGATGTATCATATTGTACACTGAATGCTGAATATTGTGTGTTCTACATGTTATATGCTATGCAGAGGCTATAGGTCTATCTACCCATCATTTTAATTGGCTCACCCCAGCACCTTACTTCCTGTTGCTAGGTTACCTCCTACAAGGATGAACAGATCATTATAATATCAAAAATAACACAACTAAAAAGGCATTTGACAGAGACTTCACCTTGTGTACCCTCAAAGAAACAAGCCGGGTGGGCAAACCCATGAAAGAGCAAGCAAGCAGAACACATTTTCCTAATGATCCCAGGCTGCTGCTTTCTGTTTAGGAATGACTTAGTCTGAGTCCCATGTGTGAGAATGATGGCCCTGGCCCTCTGCCTAAGCAGGCCAGCTCCTGTCCCTTACAGAGGACACTGCTAACCTGCAGAAGGAATTACCACTCCTGAACCAGAGAGGCTCCATTTCCTGCTCTTTCCTTTTTACTCTCAGTTTGAGAACAAAGACCTGCCTGGAAGGTTCTATTTACCCAGCTCTTGATGCGGAGTGGGGAGGAGTCAGTATTAATTTTCACTAAGTGAGTATCATCTTAATATCACAACATCAAAGATTTCAGGCAGGAAGGGACCTTACATATTGTTGGTTGTCTAGTTTAAGCTCCGTACTGTCTGAGATATCCATCTAAATGCTTTCTTGTCCCCATTTTACAAATGAGAAAACTGAGGTTGAGTGAATTAAATGACTTGTCTAGTTTAAGCTCCTCATTTTACTCATAGGAAAACCGAGGCCTAAACAGGTGATATAGCTTGCCTAAAATCTTCCATGGAGAAGGGACAGAGTCAGAATTTGAATTTAGGTTCTATGAGACCACATTCAGCACTCTCCATTGAACCATGCTGTCTTCCTTGATGACATCATTAATTTAAACACCTTTCCTCTTTCAACTATTTTAAAACTTATGGCCAATGGGATTTCCAAGAGGGCCCGCCATCACCTCACTTCATTTTCCCCAGCTGGCTCCCTGCTACCTGGTTCATGTTTTGAGCTACCACAGCTTCTCCTTGATTATCAGGGTCCTCAAACTCCAGGGATCCCCATGGTTCTCCATTCTTTGATAAAAGCATACAAAATACTTAGAGATTTACTTTGGAACACTACAAAGAATTACTCTGTGGGGATGTGAGAGGAGAGGAAGGCACTAGGGTCCAGTACAAAGAGCTCTGACTTTGGAATATGGCGGTCTGGGTTCAACTGTTGATTCTCCCACTTATTACCAATGTGATCTAGAGCAAGTCACTTTACTGGGCTTCAGTTTCTTCACGTGTAAGACAAAGAACTTGGACTAAAAGATCTCTAAAGTCCCTCCTCACTCTCTGTCTATGATCCCATGTTCAGAGTAACAAGGTGAAAAAGTTATAGGTCCTTAGAGTCTCATCATGGTCTCCTTACAACTACTGGTCATGCTCAACTTAGAATCTTCTGATTGATCAAAGTCTTGATATTAACTTAGGTCCAGTTCTATGGTCTTAGAGGGATGATTGAGCTTTCCCTCACACTCCTCCAGAATTTGTTCTTCCTGTAGACCTAGACATGGCTTAGACAATTTTGAAGCTAAGGAGGAATTCCCCATCTACTATTTCCTTCCTCTCCCTATCTTGGGCATTTGGGTCACTTCATCCTCAACTCATTGGTCTGGGAAAGTCTATTCTGAACCATCCAAAATCACACGGAGAAGAAATGTGCCTGCCTTTTTGGCCCCAAAGCCACCTAACACTCCATCTGGGCCTCTTTGCCCCTCTCATGATGTCTGGGAGGTCTAAATGTCCTGCTGCCATCAGAAGAAGCACCTGTGCTCTCACTTCCACCTCTCGTCCAAGCATCCCTAATGGTCAGCACCAAGTTCCTTGAGGCAGTAACTACATCATTTCCTTATCGACATCCCCAGTACTTAGCACTGTAATGGGCACATAGTAGGTATTTAACAAAAACTTTTTGGATTGCATTGAATGAATATGAACATGCAAAGAGAACTCTTAGTAGAATAAGGCAGGGGTTGGGTTTTTTCCCCTCCTTTCTACCCCCACGACTTGGAGCATGGCTTATGGTTAACAGATATTTGTTGAAGAACCTAGTTGGCACAGTGGATGGAGTATTGGCCTTGGATCAGAAAGACTTGAGTTCAAAACTTGCTTTGTACACTTACTAGCTGTGTGATGCTAGAAAAGTCATTTAATTCACTCAATCTCAGTTTTTTCATTTGTAAAATGGGGACAAGAAAGCATTTAGATGGATATCTCAGACAGTATGGAGCAATATGTATTGTTTCTACAATCATTTTAGAATTGGAGGACATGAGGCATAGTGAAAAGAGTGAGTTTTCCATAGTTCCCACAATCTTGGAGCTGGGAGTTAAACCTAGGTTACATAACTCTCTATCAGAGTGTTTGAGGGGGAATTTTTGTTCAGATGTATGTTGGTCTAGGTACTTCTAATATGGCTTCCAAATCTTGGATTCTGATTCTTTAAGAAATATTTGCCATAGATGACCATTCTGATCATAATGAGACCACAAAAAAGATGGCACTCTGATCCCTAAGTGACAGTGAAGAGTTGAGACATTGAGTCCTATTTTGTACAAAGGTAGTTGGCATAGAACTAGACTGTTGGAAACAAACATACTTGACATCTCTAGATGATACTTCCATGAATGTATATGTAGGATGAGTTTCTATGGATTGTTGCTGTCATTCAGTCATTTCATTCCTGTCCAATTCTTCATGACCCTATTTAGGGTTTTCTTAGCAAAGACACTGGAATGGTTTGCCATGTTCTTCTCCAGCTCATTTGACAGATGAAGAAACGGAGGCAAATAGGGTTAAGTGACTTATCCAGGGTCACACAGCTAGTAGGTGTCTGCAGTCAGATTTGAACTCAGGAGGATGAGTCTTCCTGACTCCAGGTCTACTTCACCACCTACCTGTCCTCTAATAAATAGCAACATGTTTAAATCCTGGTAAATAAGACTGCATTCAATTTAAAGGAAAAATTACAATGGGACATCAATAAAATGTTCAGAGTTTAAAGTCTAGGCTATTAAGGAAAAATATGGAAACTACCACAGTCCTAACCTCTTGAGACATTGCCTCACCGTGGACCCTGCAGGGCTTTCTCTTTTCTTTATCTTTTCAAGCAGCACCAGGAAAGGGATAGTTCAGCTTTACCCATCCACCCCTGCTAATCCAATTTCAGAAAATCAGAACTAAAGAATAAAGGCTCTTTCATCCGAAGGAAGATAACAGTTCACAGAATCTCCAAGCTGGGAGGGACTTAACAGTTCCATCTCCTAGCAATTGGTTGTGTTTAAGTCTGTACCACTCTGTCTCCCCGGCCACTGATTTTGCTTTTGAAGCTGCCATGTGTTTCAGGGCTTTTTCACTAAACTTCTGATGCTTCCTTCTAAAGGAAGTACCTGTTTCCACTGCATCATCTTCCTAAAGGGAAGGCTACTGTTCTTTTGTGAGACTTCTCAGGTCAACATGCCCAGGGGCTAATCAATACATTCTCTATTGTTTCTCAAGCCTATGGTCATGTCCAATTGGAACACAAATGACCCTCTCAGACGCCTGTAAAGACCCTCAGTTTTTCAAGCTCCCTCAGACTCAGCCCTTCTACAGGAACTCTTCAGATCTTCCTGATAGATTACAAGGACTACATTTTTTTCCCAACTCCTACCAAAATCTCTGATAACTAGTGTCAGGACCCTGCAAATTGCCTTGAAGCTCCCATAGCCCTAAAGAAAATACTGAACAACACTGGAAGGCATGGGGTAGAGCTGACAAACTTTACTCTCCATTTCTGTCACCACAACAAAGTCCCTCTTACATGCATTTTAGGAAACGGGGCAAGAGCAGGGAAATACATTGCTTAAGGTCATTAGCAAAGTCAAGATTCGAACCCAATTCTTCTGACTCCCAGTCCCTGGCTCATTCTGACACCCTTTGTTGCAATGGTGGTAGGGCCACTGAAAATGTCCTCTTGCTTCTATTTAGGAGATTTCCTCAGGACTGAAAAACTATCTTCCAAAATTGATCCTAGAGGGGTTTTTTTTGGTTATGTAGTTTCGCACTGAATCTTTTTTCTTCAATCGCTTAGAAATTAAACTTGATAAAAACCCAAGTAAATTTGTATTGGATTTTCTTTTTCAGTCTTGAATCTTTAATGCTCAGGAGATGATTGTCGTCACTTTTAAAAGCTGCTGAAAGAGGCCTTTTGTCAGGGAGTGATTCAGCTAACCTCTTTTCATGTTCTTTCCTACATGTGGTTATGACATCTACCCACTTAATTCCAAACATGCTTTACAAAGCAATTGTGACTCTTTTCTGAGGAATAAGAAGACTGTTCGTTGCTATGAACAGAGTAAAGGGCATCCAATGTCCACAGCCCCTGCCTTAAAGCCAGAGCATGTGACTAGGAGTCAGGATACCTGGGTTCTAGTTTCGATTCTGACCCAAATTCGTTGAATGACCTAGGGTGAGTTACTTACTTCTATGGGCCTCAGTTTTCTCTCCAAATCCCATGATCCTGTGAATTCCATGCATTCTGCATGGAGACTCTGGGAAAGAAGCTTCCAGAAGCATCCTTCTCTCCTTCATATCTTTGCTCTCATGTGATGGTGATGCAGTGGATAGAGCACTGGCCTGGAGTTACGAAGATCTGGGTTGAAATCTAGCCTCAGACACCAGCTGTGTAACCCTGGGCAAGTCACTATGTGCCTCAGTTTCTTCGGTTGTAAAATGCAAATAATAGTAGCACCTCCCTTGATGGATTATTGTGAAGATCAAGTGAGACAATAATTGTAAAGTGCTTGGCACAAATTAGGCATTGAGCAAATGTTTCTTTCTTTCCTTCATTTAACATCTCTGAGACTCCATTTTCTCATCCTCAGAATGGATCCTTCTTTTAATAATAAGTGTTAGTGCCAATGTAATGGGCTGGTGAGACTCAAAGGAGATTATATGTGAAAACCCTCTGTAAATATCAGTTAGAATTTGGCTCCAAAGAAGACATAGAAGAAAGTACCTCCTCTGACTTCTTTGAAAAACTGGGGGCCTATGCATGTAGAGCAAGGGTTGTAATGCAAGATTTTTTAAATATATACTTTAGTTTTGCTGAACATTTTTTCTGTATTTTTTATTCTTTATTATAAGACATGGTTCTCTGGGGGGTTACATTTTAAAATATAGGCAATGTAAAAAAACTATTTTTCATTTTCTATTTAGTATTTTATTTTACCCCAATTATATGTAAAAATAATTTTCAATATTCATTTTTAAAATTAAGTTTCAAATTCTTTCCCTTCCTTCCCAGCCCCCTCATTGAGAAGGCAATCAATTTGATATAGAAAAACAACATTTTTTAGAGGAAAGTTAAAATAATTTGGGAAGTAGGAGGTGTGTGGCAAGAGGAAGTCAAAGGACATTAACATTTAGTGTTTTTTTCCCATGTAAAGAGTGGGAGGAAAGAACACACTGGTACTCTTTCTATTCTCTCTTCCAATTATATCATCAAATAAATGCTATGACATTTAAAAAATATATCAGTTCACAAGAAAAATATCTGAACCTCATTCACTGTTAGGAGGAAACAACAGTAGGAAGAGGCAATGAAGTATAGTGCTGAGGAACCAGACTTGGAGTCAGGAAGGTCTGGGTTCAAATCCTACCTCAGATACATCCTTTTTATGCGACCCCAGGCAAGTCACTTTGCCTGAGTGCCACTGTCTAGTAGCACTGTCCACATGGCTCTGGAGGAGAACGTGAAGCTGGTGACTTTGCACAGCCCTGCCTCACTTAAATCCAATTTACTTGCAAGTCTATAGTGCTAATTAGAGAGTTAAAGATCTTCCCTGCCCATTGATGGGCCCATCCATTAAGGGAAGCTTGATTAGGGGAGGCTCATAGCTTTTGTTTATTTCTAATGCACTGGTTCTCAAGGGTTGTGATACCCTCTGGCTCTGAAAAATGTATAAATACTCTGAGGTGAGGGTTTTCTTTGGGGCTTACTCACTGGAAGTGTTTGTTTGGCCAGAGAAGACTCTGCGAAGCCTCTAAGGAGTCCCTAGGCTTTGAAAACCCAGATGTTGGTGCTTCTCTCTGGTAACTGTGTACGTATGGTCAGGCAATGGAATCTGTATGTTGATCTGTGATATATATGTTGTTTACTGTCAGACAGTTAGAAGCCCTGTCTGTTGATTATTATTTCTTTGTATTTTCTCTGAAATTCAGGATGCTGACTTCCCCTGAACTAAGTGAATAATGTATGTGTTTGATTAAAGTGATTGCTAGCCCTAAAAAGTTGCTTTCTTTTCAGAAAAGCGACCTAAGAACCTGTACAGCAGGATCTCTTGTGTATGTAGGAGTCCTTGCTGATACAAAGTCATAGCATCACCTTCTTGATGTCATGGTACTTTTCAAGAACGATGGATAAAAATGTGCCCCCCCCCCCAATACCTTTGGAGTCTTCTATAATGGCATCTGACCCATTCAGCACTCTGAAAGAAGGATGTGAGCTGTGCCTGCAGATGTTTGCCTGCCTGTTGTACTTTGGACTGCCTCTTTGCTTCTGAGTCTTATTTTCCTCCTCTGAGAAAGGAATAAATTCACTTATGTCAAGAGAGAAAATCATTGTTAATTGTCTCCAAGTATTACTGGTCCGCAATTCTATCCAATCTGCAAGACTGGCATTCCTTCCTCTTTCCCAAGTGCCTTTGTAATGTTATCCCTTCAGATCATCTCCTTTGCCTTTTTTTTCTGATTTATTTCTCCATATCTCAGAGTTCTCTAAGATGGGAGAGCATGAGAATCTTGATGTCCTCAGAACTTGAATCTCCACATAGAACCACATTTTTATGGAAAGACAGGGATAGAGGTTAGAGACTAGCCTGCAAATTCCTTGGTGGAGGACCTCCCAAATGAGAAAACTCCCTCTACCAGTGCAGGTGAGGACCTTCTCTGCAGCTTCTATTCTTAAAGTTGCTGAGAGCACTGAACGTTTAAGTGATTGGTCCATCACACAGTCCGTATATGTCAGAGGAGAGACTTGAACCAGTGATGTGATGGTAAATGTTTAAGAGAATTTCCATTTCTTTTTAAAAAGGACACATAACATACTTTTGAATATAATCTGAATTATTAATATTTTCTCCATCACTTTCTTAAGTCTAGACAATCAATAGAATAATAAATCCAAGTCTGATTTACAGTGTTTGTTTGCCCATTTCTGGGATGTAAATGCTCCCAGTGGAAGTTTAACCATTTGCTTCTCTTGAGCCAACTGGGCTGGCTCCATCACACCCTTTTCTTGAGCCCAGGCTTTCTTGACTCTGAAGTCAGTCCTCCATCCACTATTCCATGCTGCGTCTCATTTCTATGGAAACTGAACCCCAAGTAGAAGCATTGACTAGATGACATTTCTTTTAGACCTATTTTCTAGTCTTTATTGGAGCCGCCTTGATTCCTCTTAGCCCCTGGGCCTGTCATCATGGAGCAACACTCCAATCCATGAAATATCCTTAAGAATTAGTCAACTCATATCAGCAAACATTTATTATTCATCTACTGTTGCAAAATTGTTTGTATGTGTTTAAGATGTTATGTATGTGTTTGCTATTTATTATTTTCATTATGATCATCATCATGAGAATTATGTTGATGACGATGATGATGATGATGATGATGACTGAGGTAGTGGGTAGAGTGCTGGACTTGGAGTCAAGAAGACTTGGCTTCCCATTCTATGCTTTGTCATGTATAATGCTTTATGATTAATACTCTGCTGCTTATTTATGCTTACCATACACCTCTCCTTGAGGTGACCCACAATGATGACTCTTTGGAGACTGTGGTGTTGCATAATTCACAGATATATGACATCACCTCAGGGTCACAGGAACCTGAATTTGGAGCTAGACAGGACCTTAGAAGCCATTGAGCTCAACCCCCTGATTTTGCAAATGAGGAAACTGAGGCACAGACAGGTTAAGGGGCTTGTCCAAGATCTTGTAGCTAGAAAATGTCTGAGGTAGGTTTTGAACCCAAATCTTCCTGATTCTAAGTTCAATGACCTAACCACTATATTCTACTTCTTCTCAACAGAAGAATACTGGTGTTTAAAATTGTTTTCATTTGTTTGTTTGTTTTCAAAGAGAAACTCAGAATTATTGAAAGTCATTGAACGTCAATCCATTTCCTAATTACATTTCAGCCTGATCTCTTCCTACCTGTTAATTCTTGATCTAGACCTAGGAACATGGAAGGGAAGGAACTGCCTCAACAGCCTTTGTTCAGTCAGCATTCCCACTTATTGCCTCTGCAAAGTCCACTCTCATACATGCACATACACACTCATCTAACCCTGTTTGTCTCAGTTTCCTCATCTGTAAAATGAGCTGGAGAAGGAAATGGCAAATCACTCCAGTATATCTGACAAGAAAACATTAGATGGGGTCATGAAGAGTGAAACATGACTGAAATAACTGAACAACAATGCAGCAGACTCACCACATATTTTTTAAAAACAATAAATCACAAATAGCTTAATTGAAAGAAAGGAAGAAAATCAAGTGAAGCTTTCCACTTTAATTTTCACTTGGGCCTAAAGGTGTGGGCTTTTTCTCCACTAATTCCTCACTTGTACCCTGCTGTCCCCACCACAACAAAAATCTAGTTCTTGTATGAATAGTATCAGTTCTTTCCTCCAAAGTGGACTTTATTTTCTCTGGGCACCATGCTAAGTAGGGTATGGAACAAATCACACAGCTCTTGTCCCTGCCCTTTGGGGTTCACAAGCTAGAACACACAAGACTCACAAAGAGAAACTGAAGACAGTTGAGATGCAAATATTGAACAAAAACATAATGAGATCAGAATAAATATTTCTACTGTGCACAAGCCAAAGATGAAAGCAGTCCTGAGCACTGAGAGGAGAGCGACTTTGTAGGTATCGTGTTTAGACAGCATGGTGCTGGAGACATCACCCCCTTTAGAGTAGTTCATCTACATGAGCTTCATGGAGACAGTCCAGGCACTACTTGGAAAATGGAACAAGGATGGTCTGATGGGTGTAATGGAGAAGAGAGTCCCAGGCTCATCTTCAAAAAAAACTAGAGATGGGTATGGAGTGATTAGATATAGGGACTAATAGGTAACAGAAAAGAGGATAGAGGGAAGGATGTCAGAGAACAGAAGGAGAAAAGAAAAGTAGGGCAGGATACAGATAGGGATTAGGTTTGGGATTCTTTGGTACAGAGAACTCCCTGTCCATCAAAGCAAGTTGGCACCTTTTCTGAAACTTAGACACTTAGTACTCTGAGTTAAGTGACTTGCCTAGGGTCACATCATCAGTATGTGTCAGATCTTTTTATTTCAAATTTTATTTATTTTTTTCTGAACTTAAGACATAAAACAAACACATTCATAATATAGTAGAATAGAGGAAAAAGATAATTGTACGTGAAACTGCAAATCTATTATGTACAATTTGCTGTTCCTTTTAAATAAATAATAAAGTTGTCATGTAATTTTTTCCTTTTTTTTCTCAGATATCCCTGGCTTCCAGGACTACTCTCTATCCATCAAGCTATAGCTTGTAAAGAAGCTAGTACTCAGGATACTCTGGTAGAAGACTTTGTTGGAAGCAATGCTTGGTAAGGAGAAGAGTATGGAAAGAGCCTGGAGTTGTAAAAACAAATGCCTGTCCCTAGATCATGGCTATAAGATGCAGTCAATTTTGACTAATAGAGAATATATTGATTGGCTCTGATCAGTGATCAATAAATATTTGTTGGATTGTATTGAATTCACATCTGTTTGAGGCACCTGGTGACACAATGGATAAAGGGCTGAACATGGAGTCCTGCCTCAGTTACTTAGTAGCTGTCTGAACCCAGGCAAGACATGTAACTCTCAGACTCAGTTTCCTCATCTGTAAGATGGGGACACTAATAACACCTCCCTCACAGGGTTGTGCAAATGGCCAAAAAAGATAATAATAACTTTCATTTATTTATCACTTTAAGTTTTGCAAAGCACTTTGCATATATTATCTTCAATTATAATCTTCATTTTACAGATAAGGAAACTGAGCCTCAAAGATGTCAGATGATATATCAAGAGTCACATAGACACTAAGTACAGAATTCAAACCTGTTTCCTCATTCCAAGTCCAGTGCTTTAGCCAGAATGCCACAGACATAGTGATGTCAAGCAGTATCTTCTACAATGGGGAAAGCTAGACTAAAAATCCCTGGACATACTCCGGGAGCGCTGTCATCTTTCATTCAGGTCTTTTTCTGTGGACAGCTGGAGCTCTCCACCCTTAGGCACCTACTTGTGTGGTGCAAATGAGTGAACTGAAAACCCTAGACATCTCTATCGCATATAGCAAGCAACAGAGGAGCCTAAACACTCATCTCAATTTACCTTCGCTCTCAGCTCTGTGTAACTCAGCCCTTCCCTTGCTTTGGGATGAAAGTGCCTTAGGATCACCCCATCGAGGGACCATAGGCCATGCCACAGGTGGTGCAACCTTAGCCTTGTATCCTCATACTGTGAAAACCTCTTCAATACTACAGCAGTTTTGCTGGTTCACTAAGAGCCATGAAGCTTGATTCTCAGGGGCATGGAGATTCTAGGTAGGTAGTATGTACCATGCCCTATTGTATAAACAATAAATGAATACATTCAGGACGTTAACCTCTGTTTATTTCTTCCCTGGTGAATGTGGATTGTTTGCTATTTAAATTCAACAGGAATAAAACCCTTCAGCTGCTCGATTTTGTTCTCTCCCCAGGGAACAAGAGAGTGGATGGCCAGAGGCCAGGTTGGCTTCGAGGTTGCATTTTGAGTACCTCTGAGACGCACAAATCCTGAACAAAATAAGCAAAAACCATACTCCATGAGCATCTTAGCCCAAGACAGACACCATATAAACACTTAGATTTAATGGTAGGGAGGAAGACAGGAAGGGGAGGAGAGAAAACTTGTCTGGAATGCTAAACTATTGCCTTAGGTGGACTGGTGATGTGCTACATGATCAGATTAGCTAATTCCACATTCTGTGTGACTTCCACCACTGGAACAGTAAAGCTCATCCTTTTAGTCATTTGCCATTTAACGATGAAAATCTTCAAGCATTATTATTTCATTGGGTTATAGACTAGATCTGTATTTTCATTGATATGGGGAATTCTTAAGATGTGAAACTCTCCACAAACACAGGTTGGCACCTTCTCTGCAATTTAGAATCTTAGAGAGAGGGCAGCATGTGGCAAGGATGGGGTTGGATCCCAGGTCTTCCTGGCTTTGAGGCCTGCTATGTACCCACCATGCTAGGATGCCTCCCTTTTACACCTTTTTGGTTGTTGTTTAGTTGTTTTCAGTCATATCTGACTCTTTGTCATTCCTTTTGGGGTTTTCTTGGCAAAGATACTGGATTGGTTTGCCTTTTCCTTCTCCAGCTCATTTTATAGATGAAGAAACTGAGGCAAGCAGAGCTAAATGATTTGCCTAGGGTCACACAGCTAGTTGGTGTCTGAGGCTGGTCTTCCTGACTCCAGTTAGCCACTCTCTCCACTGCCCTCTTTGCACCCTGTTGACATCTATACGTTCTCTTGAGATAGTGAATAGATCTCAGTAAGAGTCACATGGGATGGGCAGACATGGCCATGGTTGGAGTGAGCTTGCATAGATGAGGTCACAGGCCTATCAAAGACTAGAAATATCAGGTAGGATGAGTTCACTCAGTTATGCAGGTCTCCCAATTAACCTGGAATATCACAAGGCAGAAAGGATACTTTAATCAAATCTCAGGCTGGTGCAGCCACTTTTGATAAACAATAAATGGATTATTCCCTTGACCAAAGCCTCAAATTTCCTCTTAATATGGACAGGCAGAACCTTGAAGCCACTGCTGCTTCCTCAGGTGGCATTCCTGATGCTTTCCTCTACACAATACCTTTTAAGTGCCCTTTCTTCTTCTCCATCCCCTATGACAAAGTCCCCAGTCCACGTCATGAGGAACTTCTGCTTAGGACCATTGCAACCTTCTCCCTAGATTCCTTGCCTCCAATGTTTGACTTTTCAGTCAATGATGATAAATAACAGTGTTGACAATGGACAAACTGGAGAGGGGAGAGCATGCTGTCAGCCTGCTGGGAGACTGCTGTAGTAGTCCAATTTGATGGTAAGGAAGGTCTGAACAAGCATCTATGTAATTTAGTAACCAGTTGCATATGAGAAGTGTGGGGTAAGGGAGGACTCAAAGAGAATGCCAAGGTTTCAAAGATGGCATATTGGGTAAGTAGTGATGAGGCCTGAAGATGTTTGTAAGGTGAAGAAGAGACAGAGGGTAAGGGAGAGATTGAGAGCACATGAGAGAGAAGGATTGAAAACTGGAATGGAGAACCAAAGGAGACAGGAAGGATTAAGATGAAGGGCATAAATTTAACAAGGATGATCTTTGACAAGGAAAAAAATAGATCATGATGTTAAGAAAGTACACCATTTGGGAAAAAAATCTTCGTATCAAGTTTGTCAGATAAGGTTTTGGTATCTAAGCTCTATAGATAACTAATAGACACATATATGTGTACACATATGCATATATAGGAACAAAGCCATTGCCTAATATATAAGTGGTCAAAAGACATATATATACATATATATACTCACACACAGACAGCTCTCAAAAGAAAAAATGCAAAGTATTATCCATATGAGTGTTCCAAATCACTAAGAATAAGAGAAATGAAAATCAAAATAATTCTAAGATTGTACCTCACGTGCTGAAAATTGACAAAGAAGAAAAAAGATGGGAATAGTTAATGTTAGAGGGACTGTGGGAAGATGGGGGACCATCAACATGGAATGCAATCAACATGCGTTGTTGGGGGAGCTAAAAATCATTAAAAATATTTGGAAAGTAATTTGGAACTAGACAAGTTAAGTGACTAAAATGTCCACAACTTTGGACCCAGAGACTGAATTACTGAGTATACACCCTGAAATGATCATTGATTAAAAAAAAGAAAGTCCCCATAGACACCAAAATAATTCTAGCAGCAGCACTGCCTTGCGGTAACAAAGAACCAGAAATAAAGAAGACGCCAGCAATTGGGGAATGACTAAGCAAATTATGGTATATGAATGTGATGGAGTGTACTATAAGAAATGATTAATGCGATGAATGCAAAGAAGGGTAGAAAACTTACATCTCTAAAATGGGGAGAATGATGCTAGTACCACATGCTGCACAAAGCTGTTGTGAGGCAAGCATATTGTAAACTGTGCGGCACAATGTCAGTGCCAGGTCTCTGTAGCTTGTTTCTTTCATCAGAAAGCTAAAATTAGGAACTTCCCCTCCAGTCTGTTGAAAAAAATAACTATCACATCCCTTTGTGGACCAGTCAGTTCTGCTTCCCTGATTGGGCTCCAAATGCTACATCTACTCATATTGAAAGGAATTCTTCTCATCCACAAAGGGGATATGGATGAATTAGCAAGAATTCATCATTGCTACTGGGAAAAAAGAAAACAACTCCAAGCAATATGTTCTGTCACCAATGACGTACTGCATGAAGTGACTGACAGTAGAACATTTGGATGTTTTTAATGACAGTCACTAAATCTCAGCTTCGTCTCCTGCCTACAATACATTTCTTTCATTGTAGAGACTGAGATAAAAGTGTAAGTGATGCCTTTAAATATGGAGGCAGCATGGTATGTCTCTATAGTCAGAGGTCTGGGTTTAAATAGTGCCTCTGCCACGGCCTTTATGATCTTGGGCAAGTAACAACCTTACTGAACTTTTAGTTTTCTCATCTGTAAAATGAGAGAGTTGGACCAGAGACCTCTGAGATCCCCTCCAGCTCCAAATCTAGGATTCTAGGATTGAATATCTGAGTCAGAAGGGACCTAAGAGAGCAGAAGGCCAACTTTCTTCATCTTACACAAGAGGAAACCAACAACCAGCTAAGGGAAGGGATATGTCCAAGGTCCCTTAGCCAGCCTGTGTCAGAGATGGGACTAGAACTCTCTGTCCATCAAATGGAGTGGCCCTGCACCCTTCTTTGATTTTCCTCCTGTCCTTCCTGTCATCCTTAGTTATGGTTCATCCCCTTTAGCTCTCTCTAAACTTGCTTTTCCTGAATCCTTTAGAAGGAGCAATAGAAGAGATAACTAGGGAACTAAAAAGAAGAGATAGTCAGGAGAGTTAGTCTAGGAACTGGAGGAGGCAGAGAGCAGATGGTTGAGGATCAATGGAATGCAAATAGAAGCTGCGTTGTTATGGTAGTATATTACCAAGCACCCAACCAGAAGGTGGAAATAGTTGAAGATTCAGGAAGTCTAACAGACATTAAGTATTGAGGAAAAATATAGTGATAGGAGACCTCACCTACCTGGACATCTGTTGGAGTTTGCCCTGAGTGACTACTGTTCCCCAGTGCCTGAAATGCTCTACTTAACAACCTTGGACTTTGAAAATTTCTGGCTTCCTTTAAGGCTCAGATCAAATGCCACCTCCTCTTCCCTAGTCCCCATCTAATTATCCCAACTACTCGTCCCTTCGCCTCTAAGGTTACCTTCTAACTGTTGTGTCTCTCTTATATGTGCTTTTATAAGGCACTTTCTCCAACCCCTATTTATTAGCATGTCTCCTTCATTAGAATCTGAAGTCCCTGGTTTGGCTTTGCTTTGTATCCTCAGTGTTTAGCATAGTTCCTGACACATAGTAGGCACTTAATAAATACTTGTGAATTAATCGATCTATGTCAAGGGTGGGAAACCCGTGGCCTCTTTTTAATAAAAGGATTTGTTCTGTGAAGTTTGGATTCAGTCAAAGGGCCACACTTGAGGACCTAGAGGGCCACATGTGGCCTTGAGGCTGCAGTTTCCCCACCCCTCATTTATGTCTTTATTCAAGTTACTGATGACATGTTGAAAAGAGCTAAGGGCAGGCCTCTGGCCGCTCCATTTTAAGTACATTGAAATTTCATTTACAATATAGATAGATATAGGAGACCTGTGATAGTATCATGTAAAGTGCTGGGGATGTTGCCCCCTCAGTTAGAATCAAAGTAAGCTGCTTGGAAGACTTTTTCATCTTTGTACCCCAAGTGCTGAGACATAGCATGATGCAATAGTCTTGGATCAAGGAAAACCTGGGTTCAAGTTCCTTCCTGTAACACACACTGTGTGACCCGGAGCAACATGATGCTTGTGGAGAAACTTCCGACTTATGTTGGTTGAAGGTGTTTCTTCTTCTACAGATTCCTTATATTAATAAAAACTGCAGACCCAATACCCAGCATTGTGTCTAGTATGTGACAGATGATAAGTAGTTGTTTGTTGATTGGTTATTGATCACAGTTTCAACATCATAGTCACATATTCCTCATTCTCCTTTCCTCTCATTATGTTTGTATTTTTACAACCCAGATGCTAGCATTTCCAAATTAAAAGACCAATTATCCTTCCATACCTTGCCTGGCTGAAAGCAGTCACTTAACGAGAGACGTCTATAAGCCGGGTCCCAAGCAAGAAGTCAATGAACTCATTATGCAAATGATAAAAGAGCCTCCTGAAAAATAAGAAGGGTAAAGTTCAACCTCCATCCTCGGTGGAATACCAGCCTTGCTAGAGTAGGTTCAAGGTTTAAAAGAAAAATAACCCAAGCTGATTAACAAGCAGAAAATCCTAGAAAAAAATTTCCTGTTCTTCATCTGTGTATCCATGATGCACCATCACTGGGACCCAAAGGCTAGAGTGCTTGCCCTCCCTAGCTCTGACATGTTCATGTAATTAGACTGGATATGATTTTAGGAGAAATAGCCTCAATAACAAGAGTTAGGCTCTCTGCTTTCCCACTCTCCAACTTGCATCCCCCACCCCAGTAATTTGATTTCTTGGATCTCATCCAGGACTTTTCCCCAAAGGGACCAGGATGCCAGAGGCAAGGACAGGTGTCTTGGCATGGATAGCACACCATAACCATCAAGGGAGTTACATGAAGGGAATAGCCATGGGAGAAGAAGCCACAATTTTCCCCATTTTGCCTCTCTCCAATGCTAAAACTCTCTTGTGTACTGCTTTCATCCTGATATACTCTGTGAGACTTGTCATAGCCTTACTTCCACCTCCCTCCTCAATAACTTTGTACTGATTTCATATGTACCTAGATCTGGACAAAGGATTCTCACAGGATCAAACAGCTCTGGGGTCTCAGGGGACATCTAATCCAACCTTCTCATTTTACACGTGAGGAACCTGAAGCTTAAAGAGGTTAAGTGAATTGTTCAGAGTCACTTCTTACTTCCTCATGCTTCACCTCCACTGAGCCATCCTTACTTCTTCTCCCAACTCATTAGAGCAAAGTCATCTTTCCCTCCTGAAATTTCTTGTAGCATTTTGTTCACATCTCCTCTGCACCTAATTCTCTCTTGCAATATTCTTATTGATATATATATGGGTCCTCTCATGCCAAATTAGATTCTAAAATCACTGAGATCAGAGTCTGTACCCAGCACAATACCTCACACATAATTGATGCTTAATGGGTCTATTGAATTAAAATGGCCAAGGTCATAAAACTAATTATTTAAATAATAACAATTCACATATATAATAGTAGCTTTCTTCCACAAAATCCCACTCCTATCCCTCATGGCAGAGTGGAGATGGCTCTGGGATCTCAAAGGCTACCATAGTGGAAAAACTTCACATGCAACAAGACAATAGACAGTATGACTGAGGATTAACTCATCTAAAATAAAGAGGCTTATTTTCAAAAGGATAACAATTGTATAGAAAAATCCAAGGTGGATTTCAGTTTTGTGGAGCCCCTTTTTCATCTGAGTTGAATGTGGCAGAGTGGCAAAGAGAACAGAGGGATAAGGAAGCACATTGTTTTTCAGTCATCTATAAATATTAGCTCTTGGTTGGTTCTCTAAACGTGCAGTCTTTATTATATGATAAATGAATGGACACCCTACTGGAAAAACAGAATCATATCAATCTTAACATTTTTTAAAAATTATAAATGGAACCAGAAGACAAGGAAGGAAGGATGGATCATGGATTCTTCTTGGAGAAATAAGGGAGTTGTCAGAGTTGTTTTGATCGTGCATCAAGGGGTGGAAAGAAATCTTATTTAATGGAACATTTGGTCTTCTCATATTTCAGTGCTCATGATAAGTGTTTGCAAAAAGACAACCATGAAAGTAATTGCAGCGTATGTGCCAACATCAACTGGAGAAAATGAAGTAGAGAATATTTGTGAAGAACTTCATGAGACCCTCCAAATTAAATCCACACAAACTTTCATCTGTGGTAATTTTTCCATCTAAAGAGAGGACATGGGACAAAGAAAAGAAATATATATGTAAGGATGGAGGCAAATATAAACTAATAATAACAATGAGATAAATTAACCCATAAAACAGAAGAGCTGAGTATAATGGATTAAAAAGCAAGATCCAATAATATGTCACTTACAAGAAATACACTTAAAACACAGATTCACAAAGGATTAAATGAGGGACAAGAGCAGAATGGACTGTTTCAGGTAAATTTCAGTATATAGCACAGTTGCCTAGTGCACAGTAGGTACTTAATACATGTGTATTTAAAAAATTCAAAAAAGCAACAGTAAGAATATGTTTGACTAAAAGAGATTCCCAAGGAAACTACATTATGTTTAAAAGCAATGCAGGTAATGAAATAATATGATTCATCTATTATTACTATGTAATAGATGGCATAGTATCCAAGTACTTAAAAGCTAATCAAATTGATATAATGGTAGGAGATCCTAAGAGGAAGCTAGATAGTGCAAAGGATGCTCACTTGCTGCTTACAGTTTGTCCTTCATTCTCAAAGAGGACCATGATATCAGGGAGGCAATGCCATGAAATATAAGTGAGTTGGGTGTGAGAGATGACTGTACAAAGTTGCCAGCCTCAATTTTTCCTCTGAAGTCATCTGGGTCCAATGGCTAGATATAGATCAGAACAACTGGAGATAGCCCAGGATGCAGTGGGGGACCTTGACCTTTTCAAGCTAAGGTCTTCAATAGGTTTAGAGTCAAGAATACCTGAATTCAAATCTGACCTCAGACACTTCCTAGTTGTATGACCCTGGGGAAGTCACTGTTTGCCACAGTTTGTTGTTATTGTTGTTGCTTTTAAGTCATTTCAGTCATGTCCAACTCTCCGTGACATCATTTGGAATTTTCTTAGCAAAGACACTGGAGTGGTTGGCCATTCACTTCTTCAACTCATTTTATAGAGAGGAAACTGAGGCAAACAGGGTTATGTGACTTGACCAGGGTCAAATAACTACTAAATGTCTGAGGTCACATTTGAACTCATGAAAATGAGTCTTCCTGATTGCAAACTCTGTGTACTAGCTACCTGGCTACCTTGCCACCTAGCTGCCCTAGTTTCCTCATTTGTAAAATGAGCTGGAGAAGAAAAGAGAAAACTATTCTAGTGTCTTTGCCAGAAAAAATCCCAAACAAAACCTAAAACCCAAGAGGGGTCACAAAGAGTTGGACACAGCTGAAAATGACTAAAGAACAACAAAGGTGGCCCTAGATAAATCTGATGAAAAAACAAACAAGAAAGAAGTTAAGGATATGGATAGAATTTTAGAAAAGTTAGATAGGATTGATCTCAGGAGATTACTGAATGGGAATAAAAAGGAGTATGTATATATTTCAACTGTTTATGACACCTTTACAAAAATTGACCAGGTACTAGGGCATACAAACCCCATGAATAAATGCAGAAAAGCAGTAAATGGGTTATTTACTGACACTGGAGAAACAAATCACAATTAATAAAAGACCTTTGAAATAAGAAAGTGAACTTAAATAAAGACTAATTCAATTCTAAAAAATTGTTGGGTGAAAGAGCAAACAAGAGAAAAAATATTTCATTTCATCCCCCAAAATGACAACAATAACATAACATATCAAAACTTTTGCTATGGAGGCAAGCCATCTTTAAGGGAAAATTTTTCTTTAAATGCTATTATCCACAAGAGGGAGAAGGAACAAATGAATAAAAATGAAAGCTTTCTTTAAAAACTAACAAAATATTAGCTAATCTGATTAAAAGAAAGTGAAAATCAAATTGTCAACATAAGAAAAAAAGAGAATTCGTAGCAAGTGAAGAGGAAATAAATGAAATTGTTTTCCCAATTATGTACTAACAAAACAGAAAATTTAACAAAATGGGTGAATATTAAAAAGCACAGAAAATATGTAAAAACTATGTAAAAAACTAGATTAACTGAATAAACAGTAGAGAATTTAAATAATTCAATTTCAGCAAAAAAAAATTATCACGTATCAGTGAACTGCCAAAGAAAAAAACCAGGACCAGATGGATTTACAAGTTAATTCTGCCAAAGAACAACTAATTCCAATTTCATATAAACTCTTTGCAAAAATAGGAGGAAGGGCATTCTATCAACTTCATTTTAGTATGAAGTATAGTTTTATGTGTGAGATTATATTGATTATATAATATATCATCATATATTGATCAGGGAAGGGAGGGAATAAGCATTTATTAAGCACCTACTACATGTCAGCCACTGTGTTAAGCACTTTACAAATACTATCTCATTTGGTCTTCACAAAAATCCTATGAAGTAGGTGCTATTATGATCCCCATTTCATAGATAAGAAAACTGAGGAAGACAGGCTATATGACTTGCCCAGAGTCACCCAGTTTGTGTCTGAGGCCACATTTGAACTCAGGTCTTCCTGATTCAAGCCCAGCACTCTATCTTCTATATCACTTAACTAATTAGTCTCTAGTTAATCAAAGAAAGAAAACTATAAACCAATGTCCCTTATATATATTAATGCAAAATGCTGAATAAAGTATTAGCAAAGAGGCTACAGCAACATATTTTTTTAAAAAAGATTATTCCACATGACCAAGTTGAATTCTTATCAGGAATGCAGGGTTGATTCAATATCAGGAAAACTATAAACATAATCAATCATATTAGTAATAAAAGCAATGAAAATCACATTATCATGCCAATGTCACTTTAGAATATAAACTCATATAGAATCTTCTCATGAAAAATGGTATAGGATTATGAATAACATCACCTCATAAAACAATAAGAAACAATAAATTCAAGAAGAAGTTTGAAAAAAAAGCTTTGGTAAGCAAAGCCATCTCAAAGACATTTAAACATAAATCTGAAAGGAAGACAACGAATGGATGAAAATTAGACAGATCTTCAAATATTCTTATAATAAACTCTTTTTGCCATCAGTTGCAGTGGAGTTACCATATGAATCCTAATAATATAGTCTGAAGGCTGCACATGAAGAAGAGGAAATGGTGCCAAAGAAAACAAAGATGGAGAAAGCAGTTGGATCTGAGTAGAAGAGGTTCATGCTGGAGATAACACCATTAAATATTTTTATATGTTATATACTTATATGTATATATGTGATTTTCTCAGATAGAATGTAAGCCTTTTGAGGGTAGGTATTGCTTCCTTTTTGGTTTTGTATACCCAAGACCTAGCATATAAAATGCTTGTTGGTTGATTGATTCATTCCCCTCGGTCCCATCCAAAGCCATCTTACTAATCTTTGGACACCTTTCCTTTCCTGTCAACAAAAGAAGACCCTAAAATATATCTGTATAATATACCTTTCCAAGGTAGAATCCTAACAAACAATGTACAGAAATGAATTCCTCTTTAACAATATTGGCCTGTGTCAACTGGGCTGTTCTAGGGGGTTCTTAAGTTGAATCTCTAGTATTCTAACTTTAAGTACCAAAACATGAATTTAAATAACTGAGATCTGCATATCATATCCTTTCTCCCCTAGAATAGTTCCCTGGGGGAGAGCGGTTAGTCTCTTTATATTCAATTCAACAGACATATTAAGTACCTAATATGAAGGTGCTGGTATATAACATGCATACAGATAGATCCAGGCATACCTCATTTTATTAGGCTTTACTTTATTACACTTCATGGATGTATTTTTTTAAAATGGAAAGTCTGTGCCAATCCTGCATCAAACAAATCTATTGGAGTCAATTTCCAATAGCATGTGCTTACATAATGTCTTTGTGTCAATTTTGGTAATTCTCTCAATATTTCAAACTTTTTCATTATTACTATATCTATGAAGGTGATCTGTCATCACTAATTTTTTGTATTGCATTGTAATTGTTTTGGAGAACTATAAACCACACCCATACAAGATTGCAAACTTAATTGATAAATGCTGTGTGTATTCTGACCACTCCACTGACCCTCCCACCTCATTTTTCTCTCTCTCCTTGGGCCAACCTATTCCCTGAGACACAACAATACTGAAACTAGGTCAATTAATAACCCTACAATAACCTCTAAGTGTTCAAGTCGAAGAAAGAGTAAATCCATGCTGCTAACTTCTTATGGCTATCTTATTTTAAGAAATTGCCACAGTCACCCCAATCTTCAGGAACCACATTCTTGATCAGTCAGCAGCTGTCAACATCAAGGCAAGACCCTCCACCAGGAAAAAGATTACAACTCACTGAAACCTCAGATAATAGCATTTGTTTTTGCAATAAAGTATTTTTAATTAAGGTATATTCATGGTTTTTAAGATATAATTTGATTACATAGTTAATAGACTATAGTATGGTGTAAACATAACTTTTATACGTAGTGGGAAATCAAAAATTCATGTAGCTTGCTTTGTCATAGTGGTCTGGAACCTAACCAGCAATATCTCCAAGATATGCCTGTAAAAACAATTATGTGCATTGCTTCAAAGCCCTGTGAATGGGCCATGGACAATGCCTTTTCCCTTTCAGACTGGCACATTACATAGCTTGTCCACACAAGCCACAAATTCATCCATGCCCAGAAATAACCACAATAACCATTTCACCATCCCCCACAAGCAAAGACTACTAAAAAGTCTGCAAGAACAAATGGCAAAGACTCCGTTAGGAATGCGGCGTTTCATGCTCTATTTCAGATTTCATGGCCCTTGTTATATTTTGATCAGCAGACCCAAATGAAGGAAAAGGCTCCCTGCCAGAGATAAATCAAAAATGAGATCAACTTCCCATCACAAACCTCATTTATTGTGACTCTGGCTGACATCAGATCACCTACACAAATACTAGACACAGAGGTTACAACTTTTTTGTGCTAATGAACTCTCTAGGGGTTTGCCAGAAAGGAGAGACAAGTGTCTCTGAATCAAAAAGTGCCTATTGGGAAACATTTGAATATGCATTTAATACTATCTTACTTGGTGGTTGACAGACTTGTCACTGAAGGCAGGATTTGGAGGGAAAGACGGAAAGGTTCTGTTTACAGGAAAAGTAGGCTTTTATTCTCAAAATTATTAGGAAAATGTTCATAGAATTATAAACTGAACCATGACTTTAGTACTTAGATCCGTAATCTCAACAGAAGCCGACATCCTTCAGGAGTGTAGATTGTGACCCGTCCACACCTTCTTATATCCTATGCCAATCTCATCCATGTTCTCCCACAAATCCTTACTTGGGGTCCATCCAACATGCTAGAGGCCATCTGTAAGATGTCTTGACACTGCTTGGATATCACTGGAATATCTGAGCTATCCAAGGTACCTTAGTTACCTCTCTGACTAGCTACAAGTCATACAATTATCTTTATGTTGCTTCTCTCCTACCACTATTGATGGGTTACGTGTTGCAGCCTACTTATCTTTACCTTGTGCCTGTCCATTGCCCTTTGGGCGATAACACTTTGGGAGAGAGTTAGGGGGCACCTGGAGTTGTAATTTCAACAGCATAGAGAACTTCCAGTGAGGAAGTAAACTCTAACATATTCTTAGAAAGTAGTTTGAGGCAGAGAGGTTAAATGACTCAAGGAGGGTCACTCATCCTGTATGTGGCAGACAAAAGTTTAGAACCCAGGCTTTCCTTCTTCCAAAGACAGTCCTCATTCCAAGCTGCTTCTCCCAACTAACAACTGAAAACATTTAGAGACACCTGGTAGAGTCTAGTGAAGTATGGTCATGTGATGTAGTTGGAAAAGTTGTGAGTTTAAGGTCAGAAGTCTTGAGTTTAAATCCTGGCTTTGCCACTTATTACCAGTGTGACTTGGGGCTAATCACTTTGTCTCCTTTAGGCCCACTTTCATCACTCTTTAAATCAAGGGATAGAACTAGATGGCCACAGATGCCCCATTGAGCTCTAAGACTGTGAGATTTTATAACCATGGAAAGGCTCAAATTGTATACATGGGACCATAATCAGATTGTAGGATCATTCTATGCCTCACCTTCCCTAGCTATGAAGTAAACTTTCCCTTCACTTTT
This sequence comes from Notamacropus eugenii, assembly GCF_028372415.1. Classification (NCBI taxonomy): domain Eukaryota; kingdom Metazoa; phylum Chordata; class Mammalia; order Diprotodontia; family Macropodidae; genus Notamacropus; species Notamacropus eugenii. The sequence continues at coordinate 353,368,122 of NC_092877.1, read as the reverse complement.
ATCACAAACCCCGAATGGGATCTGGGACTCAAAACCCAGGTTCTTCTGTTGGAATACAGGCTTATCAAGAGTAGCTGATGTTTCTGTACCATTTTGTGAGATTTTCTAGGCATCTCACATACACTATCTCATCTGAGCCTCATAACAACCCTACAGATATGGGATAGAGTGCTGGAAAGTTCAGACTCTTACATCTTACTTCTGACGCCTACTAATTGTGTGGCTCTGGGCAAATTACTTTGCCTCTTAAAGGCTCAGTTTCTTCATCTGTAAAATGAGAGGTTTGAATTAGATGGACTCTAAGGTCCCTTCCAACTTTAAACCTATGATCTTGTTATCATTGCCACCATTTTATATCTAAGGAAACTGACCAAAGACTGGTTAAATGATTTGCCCATACATCTCTTCCTTGACTCCCAAACCTATCACTCTTACTGTTGCTGAGTCATTTCAGTCATGTCCATGACCCAGTTTGGGGTTGTCTTGGCAAAGATACTGGAGAGGTTTGACATTTTCTCCTTCAGCTCACTTTACAGAGGAGGAAATTGAGGCACACAGGGTTAAGTGACTTGCCCAGGGTCATATAGCTAGTAAGTGTCAGACTGGACTTGAACCCATGATGAGTCTTCCTGATTCCAAGTCCAGTGCTCTATCCAGTGGACCACCTAGCTTAGGGTGGTAGCAATTACACAGCCAAATTGAATAATGAATCTCCATATGTGGTTGCATTATTTGAATTTGCATTGCATATTTCCATTGGGCTGGACCCAATTACCAGGTTTTATTTAATTAAAACTTAGAATAGTGAAAAACTGAATACACACAACTACTTCAGCAGATTCATTATTCACACTAAGGAAGACCTAGGTATAAAAGTAATAGTATTAACAAGACATTTTCATAGTGCTTTATGCTTATTCAAATAATTTATATCTATTAATTTTTGAGTCTTATTATTTTTCTTTTACTAAAGAGAAATCTAAAACAGAGAAGTTAAATTATTTCACCTAAAATCTTAGATTTAGAGTTGGAAAAGTGTCTCATTTTATACATGAGGAACCTGAGGCACACGGACCCAGGATGACACAGCTAGTAAGGTCTTGAGCCCTGGTCTCTCTGATGGCACATCCTCTTCCCCATCCATCATGGCGACTCTTTTGATTGTGATTGTGTGGCTAGCAAGTGGAAGAGCTGGGAGTCCCAATGGGACCTTCTCTGTTCCAGGCCAGGGCTCTCTCCATTGCACTGTGCTAATCAGAGTTGCTATGCCTCTGTGGCAGATCTAAGAGATGCCAAAGGTTAAAAATTCTATTGCTCTGGTCAGAAAAAAGAAGCTTGAGATTTGTCAGGCTTTCTATTTGGAGGATTCCAGTGTACGTGTGTATGAGTGAGTGGTGGGGCAGGAGAGGATCATGAGGTCTGAAAGGCATTAAAGAAACAGTGGAATTCCAAGAGACTCCATGGGATTAGATTTCTTTTCAAACTCAGTGCAGTTCCCCATTTATATTTATAAAATGATGGCCAGATTCTGCTTCATTCCTCAGGGGAAGTCTGGAACCTTCCATTAACACACAGTTCTGAGGCCATTGCCGATTGTGCTCTGGGCACATTAATTCCTGTACCTATGGGGCCTCACTGGATGTCAGTGCCTTTTTTTTAAAAGGTGGACTGGATCCAGCTGACAAACGTTCCAAATGAAGCCCCAGAAAAATAGATACATGAAGACCTACAGATAAATACTATTTATATCAACAAACATGATCTGAGACCATTGGTCTTGCCAAGAGGAAGCTTGCTTGAGGAGAGTTAGAAAGAACAATTCTATATAACATGTCATTTTATCAGAGTCAGAGATGGAGAGCCAGGAGGGGACTTAGAGACAGTCCAGTCTTGGGCAGGGGAGGTGTTTCTTACCCTAGAGTTTGTAAGCTTGGTTTTTGTTTGTACTTAGAAAACTGTATTTCAATAAAAATTGATTTTCTTTATAATCTTATGTATTTTCTTTTTGCATTTAAAAACATTATTCTGAGGAGTTCCGAATCCTTGCCAAGGGAGTCCATACCCAAGAAAGATTGAGAGCCCTGAATCTTCTTTAACTCCCAATTTTTAGAAAAGAGAACTGAAGCCAGTTCCATCAACTGAAGTGACTTGCCTCAGGTCTAGCAACTTCTGTTGCTCCCTCTTACCTCTGTGATAAATAAATCCTTCCTAGCCTTCCAACCTATCTTTCCAGACTAATTCCAAGACTCCTTCTTGGGCATTCTACATTGTAGACCAATATACCCACTTGCTCCCCATATTATACACCACATTATGTCTCCTATATCCCTGTCTTTGAATGATGAGCTATCCAAACTTATAATACTCACCTTCATCACCTCTCATACAACCAGTAAGTGTTTGAAACCAGATTTGAACTTGGACCTTCCTTATACCAAGTCCAACACTCCAGGCCCTCTGACATTTTCCTTCTCTTCATTCTTCCAGTAGCTCTATAAGGGAAGGAAGCCAAGGATCACTTATTCCCCCTTAAGAGAAATTGAGGCTCAGTGACTTCCCCAGTCACACAGTTGCTCAATGTTTGGTATTCTTGTCCAAGAATACTCAAGACTAGACGGCCTCTATGATTCTGTTAGTGTAGTGCTACCTACCAATTCTGATATGGGTCCTACTTTTGTCTTTTGACTTGTAAATGAATTCTTTCATTCTTTACATACTATGGTAGCAATGTACAATAAGGTATATGGGATGTTCAGGGAGGACTAGTACTTCTAGTCAAACCCTTCGCAGGTCAGCTTATCCATCTTTGGTGTCCATCTTCACCAAACTCTCACCTGTGAGGCTCCAAGAAGCTGTGACATGCCCAGCAGCCGTACCAAGGTAAAACCAGCAGATGGGCTACACCAGGTAGAGAGTAACTGATGAGCCTCAAACCCATTGGTGAGTTAAGCAGGTATCTACCCCAAGTATGTGAAGACTCCCCCTCCAATTGGAATGGGTAGATGAGAACAATTTGTTCGAGCAATTCTGAAGGCAGCTGAGACCAGCTCTATGAGACATCAAAGAAGCCAAGGTCACACACTGCATCGTGGGCCATTATCAGTGGTCCTGGTTTTTATCCTTGATGGCTCTGAAAGAGAGAGTGACACTGACAGCTTTATACAACTCTTCCTCACTTGAGTCCAATTGACACACCAGGAAAGACATCAGCCGTCACCAATAATGCCACTGGTTTTCTGCAAAAACAACAGAAAATAACAACAGCAACTTATTGACTGGGTTGTGTTGAACAGGAAGTTTCTGGTTTATCTGAGCAGGGACCATGAGCCGTGAAACTGAGAAGTCCCCAAAGTATCACCAAAGGTTAACCCCAACCCTTCATGTCTCTTGATGATGAACACGATAGTAAACTGACATTTATGTGCTGCTTTGAGGTTTGCAAAGTGCTTTTCAAATATCTAATTTGATTCTTCTAACAACCCTGGGAGGTAGGTACTATTCCCTATTTTATAGATGAGAAAACTGAGGCAGACAGCAGTTTAAATGACTTGACCCAGGTCGTGTGGCTGGAAATGGACTCAGGCTAAATTTGAACTCAGGTCTTCTGGACCCTAGGTTTAGTGCTTTGTCCATCTGTCTCTCAGAACCACTAACACTTAGCATAAAGTTTTAAAACAACCACATCCCTCAAAGAACCTCCTTCAAAAGACCTAAAAGATAATCTTTAGTGTGTGAAAAAATCCAGCTAAGATGAAAATGCTTTAATCACAAAGCATCCATCCTTTTAATGATTAACAGAATCTTAAAATCATCCTTGGCAGAGTCATATCTCCAAGGCCTTTGGTGTCTGTTCCCCCCCCCCCCCCCAAAATGCAGAGGCATTACATAAACAGTCAGGGAAACAGGAAAACAAGTGAGGACTCATTTGTAATACAACCAAAATATTTGTTTCACAAGTTTTGATAACTACTGGAATCGGGCTTCTCAGCGGGTGTGAAAAGAAGAGGAGCTGAGAGAGAAGAGAAAAGCAGTAGAGAGGGGGAAACAAAGAGCCACCAAAAATCTGGGAGGGAGGAAGCAGACAGAATCAAATGTCCTCATGCTGAGAGGACCCAAACCTCCAAATGGAAATCTGGTCATTAGATTTCTCCTCCCATAGCAAGGTCTACAAGAAGCCTCCGTTCATTCTCTCCCCAGCTGTCTCAGAGCCAGGAGTGGACTTAAGCAGAGTTTCAGCCTGTCTGTACCTCTTGTCCGCTCCCCTCCCTAAATCCCCTTTAGAGCCAGCTAGGGGACATACTGGCTACAGTGCTGGGCTTGAAGTGTGAGAAGATCCGAACTTAAATCTGACCTCAGACACTTACTGGCTGTATGACTCTGGGTAACTCATTTAATCTTTGCTTCACTTTCCTCATCTGTAAAATGGGGACAATACCACTTACCTCTCAATGTTTTTGTGAGGATCAAATAAGATTATCTTTACTGACATCATGGCTGACACATAGTAGTCTGTAAATGACCATTTCCCTTGTTAGTACCACTTAGCCCCTGTCTTTTTTCCTGCCCCAGGACCAGAATTCAGACTCAGAGAACTGCTCTAGAGCTGGAATTGGCATGACTCAATCACCAAGCATTTGTTAAGTCTTTTCTCTGTGCCAAACACTGTGCAAACATTGGGGGTATAAAAGCAAGGCAAAAAACGTGAAGAGATCATCTGACCCAACCCCATTTGAGGAAAGGGCAGCCCAGAGAGAGCAGGTGACAGGTACTAGATCACACAGCTGGTTATTGGCAGAGCTGTAGTCAGATGCTCATCAAATCACCCTACAAATCACAGAACTTGAGAACCTCAGAGCCTTTTAACTGAAACAATATCTCACCAAGCTCACCCTCTACCATGGACTATACTAGTGACCTAGCAGCCCCAACCAAATACCATGAAGAAGCCCGTGAAATTTCAGAGCAGCTCTTTTGTTCGGTGTTTTCAGTTGGGTCTGACTCTTTATAACCCTCTTTGAGGTTTTCTGGGCAAAGATACTGGAATGGTTTCCATTTACTTCTCTGGCTCCTTTTGCAGATGAGGAAACTGAGACCAAAAAGGTTAAATGGCTTGTCCAAGATCACACAGCTACTAAGTGTCTGAGGCCAGATTTGAACTTGGGAAAATGAGTCTTCCTGACTCCCGGCCTGGCACTCTATTCACCGTGCCCTGTAGCCGCCCAAATGAAACCTTGAAGTAATAAGACCTGGATTTAAATTCTAGCTTTAACAACTGTGTGAACTTGAGAAAGTCCCTTACCCTTTGTGAGCTAATATTAGCACTACTTACCTACCATGTAGGACTGTCTTAAAGAAAGCTCCTTATGAATTTTAAAATACTATGAAAATGAGTGATGATCATTATGACCACACTGTCCCAACTCACTATGTGGCAGACATTGGATAAGGGGTGGTCATGGATTTTAATCAATTACACAAGTCCCTACTAAAGTATTAACAAGCTAGCATAATAACCTAGTGATTATCTGCTTCAGGAGGTCATAATTTTCCTGTCCCTGAACATTCTTAAGTATTAGCTAAATGACCACCTTTAAGATGTTGGGTGCAGATCAATGTCAAGAAAAAGAAAGAACGAAGCGTTTATGAAGTAGCAGCATAAGATTGTGAGTCATGGAGGGGCTTCAATTACCTGAGCATATAATGATAATAACAATTATATTTATAAGAAGCTTTAACGTTTACAGAGCACATGCATTCCATGGACCAAGATACTATGAGAAAGTCAACCTAAACAAGATCAGAAGCTGCTAGGAAAGAAAATATGAAAACACACAAAGACAAAGAATATCAGAATTAGTTCAATCCTAGATTTAGAGACCACGTAGTCCAACCTCTTTATTTTTACAGGTGAGGAAACTGAGGCTCAGAGAGATTAAGTGATCTGTCCAGGATAATACAACTAGTATCAGAACTAGGATTTGAACTAAGACCTTCTTGGTTCTTACCAAGCTCATTAACCAACTGAGATTGTAGAAAAATCTGCTGAGAGCAAAAGCTCAGCATGAGGGGAAACCATTCTCAGAGCGAATCTCTCTCCAGTCTTTATGGCCCTTTGCTAATAGTTACACAAGCCCATGTAAGTGGTTAGTTCAGTTGGTTAGAGCATCATGATGCTGAGAGGGAGTGCAATGGAAATGAGCTTCTGTTGGTCATCATTAGATGGTTGTTACACACTCTGGAAGGAGGTGGCCATCTCTGGGAAGAATAAAAGATTTTGTACCATCAGTCACTTTATGGTTGGATCTATTTAGAATACCAAAACATTTTGTCAATATAATTGTAACGGGGACTAGAAGATGGGCATGGTGCCACCATTGGCATCTCCCCATGTAGAAGGAGGGACAGCTGCCTGGAAGATGATACATGATGGACGTACCTTGGAGAGGCTTGAGGATGCGAAGACGTTCTGCAATGGATCTGCTCTGCTAATCTCACAAGGAGGAGAAGACATTTTGATTGGCCACATAGCCAGAACTTGGAGGTGCTTTCAAAAAATGTAGGAAGACCTGAATTCAAATTTGACTCCAGATGCTTAGTAGTTGTATGACCCTCATCAAGTCACTTAACCCTGTTGGCCTCAGTTTCCTCATCTGTAAGATGGAGAAAATAACAGCACCTACCTTCCAGGGGCTGTTGTGAGGGACAAGTGAAACAGTAACTGTAAAGTACTTAGCACAATGTCTGCCACATAGTGAGTGCTATTTAAGTATTAGATATGATTGTTATTGTCATCATTTCCAGTGATCCAAGCTCCATCATCCTCTTCAGTTGTTTTCTTGTGGTTTAATTCTTTCACTGATGTTCTCTGATAAGAAATAGTGCTATAAGGGAAGGGCCCTTTGCATCTCCCCTCTGAGGCCAACATGTGGTCCCATGAAATAAACTTCAGTCCTTTGATTGCATTTTAAAAATGTATTTTAAGGGATTATAAATCCAATCTTGCCTATTCCTTTTTTTTTAAAAATAAATTTGATCTTCAATTATCTAGCATTAATTTTTCTCCTTCATACCACTCCCTCACCCTCAGAAAAGAAAGAGAAGGAAAAAACCCTTGAAAGTCAAGCAACACAAATTCCCACATTGGCCATGCAAGCCCCAAAGTGTGTCTCACTCTGCCTGTCAGGAAGTGGGCGGCATTCTCCATGATTGACCCTTTGGAGTCACCATCATTGTTCATTGTATTAATCAGAATGATCTTGCAGGTTCTAAAAGTTCAGGATAAGGAACCTCCAAGTGTCCCTACATCCCAGAGTCTGGATTTTGCAGCCAAATCTCATCAGCAATACTCTTCGAGGTAAGGAGTGACTCTGGGGAATGACACTGGGGACCCAGGAATTGGGACAAGGACTCAACCAGCCTTTATGCTGATTCTGGTCAAGAACTTGGTGGGACTGATGTTCTGTAGAATCTGGGTTACAAGGAGCACCTTCTTCTCCAAGCATTGAAGTAGTCCAGGGGAGAGTGTCCCCCACCAAGTGTTGGGAGGAGATGTTTGTGCTTGTTGTTCTATTTTCAAAGCAAATATCCCTTTGTAAAAGTTAATTGATGTTAATTGCAAGCTAATTACTGACCTCTAATAGGGGGGAGGAGGAGCATAGCCATTTGGGGCTCAAGCCAATAGCATTAGAAAAGAAGCTCTCCTGACCCATATTGGGTCCCCTTAGGACTCAGTGGCTTGGCTCTGGGAGAGTGAGTCCAGAAAATACTCAATACATGAGGAAAACAAAAAAAATTGTCAAATTGCCCTTTCACTAGCATGTAGACAAAAACCAGTTACTGATGACGTTTCAATTGGCATGTGTGTTGAGAAGACTATATATTTAAAAGAGATCTTAGAGATCAGTCAGCCAACACCTTTACTTTATAAGAGAAAACACAGGGGTCAAGTCATCATTCTGAAGAGAAATGCAAAATACTCCAGGCTTGTCTAGAACCCCAGGTTATAGTAGTCAGTAGCCAAAATCAGGATTCAGACTTGGATCCTCTGATTCTAAATCTAGGGCTCTGCCCACTGGACCACATTTCCCCTTCCAGAATAGTCTGGAATGGCTTTGTGTCCCAGATTTCCTTATCCTGACATCTGTGGGCTTCTCCCCAATCTGTCCCTTTCACTTTTAGAGGCCACAGTGTGTCCAGAGATTGGTCTCCCTACCACCCTCACCAGCTGTGTTCTAAGTTCTGACCCTTTACAGGGCCTTGTTCCTCAAGGCAAGAGAAATGGCCCTTTCCCCAAAATTGATTTCATTGCCTTTGCTCTCCCCCTCTGCAATCCTTCCTTCTCACAGCTTTTACAATAATCTTTCCACAAGTCTGAGCCTATCACTTCCCTGCTCCAAACCCTTCCATGAGTCCCTCTTTCCTCTCAAATGAGATTCAAGCCCAGTAATCAGATTCTCATCGGTCTCCTCCATATACAGTAGGCTCCAGACAAACTAGAAAGCTGGCTGAGCTTTGAATTTCACAGGCTGTCTCCCTCCTGCTCCAGATATTCAGGCTGGCTGTACTCTTTTCCCCTCCCCATCCTGCCTTCCTAGAATGTGCTCCCTCCTTGTCTCTGCCTTTCATAAGGCTTCTTTCGTTTAAGCTGACATCAGCTTTGTGATGCTACTTCTGATCTTCCACAGCTGAAAGTGTCTTCTCTCCCACCTCAAATTCTCTTCAAGAACTTTCATCTTTCCTTTGCACCACCCTACACTACCTCATGTTATGTTTACCTGCATGTAAATTATATCACACACAAGAGCACACACACACACACACACACACACACACACACACCAAATAGAATATAAACTCTTTGAAAGAAGGAATTGTGCTATTTTTCATGTCTCCATCTCTAGCACCCTGACCAATGCCTTGTACTTTAGTATATGATTGTTGGAGGTTGAACTAGGAACCTAGCCAAGTCTTTAGACTCTTAATCAGTGTTCCTTCCATGACACCACACACACCAAAAATGGTAAGGAAAGGAGGATATGGAAGAAAGATGCAATGAAAAATAAAAGAAGAGGTTTTGCTGATTTTTAAAAGAATGGAAAAAAGCCCCACCCCTCAAATGACCTGTAGTTTAAACTGTTCAGAATGATACAACTGGTTAAGAGGTAGTAGAATTGGTTAGCTGTGTGATCTTGGGCAACCTCTATTGCCTCATTTTCTCATCTGTTCAGTGAAGGACTTGGTCAAGATCACCTCTAAGGTTCATTCTAGATCTCTGATCCCACCCTATGATAGCTTCAGACTATGAGCCTTTGTCAAAGTGTGTAACCAGTCCCCAAAGCTCAACTCCTATACAGACTTCATTGGCCTGATGTAAATATATTACTGGTTCTTTTTCAGTGTACACTAAATTTCTATATTGCACACAATTTGCTTCTATTACCCAAGGATAAGTGAGGAGCACTTACAACCCTCCCCCTTCCCTGAGGCTTAAGCACTACAGCCCCCATAAAACAGAAATAGCAAGGATGCAGACAGTGTGTTTCCATATCACTTTCTTCTGGGGCAAAGACAACTTCCTAAAGTGCTGAGGGACGTCCGCTGGCACACAAAGAGGGTAATGTCCTGCTTGCTGCCAGGTTTCTTTGATTAGTGCGCTGGATAGCACACTCCAGATGGCAGGGTGCTGGAGGTCACAGGGCTGACTATTGAATGGGGCCACCCCAGTAGGCAGAATGGCTTGGCCCCCAGAGGGGGCTGTTGATTTCCAGCTGGCCCCTGTGTCCTTCCATAAACACCTCTCAATTAGGAAAGTGAGGTGTACTTCCAGTATCTTTTAATCAAGTGCTGTCTGGAAAGTCCAGCGGGCTTTGTTCCATCTCGTAAGTAACAAAGGGCAAATTCATTCTTCTCCCCACCCCTTTTCGCAAAGGTAGTTGTATATCTTCCTGACATCAAGAAAATAAGACCTGCCTTTTGACCTGAACAACTCCTTTAGATTTTAGCAGTGATAGCCCCAACTTCTAAGGCAAGGTCAAGGAGCTGGCCCTCCATTTTGCACTATGCTCTTTAGCCACTTGCCTGTCCATTTTAGTTAAAAATGTTTACATTGTGTGTAGATCCTATATGACTGCATGCTGTTTGGGGGAGAGGGGGGAATCTAAGATATATGGAAGTGATTGTAGAAAACTGAAAACAAATAAGTTAATTAAAAAATATTTACATTGATAAAAGATTTTTTAAAACTCTGAGATAACAGAAAATATTTACTGGCACCAAATAGGCCATAGAGCTTCCAACCTTTTTTTTTTTAAACTCACGTTAGTAATCAAGGAAATGGTCTTCCTCTTTTTTGAATGCACTGATCACTTCATGTTGGTGAAAACCCTGGAGGGTGCTTCTTTCCCTTTCTCTTCCTATCTAGATGAAATAAGATACTTAAAGAAAAACAGCATGATAAGTTTCTGCCTGACTCTTGACACAACAAAAACCTTGAACATGAGACAAAGAATACAGACACAAGAAGTGTTGGGTTGGGTTGGGTTGGGTTGGGTTGGACTATTTCTGCAATCCCAAAACAAAAACAAAATAATGAGAGGGGGGTGAGGAAAGGAAGGACATAGTATTAGATCAAGCTTCATGTTGAAATCTGCTTCTCTGTAGCAGCCACTAATTTGAACTATTAGACTCATCCTAGAAAGCCAAGGAATCCACAGACGTGAGCCCTGCGTATAAACACAGAGGATGAAGAGAAATGAGAAAACATGTTCAGAGAGTGCTACATTTTCTCTGGTAAAAGCCCCACCTATGTCTTGGGATAGTGTGGCATATTGGAAAAAAGGCTGGGTCCAGAGTCAGGAAAGATCTGGTCAAGTTAAGAAGCATTTAGTAAGTACCTCCCTACTGTGTGCCAGGCACTGTGCTAAGCAAAGATGATTAAAAAGAGATGGGAAAAAAACCTCAACAACTTAGAGTTTGAATCTTGACCCTGACCTTTTTGGATTCTCTACAGAGGTCATTTATACTTTCTGAGCCTGTTTCTTCATCTATAAAAGGCAAAATAATTGAGTAAATTACTTTTTATTATGTTCAGTTCTGGGTGCCACAATTGACAAACAGCATGGAAAACTGGAGGGGGTCAAGAGAGAGTTCAATCAGCTCAGCAACGCCTCCATCACATGAGCAGCAACATCTCATCACAGTCTCTCGGGTAGGGCTAATAGTTCACTTGATGGTGCCTGCGCACAGCATCTCAAGATAGAAGTTGGACTCCAAGCTCTGCCCTCTCAAAGGGGCTTTACTCCATCTGGCATCTTTCTCCCAGAAATCTCCACAAAGGCCATTCCAGTAATGCCAATTCCAAAATGTGACTATCTGATGGATTCTGGAGTGTACCTATGGACCATCTCATCTTCATGGCAACATGAGTTCCATAAAACTTGATTGTTCCCCTACCACAGTCCTGTGAAGTAGGTAGACCAAACATCATTAACTCCATTTTAGTAATGAGGGAACAGATAGAAAGTGATTTGCTCAGATCCGTTTAGTGTTGGAGCTAGGATTTGATCCCAGTCAGGCTTTGCTGACTCTGGAAATACTACTTTTTTACTCCATCATGCTCCTTACTTCTCTGGAGCACCCTTGGCAAAGTTTTGTAGTTTATAATACGTACTTTCATTTAACTTCATCAGTTTTGACAAACTATTAACATTTCAATCAATGGCTTGTCAATAGATGAATTTATAATTATCTTTAAATGAAAATTGCATGCCAGTAGATAAAGTATGTGGACTTTCATTGGTGGGGAATCCCTCCTACCAGTACAAGCTGCAATCCTGTCATTTAGGTAAATCTTAATGAATTGTTTGAGGTACATGGAGAAGAGTTTAGCAACTTGTCTACAACTATACAACTGTCAGGAGTGGGATTTGAACCCAGGCCTTCCTGAGACTAGATACAACACTCTATCTGCTCTATCATGCTTCTCTTCAAGAGAAGAGTTAATGGTGTCCAAATGAATGACAAATCATTATTATTTTTTAAAACATAGAATGCCTTACAAACTTGTGTCATATCTTAGTAGATGGGCCATATTTCTTTGCATTATTCCAATTTTGTATCCATGCTACCAAAGTGAGTTTCAAATAATTTAATTTCAATTATGAACTATGTACAAGGAAAACCTAAGTTTTGATACCTTGGGTGGATATTTTCAAACATTCTTCAAAATAATTGAGCAAATTACTTTTTATTATGTTCAGTTCTGGGTGCCACAATTGAGAAAGGGCATGGAAAAACTGGAGGGGGTCAAGGGAGAGTCATCAGGTTTAGGAGGATGCTCAAGGCCATGATGAATCAGCAGTAGAAATTAGGGATGATTAGGGATTAGTTTAGAGAGGAAGCCTGTGTGAAGGGTTGATGTGTGGGAGATTAGGCTTTATCTGTTTGGCCCTAAAGGGTGGAGTTAGTAACAAGGGGTGTAAACTGTAAAGAAGGAAATTGGAGTTTGATTTTGGGGGGAAGTTTCCTAACAATTAGAACTGCCCAACGGTGGCAGGGCTGCCATTTGTTGGGGCTTTTTCATCAGAAGCAAGATGACACTTTGGGGGAAGTTCTTTTGCAGGTACAGGATTTGCCCACTGAAGTACCCTAAGGCAAACACACAAAGAAATAGATTTAAGAAGCAACCTATTTCCATAGCTTTCTGCACAATAACTCCAGGGTGGAAGTGGTACAAATATACTTCCCCAAGAAGAGATTGCTGGGAACAAAGACTGATGGCTGATGAGAACTATGCTTTCATCCCATACAGTAGGAATGAGAAATGCTGCCAATTAACCAGCCCACTACTTGAGAGTTTTTGCCTTAACTCCCCCCAAAAGAACCTAAAGCAGTTCTTTCTCTTGCAGGGATGGGGGATGGGGCAGCTCTGACTGCATATGTCCACAAGCTGCCCCCTTCCCTCGACTCTCTGGTCTTTCCTCAGCACAGGTTTTCTCCTTGTTATATAAAGGAAAATGAGTGATTGCTGATTCTTGTTAATGTAGCTTACATAATAGAGATTTGAGGGATGGCAAATCTGGAAAGAAACGGAGATATTTTGGCCCCTAATACAGTCAGGTGAGGTGGCCCTTATGGGTTCTTTCCTCTCCTTCCCAATCACGAACACTTTGATGCCATCTTAGCCAGCTCAAGTTGATAAGCAGGAAAAGGCGTAAGAAGAGAGAGATTAACAACTCTAAATATAATAATAATAATAAATAATAACACTAAAGTGAATTAGAAAAAGCCCCAGATGCAGAAGTATAGTTCAATAAATTTTACTAGTCATCTAGGGATTAGTGTGTGTGAGGAGAAGGTGTACCTTAGCAGGTGCACACCTGGTTTTCCCCAGTCTAATATACTCTTCAATAACCCTCACCCACTCTCAATGCACATGCACACGCACGCACACACACACACACACACACACACATTCCCCAAAACAAAACAAAACAAAACACTACCACCAAAGTGGTATGATAGCTAGCATGATGCAATTGGAGCCAACAAGAGCTGAAGTCAGACCTTGCCTCAGAGACTAGCTGTGTGGCCCTGGGCATTACATTCACCCCAAAACCTCAGTTTCCTAATCTATAAAAATAAGGATAATAACAGCACCTACCTTACAGGGTTGTTGTGAAGACTAAATGAGATGATAGTCACAAACAACTTTGCAAACCTTCAAGTACAATACAAATGTTAGCTATTATGAGCTAATGTATTATGGAAGAACTGTATATATTATCTGTAGTATTTATAATAGTATATTGTATATGGTATATATTATGTAGAACACATGCTATATATGGTGTAACGTACATAATAAATGCATTGTGTTATATTGTGTGTGTGTGTGCATTACATGTGGAGGGAATGTCCCTAGAAATTCATTTTTTAGTTTGTTTCTTTTCCTGTTGCTCCCCCCTGATGCTGGAATTTGCTTGATTTATTTTTTGAAGGTTATGTTACCCTTTGCTGTGCATGGGATTATTAGCGATGCTTCCGCATCTGACTGATCCTTAGATCAGATTTTTACTGTTGATGCTGGCTTAGAGTTGTGTTTTTATACCTCAGTTCTTTAACTTTGTTTAATTTCTTTGTGTTTAACATTGATATTTTCTTTTCAGTGGAATAATTTGGTCCATCGTATTTAGGTTTTATTTGTTTCACATTTTTACTGCTTTATTTTGCCTGTGAAAGTTATTTTTATCTCCTCCCCACTCTAGAAAACTGTTGTTGGTTTCTATCCTGCCTTTCCCCCCCACCATTAACAGATTGTTTTCCTGTACCTTTTGAACACATCTTTTCTTGATTTTTTCTAATTTTGGGATGCACGGACATGTATTATTATAGTTTCTGATTACCTACCATAATTTTCTTTGTGATGTTTATTCCAGGAAAATGCTATTTATTCTCAGCTTTCTTCTTTTCATATTATTAGGATGCCATCCATGGCTCTCTATCAGATAAGCTTTTCTATCATAATCTACCTGCTTCTCCCATGAATATTTTGTTGTGAAAAATGATTCTTATGGACATGCTACATGGTAGTAAATAGGTTTTAACTTCATGCTATTTACATGATTGTGGCTATATGTTAGCACATTAAAAAAAGTTATTGGTACTGGTTTTCATGATTCTGAGTTTATAGTGGGCAGCTAGGTGGCCCAGTAGACAGAGTAGTGAACCCAGAATTGGGAAGATGTGAAGTCAAGCCACTTTATGAGCCTCAGCTTCTTTATCTATAAAGTTTGGATAATAATTATAGCACTTACTTCTCTGGGATGTTGCTTTTGTATTGTTGCTGTCACTGTCCATCCTTTATTTTCTAAGAGGACCAATGGCATCATGATATTGGGGTCAGGGATGTTAGAAGGATAAAATGAGATCATTTTCTAAAGTGCCGTGGAAATCCTGAAGCACTATATCATTGCTAGTTATTATTATTAACTACTATATTATGCTGATTTTCATACTTGCTTCTTACTTGTATTCCATATGTTAATTACACACAGCAGTTTTTCTCACTGTAATATCATGGCATAATCTCATATGTTTTGGTTTTGTTAAATTTATTAAATATGGAACAGCTTTTTGGAACAATTGGTGCCAAAGAGGTTGGAATGTATTGTCTTGCTCTATGCCTTAAAAACCATAGAAGCCTCCTAATATTAAGATTATTAATAATTAATTAAATATTAATAATATCAGATTATAAGGCTAGAAACATAAAAATATTACCAAATAATGTGAAAGACTTGGAAGGTTGTAGGAGGAGCTTTACCAGCATGAAGTTAGATGTGATCACTCCAGATGTGCTCTGTGAATTACCTGAATCATTCACTCATTCAAACATTCCTAATGATCCAGAATGAGGGGTACTTCCTGGGATCTAAATGGCAGACCACCTCCTAAGGAGGCAGAAATGCTTACAAAAGTGGGAGCCTTACTGAGTAAGGAGTAGTTTCCAACAAAGAAGCTGCCAGTCATATTCTAGCCTGAAAATGACATTTTCCCTGTAGGTATGGATGAAGACAGGTGCTCTGTATCAGAGAGATACTACTGGTCCAAATTTAAGATCTTTTCAGGAGAGCAATCAAGGCCCACAGGAGGACAGCATTGGTAACCTTGGATCATAGATTAATAGATTGATGGAGAATCTCAGAGGAACGGTTCTGGGCTTTGGACTGGGCCTTTAAGACCAAGTTTGGAATTACCCTGCAGGCTTATTTGTAAAACCTAGAGACACAATGTGGTTGTTCTTGTGGTGATACCACAAGAGATCCATACCACATTTATTAATTCTATTATTGTGTATACAGAAGGAATGTCTTCTGATTTTGTCTTTAGGGTATCTCATTTGCAGAGAACAGTCTGGAGGGTTGCAGTAGATTCACAGAAAGTGAATTTGCGAAAATCTGATACACCTACCCTGAGCTGTACATTCCCATGACTAACCTAGAGACAAGACTGCCACCACTAGTTAACTGAGGTGAAGTAGTTAATACCAGAAAAGAAATACCATTTGTCATTGCAAAGAAAGGCTCATCCTCTACTGGTCCAAAAATATGCATTTGAGAGGGAGCCAGTGAAGGAAAATGATGGACCCACGTGTCAGATACAGAACCAATGGCAAAGACCCAAAAAGGAGCTGTGGAGAAAGAGAATTAATGGAAAAAACTGGCTTCTTGGCATAGTAAAGATCCAAGAACATCTCCATCATAAGCAGAGAAGCAGACTCCTCCTCTTACATTTGAGGATTAAGTGGTCACATATTAGATATCCTTAATAATGGAGAGAATGAGTGGTCATCTATTAGCCACACTAACATCTGAACTATGTTCCAGACACCAAGAAAAGGCAGATAATAGAGACATTCTTGGAGGCTTCAGCACCAGGGTACAAGATAAGCAAAAGTTCTGCTGAGATTTTTGGGTTCCCAAGCTCAGCTATGCCTCAAACAAGATGAATTAATTCTGTCAGGGCTCATCAAAGCAAGTGGGAAATAAGTGATGGGAGGTGTGAAATAGGAAATATGAACTGAGATAAACTCAAAAAGAGAAGCATCATTAGGTACTAAAGTGGTAGGTGTAAAGTAAAAGGGTCAGTAGAGACAAGTGAGAGCTTCGGGTACCCTAAAATCTCCCCTGGGATCAGGGTAACAGTCAATCGCGTAATCAATAAACATTTATTTAGGATCTACTATATGCCAAGCATTGTGCTAAGCAAGGGGAATGCAAAAAAAAGTTAAAAGACAGTTTTGGCCTCAAGGAGCTAACAATCCAATGAGGGAGACA
This sequence comes from Notamacropus eugenii, assembly GCF_028372415.1. NCBI lineage: Eukaryota > Metazoa > Chordata > Mammalia > Diprotodontia > Macropodidae > Notamacropus > Notamacropus eugenii. The sequence goes on along the minus strand of NC_092877.1, from coordinate 353,351,287 downwards.
ACAACCAAACAAATATTTATAAAAAGCATGCTATGTGCAAAATAAATAGAAGATCATCAAGGGTGGGGGTGGGGAAGGATACTGGAATTAAGAGGGATTGAGAAAGGCTTCTTGTAGACAGGATTTTGTTTGGGACTTAAAGGAAAATCAGGGAGGTCAATAGGTAGAAAAGAGGAGGAAGGATGTTCTAGGTAGGCATGGAGGCCAACCAGAGAAAATACTGAGTTTCTTGTTTGTGAAACAGACAGGAGCTCAGTGTCACTGGATTGAAGAGTGAATGTAGAGTAGCAAGATGTAAGAAGACTGGAAAGTAGGAGGAGGCAGATTAGGAAGGGTTTTGAATGGCAAAAAGAGCATTTTGTACTTGTTCTTAGAGGTCATAAGGAGCCACTGGAGTTTGAGCAGGGGACAAGGTGATGTGATTGGACCTTCAGTTCAAGAAAACAACTTAGTCAAATGAGTGGAGGGTGGATTGCAGTGGGGAGAGACTTGAGGCAGACAGACCCACCAGTAGACTGTTGCAATAGTCCAGGCATGAGGTGATGACAGTCTGCACCAGAGTGGGGGCAGTGTCAGAGAAGGGAAGGAGGCATATTTGAGAGATGTTGCAGAGGTGAAATTTCAGGCCTTAGCAACAGTTTGGAGGGGAGGGGTGGAGTGAGAGATAGTGAGGAATCGAGGAGGACTTTAAATTGTATCTGAGGAACTGGGAAGATGGTGTGTTGCCTTTTACAGTAAGAAAGGTAGGAAGGGAGAGGGGTTGGGGGGAAAGACAATGAGCTCCATTTTGGACTTATTGAGTTAAGGTTTCTATTGAACATCCAGTTTGATGTGTCTGAAAGGTAATTGAAGATGCAAGATTGGAGGTCAGCAAAGAGATTAAGGTCCATTTGAGAATTATCAACATAGAAATGGTCATTAAATCCATGGGAGCCGATGATATCATCAAGTGAAGTAGTACAGAGGGAGAAGAGAAGAGGGCCCAGGACAGAACCCTGTGGAGATGCCTACAGCTAGAGGACATGACCTGGACAAGAATCCAGAGAAGGAGACAGAGAAGGAGTGGTCTGATGGATAGGAGACATCAGGAGATAGCAGTGCCCAAACCCAGAAAATATAGTAAATGTCTTCTAACTTTCTGGACCAAAGTGCCCCTCCCCCAAATGTGTGATGCCTCCCTCTTTAGGATGTCAGCTCTTTCCCAATGATTACCACAATAAAGAATAACCACTTCAAAACAATTGTGAATGTTGCAAACTTATATGGTCCCAAAGAAGAGATATTAGAAGATCCCTCTCTTTCTTCATGCCCTGCCCTCATCCCATTTGTTTACAAATGTAGGAGGTCCGTAAGTATGGAGTATTGTATACATTTTCAGATATTTTCCCTTATGTCCTGACCAGTTTTGTTGGTTCTTCTCTTCTTTTTAATTTTTTTAACTTCTAAAAAATATTCCTGGCTAAATGGAGTGGCTCCCTGGGAAGGGGAGAAATACAGGGGAAAATTTAACTAATGTAAAAACAAAATGTCAAAATTTATTTTTAAAGAAAGACTATAAACTCCTTGAGAACAGAGATTTGGGGATTTGGTTTTGCTTGATATCCCCAGCACTGGATACAAAGCATGGCACATACATACATGGCACTAAATAAATGCATTTCCATGCATCCATTTGTTTGTTCTTTATTTATATTGACATGTTCATATTTGTTGATGCTTAAGTTCATAATAAAAAATGCAATATATATTTTAAAAAAGATGACTCTCCCACCCTAAAAGTGACTCACAAAACAAAAAGCAAATGAAACAATCTTACAAAGTAAACTGAAAGTAAAGGAATTAATAAAGATTGTAGACTAAAGTTTCAAAAGACCACAGATCTGCTTACACTTTTTACAGAAAAGAATAGACATGACTTTTGATCAGGATGGATACAAAGTGATTTCCATTTATTTCTTCAGATGAGGGAAAGTCTTGTTAGAAGATATGTGTCTTGCTTGGTGGGGCAGAAGTAAAATCCTCCCTTGGGAACATATTGGTTATATCTGTGTTGGGCTGCACAACAAGGTCTCTGCCCTGCAAGGCAGGCATTATGCACCCATAGTTCTGGAATGAAAGTCATCAAAAATTTGGAAGAGACTTTATAATGTTTGGATGGCTTTCTGCTCCCAGCCCCTCCTGCAGAGAATGAGGTCTTACTATTCAGTGCTAGACTCTGAGACAATAATAAGGCTGAAAGCAGGGAGGTTTCTCCTTATAACTGTTATTTTCATAAGAATTTTGTTTTCATCTCTATAAGTGTGCTTACCCAAGTGAGTTATTTTGTTTTCCTAAAAAAAGGCATCTCAAAACAACAGCGAAAAAGCTAAAGTAGTTTTAGAAGGATTTACAACTGTGGGATGCCTAGAAAGTAGTGAGTTTCCACTGTGAAAAACAAAAATGAAAAGATGACATTTTTCACCCCCACAGCCTCAATTTTCAGCTAAGCTTTGTCGGTGATTCAATAAGTATCATGGTACATACTGCATAGTAATACATAGTATCACCAGTACTCGGCCCTGCCTCTGCTTCCATCTATCTGAAATGAGAATAAGAATAACCTTCAGGAATTTTTAAAATATAGCGATGTTCCGTTAGGCTTTGTGGATATGAATTTTTAAGGTGGGAGCGGGTTAAAGAGCTCAGGGCATCTGAACCTATGGTTTCATCATCATGAGAAGGTGAATGGTAATTCATCTGTAACAGTCTTGGAGAACTTCTCAGAGGCACCGAGAGCTGAAACAACTTCGCCACCCCCGTCACTAAACTGTGACAGCTATGTGGTGGACTGCATGGGTCAGGAAGACCTGAGCTAAAATCCTGTGATCTTGGGCAAGTCACATCCTGTCTCAGGCACACTGTCCTGATTTGTACAGTGTGAAGAGTCATAGCACCTCCTGTGATTTAAATGGGACAGGATTTAAAATGCTATAGAAATGCTAACTATTATTATCATGGTCACAAAGGGACAGGATTTGAACCTGAATTTTTCTAAATACTCAGGATTTCTGTTCTAGGAGAATCACCCACAGGAGGTGACACATAAGCTAAGAGTGGAGACCCCTAGGGACCTAGGAGGCAGAGGTGAGGGGGAAGCATGTTTATGGCAAGAGGAACTGCCAAGGCAGAGATAAGAGCAGAGAAAGGGAACCTCTCCCCCACCCCCAACTCTGCAGTGCCTCTTGCTCATGGGATAGTTTAATTGGCTTTGTTTAGGGTACAATATCATTTCCTGTTTGGCATTTAAAGCTCCGCTCCCCCCCCTTTTCAATCTGGTTAGTCATTGTGCCACAGGGAGGACCATAAAGTCTAGAAGAGCTGGCCTCCTTCCTCTTTCTCACATCTGAAGCTCCATCCCCCATCTCTGGGCCTTTGCTTGGGTTGTCCTTGGTGCCTGAAACTTCCTTCTCAGTTCCTCCTCTTGGAGTCTCTAGGCTCTTTCCAAGCTCAACTCAAGTACCACGGACTTCATGAATCCTTTATAGATGACTTTTGGCTGCTAGTGTACCCTTCCTCCAAAAATGACCTGGTATTTATTCTGCATGCAAATAATGGGCATTGTTGTTTCCCCCAAAGGAATGTGAGTCCCTTGAAGCCTTCTCAGTACCCTGCACAGTGTTTGGCAAGTAAACCATTAATGAACATTCATAAAGTGCCTACTATGTGCCAGACATTGTGTTAAGCCCTGGGGATTCCTAATGGGGAATGAACATGCAAACAGCTATGCTCAAATAAAAGAGAGACAGAGAGAGTGAGTGAGAGAGGGAGGGAGGAAGGGAGGGAGAAAGAGACAGAGACAGAGAGAGAGAGAGAGAGAGAGAGAGAGAGAGATGTATTTCTAGAGAGAGATACATGTAGAGAAATAGAAATAGATTTTATATATATGTGCGTACAAATATAGATAGGAATTGATAGAGATGTAGAAAGATTGATTGAGACAGAAATGGAGAGATCAAAACAGAAGTAAATTAGATAAATAGGGATGTAAATGAATTTAGACAGATATGATAAACTAGAGGCAATTGGGTGGTATGGTGGATAAAGTACTGGGTCAGATATGAAAGCTGCGTGACCCTGGGCAAGTCACTTAACCTCTATTTGCCTTGGTTTTTTCTTCTGTCAAATGAGGATAGTAATAGCACCTACCTCCCAGGGTTGTTGTGAGGATAATTTTAAAGTGCTCTGTAAATGTTAGTTATTATATTTGTTACTATTATTCATTGGGGGTAATCTTGGGGAATGCACTAGAATTAAAGAGGACTAGGAAAAACTTCCTCCAGAAGGTGGGGCTTAAGCTGAAACTTAAAGGAAGCTAAGAGGTAGAGACGAAGAAGGAGATTATTGCACACATGGAGGAGAGCCTGTGGAAATATTTGGAGTTGGAAGATGGAGTGGCATGTATGATGAACAACAAAAAGCTCAGTGTTGCTGGATTACAGATTGTGTGGAGGAGAGTAAGGAATAAGGAGACTGAGAAGTAGAAAGGAGCCAGGTTCTGAAGGGTTTGAAAGCCAAAGGGATGATAAACCAGAGGCTCTTAATGAATATGTATTTATTGTTTGATTGATCAGTTGATATGCTAATGATCACATGCTTGCCTCCTAGTCTAGAAAACATGACAGAACCTTATCATGTGACATTTCTGGTGTCAGAGGAGGTCCCTCATCCACCATCAAACCACATAACTGCCTGACATCCCAGAATGGCCAGGCTTGAACTAGGTGATGACAGGAACAGAGAAATTGCCAGAAGAATTCTGGCCTTTCACAAGCCAATCAACCTACCTTATCTGTCCATAAAGGATGCCTTTTATGGAGAAGTCACATTGCAATTTCAGAATTCCCTTGTCCCTACTTCATGAAGAACATCTGAGAATTGTCTTCTGGAAAGCACAGTCAGAAGCTATGTCTAGTGTCCTGGAACAGATTCTGATACTGAAAAAAAGGAAAAGGAAACACAATACATGGCAGGGTACTTGGCATAACCTGCCAAAGGCATCTACTTTCTTGGAGGAAGTAACCAAAAAGTATTGTACAATAATCCATAAGGAAGAAAAGAAGGAAACAAAGCCAGACCTGTAGAAGCTCTCCCAGCACAACCCATAAAATACTTGTAAAAAAAGACTCTAAACAAATTCTAGACCACCAGAAGCTACAAAACAACAGAGTGAAAGAGATTTCCAGCCCAAGGCAGCCTGGAATGACAACAGGAAAGGTCTATCACACCAGACTGGGAGTGGAGTGAAGCCCACAGAGTGTAGCCCAGTCTTGGCCACATGGTGCAGCTTGGACGGGAGCAGAGCAGGCTTCAGGGAGCCACCAGCAGCAGCTGAGATTCCCAGATTTCTCAACACACAAATGCCAAAGACAGCTTCAAAGATCAGCGAGAAAGCTCTTTCACCTGGGTGAGAAGGGAGCAGGGTCCTGCCCTATTCCTCATCCTAGGTGCCAGCAACACCAGTGTCCATTTATTGGAGCCCTCAGGCTAAAGACCCAGGGGGAATTGAGCCCTGATCTGGGTCTCAGCACTAAATGGTAGCCCTGGGGTGAGGAGGAGCACTGACCTGGTGGAGCTGATGGAGGCTCCAGAGAGGGAACTCTATTTGAAAATCTTGGGCAGAAAAGCTTGTGGTTGCTCCCAGACCAGAGCACAGGCCAGAAGAGGAGTTTACCTTTGATTGTGCCACCTTGAAGGAACTAAGAAGTTACAGGTCCCCAGAGTATACCCTCTACTTGACAAAGGACTCAAACGTCAAGTAACTGGCTGGGAAAATGCCTAAAAAGGGGGAAAAATAAGACTATAGAAGGTTACTTTCTTGATGAACTGATATTTTTTTCCATCCTTTCAGATGAAGAAGAACAATGCAAACCATCAGAAGAAGACATAAAAGTCAAGGCTTCTGCATCCAAAACCTCCAAAATAAATATGCAATGATCTCAGGCCATGGAAGAGCTCAAAAAGCACTTTGAAAATCAAGTAAGAGAGATGGAGGAAAAATTGGGAAGAGAGATGAGAGTGATGCAAGAAAATCATGAAAAGCAAGTCAACAACTTGCTAAAGGAGACTCCAAAAAATGCTGAAGAAAAATAACACTTTTAAAAATAGACTAACTCAAATGACAAAAGAGGTCCAAAAAGCCAACGAGGAGAAGAATGCTTTAAAACGCAGGATTAGTTAAATGAAAAAGGAGGTTCAAAAGCTCATTGAATAAAATAGTTCTTTAAAAATTAGAATGGAGTAGATGGAAGCTAATGACTTTATGAAAAGCCAAGAAATTACAAAACAAAACCAAAAGAATGAAAAAATAGAAGACAATGTGAAATATCTCACTAAAACAATTGAGCTGGAAAGTAGATCCAGGAGAGATAATTTAAAAATTATGCAACTACTATAGCGGATGGCCTGCATCCTGAAGTGGCTCAGTGATGTGGTGAAGAAGAAAGACATGGGAGGCGGGAGAAGAAAGACCAACTCCATTTATTGATCTGAGGGTCAGGTTATATATAGACAGAAATTGCAAGTCTATGTGACATTCTGATCGTCTCCTGTCCTAGTGATTTGGTCAGTCTTATTGTCTTAAAGACTGTTAGCCTAGAGGGCATCTGTTTTACATATCCCTTGTTTTCTGTAGTTCTCTTGTTTGTCTCACGAGACAGCAACATCTGGGGGGCATGGAGAGCCATTCTGGATGATAATGAGCACAGTCTCAAAGAACAGTTTCCCAGAAGGTCTATCCTGAACTTGTCAACCGCACTCCATCCTGGCCCTCAACAGACTACCTGGAAGCCATGATCAAAAAAAGAGCCTAGATATCATCTTTCATGAAATTATCAAAGAAAACTGCCCCAATATTCTAGAATCAGAGGGTAAAATAAATATTGAAAGAATCCACCGATCACTTCCTGAAAGAGATTCAAAAAGAAAAACTCCTAGGAATATTTTAGCCAAATTCCAGAGTTCCCAGGTCAAGGAGAAAATATTGCAAGCAGCTGGAAAGAAACAATTCAAGTATTGTGGAAATACAATCAGGATAACACAGGTTCTGGCAGCTTCTATGTTAAGGGATCAAAGGACTTGGAATATGATATTCCAGAAGTCAAAGGAACTAGGACTAAAACCAAGAATCATCTACCCAGCAAAACTGAGTATAATACTTCAGGGGAAAAAATGGTCATTCAATGAAATAGAGGACTTTCAAGCATTCTTGTGGTCTTTTCATAGACTACAGCTGAATAGAAAATTTGACTTTCAAACACAAGAATCAAGAGAAGCATGAAAAAGTAAATAAGAAAGAGAAATCATAAGGGACTTACTAAAGTTGAACTGTTTACATTCCTACATGGAAAGATATTTGTAATTCTTGAAGCTTTTCTCAGTATTTGGGTAGTTGGAGGGATTATACACACACACACACACACACACACACACACACAGAGAGTACAGGGTGAATTGAATAGGAAGGGATGATATCTAAATAAATAAAATTAAGGGGTGAGAGAGAAATATATTGGGAGGAGAAAGGGAGAAATGGAATGGGGCAAATTATCTCTCATAAAAGAGGCAAGAAAAAGTTTTTTCAATAGAGGGGAAAAAGGGAGGAAGTGAGAGGGAAAAATGAAGCTTACTCTCATCACATTTGACTTAAGGAGGGAATAACATGCACACAATTTGGTATGAAAATCTATCTTACACTACAGGAGAGTAGGGGAGAAGGGGATAAGTTGGAGGGATGATAGAAGGGAAGGCAAATGGGAGGAGAGAGTACTAGAAGTAAATATTTTAGGGGAGGGACAAGGTCAAAAGAAAGAACAGAATAAATGGGGGGCAGGATAGGATGGAGAGAAATATAGTCTTTCACAACATGACTATTATGGAAGTCTTTTGCAAGACTACACATATATAGCTTATATTGAATTGCTTGCGTTCTCAGTGGGGATGGGTGGAAAGGGAGGATGGGAGAGAAATTGGAACTCAGAGTTTGAGAAACAAATGTTGAGAATTATTTTTGCTTGCAACTATTGCTAGCAATACAGATAATGGGGTATAGAAATCTATCTTGCCCTACAAGAAAAGAGACAAGATGGGGATAAGGGAAGGGAGGGCCATGATAGAAGGGAGGGCAGATTAGAGGAAAAGGTAATCAAAATGCATGGTTTTTCAGGGTGAGGGAGGGGAGAGATGGGGAGAAAATTTGAACAATTTAAATGTCCAGTAATAGGGGAATGACTGAATAATGTATTGGATAAAGCAATTCTAAGAAGCAGCATGCAATAGTGGACAGAGAACTGGCCTTGAAGCTGGGAAGATCTTGATTGAAGTCATCCCTCTGGCCTAAACAAGTCACTTACCCTCTCAATGTTAGACAGTTTTCTGGTCAGTCAGTGAACAAATCTGATACTACATGTCAGACACTATGCTAAATACCAGGGATTCAAAGAATGGCAAAAGACAGTCACTGCTCTCAAAGAACTCTCAGTATAATGGATGAGACAATATACAGAGAGCTATTTATAAACAAGCTATAGACAAGATAAACTGGAGAAAACCAACAGAGTGAAGCATTAGGGGATTGTTAAATATGAATTATTAACATAAGCTATTGTTATTATTATCGGCATTAAGAGATGTTGGATAAAGCTCTATGACTTTAAGTTAGAGAGAAGATGTCAGATCTTTATAGTCAAACTGCTATGTACTAGTAAGGGTGATCACCCCCCATCCTCCTTAAATACCTTAACTGAATACTATCTCTATATTTTGGCAACAGAGTTTCCCAACCTTGGAATTACTGATGAAATCGCAGGTTCAGTCTCTATCCCTACATTAATGTAATGGAATATTTGAATGTCAGTAAGGCCAACAAATGAGAGCATTCAGCAAAGCTGGCCCTCTTTCTCCTTTCTCTTTCATTTGTTCTCTAGGTTGTCTAGTCAGCCCCTATGAGTTCAATTAGCATCCCTATGCAGACAACTCTCAGATGTATATCTAGCATGAATTCCCTGAGATGTGCTAGACATCTCCTCCTACATATTCTGAGATCTGCTAGACATCTCCTCCTACATATTCTGCTGGCATATTAATCTCAAAGCATTCAAAATGGAAACCATAGTATTTCTTCCTAGGCCTTATCCTCTTCCAAATTTCCATATTTCAGGTAGGGATACCACCATCTTTCCAATCATGCAGTTTCACAACAAGGAATTATCTCAAGTCTTCCCTGTCCCTCATACCTCTTACTCAATCATTTGCCAAGTCTCATCTTCCTCAACATCTCCCATATCCTCCAATTAAAAGGCCTTTCCCCACCCCATGTTAGTCCAAGCCCTCATCACTTCTCACCTGGACTCTTAACTGGTCTCCTCTCCAATCCATCTTCCACACAGATGTCAAAATAGTCTTCCCATAAGAGAGATCCCTTCTCTGATCAAAAAATCCTCATTGGTTCCTTATTGCTTATAGAAAATACACACTCTTTACTTAATATTTAAAGCCCTCTATAATCTTGTTCCAAATCAATTTCTAGACTTAATTGACATTACTTACCCCTCCTTCATTCAATTTTATGTTCCAGTAAAGGTGGCCTGCTAGTCAATTTCCTGAACTTAGTATATCTCCAGTCTTAGTGTTTTTGTACCAGCTGTTGTTCTCCATGCCTAGAATTTACTCCCTGTTCAACTCTGTCTGTATGCCTTAGCTTTCTTTAAAATTCCTCTCAGATACCATCTCCTGCCCTAAGGTTGTTTTTTTTTTTTAATTACGCTATATGTTGCTGTTCTCTCCCTTTGCAAATTACTTTGTATTTGATTATCTCCCTGGTAGACTATAATCCTTTTGAGGGCATATAATCTTCTTTTTGTCATTATAGTCCCATCACCTAGTAGGCTCTTATTAAATGTCTGTTGACGTGGATTTAATTGAAAGTGATTTACCACTACTTCCAAAATACAGATAGCATTTAACTAAGGTGTTTAAGCAGTGAGTATTTACTAGTACGTAGTATCTTACCATAAAACCAGATTACTTTGGGGAATTTTCAGTAAAATTGAGAGTGGAATAAAGTGGACCTGCATGGGGAAAAAACCTGACTATCCTGATCCTCTTAATTCAGGACTTGTCTTTCCATTTTGTGCTGTATGCATTCATTAGTGGGAAGGCAGTCAGGGAAATGACTGTGATGTATTTCCCCTCCCCCGGGCATTTGTTGTACAGTGACTTTGGTTGGAATTTATCACTGAGTCAAAGTTAAAAACAAGGTTAAATTCAATAGAACAACATAATTCAGGTTCAGCAGCAATTTGCATATTTAAATGTTCTGTGGTTCTTCCCAGTGTCCAGAAACAGATATGAAAGATGCCCAAATATGATACGTTAAAACACCTCTATCTTTTTTTTTACATGAACTGTTTTCTAGCTCATTTCTCCTTTTTTCTTTCTCTGTGTGTTTGTGGTTTGTTGAACGTTCACCAATTCAGATCACAATCCATCTAAAACTCATGGTCTTAGAAAGTTGTCTTAGGCTCAGAGAGTTTGAATAACTTGTCCAAGATCCTACACCTACTAAGAGTTAGTGAAGGGACTTGAACCCACATCTTCTGTCTCCCAAGTCCGACACTTTAACCATTATTTCAAATTTCCATTAAAATACTCAAATACATTTGTGAGCTTGTCTGCTTGGGAAGTGCCTCTGATGCAACCCATCTGTTTCTGCTCATTCATTGTGACTATTGTCTATGTACCAAAAGTTTACCACAAAGCATCCTCCCAACGTCACAAGAAGATCAGTGGATTACCCTGGTTTTATGTCTCTTGTCCTTCCCACTTTGTCTACCTATCTTTACTTTCTATCATAAAATTCTTTGATGACATGCTTGCATTGTTGGCTGTCTGTTAAAACTTGCTCAAAACTACCATGAGCCTCTCCATTGCCCTCTGTGTGATACTCACTTTCAGTACTTCACAGTCACTGGCATTCCATATTTTGCTGCCAAATAATACCAATAAAAATGTTCACAATGAAAAGATGACCCTTTACTTTAATGAAAGATTAGGATCAGGAAGAAAGCTTTGCAATTTCCTAAAAGCAAATTAGCCCACTCATTTTATTCAACTCTGAACCCTTAATGTTAATGCCTTCCTTCTGTTCATTATCTCTCATTTTTCCTACATGTATTTTAACTTTATGAAAGCTTACAACTGCCCTAAGACTTTTGGGACATTCTGTATATCTTGTTTGTACTTAGTAATTTGTATTTGCATATGGTTTCCCTTATTATAATGTAAACTCCTTGAGACAGGAACTGTTTCCTTTCTTTGTACCCATTTAGCATTTAGCACAGTGCCAGGAACATAGCAGTCACTTATTTAATCCTTGTTGATTGACTAAGTGGGCCCAGTCGATTGTTCATCTCTATTCCATCCCAGATATATGTACTACTGGACAAGTTTCATAGGGTATCTATCCATCCAAATGCATGTTGAAACCTGGACGAAAGACAGTCTTCATGCACTTGGGCTTTCTTGTATGTCTGAACAAGTCAGACTCTTTTGAGTGACCACAGACCTCTTTCAGGAGTTTTTACAGTATTTGGGGACTTGACACAATCAGCATGATGCCATCTACAAATAGGAACAATCAAAGGGCCTCCCCATCATTACTTTCCTACTTGGACTATATTCTAGATCCCTTCCATCATGGGGATGAACACCTTCATTGAACATACTCCTAATCTTTGCCTCATCTGATGTTCCTTATCAGACAGTCATGGAATAAATCATTTCTGGTGTTATGTCTTCCAAAGAATCCTGAATGACCTTGATGTATGGATGGGAGATACCTTGTTATAAGATGGTGGCATGTGATTTGATTATAAGTTGGTAGTATTTCGTTCTACTAAGCTCTTTTATAACCAACAAACAATAAACATGGTGGGATCTTATACTTTCTGTATCTTTTGATTAATTATGAAATGGTAAAGATGATTTCCATTGTTGAATACTGCTTGCAAAAGCCTACTTGCTGCCTACTAATAGTCTCCTTGAGGATGCCCTCACTTCATATATACATGTCCCTCCTAAAGGTTTTGTATGAATGAAGGAGTAAGGCCCATAGGTCAGTATTTACTGAGGTTTTCTTGGTTGCCTCTTTCAGTATTAGTAAGTTCCTATTTTTTTTTATACCTTCGGTATCTCTTTCTCCTTCAGGTATAGTGAACGTTTGTCTCTCAATGCAAAATTGTATCACTTCCAGGATGGATCTCCTTCACACATACTTGGTTCAGTATCACAGCTTTTCCCATCTTTGCTACCTCTTAAATGTCTTCAACACAGAAGAAAAAATAATTAGTTGTGTTATGGTATCAATCCTGGCCATAGTGTGGATATTTATCAAGCTGTCTTTATTTCAGAAATCTCAGGAGTATAAACATTGAGCTAAAAGCAGAAATATGCCGGTAAACATTAACAATTTGGCTCTCTTGGAGTTGGAGGGGGGAGGGGGGAATGTATGCACACACCTTTAACTTGAATTACTAACATTTTCCTTAAGTCTAGACAATCAGAAAAATAATAAATCAAGTTCTACTTTGTAATGGATTTCTGAGGTATAAATGTGGGGACTGAAATTTAACAATGGGCTGTTAAGGCTGGTTCCAGCACACTCCTGGCCAGAGGGAGCATCAGAAGTCACTGCATCCGTTTCCGTTATTTTAACTTGAGGTCAGAGAAATGAAGCGTTTTGCCCAAAATCACATGAAAGGGAGTGCCAGAGCTAGGAACCAGGTCCAGTGACTCCTATCCACCACCCCACACTGCCTCCCAGGTGACCTTCCTTGAACATATCTATTGATGGGTTCATCTGGTTCTTCCTTGAAGATCCTCTAAGTTCTTAGCAACAGAACCCTAGAGATCCTTTTTTGTTTAGAAGCACGTCTACAGAGCACTGGCAGAAAAAGGAGAAAGTGAGTCTGCTTTTCCCTTTTAATTGCAGAGGTGGAGGATTATGTGTAAGGAATATTGTATGTACTGCAAGACACATTTGGTGCGTTGCTTAGTTCTGCTAAGCTATTGGGTTTTTTTCTCTCTTTTTAAAAAACTTTGTGACAAGGGATGGTTCAATGACTAGGGGAGGGCAAAAAGACACAATTGGAAATGAGTGCAATGCAAAACCAAAGATACCAATAAAAACAGATTTAATTTAAAAAGGGAGTATCCTGAAAGATAAACACAGTCAAGACAATTAGAGAAGTCTGTGATTTATCCAACTGCAAACACATATTTATTTAAGAACAAAATTCCCCTCCAGTCAACTCTTCTTTCTCCAGTCCTAGTTAAGTAGGACTTTGAGGTTTTCCTCAAACCTACCTTTGAGGTTTTCATCCGATTTTTGGTAGCTATCTCTCATCACTCTCAGTGTTTTTGTTTCATCATAAAATCAATGCATCTCCCTCTTTGTCTCTTTCCTACCTTTCATTTCTATTCTTTTTCTGCTTTTATCTTCATTTCAAGGACTTTTCTCTCCCACACGCCAATCCTTCTGAAATGCTTGCACAGTATTGCAAGCCTAGGAGTACTCCCCATTCATCTCTCAAAGATTTTTTTTTAGGGATTATAAATAACAGTCCTTAAGCTCTTCAAGTTAGGAGGGCCCTGAGAGCCCACTGTTTCCCTTTCTTCATTCCATGTAGAGTGGGCCACGAGAAAATGTGAAAGAAAAAGACTAAAAGAAAGATGCATTAGTTGAACCCTCTATTTCTGAAGGTCGTTTCTTCCTGCACTAAAAAACTTCCTGTTCTTATAGCTTCCCCCAGGGAATGGCAAATGGCAGGGAGTTGATGGATCTAAAGACATAAAGAGAACAGAGAGGAGGAGAGATGGAGAAGTGAACCAGACTTATTATCTCCTTCAAAACCCAAAGCTGAAGCCCAGATTTCAAATTTCACAGCTTTTGTATGTGCTGAAGCTAAGCTTCAAGGCATCCTTTGGGCTTGGGAGTGTGATGATAGAGGATATGAGGAGGAAGCACAAATGTGTACAGACATATCTCATGTTAAAAAAACCCAAACCAAACCAAAACCAGTGCCCGAATATACATGCCTCCAAATTTGAACTTAGAAAAGAGATAAATTAGGAGGTGATCATTTATAGGACAAACTATTTCTTTACTGGTTCATTCCTTATAGGGATCCAATAAAGATGGAGGTCAACTAGAAGAGTTTATTTTGATTTGGTTTGCAAAAACACAAGGGAAGGCCTTTGTCTATTTCTTGGATCTTCATACTGCCTCATGTTTGTGAGGATCTCTACCTTTCAAAGCTTTATGAAAGAAATCAACTGTGATAGGGAGATCATGACTGTCAGGTGGTACTGACAAACCAGAAACACACTGGCTGAGTTGGAGGAAGGAAGGAATGAAGGAAGAAAGAGAGGGAGGGAAAGGAATAAGGAATGGAGGAAGGGAAGAAAGGAGAAAGGATGGAAGGAAGGATGGATTTTTTTAGTGCTTACTATGTGCCTGACAAAGGGCTAAGTGAGCTATTTGCTTTACACATATGATCCCCTTTGTTCCTAATTACATGACAGATATACGTAAGGCTTTCACATTAAATGACAGAATTAATGCCATTTTTTTTTTCTTTCTCTTGCAGATGCAGCCTGTGATGTGGTGGTGTCACATGTAAAATAAGGGATTCTGACCATTGAATGGATCCTGAATTGGATGCTGCCCCTGTCACATAATAACTTTATGATCTTTGACAAGCTACTTCTCCCTGAGTCTCAGTTTTCTCCTCTATAAAATGAGCGGGTGGGACTAGATGGTCTCAGGTCCTTCTCAGCTCTCAATCCCTGATCATTGGATCCTAAATTATTTCTAAGGTCCATTCCTGGTCTAGATGCTTGATCTTATGGTCCTAGATGATTCTGAGTTCCATGATAATAATAACTCATACTTACATAGGTAAACAACCTAAGGTTATCAAAGTGTTTGGATGCCACAAAGTTTAAGTGATTCTAGGACAATACTTATGTCAATATATCAAAACCTAATTTCATAAAACACAGATTAAAGGTTCCCAGTGTTTTCCTTACAAACCTGTGAAGGTAGGTAGTATAGGTGAATACCATTATTCCCATTTCATAGATGGTACAACTGGGACCTGGTGAAATAACTTGACTATTGTTACATAACCAGAATCTGAACCCAAGTGTCATGACTCTTAAGTCCAGTACTTTCACCAATATACCACTGGTATCAAACTCATATAGAAGAGAGTGTGTGAGGAGGCACTAAACCATACATAAGGGTCCCTGGTGGCCCAACATTGACTGAGAAAACCACATGTTACCATTATTTGTATTCTGTTAAATTTTTATTTATTTTGTTAACTATTTCCCACTTGCATTTTAATCTGGCTCAGGATGCTCTGGGGAGGGTTGGAGCTGAAACCATGTTTGACACCTTTGCACCATACCATGCTATGCAAAGTTCAGCTCAGAAGCCACCTCTTCCATGAAGTCATCCCTCCTGCCCTATATCAAAGTCCTTTCTCCTTCCTCCTCGGACATTCCTATGACATTTTGTCTAAATCTCTACTTTACCCCATCTCTTCCTACCTTTCATTAGGCTTATCTATGCACTTGTCTCCCCCATCCTTCACTCAAGTAGAAAGTGAGATCCTTGGGGACAGGGACTGTCTGCTTTTTGTGTTTGACTCTCCAGAGCCTGTCACTAGGCCTTGCATAAATGCAGAAAGTGCTTAATGACTGTGTGCTAAATGAGGAGGTTGGGTCAGATACTAGCCCCAGCTCTAATTCAATGACCCTATCCATTTCCAAGAACATGGTTCACCTGCGGTGAAGGAGAATTCACCACTATAAAGAATGTTCTAAAGATGATAGGAATGAATGGTTGACACATTTATAGCCTTTCCAGTTTGCAAAGAGTTTCTCATGTGATCCTCACAACACCCCTTTAGGAAAAGGACTACACCAAGTACTTCATTTCTGGATTCTGGGCATTTTCACTTGCTTTCCCCAGGGCCTGGAAGTCTCTCTGGCTTCCTGGATACCTCCTGGCTTCCTTTGCATCTCACCTAGACTTCCACCTTCTTCAAGAAGCCGTATCTGTCCTCTAGTCTTGATAGCTTGCCTCAGAGATTACCCCTGATTCATCCCATTGTTACCTTTTTTGTATATAAATGTTGTTTCTCCCACTAGAGTATAGGCTCCTTGAGGGCAGAGCCTTGTTGCTATTGTTGATAGTGTGGCTTATCTATGTATCCTCAGCATTTGGCACGTTGTTGTCATTCTTTAAGTCTCTGACTCTGGGGTTTTCTTGACAAAGATACTGGAGTACTTTACTATTTCCTTCACCAGTTCCTTTTACAGATTAGGAAACTGAGGCAATCAGGGTTAAGTGACTTGTCCAAGATAACACAGCTAGTAAGTATCTGAGGTCAGACACTCACTCAGGTTTTCCTGAGTCTAAGCTTGAAGCTCTATCCACTACGGTGCCACCTAGCTACTCACATAGTGAGTGCTTCATAAATGCATCTTGACTGGTTGGTACATGTTATTACCTCATTCACCAACAATGAAGCTGATCCTGGAGAGGATTTGGAACTTGCTCTGACTGGATTGTGAGCTCATTCTGGACAGAGACTGTTTTTATTCTTCATGTTCCTCCTGCTAGCACAGTGCCTAGATCATCAACACCACTTAATAAATGCTCATTGACTTGAGCCAGCTGGTAAATATCACAGATGGGTTTGGACTCCAGATCTCCCTCTCTCCAGGCCCAGTGCTCTTTCCATTACTTTGAAGGCAGTCCCCCAAAGAGAGCTCAGAATGTATCCTGAAGGGAGAGGACCAGAGAATGTCTGAACCAAGCCCCTTATCTCCCAAGGTAATTCTTTAAAAGGTCAATACTCACTTGGATGTCCAAGTTCTGATTTGTATGTATTTTTTTTTTAAAAAGGTCAGTTACATTACACTTATGATCATTCCTTGTATTATTATATATCTTTTGGGGAATACATATTACATAAATGGGGTACACCCAAGCACACGTAGCTCAGTTGGGTTGTTGGAAATCACGTGTGTCTAGTACTCTGCAAAATGCAATCAATCCAATTTTCCCCTCCACTGCACCATGGCCCCCAGCATCAAATGAACTCAAATAAACTGCACTAATTTTCAATTGTAGGTGAAAGTCTTAAATCTATCATGTAAATATGCCCCGACTAACTTAGGACTGAGTATTGTTGGCTTGGGAAAGAGTACAATCAGAAGGCTTATCCAAAGGCTTAGTGGGGAAGTTGTTTTCCAAGTGGAGAAAGCATTCTTTGACCTTCTGTACTGAAACACAGGCTCCTTTTCATCTGGTTTCAATTCTCTTGTTTGTGCACCTTGTCATATTTATTATTGAATTCCTGGTTTCTTCTTCTTGTTTCATGTTCCATGTTCCAATGATTTATGAGAAGTTGCTGATCCAGATGTTATCCTTGGCACTGTGGGACTGGAGAGAACCAGCCCCTCAGGAGTGTTGAGAAAGTAAATGCATTTGGAGCTGCCTTCATGCCCAGTTCTCCCAGATGTCAGGCAAGGAGAGCTCCAAGTTTTAAAGCAGGCGTATTTTTCTTCATAAATGTACCATTAAACAAGGGATGTCCTGTTATAGTGGGTAAAGAGCTTGCCTCCTTTGCCCCAGCTGCCACCAATGGCAAGATAGGTTCCTAAATAGAGAAGATGATTCAAAGGAGAATCTGATTAAACCTGAACAGAGATTGCATACAGCATCCATGATTTAGAGCAAAATGATGTTGTAGTGCCCTTGCATCCCCTGCTTGGCAGTTAAAGCTGCTTGTGGTCAAGTCAACTCTCCATCATCCACTCAAAGGTTATTCCCTCTGAGGACATTGGGGCAGTTTCAAAATTTAAGTGAACAGCATTGCCACAAAATCGAGGTCATCTAGTCCAGCCTGTGCCTAAACCGAAATCCCTTCCACAGATCACCCAAGAAGTGGACGTGTAACTTACAAGGGAAACTCTCCAGGGATGTGGAGTCAGACCACCTCTTCTTGAGACAGCCCATTCTAGTCATGGCTATCTCTCATTGGCAGGAAATCTTTCCTCACACCAAGCCTAAGTCTTTCTCTTCTGCATCTTTCTCCCATTCCTCCTGGTTCTCTGGGGCCAAGAAAGACGAGTCTGATTCCTCTTGCCATGACAGCTCTTCAAGAGAATTGAAGGCACTGAGCTAAGGGCTGGAAACACAAATTCAAGCAAAAAGACATTCCTTGCCCTAAAGGAGCTTAATGGGAAGAGAACACATGAACAGGGTCTGAAAAAGGTTTGGGGAGGGTTCTAGTGAATTAAGGTATCTAACCATAAGTCTAAGGTCTCTTAATGGGACATCCCTGGCATATATTACTCTTGGAGGGGCCATAGCTTTTATGCAAAGGTTTTAGGTCAAACAATGGAATCTGAATGACTAGGATTGTGTTTCACAACTTTTACTACTAGAATTCAACAAAGTTTAAGTGATTCTAGGATAATACCTATATACCAATATTTCAAAACCTAATTTCATAAAGTACAGTATGGATTAGGGATTTCCAGTTTAGGGAACCTTGGTTCAACCCTTGGTTTTCCTTTTTTGTACCTTCTTTAAAAATCCTTAAATCAAGTACTTTTTTAAATAAATTAATTTATTTATTTTTAGTTTTCAACATTCACTTCCATAAGTTTTAAATTTTCTCCACCTTCCTCCCTCCCCCTCCCCCCTGCAAAATAGCATAAAATCCAATATAGGCTCTACATATACATTCTTATAAAACATTTTTCACATTAGTCATGTTGTATAGAAGAATTAAAGCAAATGGGAGCAACTATGAGAAAGAAAAAACAAAACAAAAAGAGAGCGAAGAGTATGCTTCGATCCGCATTCAGATTCCCAAACACTTAAAAAAAAACCGAAGAACATTTCTTTACATCCAGTAGAATATAAAAAGAAAATTCTGTAAAAAACCATGAAACCACATCTAATGCAGCTTGCTATTTTTACGTAAATGAAACATTCTTTAAAGTATATAAAAAACAAGTTACTTTTAAAACATTCTATTTGTTTGTGTATCCTATTATTTTTTGTGCAATTAAAAATGTTTCAATGTTCCTCTCTTTTGGGGAGAGATGGGAACCACTATTGCTAACTTGTAAACCTTCTCAGACTCTTCAATACGAAAGAGAACATTCTAGAGTTTACTATGCATGTGCACATAAGAAATAAAATTAAGGAATCAATTAATTTCAATGGGATATTATGATTGCTGTTGTTTGTCCTTGATTCTCAAAGAGCACCGATGACATCAGGAGAGCGATGTCTTGACTTGCAAGTGAATTGGATGTGAGTGAGGCAGGACTGTGCAGTCATCAGTCTCACTCACTCTCTCCTCCAGAGTCATCTGAGTCCAGTGAAAAGACATAGATCAGGATGACTGACAATGGCCCAGCAGGCTCTTATGATTATTTACTAAATGGACCCTCCAGTCCCCTTGATAAGCTTCTCACACCAATGAGGGATTCACACACCTCAGGTTAGAAATGACAGTTATAAGATAATCATTTCCATCTTGCTTCTCAGGGTAAAAAGGAAGATAGGCTGCATAGGAAAGGAAATGCAAATTTCAAAAGAGTTTCAGGAAGAAGATGAAAACCAACATGCTTCAAAGAGAATATACATCGTGAAAAGATAAAGAAAAGCCTTTTCCCTCTTTTGAGACAGTAAAAACACAAAGTTGTGATCCCTTTCTGTTTCCATAAAAAGCATCCATCACTTGGCACATCCAAGCTGGAACAGAATCTGCTTCAAATCTTTTATGAAAGTAGGTGGAGTATTTGGGATACAAGACAAAAATGAATAAATAAGCAAATTGACCAAATGAAATTGGAAATTTAGGGACAGTACAGCAATAAACATTGTAAATGAGAGAGGATGAGCTAACTCACAGCCAGCTTACTTCAAAGAAATAGAATTGGTTAATTGAATGTGGAGAGTCCCTCTACCCATGCAGAGAACAAACTTTCTATAGTTTTAGAAGTGATACTGTTAGGGGTTCTTAAGCTGAAAGCCAAGGGCTCGGTTTTTTAAAAATAGTCTGATTACTGTCATTCAATATAATTTGTTGCCTTTGTAACCCTATGTATAATATTTAATGCATTTAAAAATGTGATTCTAAGAAGGGGTCCATTGGATGAAGTCCAGGACACACAAAAAGGGTGAATAACTCCTGTAGATGGTCTTGGGGAAGTTTCTGTGGCCAAAAACACAGCCAACTTGGTAATGAGCCTTTGTATTTAGCTGGGCTGGATCTTAGGAGACAGATCTGTAGTCCATTACCTGGTTTGTCCTTGGAGTCTTTCCAACTGAGAGAGCCCTTAAGAGAACTCAAGGCTTCCTCCATGCCACACTGAGTCTTTGGATGAGGAAGATAAAGATAAGTCAGTTGTTCCAATCTACAGGAGCAAACACCTCAATTCTATGGTACCTTCAAAATTACATAAAGATATCCAAGAACTTCATGATTTTTAAGAATTCATGAAGGACAGGGAAGACAGTACTCTGCCTCATTAAATAATGTCCAGTAAATAGGCAAAGTATTGAAGGAAAACAGTGGAGTAAGGTGAATAGGAAGCTGGTCTCAAGAGTCCAGAAGATCCATGTTCAAGTCTTGCCTCATCCTGGCTGTATGACCCTGGGCAAATTACTTATTATCTCAGGGCCCCCAGGCTTTACCAAAAAAGTCCAGGACTAAAACACTATCTCTGCTCTGGACACTCCTGCCACCACCGCAGATTATGAACTTTGAAACAGTCTAAAAGTCTGAGAGTGCAGAGCAGGTGCCAGTTCTGCCTTGGATGAGGTCAGTTCCTCACAGGGATTTCCTCATAGTGATGAAATCCTAGATCTAGCAAATATATAGAGATAGTACATACAATTATCCCTTGCACATTGCGAATTTCCCCAATTCACCATTCCCCATTCAATATATCACTTGTTGGCATAAAAAATTAAGTGGAAACTTTGTGGAAAGTTTGTGAAAGCTACAGACAACATGTGGAGGCCTGCAGATGACAGAGAAAAATTTAGAAACTCAGAAATGAATAAAAATATACATAATATTGTATAATATCAACATATTTTATCTTTCTAATGCCATAAACATGGACAATTTCTTTTCTAAAGTGAAACTAAGTAGAAAGTTGAAATTTGCAAAAAGAACATGAAAGCTAGCATATGATACACAAAGGCACTCATTTTATGTGCATTTTACAAATCACAGGGATGCTGTACCCCTATCTCCTGTCCCTGAGATGTGGAAATTACATACATAACTGTATATGACAAATATATTATAAAAATGTATTTACCAGATCTAGGATTTTATTGGTATAGGATATATACATATATTATAAATATATCATGGTAAATATATATAATCATATATATTTTTTAATATGCATTTGCCAGATCTAGCATTCCACATATGTGTATATATACAACATATGCCTGCATGCGTGTAGGTATATGTACATACAGACAGACACATAATGTTTTAAAGTTTTTTGGGGATATCTATTGATATGATATTTGATCATTCCCCTATTACCCCTGTGCATGTATGTCTATGTATGTATGCATATATATGTATGTAAGTATGCATGCACGTTCATCCTTGAGGCTACACTGCTGACTCATCTCCACAGACTTTCTCTACCTTCTTCCTCACCCCAGCTCCACTTATTTTCATGTGTTGTCTTAAAGTAAGGGTCTGCCTTTCCTTTTCCTTGTACTTGATCCCATTGCTCAGCACAGTGCCTGGCGCATAGTACACACTTACTGAATGTTTGTGTTATCTGAGTAGATAATTAAGATGTGTGACCAATACCAAGCACCTTCCTGAACTCTAGTCCTACTTGTCAGACAGCCCCACTTGACTGTCCCATCCCATACCTCAAATTCCAACTCATTACCTCCCCCACCTCCAAATCTGCTTCTTCTCCAAGTTCCTCTATTGCCACTGAGAACATCAACATCCTTCCAGCCAGCTAAGGTTCATTTTGGAATAGTCGCTGACTCTCTATACTCTCCACCTGCTCTCAATTCAATTAGTCACCAAATCTTATTGACTCTTCCTCCACAATTTCTTTTTCCCTGCATTCTATTCTCTTTTCTTCGTCAACACCAGGTCTTGGTTCAAGTCCTCATCGACTCTTCCAGTTTCTGATTTTTTTCTCTACAATCCATTTCTTATCCTCATAGCTCCCAAAATAATGTTCCTAAAGCACTTAAGTGTCTAATCTTGTCACTTCCTTGTTTAAGAGTTTAAACTGGTTCCTCCCTGTTGCCCTTGGGATAAAGGAGAACTTCTCAAAATGAAAGCCTTTACAATCTGGTTCCCCTCCAGCCTCCTTTTCCACATTTATTATACAAACTCTAAAGTAGTCTCATACCACTTCCCATCTCCCACCTCTGAGCATTACACAGTTGTCCGCCATGCCTGGAATACTCTTTCCTCAATTCCACCTCTCAGAATCCTCACTCTCCTTTAAAACTCTATTCTGAGGCCACTTCCTATGTGGAACCTTTTCTGATGCCCTCATGCACTAGTGCTGTCTTCTTCCTTTAACTATCTCATGTTTATGTATTTAGACACATACTACATTTACACAGTGCATGCAAAATTAGATTCCTTGAGATCCAAGCGAGGCACCTCACGCGAGGTGGCCTCTGGTTCCTGATGCTCCACCCTCTGTGGGTGGTCGGGCTCTTTGCTGCTCTTCATGTTGTCCCCAAAGTCTCTTGTTTGCCTGGAGAGGATCAAAGTCATATCTAAGGCCTAGGAAAGGATGGCACTATATCGGAGGAACCTATGATAAATGTGTTCAGCAAGTGTCTTCTTAGAAGACTTGTGATTACCATATACCCCAGAAAGACCCAGAGCATGGCACTGGGGGTGATTGAGTCTAGAAAAATAAAAAGAGGAATTCAATAGCAGACTTAAAAACAAAAAGGTTTGGTTGTAGGGCTACCTTCTATTTTTCCTTGAAAAGTAGGGTAAGATCCAGAGCCAGAACTATAGAACAAACAGGCCTTGTCCCCTGGGTACTGGAAGGATGGGCACACTTCCTACTTCAAGGCACCATGTGCTTCCTTCTTACAGCAATTACCAATCAGTCTGAGCTTGTGCTCCTCCTTGCAGTCCCAACAGATCCATGGTGCCAAGAAACACAACCATCATGCCCAAGGTCCCTTAAGAGTAGCACCCCTCTCCAGAGTCCACCACTTCCCTCTCCACCTCAGTAAAGGGCAGACCCCACCCCTTGTCCCAGTGTTACTGCACCATGATCAGATTGTCTTCTGTATGCCTCCAAAACACACACACACACACACACACACACACACACACACACACTACACAACTCAGCTTTTTGCTTCAAGTGGAAAAGTTGTAGCTGCAGTAAGAATGAGTGAACCAACTAAAATAAAAGAGATTTTAAAATAAATTAGAAAGAATTTCCTTGATCATAAGGGTTATGAAATAACCTGAAATAAATATATTGCCAAGGGTAGATTGGTGATCTTTTGTTTGTTTCTTTAAAAATGGAAATGAATAGATAATAATCTTTCTGGTTTAAATCCAAAGGCAGTTCTGCTTAGAGGCAGAAGAGTAACCCTATAGTTCATACACCCTGTTGCTTCTTACTCTACCATCTACTTTGTCTGCAAAAAATGATGGGATTCTTTCTTAACACAAATAAGACAAGCCATCTTGCATTCAGTTGTCAGTGGAGCCGAGTCAGTTTCCTCACAGTATTACATAAAGTTGATTTATGTACCTGCTACTGTCTTCTATCTCAGTAATTGCTCTTTCACTGTATATTCCACCTCCATGTCTTTGCATAGCCTGTTTCTTGTATCTGGAATGCTCTCTGTCCTCCCTCATCTTGGAATCTCTAGTACCTCTCAAGGTTCAGTCCAGGGGCCAACCTCTCCCCACCAGAGACCATTCCTGGGGAATATGTTTGGAGAATGGGCCTTCAAGAGTGATTCCATAGAGCATGTCCAGTGCCAAGCCTGTATTCTGGCCATTTTCAATGAGACATATGCCCTAGAGGCTGAATGGTTTCCACTGTGTCTCTACACATACATACAACAGGAGCCTGCATCAAAGAGGACTCACTAGAAGCAGTTAGTGGTCTTCTTAGTAGCCTTTAAAGAAAGAGACATCATCCATCTTTGGTTGATTTTTCTCTTTTCTAAATATGTGGCTAATGACTCCAACAGTTCTTCATTGCAGAAGAGAGTATTTCTCCCCTCATTCCCAATAGAAATTTTCTACACATGGCAACAAGCAAATGTGAATGTTTATATGCACCTGATATTGCATCTCAAAACCCTAGAGGCCTCCTCCAGGTTGTGATTCCTTCTCTGGGCACAGATGACCAAACAGTAATCCTGAGAGTTAAACTTTTTGAGCTCATTGGTTACTTCAAGAGTTTGGTTTTACGCTTTCAGTATTTTTCAACATATATTTATCAATCTTTTGCATTTTTAAGCTTATCTTTTGTGGCAAAGGAAATAAACAGCTTTCCTATAATTGATCTGTGTATGTGTTCATCCTTCATTGCCAAACAAGATCATGCCATCAGAGAAATGCTGACATGACTTGCACTTGACTTTGTTTTGAGTGAGGGAGGGTTGTGCAGGTCACCAGCCTCACTTCTCCTCCAGAACCGTCTGAATCCAGTGATCAAATATTCATCAGGATGACTGGAGATGACCCAGGATGAGGCAATTGAGGCTAAGTGACTTGCCGAAGGTCACACAGCTAGTGAGTGTCAAGTGTCTGAGGTGAGATTTGAACTCAGGTCCTCCTAACTCCTGCACTGGCGCTCTATCCACTGCACCACCTAGCTGCCAATATAATTGATCTACTTTGATATGTGAGTAGCTTTCTAAAAGAGATTTTTTGTTCATTTCTTTAGGGAAAAACTGATATGAATGGGGTGTTCAGGGAGGACTAGCACCTCTGATGTGTCGGCTGCCCACCCACAGGTATATCCACCTGTCACCCAAATGTCACTTGTGGTTCCCAGTAATTATAGCATGGGCAATGGTCACACTTTGGTAAACCATATCAGTAGATGGGCTAAAACAAGTTGAGGGTAGCCTATAGGCTTCAAACCCATTGGTGAATTAGTCAGGGGTCTACCCTAAGCATACGAAGACCTCCCCTGATGGAATGGTAGATGACAGCAATTTGTTCCAACAGTCATGAAGGAAACTCAAGAAAGCATTATGGAGTGCTAAGAGCTTGGAAAGACATCAAAGGTGCTAAAGTTGAACACCGCATCCCAGGCCATCAAGAGATGTCTTGACTTTTGTCCTGCCACTAGACTTTGATGACTCTGGGAAAGAGAGTAAGGCTGATGACTTTTTGCAGCCCTGCCACACTTAAACCCTCCTCAAATGCATGTCAAGACATCACTCATATGAGACCATTGGTCCTCTTTGAAAATGAAAGACAAACAACTACAAGGAGAAAGTTAGATCCAAGCCAAACCTGAGACTGTCCCCACAGGGATGGGGCATAATGAGCCAAAAACTAGGAGAAAAAACACATAAATTCTCTTTGGAAACAGGGTTAACTAGGACTGAAGCTAGCCTGTATGAGCCTACAGCGAGGGCTCCTTAATGGGAAGGGGAGGCCCAGCTGTAAGGCCATAGATGTTCATTCATTGTATTTATTTCCTCAATATACATTTAATATACGTGGTATTTATTTATTTCTATCTGATGCTTCATACACGTAGCTACAAACACAAACATAATAGCTAATGCATAGTACTTAATGATTTACAAGGTACTACACCGATGTTATCTAATGTGATCCTCAAAGTATCCCTGTAAAGCAGAGGCTATTATTATCCCCATTTTATAAATGAGGAAACTGAGAGAAGGACAGATTAAGTGACTTGCCTAGGGTTAATTGGAACTAAGATTTTCTTGACCTTAGGTTCAGCTCTCTCACTCATTGCGCTACCTAGCTGCCTATATATTATATTGTGTGTATACATGGTATTTTCTGATTTGTAAATAAACTATGAATTATTTATTTATGTACAAATTGTCCCACCATAAGAGAATGTAAACACCTTGAAGATAGGGTCTATTTGGTTTTTTATCCCAGTACAATCCATGACATATAACAGGCACTGAATAAATTCTTGTCATATTGGATTGAATTGAATTACCTATTCTAGAAGAATATGTTTACATTAAAATAATTTTAATATTAATATTTTTAACTGTAATTTTTTTAAAAAAATCAATTTTCTCTCCTTATCTCCTCCCCCTTCAACCAAAAAATATTGGGAGAAAAAATAACCTTGCAATAAATATACACAGTTATTGTTATCCCTCATTGGCCATGTCCAAAAAATATGTGTTTCATTCTGTACCTTTCTGTCAAGAAGTGGGCGAAATGTTTCATCAAGAATTCTCCAGAATCCTAGTTGGTCATTAAGTTTATTTTAAATCTTTCAAGGTTGCTTTGTTTTCACAGCATTATTGTTATTATATAAACTGTTCTCCTGGTTCTGTTCACTTCACTCTGCATCAGTTCCTACAAGTTTGCCTCAGTTTCCCTGAAACTGCTCTTTTCCTCATTTCTTAGGGCACCACAGCGGGTCATTATTCTCACAGACCAGAAATTTATTCAGTTTCCTAATCAGTGGGTAGCCTAGAGGAATCTTAATGGAAACTGTATCCACAGCTATCATTTTGACATAGAGATACAACAACATAGAGATACAAAATTGCCTTGAAGGGACACTTTGTTACTAGAAGTATGGCCTGCTAATCCTCCTCGCACTCATGGGACCAGATTGACTTAATGCAAGGGACTTAGCAGACACTGGTGACCATGGAGTTGCATTTAAACCTGCCTATAGATGTGGCCTCAACAAGCAGTTCTGGGCTGTTCCTTGCACTAGGTCCCCATCACTTCAGTGACAGGCTCCTTAAAGCCATTAGCAATCTAAAGAGTCTGGCACCACCTACTGGAAAGTCAGACAAATGACACAATATCCCAATAGGAAAAAACAGATGGCAAGGTGTATGTGTATATATTTGTGTATAAGCCTGTGTATGCATATGCATGTATGTATATGTTTGTATGTGTGTATTCATGGTCCGGTGACTAAGAGTTTCACAGACTGAGGTGAATAAAGGTACCAATTTGGGTTTCACCCAAAGTTTTTAAAGTTCCCTGTTGTCCCTATCCCAGCTTGAAGTTGGCATTAAAGTCTCCTCATTTTCATTAAACACACCTCTTATGATGGGCAAGCCCACCCATATTTTAATTGTCTATTGAAAACAATGGTGCTTTCATGTAGAAAGATATGCCATGTAAGAAGGGCTCTCCTAACTCAAGCATGTTTAAAATTCAAATCATTATTTTTTTCTCTAGGGAGTGTGAAATAGCAGAAAGGCTCCTGACTTCAAGCCCTGCTTCTAACAGTTACCAGCTCATTATGAGTAGAGATGGTTTCATTTTTTAATCATTGTACCCTCAGTATCTAACACAGTACCTAGCACATATATAGTACTTAATAAATGCTAATTGACTGTTGACCATTGGCCAGTCACCTAACCTTTCTCAATCTCAGTTCTATCATTTATAAAATGGATAATAATACTTTAGTGTCATACTCTACTCCTCATTGTGACCTTGGTCCTCAGTTATCCTCACCTCTTAGAAGACCTCGCTGACTTCAAAGCTCAGCCTTCTACACGAAGCCTTTCCTGATTCCCCTAGTTAATATTCTTTTCTTCCCCAAATACTTACATATATACTTAGCAGCTTACGTGCCATAACCTGCAACCTCCCACCCTGCCCCCAACTTCCAATTAGAATGCCTTTTCACGAGAACAGGGGCTATTTTAATCTTGTTTTTGTATCCTGAGCACCTTATATGTATACATACATACATATACATACATACACAGAGAGAATAGGAATAGAAGTTGTACTTGTGACATCATGGGTTGAGAAAACTCCCAGATGAGGATACTCCCTCTACAAATACAGGTCAGCACCTTCCTGGTAATTTATATCTTTGGGGAGTTTCTGGGAGGGAGGTATGAAAGATTAAGTGACATGATTTGCCCAGAATCTACATTTATTTGTATCCAAGATAGGAGGAGGTCTCCTCTTTATTCTGCCATGCCAGACCTCTTGCCTTGTACTTAGTAGGTGTTTTAAAAATGCTTATTGGACTGAATTGGAGCCTATGCCAGCGAAGCATGAATTCTGTCAGTCCTCCAAGTGCAGACCTGCTGGTATTCTAAGTGTCAGTCTGATACAGCTGCAAGATAGAGGCTCATTGCCAACTCATTGCAAGGGGACGAATTTTTCAACCATAGCAACTCTCAAAAGCTAGAGCTTCATTTGTAAAGGGTCACAATGTGTGGTGAGTGGAACATAGATTAGAGGCACTGATGAAACTTCAGATCATTGAAGTAAAACTTATGTCATGAGGCTGTTGTGCAGCACAAATGAGATGTTTGTAAAGTGCTCCACAAACCCTAATGTTGCCCCCTCCAAATCACCTCCTTTCCTAACTTTCTCACTTCTGCCAGTGCTCCTGGCATCCTTCCAATCCCCCAGCTTTAAAACCAGGACATGGTCATTCCTGCTGCTTCCCTCCCCTTCATTTTCCCTGTTTAGTCTGTCACCAAGTCCTGTCATTGCTTCCTTTGAAACATCTTGTGGATCTACTCCCCTATCATTCTATTCCAACTGCTATGCTGGTGTTAACTACGTGACCATGGGCAAACCTCCTCATAGCTTTGACCTTCAGATAGCTCTATCTATGTCACTGTGTGGGGAGGCTTTCCAAGCCAAGGAAAGCACCGACTGATTCCTGACATGATATGCAGAGAATTAGGGAGATACAAGGTTTAGTTAAAACACAGTTACTACCCTGGAACAGTTCATGCTCCAGCTTATATGTAGAGAAGGTGAAGATTTAAATGTACAATGAAACTATAAGATTGAAGAAAATGCCTGCCATCCTGCCCAAAGAACAAACACAAGGATATATTCAGATGTTTACACTCATCAGACCCCATAAATGATGAGCTCAGTTCTGGATCCTACTGTTTAATTTCTCATATAGTGCCTTTTCTACCTACAGACCAGAGAAAAACCATAAGTTTATGGATGGTATTGATAAAATGGAGAGGGTCCAGAGAAGATGCTAGGGACCTGAGTCCATCCTATACAGAGGAAGAATTAGATTCATTCTGTTTGGTTCTAAAAGATAGACAGCTAGGTGACACAGTGGATATCGCCCCAGCCCTGGAGTCAGGAGGACCCGAGTTCAAATGTGGCCTTGGGCACTTACTAGCTGTGTGATCCTTGGTACATTACTTAATCCCAGTTGCCTCCAAAAAAAGAAAGAAAGAAGGAAAAAAAGAAGGAAGGAAGAAAAAGATAAAACTTGTAGCTATAAAGAAATAAATTTAGGTTTAACGTCAGGAATAACTTTGTACCAATTAGAACTATTAGGTCCTCAAGCAGAAGCTGGATGATCATTTGCCAAATATGTTATAGTGGTGATTTCTTTTACATATGGGGTTGGATGGGATGACTAGTGATGTCCCTTAAACACTCCCTGGGGGTGGGGTGGGGTAACCAGGGGCAGCTAAGTGGCACCGTAGTGCCTGTAGTCAGGAAGACTCATCTTCCTGATTTCAAGTCTGGCCTCTGATGCTAACTAACCTTGTGACTCTGGGCAAATCACTTAACCTGTTTGCCTCAGTTGACTCATCTATAAAATTAGCTGGAGAAGAAAATGGCAAACCCCCCAGTATCCTTGCCAAGAAAACCCCAAACAGGGTCATGAAGAGTCAGACGTGACTGAAAATGACTGAACGACTACAACAAACCAAGGTATTGTCTCAGGACACCAACAGTTAGGAAGCATACTTTCTTCTGGGCCTCCAACCTGCAAGCTTTGCACCATACCTTCTTAAGTCCAATAAACTCAGATGACTGGAGGAGAAGTGAGGCTGGTGACCTGCACAGCCCTCCCTCACTCAAAACAAAGTCAAGTGCAAGTCATTGCATCATTTCTCTGATGTCATGGTCTTCTTCAAAAATGAAGAACAAACACAGACAGATAGATGAACACATCATAAGTATGATCATCCCTTGTTTAAACATACACTAACAGCCCCACCCTCCACTACCAACCTATAGAACTACATCCAAGTAGGGTGGAGTGCCTATATCTTATACTTACTCCCTACACCTAACTAAATTTGTTCCACTTACAAGAACTGCCAATTAAATCTGGCATTCACATTATTTTCCTAACCCTGCCTTGTCCTTACTCCTATTCTTTTCTTTCCTACTTCAAAGAATTCAGCATCACCAAGTGTCCAAACTTTAAGGGTGGGCTAGGTGGTCTGGCAGTATTTGTTATGACTATTAGAGCTTCCAAATATCTATTTCCTATAGGAATCAATAGAAATAGCATGAAATCTCGAACACTTTACAAATGAATTGCATTTTCAGCTACACTTCTCACGCCTCACTCTTCCCTATCTGACTGTGCTCCTTACAGGTGGACCACGTTTTGGGTTTTTTCCAATGTGTTGGGCTATGAATTGCATACAGAGAGGTTTGAAAATGTGTTGCTGTGACCAATTCCACTTTAAAAGTGTAAGTGGCCACATTTGGAAGCAGTTACCTACAGCTAACTGATTTGCCATGTTCTTAGTTCAATATTTAAGACATTGTATTCCTCTTTAACATCCATCTGGGTGCCTCAACCCATAGTCCTTGACTACAAGTGTAATAAAGGCCCCTTTCAGCTCTGAACCACTGCTTACTCAGTATGGGGTGCTTGGGGTTCATTAGAATTATGCAAATATATCTCAAGCTTCCATATAGTGCCTTTTCTATCAATAGACCAAGCAGGAAATATAAGTGAAATATTTAATTAGAACAGAATAGAAAAGTAAATTACAAGGGGAAATCAAGGAGCAGAATCATCCTCTGCCCCATTCCTTACACAAAGACGTATCATCTCCCACAGACTCATCGGCCACTGGGAAAGAAACACTCCCCATACAACTGATGCTCCTAGAGTTGTATGATTGATGAAATACTTCTCACAGTTTTGCCTCATGGCAACCAGCTACCACTCAGTACTATTCCATCTTGCCTTCATACCTCAGTTGCCTCATCTTCAAAATGAGGAGTTTGCCTTAACTGATTTCATCCAGTTCCAAAATGCCAAGATTCAATGGATTTGTTTCCTGAGCAAGGAAGTGATATTGTACATGTTGTATATTCCTGGTAAAATGTAATCTCCTTGAGGTCAGGGAGTACATTCAGCCCTGTTAGTATGGGTCTTGTGTTTCACTGATGCTAAACAAATCTTTATTAAAATGAAATGAAAGTGAGGGCAGAATCAAGATGGCAGAGTACAAGCAGTCACCCAGTCAAACCCTCCCAACATTCCCCTCTAAACAATTTAAAAATAACTCCTGTTTGAAAAGTTTGAGAGACATAGTTTATGGGTAATTGAATCATTTTATTAATAAGACTATTAATAAAAAGAGATCCGTGGCCTTCTCAAATGCCAAAGACTCCTCATGGCATTGGGCTCACAGTTTATATGCTTTTGAAAGAGTAGGCATTCCTGAGGGTGGCAATCAACTCTGATTGGCTAATAATTAATGAGAACATGAATATTACAGTGAGATGTAGGGTTAATGTTAATGAGGGTACTTGAATCACCCAAGTCTTAATTAAAGAGACATCAATTTCCACATTACCTGTCTGACAAAAAGGAGAATCCACATTTCCCTAGACCTGCCTGAGTAAATACAATGAGCAGGAACCCACCCATTAGCCTAAATCTTGAATTTTTTTTAACTGGATAAGCCTTTGAGAAAGATTTCCTGCTCTAGTAGACTTCTCCATGAGGAAGGAGAAAAGAAGAAAAACCTTGATCCTTATTCAATAATTAGTTATTAATACAAAAGAAATAATCATTTCTTTCCCTCCTCAAATCAAATTCTGGAGTGGCAGAGCCCACAAAAAGTCAGAATGAGAGATTTTACCTGCTTGAGACAACTTAGAAGGTTGGCAGTGGAGAGGTCTGTGACCCTGGGGTGGGAGCCAGCCATCAACACAAGCCCTGTTGTGGGACTTGGAAGCTGTCGAGAGAGTGTGGGTAATGGCAGCAGCTTCAGGAACTCACAGGCCAGAGATGGTAAAGGGGTGAGACAACTGGTCAGAAAGAAACTATAGGGGATCCTTTGCTGGCACTGGGGGCAACTGGCACTGACCAGTAACTCTATTGTTGATAAGCAGTTCTGAAATTCCCAGGGAGGAGAGGAGCACTTGTGGTCACTCACAAGGGACCAGGGGCCCTGGTCACAGTTAGAAGGCAGAGAGGAGCACTAGTGCTTGTGGCTGCAGGGGAACAGGGGACCTAGTTACAGTTTCAGGGCCAGGAGCAGTGTTATTGCTTGTGGCTGCAAGAAAGCAGCAGCCTTTCCTGAGTAAAGACCAAAGTACAGACCAAGAGAGCAATGACCACAGCTCTCCCAGGGTCACACCACTTTGGAAGCACCCAAAACTTATAGACCCCCAGAACTAACTCTGAAAACAATATGAAAAAGCCTGAAGATTGGCACGGTTCCTCCTCACTCCTGGATAAGCGGATCCCAACTTCAACAGAGAGTTCAAAGTCAAGAAGTAGGCTAGAAAAATAAGCAAATAACAAAAAAGGAACTTCATCATAAAAATCAACTAAAGGGAAGACCACAACATGAATTCAAAAGAAAACCGCAATGTGAAAACAGCTACCAATACTAATCAGACCCAAGCCAAATAAAATTCTTGCAATAGTTAAAGAAAACTGTAAGAGTGGTAGAGGGAAAATTGGGAAGAGAAATGAGAGTGATGCAAAAAAATTATGAAAAGAGAATTAAGAACTTGGTAAAAGAGGCAAAAAAAAATTTACAAAAATACTACCTTAAAAAACAGAATTGACCTGATAGTGTGGTAATAGTGAACTTATCCAACTATTCTGGTGAACAATTTGGAACCAGGTACAAAGGGCTATCAAACTGTGCATATCCTTTGTCTCAGCAATACCACTACTGGATCTGTTTTCCAAAAAAAATCAAAGAAAAAGGACCTATATGTACAAAAATATTAATAACAGCTCTTTTTTGTGGTGGCTAGGAATTGGAAATTGAAGGGATATGCATCAGTTGGGGAATGCTTGAACAAGCTGGGGCATATAACTGTGATGGAATATTATTGTTCTGTAAGAAATGACAAGGAGGGGTGGTGATTTCAGAAAAAAAGCCAAAATGGCATGACCTATATGAACTGATGGAAAGTGAGAAGAACCAGGAGATCATTGTGCCCAGTAACAGCAATTTTGTAATGATCCACTGTGAAAGAGTGCTACTTTGATCAATACAATGATCCAAGACAATTCCAAATGAGTCATGATGAAAAAATGCTATCTGACTCTAAAGAGAGAACTGATCAAGTCTGAATGCAAATTGAAGGATAATTTTGTCCTTTTTAGCTTTATTTTTTGCAATATGGTTAATATGGAAATGTTTTGCATGATTTCACATATAATTGATATAATTTTGCTTGCCTTCTCAGTGAGTAGATAAGGGATGGGAGGGAGGGAGAGGGAGAATTTGGAACTCAATTTAAAAGGAAAAAAAAATATTAAAAATAAATAAATAATGCATTAAAAAATTAAATGAAAACCTGAATCTGGCTTTTTGGTGGTAGTGGGTTGTGATTGACTTTTAAAAGTCAGTTTAATGCAATCGGTATTATTATTTTAGCTGGCAAAGTCAAGGTGAGTCCAGCCTCACACCAACCTTGATAGACTGAATATAATTCTAAGTAAGCCATCAGAAACTGACTCCAGTTTTTATCCAGTATAATTTGTATTATTTGGAACCCATGAAACTTTTAATGAAAGGAAAATTCCAAAACAAACACTGGGTGTATAAAACAGAGGAAGGAGCCTGGAGTGCAGGAAATGCTGTCAAAACACATGATTTGGAACACTTAAGTACTGATCCCCATCATCAGGAATGACATAAATGTTTGTTGAATTAGCAAAAAGAAGAAAAAGTGCCCACTTTGATAAACAAAGATTTCATGTAGAAAAAAAAAATCTGCCTATCATGATTAAAGAAAATGTAGTCCAGGGACAATATGCAGGATTGAAAAAAGGAGAGAGGTTAAGGGTTTGATTAGAACATTTAATTTAGTTCTTTTTAGTTCTTTCATCTCTTGGAAATCTAGAATCATACAGTTATTCCACTAGAGGAGTAAGCAGGACAGAAGGAAAAGTTGAGGACACATGGGTTCACAGGAGCTAGCTAAGGTTATGCCTCAACACCCATATCCAACTAGTGGCCAAGTCTTGCCAATTCTTCCTCCACAATATCCCTGAACCCTGTCCTCTTTCCTCCCGCAGACAGGCATTCCCCTAGTTCAGCCTTGTACCCTTCAGGTACAAGGAAATAAGTGATGGACTGAAAGACACAAAACAATATGGTACCAAACTTGCTTATTTTTTTTTGCAAATCCTAAAGTTAAATTTCACATGTTGAAAATTACAAAGGATCTGGGTATGGTGGAGCATGAAGTAAATGTGTAAATCTCACATATCATGTACAGGAAGTGTTTCACAAACCTCATAAAAATGCCAGCTCTTACTGTTATTTAGGTTACTAATTTTGCCAATATCTTTTAAACACAAGCATAGCTGTGGTTATAGGAATGGGTTTACCACAACCCTGAGTTCCAGAACCACTATCAACCCCATCCCTCCTTTCCCTGGCCTATGGACATAGCCAAAAGGGATAGTGAATGCTGGCCAAAGGCCACTACAAAAACACCCTTAAAGTACCCTTAACTCACCAGGCAGATATCTCTACTTTTAACTCCCAGACTTCCTTCAAAGTTCAAAGTGAAGGGCCATCTGTTTCAAAAGGCTTTCTCTGATCCCCCTACAGGTCTCCTTTGGCATAGAGGGAGATTTGGGGGAGGGGGTGGCCTTTGCCTCTGTACCACTATTTTTGTATTACCATCACCTAGTACGTGCTTAGTCAATGTTTATTAGATTGAATTGCTGACACAAAACCATTCTTTGCTTGGCATTTACCAGGCAGAGAGCTAACATTTAAAAGATAATTCTGTCCAATGCTTCCCAAGAATTGCACTTCTCACATTCTGTTGTGAAGAGCTAGAATTGGCCAATACAACAATACAATTGTGTTTCTATTTTGTGGATAGAGAATCCAAGACAGCTAGATCATGAGCCTTGCTGAAAACAACATATACCAGCATGCCAGAATCCTTCTCTCATTGCAATATGAATTCCATGCTGGATCAATGAGACCATTTTATTTGCTCAAGAAATCAAACACAATCTGTGGCATTTCATCTATCAAAGTTATAAAATGTAATGTCAGGATCTCATTTGAGGAATAAAAGGTTGCCTGCATTCAAAGCAATTAGAAATGTTCTTAGTGGTCCAAATCTACAATTAAGGTTTGAAATAATGAAATCTTTATCAAAGTATCAAGTTGGAAATATCAAACTAAAATGTTTTGGCAGATTTTGCCAGGCAATATCTATGGTATTAGGCCTTGTAAGTACAGATTAATTTCTGAAGATAGCCAGTACGCCTGTATTAAATAGTTTTCAGAAAAGCTAAAAAGAAACATATCGCATTGGGATATGGTTCTTTTAACTGATTACAGATGATGTAACCTTCAAGCATATTGTTTGCTTTCAGTTAACCAAGTTTAAGAAATAATATTATATCTTTGAAACAGGTTAGGTTTTTAAATAGCATTTAATTAATCAGTGATATAAATCATAGTCATTTAGAACTGGCAAGGACCTGAAAGGTCACTGATTAATTTGATGAATAACAAAATGAGGTCAACCTCATTTTAAAGAAGAGGAAATTGAGGCCGAGTAAGGATCAATAATTTAGCAAAATGATACAAGGAGTGAATAGCTGAGCTGGGATTTGGACCCAATAGTTCTGAATAGATTTGAATATGAATCAAGGCCTCTTGGAGACAGAAGTGACAACAGGTTTCTCAATGGCCATGCTAGCAGAGTGATAGACTGAGGAAGTTGAAAGAACAGAGATTCAATCTACCTTTTCTGCAGAGACGGTGGACCACAGGTGTGGAACAGTGTCTCTCTTATCAGAGTCGGTTGATACATTGGTTGATTTTGCTGAACTGTTTCCTCTCTCCAATCTCCTTTTTCTGTTACAGGAGATCACTTGCTCAGGAAAGGGGAGTGATAGTGATATAGTCAGAAATGGAGGTGATAGAAAAAAAAAAATCTGTTTAATTGAAGAGGTAGTCTACAATCTTACATTACACAGAGAGCTGAAGAAGGATGAAGATGGAAAAAGACATTGGATTGGGTGATTTAAAAAAAAAAGTTAAGTGACCTTGAAGAAAGTTATTCTAGTAACATACTGCAGACAAAACAGATAGCAAAGGTCTAAGACAGCAAAAGCAGGGAATGTGCTTGAGAGGACAAATTCTTTCTAAGGGAAAAGAAAGATATAAGGATAGTTTGATGTCACAGTCTAGCTTATTTAGGATAGAGATTTAACCTATCTGTGGGCTGGGAAAACTCAAGAGAAGGACTGAAAATTTATAAGAGAAAACGTTTAAGGAAAAGATGTTTTGGAAGAGAGAGAAAAGAGGTAGCCTACATTAGAGAAGTTGGAGTCAAGAAATCCTGAACTAAAATCCAGTCTCAGATACACACAAGCTATGGGACCCTAGGCTAATCACTTAACCCTGTTTGCCTCAGTTTCGTCATCTGGAAAATGAGTTGGAGAAGGAAGCCAAAAAACCCCAAATGGGGCCACAAAGAGTCAGGTCATGACTGAACAACAACTAAAATATCTTGTATGCATAGTAATTTACATAGTCTCCTCCATTAAAATGAGATCTGATGTCAGGGACCATGATTTTTTTTATCTTTCTTTATTGTTAGCCATTAACAGGACTTGGGTGATAGTGATTAATGTCTATTGTTTGACTTTCAAGTTCAGCCACTTTCTAAACATCAAATGCAACTAGAGAATGTTTGTTTCCATGCAGAAGGCTCTCTAATGCCAAATACTATTTATAGCTGGTATGTATGACTATCTTCATCTTTAGGTGTTAAATGTACAAACAGTATGCTTAAAGAGACAAGCTAGGAGATGGTCAGCCTGCTAGTGTACACCAATATTCTATATTCAGTTCACTCCAAGTTACTAGCAATTGAGTCAGAATTTGAAATTAGAATTTGAAATTGTCTTCCTGGCAACAAATCCATTGAGACTTTAGTTCCTAAAAGCCTATCATGGTGATGTCAATTCTATTTGATTTTCTAAGATTGTGTAATTGTCATCTCCCTACCCCCAACATTTTCTAAATACTTTAGAAAAAATATCTTTAGAACAGAAAGTGATTGTAGGGGTTTTTTGGTTTGTTGTTTTGTTTTGGCTGTGTGTGTGTGTGTGTGTGTGTGTGTGTGTGTGTGTGTGTGTTTCAAAGGATATACTTGGAAGGTAGTTTCCTTTCCTCATTATCTCACAGTAAGAATTAATATTTATTTATAGGCTAGCAAATATGACCATTTGGAACAAATGCCCAAATTGTGCTTCATAAACACATGAATAAAAAGTTGGGAATTAAAAGTGGACAATTTACAAAAATCTGTCCGCAACTTACGAGCAGCTGGTGGTACAGTGTGTAGAATGCCTGGCTTGGAGTTAGTAAGACTCATCTCCCTGAGTTCAAATCTGATTTCAGATACCTACTAGCTGGGTGACCTTGGGCAAATCACTTGTCTCAGTTTTCTCAACTGTAAAATGAGCTGGAGAAGGAAATGGCAAATCCCTCCAGTCTGCCAAGAAAACCTCAAATGGGGTCACAGAGTTGGATACGCCTGAAAATGACTAAACAACAATGTACAATCTAAACTGTTAAAATATATCACTCTGAAGCCCATAAACTGGACAGCAGGGGGTCCTGCTCACTTAATGGCTGCCTTGCAGTGATTATCACTAGTAACAGTTTCTGTTGACTTAGTTATTTTTTTTCTTCTGTTCATTTTAAAGGCCGTTCCCTGACTACTTTTTAAAGAGGCCTATTCACTCAATGGGTGTTACCTCCAAGTGAGTACCTGAGAAGGCCAAGGTCTCCCACTGCATCCTGGGCCCTCTCCAGCCATCCTGATGAATATCAGATCACAGGACCCAGATGGCTCAGGACGAGAAAGTGAGGCTGGTGACTTCGCACAGCCCTCCCTCCCTCAAAACAAAGTCAAGTGCAAGTTATGTCATCATATCTCTGATGTCATGGTCTTCTTCGAAAACAAAGGGTGAACACAACACAACAAAAGTAATGTTTTATTTGACATTCAAAGCCCTTCATAACCTAGCTCCCCCCCATCTTCCCAGTCTTCTCATACCTTACTCCCTGACACACTCTTTGGTCCAGTGACATTGGCTCCCTAGCTGTTCCATAAACAAAATGTACCATCCCTCAGCTCTGGGCATTTTCTTTGGTTATCACTCAGGCCTGCAATGCACGGAGAGTATGAGCTGGGTTACTCAGTTAACTTGGACTACTCACAGCCTGCATTTGTCTTTCATTTTCAAAGACCATGACATCAGAGAAATGATGACATGACTTATACTTGACTTTGTCTTGAGTGAGGGAGGGCTGTGCAGGTCACCAGCCTCACTGCTCCTCCAGAGCCATCTGAATCCAGTGACCAGATATTTGTCAAGATGACTGGAGATGGCCCAGGATGCACTGGGAGACCTTGGCCTTGTTAGGCTGGCCATTTCAAGTACTCTCTTAGAGGGACAAAATTTGTTCCTGGATGCCATAGGAAGCTGTTGGATTTCATTGAGTCGAAAGGAAGGGGGAGTGTGACATGATCAGACCTGCGTTTTAGGAAAATCACTTCGGTGACTGGAGAATGGACTGGCATAGGGGAGACTTGAGGAGGCTAATGCAGTAGTCTAGGCAAGGTTTGCGGAGTTTGTACCAGGGTCAGGTACCATCAGAGATGTTGCCAAGGTAAAATCATCATGCCTTGGCAACAGCATGACTATGTGAGATGATAGTGAGAAATCCAGAATGACTTCTAGGTTGTGAGCCTGGAGAACAGGGAGGATGGTGTTGCCATCCACAGAGAATAAAAGGGGTATGAGTTTATGTGTGCAGTTTAGGGGGATAGTGAGTTCTGTTTTGGTTGATTTTAACAAATCTACTGCATACCCAGTTTGAAATCAGTAGAGACTGAGGTGGGAAAAGGATATTGGAACTGAATTATCAGCAGAAATGATCATTAAATTCATGGGAGTTGATGAAAAAGGATGATGTTTCCTCTAAAATAATAGGAAAGGGGGGGAGGATAATGTATTGGGCATATTTAAATATCAAAAAATATACTTCACAATTTCAGCTAGTTCTATAGAATGATGGTCTTTAAGTGTCTCGGGCCAGATTTAAACTCAGGAAGATAAGTCTTCCTTACTCTTGGCCTGGTGTTCTAAGTACCATGGTGCCACCTGGCTGCCTTGTCTGTCCCAAGCTACAGGATTGGTTCCAGCCTCTTTTACAACTCTTCACAAAATTTCAGTTAAGCTGCCTACCTACCAAGGATCATCCTGCATGTATACTCTCCCCTTTCCTGAGCTTTACCCACCAGGCTTTCCTTCCCCTCCACACTTGAAAAGCAGTTCTTCCACCTCCTAAAATTGTCACCTCTCTTCAAGAGCAAGCTCACATACCACATCAGATTTCTCATGCCCCAGGTATCTTATCCTACCATGGATATAAATTGCCATGAAGACCTGTACAGGTTTCACTGTACAAGAAAGTGAAAGCAAAACAAGGTACCTTATGAGTACCCTCTTTCCCTCAACCCACCAGAAAGCTTGGAGTACTTCTAAAAGTTCTACCTACAAAATTTTTGTAAATAACAATGATCATAAAAATCAAATGTAATTAGTGTTGTCTTAATCCTAAGACCTTTAAACACAACGAAAGATTTTTTTAAACATTGCTTTAAGTTTTATTTGCCAATAAATTAAAGTGTATTCATGTTTTATTCTTTTAGACACTTTTAAAATTCAAAGCCCCTAAGAAAAGGGCTGAGGCTTCCATTTAATCTTCAGATTCAGAACCTTCCTCATCTTGACTAATCTGGAAATAACGAAGTTCGTAAGTCTCCTTGTCAGATGCAACCACACGAAGCCAATCACGAAGATTGTTCTTCTTAAGGTATTTCTTGGTAAGGTATTTTAAGTATCTTTGGGAAGAAAAAAAAACATTTAATATCAGTATCTTAATCAAATGGAATTAAATAAAATAGTGATAAGGTCCATTATAATACATGCCCCTGGGAACTTCTCCAGATTTGTAATTACTAGTGACTTTGGAGAAACATAGAATGAATCACTACATTCCCACTTGAACATTCTAATATACATACATATATATATATATATATATATATATATATATATATATGTATGTATATGCATTAATCAAAAGACAAATTACTCACTCTGGAAAGAAGGGCCA
Organism: Notamacropus eugenii; assembly: GCF_028372415.1. NCBI lineage: Eukaryota > Metazoa > Chordata > Mammalia > Diprotodontia > Macropodidae > Notamacropus > Notamacropus eugenii. The sequence goes on along the minus strand of NC_092877.1, from coordinate 353,310,489 downwards.
GCCAAGCAGTCAGTCAATGTTTGAAACTATAACCTTAATGTTGGCATATGGCCTTTTCTTGCCCCTTGCCCATTACGAAGCCATTTTAAGGTGGGAATGACACCCATGGTAGTTCTAGATGTGCACAAGGTACAGCAGGTAGCCTTAGAAGGACCTCTTTCCACAATGTCAGGTAGATAAATTAAGAAAAAGGTTATAGTCTCACCGTTTAGAAAACTGCTTCTCAGACACAACGGTGATCTTATTCTTGAAGCGTTCAATATGAACAACGTTCCCTAGGTTCCCCGTTTTTCCATTGACTTTAACTTTCTCCTTCAAGAATTGCTCCTATTTTGAAAAATACAGAAAGAATACAATACTAGGGAAGGTAACCCTAGATATTCACTAGGGAAGGTAACCCTAGGAATACAACTTAGGTTAAAATCATATTCTCATTTATAGGCTAGCTAAATTCCATACTGAAAATTTTAAACCTCCAAGGTTGTATGTGAATAAACTGTTACTTACAAAATTTCCAGAATCAAAGATTCCATCTTCAACTGGATGAGTGAGGTCAAGGTTAAACTTCCAAGTTGATCTCTTAACCTTTTTATCTTTTGGCTTAAAGGAAAAAAAAGGGAACAGGTTTTTCAATAGTCGTTCTAATAAATTAGTTTATCCTACAAAATACAGTAGTAGATCTAGTAGAAAATAGAGGAAAATACTAGTGTGGAAATATTTCTTATCTTATACACTGTTCTTAGACCAAAGTATATGCAGAAGTTTGCCAAGAAATAATTTTAAATGCACTACAGGGAAAAAATAATTCAATCACTATCCCATTGTGGATCTTTACATAAAACAAAATTGAATTTGTTTTAAATATAGATTTCTACATTATTTGAGTAGATTTATCAAGTATCAAGACCTAAACACATAGGAAGCAGAGCAAAAGTTTCCCCTTAAGCAAGTTGGGGAAAACATAAGTTTGAAAGTTTACAGAATTCATTTTTTAAAAAATCCTTTATCATTTCTGACCAAAAATGGACTCCTTGGTTCCTCTAAGCCTTGCTGTTTTCCCCCAAATGTTAATTTATTTAACAAGAAAAGGGTTTTTTCAATTGAAAGATTGAATAAAAAAAGTGTTGGCATGCCCATTACCCATAGTTAATGAAGATTCATCTATTCCTAATTCTATAATAAAGAAAAAAAGAGTTTGTCTTGAAAGGGCCTCTTAACAGTTAAATAAGGAAGATCTGGTGCCTGGCACACATTAGGAGGTTCATTATCATAGGTGAGGAGTGAGTCACAAGACAGGGGTGAGTTGTAAGGCCTCATGATGCTAGAGAACCTGAGAAGGGAAGGCTGGTTAACCAGAAAGTTTCAATGATATTACTTAAGACGCATTACCTGCTGACCCCTGGAACTGGGTAAGTCATCAAGATTAGTTATACAAGATCATTTCTTTGGAAAAATTCTGACTGTACAATCAAAATCAAGTTCAGTTGTGTCAGCACAAGGCAGGTGTGGTCATGCTTGCTAAGTGGAAAGAGGCTGCTCAACACTTTACATCCAGAATTATTTCAGGGTCTACACCAGAGCTTGTGGCATCTAGCTCCATGTTTTACAGGAGAGGTCAAATGGGAGTTATCCAGCATAACACAAATACTATGTAGCAGAAGAGAGACTGTGAAATCTTACTTCCAAATCCAGCATTTTCCACTGTTCAAATGCATCTTATACGATATGAAACAAGAAATACTTGTAGTACTAACTTCTGTGTTACAGAAATGTGAAGTCAGTCAAAAACTTGGCTATTTCCATAACATTTTCGCTGGCTGTCCCCCCATCTTTTAAAGAATGCCTTTCACAATCCCTTGGAACTCTAGTGCCCTCTCTGTTAATTATCTGATTTATTCTGTATATGGTTTGCATTTATTTGTTGGCATGCTGTATCCCCCAGGAGATGGTAAGTTCCTAAAAGGCAGGGGCAGTTTTTTCCACTTTTTCTACCCCTATCCCAAAGCTTTGCAACAATGCCTGACTCATGGTAGGAGCTTAATAAAATGTTTACTAATTTGATGGCAGGCAGCGTCTGACTGATTGGGACAGAGGTGCTTGGTGGGTGAGATCCCAGTTGTTATATGACCTCTGCTCTCCAAAAGACTTGATCAGACCCAAGGACCTGTCAGATCCTCCCTCTGACAACACCACCCTGGGAGAAGATTGCCCAAGGTCATCTGCACCATCTCCTTCGGTCTGGTTCTTCATCTATAAAAGGAGGGGGTTGGACCGGGGGCTTCTAAGCTCCAAGTCTACCTTATACAGTGGACAGAGAGAAGAGGGCACTAGGCCCAGAAGAAATAATCTGAGTTCAAACTTGGTATCGGACATTTGTGACCCTGGACAAGTCACTTAACCTCTGCCTGCCTCAGTTTCCTCAACTGTAAAATGGAGCTCCTAAGAGGACCTACCTCTCCTAGAGGTGTTATGAGCATGAAATGGCAGCACAAAGACTGGTACACAGCAGGTGCTACATATGTGCTAGGTCCCTCTCTCATCTGAGTTGTAGGGAAGCATCGAATGAGATATTTGTAAAATGGGACTAGCAGAGAGCCTGGTACACTGCAGGCGCTACATACATGCTTACTCCCGCTCTCATCTGTAGAATGGGGATAGCGGCACCCCCAGACTGTGGTGAACATCAAATTGAGACAAGTGTAAAGGGCGCAGCACAGGGCCTGGTACACAGCAGGCGCTACATACGTGCTTACTCCCTCTCTTCTGAGTTGTGGGGAAGCATCGAATGAGATATTTGTAAAATGGGACTAGCAGAGAGCCTGGTACACAGCAGGCGCTACATACATGCTTACTCCCGCTCTCATCTGTAGAATGGGGATAGCGGCACCCCCAGACTGTGGTGAACATCAAATTGAGACAAGTGTAAAGGGCGCAGCACAGGGCCTGGTACACAGCAGGCGCTACACACATGCTTACTCCCGCTCTCATCTGTAGAATGGGGATAGCGGCACCCCCAGACTGTGGTGAACATCAAATTGAGACAAGTGTAAAGGGCGCAGCACAAGGCCTGGTACACAGCAGGCGCTACATACGTGCTTACTCCCGCTCTCATCTGTAGAATGGGGATAGCGGCACCCCCAGACTGTGGTGAACATCAAATTGAGACAAGTGTAAAGGGCGCAGCACAGGGACTGGTACACAGCAGGCGCCGCCTAAGTGCTGGCCACGCTATTACAATTTTATAAAATCCAATCTGACACCTACATACATTAGGCGACCACGTAAATCGGCATGCGCAGTGAAGTCCCCCGGGGAGCCCTCCCGCACCCCCGCTCTCGGACCCGGCCGTGGGGAGGCCGGAGCCGGGGCCGGGGGAAGAGAACGAGGCTGCTTCCGGCTCACCCAGGGGTCGAGCCCCGCGCCTCCCGGCCCTCGTGGGGGGAGGGGACCGGAAGGGCCCGGGCAGGCCCCGACGCTCGTCGCCACACACACGCTCACACACACGCGTGAAACACACGCACGCGCCCACCCTCGGGGCTCCCGCCGCGTCCCCGGCCTCCCACGCTCCCAGTCACGGGCGCCCCGACTGCCGCAGCCCCGGCTTACCGGCGCCATGTTAGACACGCACGTCACGACAAGAAGGAGCTCGCGCCTGCGCATTCTGTATTTATAACGCGGCGTACGCCGAGGCACGCACCGAATGACGTAAAGACGTCGCCGCCGCCACCGGGAGACGGTGAGGCGAGGAGGCGTAAGTTGGTAACCAAGGAGACGAGGGGCGTGGCCTATAGGGGGAGGAGTCGGCCGCCTGGTCCTCCGCTGTGAAACCGGCTGGGCTGTGTTCCACCTCTGACAAGTCCTGGGTCTCGGAGCTAGCTAGGGTTAGGGGCTAGGACGATCCCCTTTACACTTGAGGCAGTTGAGGCTGAATTTTTGCCCGGGTCCCATGCTCAAATCTAGTGGCTGCCGTAGAAATCCCGCTGTTTTGGCGTGCGATAAAACGGATTTTTCTCTATAATTTGGGTCAAAAGTGGCATAGACAGAATGAATGGGAATCGGAAAATTTACGCTTATCAGATTCTCCTCGTCCTCTTCTTCTCCCTCCCCTCCTCCCACCCCCAGCGCTTTGCAGGTGGATGATCACAGTCACGAGAAATATCTCTTTTCTTCCCCATTTTGCCATCAGCTCGTTGGTGTAACAAAAAGGGCACTGGCCCTGGCTTCAGGACTCTGGGGACTTAGCTTCCTTCCTGGCCAAATAAGGAGGGAGCCTAGGACAATGTAGAACACATTGGTTCTCTTGAGTCACCAAGTAGTGCCCAAATCCCACCTTCTCCAGGAAACCTTTCCCAATCCCTCTTCATTCTAGAGCCTTCCCTCTGTTCATTGTTTGCCATTTAGTTTCTATATGTCGCCTCTGCCATTAGATTGGAAGCTCCTCCAGGGCAAGAAATGTCTTTGACCTTGCTTTGTATCTCTGCCTCTTAGCACAGTGCCTGAAACATAGGAAGTAGGCTTAATAAATGCACTTTGAATGACTGAATTATCAACTGTTCAACCGTGGGTAAGTCCTTTAGTAGGGGGAAAGCAGTAAAGGCTGGACTGGGTGGCTTCTGAACTCCCTTCTCATTCTAGAGCTTTTCTGTGTAGTGGACAGAACCAGTCAGGAAGACCTGAGTTCAAATTCCATCCCAGACATTCAGAAGCTGTATCACTAGGTACTTAATCTATTAACTGCTGTTAAAGCGTAACTGGGCAAGTCACTTAATCTTTCTTTGATTCGCATCTCTCCTGTGTAAAAGGGAATAATAACACCTACGATCACATGAGTTGTTGTGAGGTTCAATTGAAGTAACAAGTTGGCAAATCTTCAAAATGTTATATAAATGCTACTAGCAGCAGCATAATAATGGGTGAAAAAAGCCAGGTACTCATGTTCTCAGTCTCTCTCACTTTCTAATAATTATAAAATTTAATCATGACTCTTTTCATCTGTTTCACAATGAACTGGGAATAAGCTGAGTCACCTGACTTCCATCCAGAAGGACAGGAAGAAATCACTGACCTGGAACACAATGCAGAACCTAGTTTCCTATGGAAGATCTTGTTGTTCTGCCTAATCCACTAATTCAGGCTAATTTCAACTAAGGGGAATTGAAGGGCAGAAGTCTAAATAGGGACAGAGGCTGCTCAAAGTTTGCATAAAATGGGAAAGTTTTTGTGCCTCCTAAAACTGTTGACTTTCTCCAAAACTTAGGGCTTGTCTGTGGAGAAGTGGGCTTTTCCTTGTGACGTCACTAGGGACAATGGAGACTAGTAATATATACAGCCTGAGGCAGTGAGATTAGAACGCTTGTTAGATTTGGAAGTGAGAGCACCTGTATTAGAATCTGGGCTCAATCACTTACTACTTTTGTGTGACTTTGAGCAAGTGCCTCACTCTCTTCTTTGGGTTTCAGTTTCCTCAACTACAAAATGTGGATATTAGATCAAATGTCCCTTAAGGTTCCTTCTAGCACTCAACCTAAAGATCCTTGCTCTTGATGGACTCCCTGTACTATGACAAGTTACTATCTGATGAAGCTGTTTGAAACAAGGGAGATCTAAAAGCAATTTAAGAAGGATTTCCACATAACCAGAACCTGCAAGATTCTTGTTTACCTCAGAAGGTTTACCTCAGAACTTTCAAAGATCCTCGAATCCCAACTTGTCTGAAGCTTCTTTTTCAAAACGAACATGGAACAGATGTGGTGCCTGAAGCATCACAAATTCATTTGGAGCTAATTTGGGAACACTGATAAGTGTATTGACCAAATTTTATAGTATGGTTTATTATCATTTTCATCGGAGAGAAAGTTGGGAGTTAATAATAATAACATTTCTATATCTGTTTGCAAAGTGTTTTAAATATTATTAGTTAATATTAGTTAAATAATTAAATTTAATTAACCAGTTAAATATTAGTTGATATTTAATTGACAATTAAATATTAATGTTATATTAGCTCATTTGATCTTCAAGACATCCCTTTGATGTGAATGAAGACCGGAAGAATTAATGTTTTAGAAATCGTCTTTGATACATTCCAGCTATGTACCATTGGACGACTTAGTTCTCTGCACCTCAGATAACTCATTGTAAAATGAGGATAAGGATATCTATGATCCACAGGACTGGTTGATACTATAGCTTATGAGCCCCAACTGGTGTGCTCCTTCTGATTATGCCACACAAGCAGCCAGACTTAAAAATCTTTAAGAAAGGGTTATTTACTGAAAGAGTATGGTAAGAACAGTTGGTACAAAGCATTCCCCCAAAAGTCTGTGACACAGTCTCTCACCACCGGGATATAGAGTCCAGGGGTAAATGGGCTAAAGAGAGCACATGTGGCCAAGGGGTAAAATCACAGCTCTTGGTTGCCAGAAATCTTCTTCTTCCCTTTATAGGGATACTAATGAAGTACCCCTTAGGCACAGTGTGTCATTTTTGCTAGGCTCCTTGTAGAGTTGTGAAGCTGACTCCTCAGTGTACCTAGGGTTGTCCTGTAGATGCTGCTAGAAATCTGATAAAAATTAGAAATAAAAAATTACAAATCCTTTAATACTTCTAAGTTCACAAAGCCATCTTCTAGCCAGCAGAGGGAAAGAAGAGACTCATTTCTTCCCCTTGAAAAGTCATCCCCTTCAGGAATATAGCTGAGATAGTCCTCTCTGCTATTAGAAACTCAAATCCATGATTCTAAAATAACTTACTGGTTTTATACAAGCCCTGTAGAACATCATCAACCTAGCTATCATTTATAGAGTGCCTACTATATTCCAGACACTGTGCTAAGTGCGTTAAAAAGATTTCATTTGATTCTCACAAAAACCCTCTTCAACCAAACCAAATGTATTTCATGTGCAACATCACTTCATTCTTTTCTATAGCTTTCAAGTACTTCCAAGTTAATCAAAGACTTGCTGCACTAATCTAAACTCATTTATTGATTCATGATAGGTGCTCTCACCTGATTAAGGTATCAGGGCCTAGTATTTTGTTAGTTGCTTTCTGCTAGGGTAATTAGGCTATTGATTAACTCAGCCCCTCCATTTACATTGGTGTTACTACATTTTAATAGAGATATATAAGAAAATAATTTGGAATAAAATGTTCAATTCAGCATGTTTTTGGAGACTCTCTTACTCCTCCAAATACCATTCCAACCTTAGTCATTATCTATTTATCTCTTTCTTGTTTACCAGTTCCTCACTCCAGTTTCCAATAACTCAGTATGAAAAATCTATTTGAGAAAATGCATCCTTGTTCTTCCTCTTTTTTTCTCCATCAGATGGTTGATTGTGTGGAACACAATTTGATCTCTGAGAAGGCCAGTGATAGGGCTGTACATAAAGCTCTCTGATTTAGGATTTTGTGGAATATATCTGAAGAGGGCACATATTTTCTACTGACAATTCCAGCTAAATTTTAGCTTGAATCAGACCCCAACAGTTTGCTTAGGGAGGGGTGGATAGGAGGAATGATCTCTCAATAGCAAATCTCTTTCAGTATTGAAATTTTTTCATTTCCTTTGGTGTCATGAGCATTAAATTTCTCAAGCTGAACCCTTAAATTCCCATGTTTTGATTTCTATAGACTGAAAGCTAACAGATCCAATGTGAAGGGTGCACTTGATACTCTTCAAATTGTCTGGGGTATTGTTGTCCTCCCCAACTTGCTTTACTGGATCCTGGATCTTATGGTGAGATTTAGAAAGCATCTGCAAGATGATTAAGTCAAATTCTAAAAAGAGAATTGGATTTGGAGTCAAAGACCTGGGTTGGAACCCTGACTTCCCTACACGTATGACTTTAGGGAAGTCGACTAACTCTCTGAGCCCCAGTTCTCCATCTGTAAAGTAAGGGGATTAGAAAGGATGGCCAAGAAGTTTTCTTCTAGTTCTAAATGTTGAAGCCTCTTATCACTGTCCCCCATTATGCAGATGAAGAAAGTGAAACCCAGACAAGGAAAGTGACTTAGTCTAAGGTCACATAGCTGGGAGCTTCCAAGGTAGGGTTTTATCCCATGTCCTCTGACTTAGAATCCAGACTATTTGTAGACAATAGTTAGTTCCATTACAGGGCAATGCTTATGAGCTTGTGGAATGCCTCGAGGACTTTTCTGTCAGCAGATATTAATTAGAGCACCTTCTTCAGACACGAATTTCATTAGTCTGAAGCAGTCTCTCTAATCACTGTGAGTTTCAGGAGGCACTGCATGAATTCAGTGTTCCTTGGAGACATCCCAAGCCCACACCGGGACACCTGCCTTTATCTGAACCTTCATTGCCACCCTGAACTGAGAATTTGCTAAATTTGAGGCAATTATGAAATGAATAAACATCCTCTTTGTACTGGTTGCATTCAAGAGACCACTGTTTTTCTGCTACTTACTAGGGAGACACAAGACTTTAGTACTAACCATAACATTTGTTCTATTGTATAAAAACATGTTTTACTTGGTTCTGTAATTCTTTTTATCTCAGAATGACCTAATTACCACTTGACCCTCCATCAGCTTTTCCTGGAATGCACTCCTTCCTTGGTTCCACTCCCCAGAATTCCTAGCTTTATTCAAGGCTCAGTTTGTGTGTCATCTTTTTAGGGAAACCCTTTTTTGATCCCCATATTTGTTCCACATAGTGGAAAGAGTCAACTTGGAGTCAGGAAAGTCTGGGTTAAAAATCTCACCCGTGATACCTACTAGCTCTTGGGCAAGTCACCAAGCCTCATTTTCCTCATCTGTAAAATGGGGATAAAAATAGCACCCATTTCAGAGAGTTGTGCAGCTCAGATAACAAGTGTCATATCTCTATATTACTTACTTATTACTATGCATTATCTATTTACAAATTGTATTCCAAAATGTAAGCTACTTGAGGAGAGGAACCTTCTCATTTTTGTCTTTGAATTCTCAGCATTTAGTAATATCTTGCAGATATTAAGTGGTTAATAAATGCTGGCTTTTGATTAGATTTCATTTAACATATTTCTTCCCTATTTTTCTTTTTCTTTTTAAGATTAAAAATTGCTCTGTTTGACTTAAATTTTTTCTTATTCACAAAACATTCAATGGCTTAACAATATTTATTGCATTCAATTGTGATTCTCATGAGGCCACATGTTATGATATCAAAAGTAACACAGAGAGGAAAAAAAGGCAAAAGAACTACCATAGGGGAATTCCAAGTTTTGGGGGGACAAAGGGGAGTTCTGAGTACCGTGTGCACCACTATTCAAACAAAGAGAAAAAGGATGGCATATTTTTGGACAAATAACTAAGGAGACAAGAAATCACTTCTTTACTCTACCAATCCAAATGTATTTACTGAAAACCACTCAGATGGCCTAGCACTCTATTAGCACTTGTAAAGGTGCTAATTCAGAAGAAAAAGACATGGTGTCTTTCTTCAAAGAGCTTATGTTCTAGTGAGGGAGATGAAAATAACACATAGGAAATAGAATAAAATAGAATGCTAAAGTATACAGAAATTATTATAAATACAAAACAGTTCTAAGGAGGGAGGCCTTAGCCTAATTTAAAACAGATCTAATAATTGGAGAAATATTACTTACTCATGCATAGGCTGAGCTGATATAATAAAAATAAAAATACTACCTAAATTCTTTGAGTTATTCAGTGCCATACCAATCAAACTACCAAAAAATTACTTTATAGTACTAGGCCAAGAATCTCAAAGTAAGTTAAGGGGAAAAAGTGGGAAGGAATAATTTCTAACTCAAGTGAGTTTGAGATCTTAATCTACATTATAAAAGCCATAATCATCAAAACAGATTGTTATTGGGTAAGAAATACAGAGATTGATCAGTGTAACAGATAAGGTACATAATTTACAGAATCAAATGAGCGCCGGAGTCTAGTGTGTGATAAGCTCAAAGATCCCAGTAATAGGGGTACAAGCTCACTTTTCAGCAAAAGGTGTTGGGAGAGCTGGAAAGCAGTCTGTCAGAAATTAGGTATAGACCAACTATGTCATATTCTATCATCCTATACTAAGGTAAGCTCCATGACTTAGACGTAAAGGGTGACATCATACACAAATTAGAGAAGAAAGAAAGAAATTACTTGTCCGATCTATGGAAAGAAAAAATTGTGATGAAACAAGAGAAAAAGAAGGTAAAATTGACAATTTGCATAAAATTAAAGTTCTTGTAACTAAAAGGAGAAAAAATCAGGTAAATGAGGAAAACTCTTTGCAGCATCTAATTTCTAAGATACATAGGCAATTGATTCAAATTTGTAAGAATAAGGGCTGCATTAGGTCCTGTGTAATGAGGGGAAAAGGCACCAGGGTGGGAATGCAAATGTTTGTAGTAGCAATTTAATAGACTGTTTTGGCTGGAATAGAGTTGATTTGGGAAGTTGAAAAGGAAAATAGGGACCAGACTGTAGAAGGATTTAAACTTCCAGCTAAGGAGTTTGGAGTTTATTCTGTAGATAAGGGGGAATTATTGAAAAGCTTGAAACAAGGGAATGAAGTGATACTTAAGGAAAATTAGTTCTTGAAGCAGAATATAAGATTAGAGGAAGGAAATACTAGAGGCTGAGAGAGCAGAAAGGAGGCTACTGCAATAATCCAGGTATGATGGGCAGGGTGGGAAGGCGGATCCTTGCTTCTAGGAAGACATGATGGTGAGTAATGCAAGTGGTTTTCTCTCTGATTTGGAGTATGTACATATATTTTGTGGTAAGTTCCAGGCTGCTAATTACATTATGGTTGGCTTATTGACTGCGCAGAAAGAACTAGGGTACGTTTGGAAGCTACTGACCAGCCAAAAGAAGAGGGTCATGATTCCGAGGGGGTGCTTGTGCTCAGACCCCTGCCCTTGGACCATACCTCTCTCCAGCCCAAAGACCCTATCTCTGATAATAACTCATGAGTGGGCCCAATGAGGCAAACTATCTCTCCCTGCTGCAGGAACAAGCTATATATTCTCTATGGAATTTCTCTTGTATGAACAAGACTATCTTGTACCAGTATAACTATCATGTACTTGATTCCTAGTTACAGTATGTAATTCAGAGGTTAATCCATAGACATCAACTCCCAAGGTTATCTTGTTATAAAAAAGACATATTTTTTTAATTAAATTTATTTATTTAACTTTTAACATTCATTTTCACAAAATTTTGGATTACAAATTTTCTCCCCTTTTATCCCCCCACCCCCAAACACCAAGCATTCTAATCACCCCTATGACCAATCTGCTCTCTCTTCTATCATCCCTCTCTGCCTTTGTCTCCGTCTTCTCTTTTGTCCTGTAGGGCCAGATAGCTTTCTATACCCCTTTACCTGTATTTCTTATTTCCTAGTGGCAAGAACATTACTCGACAGTTGATCCTAACACTTTGAGTTCCAATTTCTTTACCTCCCTCCCTCTCCACCCCTTCCCTTTGGAAGGCAAGCAATTCAATATAGGCCAAATCTGTGTAGTTTTGAAAATGACTTCCATAATAGTTGTGTTGTATAAGATTAACTATATTTCCCTCCATCCTATCCTGTCCCCCCTTACTTCTATTCTCTTTTGATCCTATCCCTCCCCATGAGTGTCGACCTCGAATTGCACTCTCCTCCCCATGCCCTCCCTTCTATCATCCCCCCCACCCTGCTTGTCCCCTTATCCCCCACTTTCCTGTATTGTGAGATAGGTTTTCCTACCAAAATGAGTGTGCATTTTATTCTTTCCTTTAGTGGAATGTGATGAGAGTAGACTTCATGTTTTTCTCTCACCTCCCCTCTTTATCCCTCCACTAATGAGTCTTTTGCTTGCCTCTTTTCTGAGAGATAATTTGCCCCATTCAATTTCTCCCTTTCTCCTCCCAATATATTTCTCTGTCACTGCTTGATTTCATTTTTTTTTTTTAAGATATGATCCCATCCTCTTCAATTCACTCTGTGCACTCTGTCTCTATGTATGTGTGCGTGTGTGCATGTGTGTGTGTGTAATCCCACCCAGTACCCAGATACTGAAATGTTTCAAGAGTTACAAATATTGTCTTTCCATGTAGGAATGTAAACAGTTCAGCTTTAGTAAGTCCCTTATGACTTCTCTTTGCTGTTCACCTTTTCATGGTTCTCTTCATTCTTGTGTTTGAAAGTCAAATTTTCTTTTCAGCTCTGGTGTTTTCATCAAGAATACTTGAAAATCCTCTATTTCATTGAAAGACCAATTTTTCCCCTGAAGTATTATACTCAGTTTTGCTGGGTAGGTGATTCTTGGTTTTAGTCCTAGTTCCTTTGACTTCTGGAATATCCTATTCCATGCCCTTCGATCCCTTAATGTAGAGGCTGCTAGATCTTGTGTTATCCTGATTGTATTTCCACAATACTTGAATTGTTTCTTTCTAGCTGCTTGCAATATTTTCTCCTTGACCTGGGAACTCTGGAATTTGGCCACAATGTTCCTAGTAGTTTCTCTTTTTGGATCTCTTTCAGGCGGTGTTCTGTGGATTCCTTGAATATTTATTTTGCCCTCTGGTTCTAGAATCTCAGGGCAGTTTTCCTTGATAATTTCATGAAAGATGATGTCTAGGCTCTTCTTTTGATCATGGCTTTCAGGTAGTCCCATAATTTTTAAATTGTCTCTCCTGGATCTATTTTCCAGGTCTGTTGTTTTTCCAATGAGATATTTCACATTATCTTCCATTTTTCCATTCTTCTCTCTTTGTTCTGTGATTTCTTCGTTTTGCATAAAGTCATTAGCCTCCATCTGTGCCATTCTAATTTTGAAAGAACTATTTTCTTCAGTGAGCTTTTGAATCTCCTTTTCCATTTGGCTAATTCTGCTTTTGAAAGCATTCTTCTCCTCATTGGCTTTTTGAACCTCTTTTGCCAATTGAGTTAGGCTAGTTTTCAAGGTGTTAATTTCTTCAACATTTTTTTGAGTCCCCTTTAGCAGGGAGCTGATCTGCTGTTCATGCTTTGACTTTATGTCTCTCATTTCTCTTCCCAGCTTTTCCTCTACCTCTCTAACTTGATTTTCAAAATCCTTTTTGAGCTCTTCCATGGCCTGAGCCCATTGGGTGGGCTGGGACACAGAAGCCTTGATTTCTGTGTCTTTGCCTGATGGTAAGCATTGTTCTTCCTCATCAGAAAGGAAGGGAGGAAATGCCTGTTCACCAAGAAAGTAACCTTCTATAGTCTTATTTCTTTTCCCTTTTCTGGGCATTTTCCCAGCCAGTGACTTGACCTTTGAATATTCTCCTCACACCCACCTCGCCTCCTGATCCTCCCAGCCAGCGCTTGGGGTCTGAGATTCAAATGCTGCTTCCAGCCTTAGGGCTTTTGGCAGGGGCAGGGCTGCTATTCAATGTGAGATTAAGTTTAGGTGCTGAGGTCAGGGCAGGGCCGCCTCTCAGGCTCAGTTCCCTCAGGGGGTTTATGCACAGACCTTCCACAATGGATCCAGGCTCCTGCCCCCTTGGGGAGCCCCAGTCTGCAGCCGCCTCTCAGCTTCTACCTCCCCGGGGGAAGGGGGCCTGAATTATGGGGGCACCCCACGCCCCTCTCGACCCGCCAAAGAGACTCTCTCACTGATCCCCGTCACCTGTGGGTGGAGGGACTTGTGCGGCCACTGGAGATCCCGTCCCTGAAGCCTGCTCGGATCTGCTCCTCTTGGTGCCGCGGCCGCGGCAGGGCTGCACTCAGCTCCCAGTCCCGGCGCCCAGTCCGCAGAGCGAAGAGCCCCCCGCGAGAGGTTTGCAGGTCTCTCCGGAACAGAAATCTCCCTTGCTCCAATGTTCCGTGGCCTCTGGGTGCAGAATTTGCCGTGAGTTACTTCCCTGTAGCCGTTCTATGGGTTGTGGGTTCGGAGCTATGTGTATGTGCGTCTTTCTACTCCGCCATCTTGGCTCCGTCGCCTAAAAATAGACATATAGACATACAGACCCCTTAAAAAAAATCCCCACTCCTCAGGTCATGCCAGTAGTGAATGACATCTATGCCCAAGGTACAGAAACTATATGTTCACCACCTAATTAACATACTTGACACAACACTTATTGAATCTTTCTTATATAAGCTTTAGCATCATTCCTGTTGGGTTGCGAGTTCCCTGGAGGAGCTCTTCCCACCTTTATTAATGTTACGATAAACTTTTTTGCCATTCTATTAGAAGACTGCCTGAGTCCACAAATTCTTTCCAGACAACTCCACCCTGAACCTCTGTATTTTGGGGTCCCTGCACCCCTAAAACCACATCCATAATGGTTGGACCAGTTCACCACTCCACCAGTAGTTTATTAGTCTACTTATTTTCTTTCATCTCCAACTTTTGTCAATTCTGATAGGTCTGAGGGGGTATCTCAGAGCTATTTTGTCTTTCTCTAATCAATAGAGCATTGTTTTTATATGACTATAGATAGCTTTTATTTCTTCTTCTGAAAACTGCCTATTTATGTGCTTTGACAGTTTATCAGTTGGGAAGTGGCTCTTATTTTAATAATTTTGACCCAGTGACCTATCTATATATTTGAGAAATGAAGCTTTTAGCTTCATTTTTTAACAGTAAAATTTTTTATATTGCTTCATTGTCTATGGTATCTTTTAACAAAATATAGTTTCCCTGATTCTCTCTTCTAATTAGGTTTGTCCGAGGTCATAATTGCCACCCCTGACTTTTTTTTTAATTTCAGCTGAAGAATAATAGATTCTGCACCAGCCCTTTATTTTAACTCTGTGTGTGTCCTGTTTCAAGTGTGTTGCTTGTGAACAACAAATTGTTGGATTCTGGTTTCTAATATATCTGCTTCCATTTGATGGTGAACTCATCCCATCCACATTCATGATTGTGATTATTGTATATTTCTCTCCATTCTACTTTTCTGTATTTCTCCTTCTTTCTCTTTTTATCCCATCCCTCCTGTAAAGTTTGTTTTGTTTCTGACCTCTGCTTTCCTTTTATCATTCTTCCATACCACCCCTCTACTTCTTATCCCTTTCTTCCTCTATTTCCCTATTGGATAAGATAGATTTCTGTACCCAACTGTGCATATATATATATTCTTCCTTCTTTGAACCAATGCTTTTTTTCTGAAGTGTAAAAGCTAGAGATTTATTGTTATTTTGTGATTAATAAATTGTCAGATTGGCTATGACACTTTCCTACAACTACATACCAGTATTCACTAGTACAGAAGTTGGTACTTAACCAGATTGAGGCACAAGACAGAAAGAGCAGACATGTGAATATCATTGGTAACTCAACTTACACTCTTCATGCCTGTGTACTGCATATGATTCTTGCCAAGAAAAAGTGTCTGAATAGCTTAGTGGGGCAATATGGCCTCCACAACCATTTTTGTAGCAAGCAGTTATAGAAGTAATGGAATTGAACTTCAATATTTTCCTTGATTTTATTGGTCTGCACTTCTGTTACTTGAACATACTTCAGTTTTTTAAAAACTATACACAAGGGAAAAAAACTGACCTAAGAAAATACTGAACCAGTCAGTCAAATATATGACTAACTTCTAGGACATCTTTGAATTGGTCCTAGAGGAATGTACCACCCTAACAGTTTGAGAACTGGGCAAATAGGATTTCTCTGGAAGAATGACTGTATAAAGAAAAGCCTAGGGTTCTTACTATATAGTTAGAACAACTCTTTATCTTTTATCTGCAAATTATATTTCTACACTACCCAATATCCATTTCAATTCAAATAGATTCTTGTTTACCAGGTATAATCCTGGTTCAATTTGGAGGCAGATTTTCTCCAAAATGTCTCCTCACTGAGCCTCTGAAAGCATAATGTCTTTGAACTAATTCTGATGAAAGTAAGATTGAAATATTACATACCACCCCTCCCCCATTTTCCCTTTACCATAAAAACTGTTTTGTGTGCTTCCTTTATGTGAGAAAATTCCCCCATTTTACCCCTCCCTTACCCTGCCTTCTAGTACATCTTTCTCACCCCTTCATTTTTTTGATAATCCCAACATAATCAACTCACACATACTCATGTTCTCTGTCTATGTAGACTCCTTCCAACTGCCCTAATAGTGATAAAGTTCTTAGGAGTTACATGTAACATTTTCCCATATAGGAATATAAACAGTCTAGCTTTATTGAGCCTCTTATGATTACTTTCACGTTTATCTTTTTATACTCCTATTGCATCTTGTATTTGAATGTCAAATTTTTGTTCAGCTCTGGTCTTTTCATCAGGAATGTTTCAAAGTCCTCTATTTCATTTAAGTTCATTTTTCTCCCAGAAGGATTATACTGTTTTGCTGAGTAGCTTAACCTTGATTGGAATCCTATTTCCTTTGTCTTCCAGAATATCATATTTCAAGCCCTCTGTTACTTTAATATGAAAGCTGCTAAGTCTTGTGTAATCCTGACTGTTGTTGTTCAGGCATGTTCAACTCTTCATTACCCCATAGACATGTCCATGGGGTTTTCTTGGCAAAGATACTACAGGGGTTTGTCATTTCCTTCTCTAGTGTGTCCCCATTTTACAGATGAAGAACTGGGGCAAACAGGATTTAAATTTGCTCAAATCCATAGGCTTTCTCCACTGTGCCATCTAACTGCCAGTCCTGCCTGTGGCTCCACAGTATTTGAATGACTCCTTTGTAGCTGACTGCAAAACTTTCTTAAGCTGGAAGCTCTTCAAATTTGGTTATAACATTCCTGGGAATTTTAATCTTGGGATCTCTTTTAAGAAGTGTTCAGTGGATTCTTTCAATTTCTATTTTACCTTCTGAATCTAAGCCATCAGAATAGTTTTCCTTGATAATTTCTTAAACTAGGCTTTTTTTTTTTAAATCAGGGCTTTCAGGTAGTCCAACAATTTTAAAATTTCACTCCTCAATCTATTTTCTAGGCCAGTTGTTTTTTCAGTGAAATATATTATGTTTTTGTCTATTTTTTCTTTTTTTTGACTTTGTTTTATTGTTTCTGGAATTATTTTCTTTAATGAGCTTTTGTACTTCCTTTTCCATTTGGCCTAGTCTGCTTTTTAAGTTCTTTTCTTCGGTGAATTTTCATGCCTCTTTTATCAGAGGCCAATTCTATTGTTTTAAGATGATGTTTTCTTCAGGATTATTTTTGGGCCTCTTTTATCAAATAATTAATTTTCTTTTCATTATTTTCTTGCATCATTCTCACTTCTTTTCCCATTTTTTTCTCTATAAC
The DNA here is from genome assembly GCF_028372415.1 of Notamacropus eugenii. NCBI lineage: Eukaryota > Metazoa > Chordata > Mammalia > Diprotodontia > Macropodidae > Notamacropus > Notamacropus eugenii. The sequence goes on along the minus strand of NC_092877.1, from coordinate 353,293,289 downwards.
TTTTATCTTTTTCTATAACTCTTCCAGGAATTCTAGCATTTTTCTTTGATATTTTGCTTGTATTTGTTTTCACAATGTTATCTTTGTCTGAGTTTGTGTCCTAATCTTCCCTGTCACCATAGGAGATCTTTACAGTCAAGTTCTTTTTATTGTTTGTTCATTTCCCCAGTCTATTTCTTGCCTTTGAACTTTATGTTAAAATTGGGCTCTGTTCATCCGGAGGTAGGGAGGCACTGTCTCAAGCTCCCTTAGACACTGGAACTGTGACCAGATCCCCTGCTCTCCTGCAGCCACAAGCATTAGTATTTCTTTTTGTCTTGAAATTACAACCAGGGCCTCTCCTCCTTTATGACCAACCCCAGGTGCTCCTCTCCACCCTGGAATTATGATCTAGAACAGTTTATGGGTGACAGAATTGCCAATCAGTGCCAACTTCACCCAATGCCATCAAAGGGTCCCCTGTAATCAGTCATCTAACCCCTTGACCAGCTCTGGGCTGAGATATTTTGAAGCTGCTGCTGTTGCTGCATGTACTCCAGACTGGTGGCCAGCCTGGTGTCACAGACTTCTTTTGCTGACCTCCTAAGTTGTCTTAGACTGGAAGAATGTCTCACTTTGATCCTTTGTTGACTCTGCTGCTCCAACATTTGATTTAAGGCATTATTTTAAAGTTGTTTGGAGGGGAATGTTGAGAGAGTTAAGCTGAGTTTCTGTCTCTAATCCATCATCTTGGCTCTAATAAAGAAACTTTTGATCTCTGAGGGATATTCCTAGAATCCTGAGGTGGTAGATATAGACTTCCATACTTTAGTTTGAGGTGACAGGGGCTGGGATATAAGCTGGGATATAGTTAGAAAAGACAATAAAACTTGTCACAAAATTGAAAGGAATCCAAGAAGTCTGCACCAATTTAAAATATAGTGATAGTTTGTAAATTAAGGGAATCTTAAGAGATTACACTGCTAACAACTTGAGAGTTTATGCTATGATTTAAAATGTAGATAAATATAACTCCTTGGGAGGGGGACATGCTCAGCCAGCATTCCAAGTAAGCTCATGGGAGCTTGGGGTGGATGGACTTGCTTCAGAAGGCAGGAAGTACCCAACATAAGGATGGCACTAAATAAGAATGACTTTAATACACCCTAAATTATAGACATGAAAAAAAAGACTAGGAATGATTCCCTCCTTAGTTTTCATACTGATAATAACCTACAAATAACCTGACTTTGCTAGGGAACTTAACCAATGCAGTCTTGCGTCCAGATCCTGGGTACTATAATAAGATTTCCATATGTTAAACTTTTTGGATGTTCTCTCTTCTTATCACCTCACTATACTTTGGGACTTGGTTAAAGAATCTCTCCCCTGGGAACCTCCCTTCAACTTTAAAATAAAATAGTTTTTAGTATCAGAATGTCACATATAATAACTGCTATTCAGTCTCAAATGCTTCACCTATCTATAAAATGTATTTCATGGAAAGAAAATTTCCCCCTAAAGATCTTAAAGACTTCTGGAAAATGTGTTTCTATGGCCTTGGAAGGCCAGTGAGTTCCCTGAACAATAGCCCTATGATACTGCCTAAGAGCAGGAAGACATGATTCCTTATTTATTGAGCTATTTCGGAGCTTGTGACATTATGTGCAGCATAGGTGAGGGATATCTGGCTTCAGCGAGGTGGCACGGGGCATAGTGTCAGGAAGACATCTTCCTGAGTTCAAATCTGGCCTCAGACACTTACCAGCTGTGTGACCTGAGCAAATCACCTAACCCTCAGTTTGCCTCAGTTTCCTCTTTTATAAAATGAACTGGAGAAGGAAATGGCAAACTGCTCCAATATCTTCTCCAAGAAAACCCCAAGTGGGGTCACAAAGAGTCTGATAGAACTGAAAATGACTGAACTACAAATCAGGTCTATGTGACAATTCATAAATAGGTTTTCCTGGTGCTACTCCTAAAATATTTATATTTCCCATCCTTTAGATACAGCACCTTTGGCCATGTTTTAATTCCAATTTTTTATACTATTGTTCTTCTGTGGAAATCTCACTTTTTTCTGGTGAGAAACTTGGGCCACGGCCGTTCTTTTAGATAGATGGCATAGATGTCTTTCATGCTTTTGAAAAACATTGTGAATTTCTCGATTTGTTGTTCATCTCTCTGGGAAGTGTCACCCCTGCTTCCCTGTGCTAGCCCACCCTTGAGCTGACACCATCTAATTGTAGAAAGCTTTTTCCTTTCAGGAAATCATTGTCTTTTTGCAATTTTTCCTGTTCTAGTGCCATCCTTGGGGGCCAAACAGAGCAAGTTGAATCCCTCTTTCACTCAACAGTTCAGAAAATATGACTGGTATTCCCTTCTCTAGGTTCAACATTCTCAGTTCCTTCAACTGATTCTCATAAAGCATCAAACTATGACCCTTCATCATCCATGCTGCTTTCTCCCACACTCTTCTCTTGCCTTTTCCTAAAATGTGTCCTGAGAACATGGGACTCCACCTGTGATCTCATCTGGGCAGAATGAGAGCTTTTTAAGTAAACATGCAAGTCCCACAGCATTGCACAACCTTGGCTAATCATGCACTCAGGAAACATTTTCATGTATTGTGATTGAGATCTTCAACTAGAATCTGAGGTGATGTTCAAATATTTCATTGTCTTCCTTCTGTTTTCTTTGGATCTGCATTTCTAGTTGTTTCTGTATGCTCAATTTGAATTGAATTTCTACCATATATATTGCCACTCCTGCTAAATATTCACATTCCTGTTGGGGGTTGTTGCCCTTTGTTCTATCATGTCCCATAACCTCTAACCGGGGACCTTTAAGTCCTATGCTTAAGTCATATAGCTCAAGTGATGCTCTATTTAATCCCTTAGGGTAATAACAAGATGTCACTGTATTAATTATCCAGCAGGAAAGGGCAAAATCTGAGTTGCCCACAAACATCTACTATTCTCATTCTATCCCACCTCCATCCTACCCATTAAACTCAATGAGAATGGGGTGGGGTGGAGAGTGTGTGAGAAATGGAGTATTATTCAAAATATTTAACCTCTTTAGCTTGTACATAGCTTATGAATCCCCAACTCATCTAGACCCCACCTTCTCTGTTCATGTTCTCCTGTGTTCACAACTCCAGAAACTCAGCATGCAGCAACCACAGAATTTACAGTACATAAAGCTGAAAGGAAACAGATCAAGCTCCACTCTGGTCTGTAGTACAGTGTCCTGCACACAGTAGGGTCGCAATAAATATTTCATATGTTCTTTTGCTTCTTAATGCTTTTAGAACAATATGCATACAGTGCCCAGAAGGAAATATAATACATTTTTCAAATATAAACTGGGTCAAGAATAAAAGTTTTCATTATTAAGGGCTCTTCTAGACCCTTGCTATCATACATGCAAGCATGAACCTGCCCCAAATGGCACTACACTTAGCTTTTAAAAGGGCAGTAACATGTTGGCATGGAATGAAGGGACTCGTAAGGACATTTCGGAAGTGATACAAAACCTTCAGTACTGAAACAAAGAATAAATGAGTTTCCAGCCTGATATTCTATTCTAAGGATAAGGATCTGCCACAGTTTGTAAACTAATACTAGGCCACCCTGGGTTTAAGCAGAAAAAGAGCCACGCCTGGGTTACAGTTATACTTCAGTTTCCCTTGAGGCACAGTTCAAGATCCAGCAATGTATGTTTACTTGAGAACACCACCCACCATCTTTTGCTAGCTAAGTAGTTATACCCTCTCTTCTAGTCAGTCAGGAACTAGTTATGTGTGAGTACCCATGTAGGAAAATATGGTGTAAGAGCTAGCAGTAAGAATGTGAGCACAGGCAAGAGTATTTTTTTCCTTACTAAATGGGCCAAAGTGTCTTTGGCCAATGACATATTACATGCCAAACGACCGAGCTACAAAGTATTTATAATACAGACATAAAGGCTACATAACTACATTAACAAATAATCAAGTTATATTCCGTTATTGCCTATTCCTAACAAACTTTGTAAATGTAAACATTCTGACTTTTAAACAGTTCTTTCTTTTCTCCCTCCATTGCTGCCAGTGTCCCTATTAGATACTATTTTTGTATGAACCCGCAGTGGGGAGCACAACTGAAGGGAGGTTTTCTGACAGCACAGACTTCCCCTTATTGAAAATGAGTGAATTTGATTCCATCATATTAAAATATGCTTGGTGCACAACTTAATAGGCAAGAATTAGTTTTAGGTAACCTATTACATTTAGCTCTTTCAGAGCACCAACAAACTATTTAGTGCCCTAGAATAGGCAATTTACAAAATGACACTAGCAAAAATCTAAATCTGGTGCAGAACTGCACTATCTTCCCTCCACATCTGTTCCTGGACCTAGGCATCCATGACAGTGGAAAACCACTATATAAATGAAGTCCCTGGAAAAGTCTTCATAGACTTACTTGATTTTCCATTCGTTCCTGGCCTGAATTCCCAATGCCAATCTGCGTTCAGTGCTGGCAGGCTCACTTTGCTAGTCTCTTCTAGTGCATCATTAGCCTCTGTTCTTCACAATATTTGCCAAACTTGCCTGTCTCCTCTCCATTCTTAAGTATCCCAGATGTCATTCAAGCCTTGTGTGGTTTTCTTCACCTGAAAGAATCTAACCCGACTCTGAAGTTTATGTGCTTGCAAGCAGCATGTTGCCCATTTGATGCCTGATGACAGTCAAAGAAGTTTATTTTTGCTTTCAATCACTGCTGCTTTGATCACATCAATTTTTACTTTTTGGGGCCATATAGTTCTCAGTTGTGCTAAAGAATTGTTAAAATCTTTACCTTTGACTCCAGGCTTTTGCCAGACTACTCGAGAGATTTCACTTAGCCGTAAGATGATCACATTTGGAAATCTCAAGGAACATTAAAATTCAATATGAGAATTTCCTCGAGTTATTTTATCTTCAATATAAAACAAATGAAAATGAGAACCAGTTACTTTTATGTAATTATTATGTGCTAAGAATGAACAATTAGTGAATGGAAAAATCCATATATTAATAAATTGCAAAAAGTTTTAAATGAAGAGTAATATACACAAAATGAAAAGGAAATAAAGCACCATGGAATTCTGTAAAATACTCATTTTATTTTTACTCTAAGCTGAAACTATGCTCTAAAAGCAGTGAACAGAAAAGCAAATGGTTTTAGCTTTCTAACTTTACTGGAATCATTATTAATTGTATCAGTACTTTGTACTTTACAAATAAAAGACTAAATTCCTCCTAAGCTTTGCTCAACTAATTGAAGTACATTGCTTACTTTTGAATGAAAAATGACTTTTTTAATGGTCAATAATTGCAAAAGACAGGCTTTTCTGAGTTTATAAATCATATTACATAATCCATTTTCTTAGTTTCTAAGCGTGTAATAAATTTAAACAATCCAACAGATATATGAAAGAGGTAAAAATCTGTTAGTAATCCAGTCTTGCATAAAACTGATTAGGAGGTGTAACTGCACTAGGCCACGATTTTCCCTACCTCCTCCCCCTCCTCCCCCCAGCAAATATGAATTTACTCTAAGATCATCTCATTGTTAAGCAGGTGATATTGAGTTGGAATGGAGAGCCCTGGAATGAAACACACTCCTCTCTAAAGACCACATTTAGATCACAAACATAATGCAACTAAACTTTGACTGCTCATTTCTGAAGGTCTTTTTGGGCTTATAAAAACTCTATTATCAGTGGATTTAGAACACCTGGTACTTATGATGCTGACATTCCTTTAGAACTAAATCCTTTTTCAGTTTTCTTAGAAGCAGCCATTTTGAAGATTCCACTCTTCTTGTCATTCCTTTTGCAAGGAAGGATTTTAGCCAAAATATATTAGAAGAGTAGACTCAGATTTTTCATCCACCATTGTGAAACACAGTATTTTATAATTATTTTAAACTTTCCCTACAAGATCACTTTTGATAAATAATACTTTTGTCAATGCTTGGAAATTGGCAAAGAGTATAGAGAAGAGTGTATACAATTTATTTAAGTAACTGATCAACAAGCTGTTTGGCTAAAGTTGCCAGAAAACCCATGTCCTTTGGATGGGAGACAAAATTCAAGCTAAAAGATTATGTCTGAAGCTTACAACTGCAGCATCACATCCCTTTTCAGTACTTGTATGCTTTGTCAAGCATTAAAAAAGTTAAGATAGCCACTGTTATTGCTGAAGGAAAAATTGTTCAGAGAAAACATTCCTATTTTTTCAGTTAGTGATATTTAGAGATCTGGCCTGACAAGCCCACTTTGCACAAGGCAAAGGGGGAATGTATAAACAGGTTAAGTGTGTATGTGATAATCTATCGAGGAATGAGCATTAACAATGTCAGGGGCATCAGGAAGTTCTCATGCTGAAGGGGGCACCAGAACTGCCTAGGCCATGAAGGAGATCAAGGATTCTAAAAGAAGGAAGTATATTTCAGTAGATCCATTTATAACTGCTAGGCCTTCAAGTGTGGCTATAAAGGATAACCAGCCTCTGAAAGTCAGTGTAAAATATTTGTTCTGAGTTTTGAGTTTTACTCGATATAAGCATTATTTCACTTCAGCTTCAATAACCCGACCTTAACAGTTTTAAATCTGGGAGGTACATACTAATCAAGAAGGAAAAAAGTATACACCAAGAAAATGAACTTTCAGTTTTGCTTTATTTTTACTTGTCATAACTTAAAAAAGTAAAAATGGAACAACAGTATAGATATAAAATGATAGTTAATGAGTTCACCATCTATATTTCAAAGGATTTCAACAATTTTTGTAACAAAACACTAACATTTATAATTATTGGTGAAACATAAAATTCACAATTATGATCTTCATCCTGATGACCTTATGATATTGAAAGCATCTTAAGATATATCTATCACATACTGCTGTATCCAGTTCAAAGCCAAAATTCATTCCTTCTAAGACAAACTGTTACTAGCAAAATGTTACGGTATTTATTCAGTCATTTTAACTAGTATCTTCCTCTGCTTCTCTGTAAATTATATTTATGAATACATGATGAAACAGAACTAGTCATTTCAAACACGAAGCTATTTTATTTCTACAGATTTACAGCAAGCATTCTGTCTTAACCTGAGTGCATCTTATTCATGGTGGATATTAACCACAACTCAAAGAACCACCCTTAGCAGCCCCAAACACAGTTGTTAAACAAGAGAATTTATGAATGAATTTAATAGCTTTATTAGGCAAGGCAGTCACCACACAAGATCTTCCTAGTGATGTTGTCAAAAACCTGCCCGAGATCTAAGCTCCCTGATATGAAAGTAAAGCTTTGGGAACTTTGTGTGAGTGAGAAAACCTTCATTTCTAGTATATGTGAGGTACTTCTCTCACCAAGGGGGAAAATGCAGAATCTGGCAACCAGTGTATCTTTCCAGCCATTTACAGTGGACACAGTCAGCTCAGAGACCCATGTGTCTTCCACACTATGGGAAATGTGCACATTAGAAAGAACAACATTTTTTCGAGGCACTTAAATTTGCCTTGATAGGTTATAAGTATCTCCTAAAACTACAGAAGGATAATGCTATCATCTTACTTCTCCTCAGAAGAACAAGTTAAATTTAGAGGCCACTTTCTAACTCATTCCTCAATCTAACAGCTCTAATCTCAAAGTGACTCAACACAAGAGCTTTGGAATCTATACTACAGATGGATTTCCCTCATCATTAAGTGCTCTAGATACTTTACTAAGTAAACTTCCTTGGAGATGGTCCAAGGCAGAATTCCCTTATATCAAATTCCATTCTAGAGTAAACACTACTAGAGATGAGGTTCCCATACAGTGACTGCCACCATTCCCAATGTGATTCCTTTCTATTTTGGAATCAAGTTTATAGCCTGCTCAGGTCAATACCTACAGTGCACCATGAGCATAACAAAAGGGATTCTGATTTAGGGAAATTCTGCAACATACTTGCAGTTATTATAAAATAACCAAACATCAGCTAATTTCAACTTAGCAAAAAGAGCCCTGAGAACAATGCACTCCAAATAAACTCCAACTAGTAATATTCCAGTTGAGATACCATCAAGACCCAAAACACAGACAAGGACTGGAAAGGCTATAAATGAAATTTTACCAACATTTGAGGCACTAACAGACTACAGTACTTTAGAGAGCTGGAAAGAATTCAAAAAGGACAAAAATACACAAGGCTGTGTGTGTGAATGTAATATTCACACACATATTGTGCCATAAAAATGGCAACTTTCAGAATGACAATATATCCATAATTTTAGAGCCTACACAATTTTGCTTTATTGCAGCATCTATTTAAAATTTTATCGACATTGTGCCCTGGCAACAACAGTTGGTTGGGAGTGTAGAGTGTTCATTTAAAAATTAGTGCTAAAATGAAAAAAAAAATTATATGTTGTGTTAATAACAATCTTAGATTTGATGGATGCTCTTGGGAGGGGGAGAAAAAGGCATCACAATTATGTTCATGATTCAAATTCTGCATTGGATAGCAATAATTTCAACTCCACAGGTAATCTTATAAAAATTTTAAGCAAATAATAAAGTATGATTAAAAATGTTATCACCTAGTTTGCTATATGAGGAAACATTCACCTTAAATTTACTGAGCTCATTGGTTAATACTGCAAAATAAACTGATAAAATACCTGGAGATACATAGGCTATATACCACATGCTGTGTAAACAATCAACATGGCATTCGATATTCTGCACATGGGAAAACGAGATTTTTAACCATATGCTGCCAATAGTGCAACAATACTAAGAATAAAGAACTTCTATCATCTATATTTCTCATTGCAAAGAAAGACAGTCATTTCTGCTCTTTAAGTTAAAAAACATGGTCCTTGCCCTCTTTTAGAGGCAACTTTATCAAATAATGAAATACTTGCTTTATAGAATCTCATCTCTATCAAGGGATACATAGAAGAGATGGTCCTAATGCCTTCAAAATAGCCACACTGATTATACATAAAAGAGTAAAAAGTATTTATACTTTGAGAGAGAATACTTTAAGGAAGTACTATATTAAAAACTAAATATTAGCTGCATAAATATAGCTTTTGCCATTCAAGATACTAAGTTAGGGATACAGAGGGATGTGACTTTTTCACCTTTACATTGCAATTAGAAATACACTTATGTGAAGTTTAACATGTCAGAAAAAACTAGGGCGTGCCAGCTTGGAATCTGTGCTAAACTAGCTGATGTTCTACTTGGATTTTGACTTGTCATTTGAATAACCAGTAACACTGACTGAGCATGTTTGATCACTTACCAGTTTTCTCTACAGTGAACAAGCATGCAGACTAGCAGCAAATTGATAATGTTGTAGACAGAAGCATGGAGTAGGTGTTGAAAACTGAACACCAGGAAGAATTAAGCAGCACACTTAGCTGTGCCTTGGCCAGGGAAACAAAACTGAAGTTCCCATTCAGTTTTGGCCACAAGGTTCAAGATTCCTTGTGGCCACCCAGGTTACTTCTCTGCATGTCTGCTAACTTTCTGCTTGCTGTCTCTTGAGACAAATGGGCAAGATTCACAATGAGGTTTTAAAAGTATACAAAATGAAGCAAGTATAAATGGAAATTACTTGCCTCAAATAATTTGGAAAATAGCTGCATCTGAAATAGAATCTTTTAACGCTGACTGATGTTATTGCTACTTCTCATAGTTTCTGGGGTCAGATGAAGCAGCAGCAGAGCCTATACAGACACTAAAGGACAAAGACAGGCTTTTTGGGGGGAGCGGAGAGAGTAAGGACAGAACAAGGGCACAGGAGAGGAGGGATGGCACAGAATCAGTCTTTAAGATGAACTTTGATTTGCAAATCATTTGTGAATTTAATTCCCCTGGCCTCCCCGCCCCCATTTTTAAAAAAAATTCCCAAATTCTGGCGACAAGTCTAAGACTAAACCTAAACCAAAGGACACTAAGGAAATGTGGCACAAGGTAATCAATCTTACCTTAAGCTAAACCTTTTTGGTCATCCTACAGCTCTTTCCTGGTTGAATTTCTCTAGTAAATCACACAATAGTCAGTTTAAGAGAGGTCACTACAGCAGTGGCAGATGCTAGCAAACTAGAACATATATGCTATTTCTGCTTAAAAACATTAACATAAACAAATATGCATTTGATTCATGAATCTGATTTTGTTTAGAGAAATGTGTAAAACGTCAGTAGCAGAAGACAATCAATTTTTTCATATTAAGTTTAAAACAAGTTCTGGCATTTTGTTGGACAAAAGTTTTCATGCCAAACATTGTGTTTTCAAGTGGCCAAAATTCTGTCAGAAGCCAAGCATTTACTTAATGCACAAATTCTGCAAACATTATCTTACGGAGCTGGTTGCTCCTTTTAATAATATTTCCAGAAAAAGAAAGCTAAAAGAAAAAGCCAACTATAATGGCATTTTTCTACTTTTCAGTTTGAAGACAAAGGCCTCGTGTGAAAATCTCCAGCTTTAATTACTCCCTCCGCCCCTTTTTATAACCCAGCTTTGTAATAACATTTACCCCATATTTTGAGTGTCCCTCCTTGACCATAAGCAGGGCTTTGACACAATAGAGTAAGATTATAGTAAGTATGCCAAAAAGGTGGCAAAGAATTGTGTAAGAGGTAATACAGTTAGTTGCACATGGCCATTTGAACTTTTGAAAGGCAACCGGCAATTTGGAATCACTGGAATTTTTTCTCTTAAGAATTGTGCTTGGCACACAAAGTTTTATTGTGATTATTCCATTCTGTAAGGCTTTCTTATTTTAAGTTAATAAGTCTGGAATTAGGTTGCATTAACATCTGATATTCTGATACTACATTATTTCATTTATAACCTTAGTTTATCTTCTATCAAACTAAAGCTCAAGCAAATTACAAGATGCCTGCTGAAAAGAACCTCACCAAGTTTCTTGGACCCATGAACTAACAGCTCTCAGGAATGTTGAAGGAAAGCGATCTACAAAACACATGAAGAGTTATCAACCTAAATAATACTTTAAAATTGCCAGTTGTCTTCAAAACTAATCTAGAATTCAGCACTATTCTGAAAAACCAAATCAAACCAAACCAAAAAAAGGCATGAGGTTGCTTGGGAAGGCCAGAGCTTTGGTGACAGTAAGAGCCAAAGTGAAGACCTGGGTTTAGCCAGACCTAAGCAGTTTGCTTGAGCCTGAAGATTCGTTTATTTGCAGGGCTTTATGGCTACAGCATATTCTTCACTCATAGCACACATAACGGAGACCTGGAAGGACAAAAATACAACAGGTTAGAGCCGCTGGTGGTTTGTAAAATAACCACAAACCTCTGTTAACTGTTGCCGATAAAGGCAGCCTAAAAGAATCTGGTGTGTAATGCATTTGGGAATTGATTGTTTTCAACACCTGAAAACTGGTTTCTGAGAATTAAACTGCAGAAATGGTGTTTTCCTCATAGGAGAGTTTTCGAAATAGTCTCAAGCTTCTGAGTCTAAGAGCTGCTTCAAGGTGGGGCTTGGGCAGAAGGACTCATCAGCGACTTGGGGTAAGTTAGAACACGTCACTTCAACTTTTAAGGGATCAGTTTCCTCAGCTGTAAAATGAGAACTGGTCCCTTACAGCTCTAAATCTTGATACCTGAGACTAAATGTGGGCTAGAAGCCATCATCTTGATGCTTAAAGCATATTTTCTTCTAGTTCCTAAAACTTGTTAGATATACAAAGCTCCAACTTTGTATTTGGCAGCAATTATCAAGCTTTTAAATAGTTTCTTGGTAAAGCTGTACCTCAAATAGAGCATAGCAACAAACAATCAACTTGTTTCTAAATGGACTGAAGGAAAGTTATTTTCCAGAGACCCATTCAATTTTCAGGAAAAATAATAAAAATGCTGAGAAAAAAATTAAGCTTTATAACCACATCATTTCAAATTATACTTCAACACTTTTTCATCTCAGCACCCCAGGGCACAGTCTTCCTAAGCTACTGGGCTAAAAATTTTGTCCTCTGGTGGCTAACCTTTCTTCTAATGAAGAACATCCTCGTTTTAGCCAGAATTGTCAGATTCAGACCCTCAAGGTCACTGATGGGCCTAGAGGCCATTTCTGGGTAGGACCAGCATAAGCATGCCCTCACTGGCAGAACTAGGAGGAACTAGGATGACCTCCATGCAACAATTAAGACAGCTGAGAAGGACTTCAGTGGTGAGCTTCAGGTTACTAAGAATTAAAAACTTTTTAATACAAGTAAATCAAGAATATACCAACTCTTATAGTGTCAGTTTGTAGATAAGTGCCTTAAAAAAACCCCAATTAAAAAAAAAAACCTCACAAAAATAATACCTTATTATATCTTTACCTGCACGTCTTCACCTGCATTGTATTTTCCTTCAATTTCCTTGCCCAATTCACCTTCTGGAACCTTAAGATCCTCACGAACTTCACCAGTTTCTGTCAGCAGGGACAGGTAACCATCTTGTATGCAAATCAGCTTTAACAAAAAAGGTGGCACTTTCATTACTTCTGAGGGAAAGACCATCTCCCTCCTTCCTTTCCAGTTCTTAAAATTGTTAAGAAAAAGAGGTGAAAGCCACAAGCATGACCCAAGTTATCATTTGTAGTCTCCATATTACTGCTGGCAACTATAAATTTCAGCCTAGAGATTGGTTTCCACAAGAAACAGCTGAGCCAGCAGACTAACTTGATGGAGGCAGGCAGACACCAGTAAGAAGCCCAGCTCCTCTGACAGGGACAGAGAGAACAATCTACTCCAAAAAGCAGTGTATACGGTGCCATAGCAGGGCATGCTCACAAATAATGGTATGCTCTAAGCCACCTGCTCTTACCCTTTTGCAACAAAAAAACTAGCATTTTTTCAAAAGCAGGCCAAAGGTGTGGGGCTGGGTGTGGGGCTTTCCAGCACACCAGCCTTCAGAAGAGAACTACAACCGAGTGCTTGATACCTTGTACAGCTCCTGGAGGGACATGAAAAGCAAAGCTGGAACACTGCAGGCTGTCTGCAGGCCTCCTATTCAAGAATTTCAGGCCTCTCACGGCCGGGTGGCACAATGAACTGTGAAAGCACTGCTTGTGATTGGAGGAGAAAGGAAATCATGTTTGGGAGGTAGCAACATAATCTTTCTACCTTGACCAATAGCTCAGGGTGATAAGAGTATTTAATAAAAAAATGTAAAAGAAAACACCTGCCCCTACAAGAACCTCTTTTCCTTGATGCAATCTGAAGAACAGAACAACCAGGGAGAATTGTGGGGATCCAATTGAGGGCAGCGTGTCTCTGGCGGGAAGGGGCTGAAAGTCTGCAGTGCTGGGAGCCAGGATTGAGACCATCCTTACATGCCCTGCCTTCATTCTGAGCTCAGGCAGCCTGGCCATCTTCATCTGTTTGCTTAAGTACACTTCCGTATTAAAAAGTGCTATTTTCCATTGTGAACCATTAAATTGGTCATCTGAGCTATTAAATGAACTTTCAGATAAAAAATCAGTCTTGTGGGTTTGAGCCAGTTTTCCTGGAGCTTGATCAAAAGTAATACTGAACTAAAGAATACAGAGCTACATGACCAAACCTTGGAATACAGAAAGGTGACAGTGACTTCGGTGCCCTTTTTGACCACTGAGTCAACAGGAACTTTCCATTACAAAAAATGACTACACGTAACTTAAAGAAAATCACTTTTTCTCCACTTCTGCTCTGTTCCCCTTCCACGAGGATATCCTTAACCCTAAATGACTAGCTCACAAGTCATTAAGTTTCAAGGCCTAAACAAGACTAACCTGTAGTATAATTCAAAGGATCACAGTGATTAAAAACACAACTCTAACAAAGAAGTTTGTTAACACACAAAAAGCCCAGCACATGTAATAGCACAATGTAAAAATGACACAGCTGATTCTTAAATCTGTTTAGAATCAAGACACTACAACAGATGAAAATGGACCACAGGTAACTCTAATGGTAAGAGCGCAGAATGCTGGCTTGGACATGACTAGCTCACTAGGCTCATTCTCATATAAGAACTAAGATTCAGTTTAAATAACTTTTCCAAGGCCACAGGGACAATTCTTAGACTTGAACACAGTGATACATTTAATATAATTTTTACAATTTAGAAAATCCACAGCAATTAGCAATTCTCTTCCAAGCTAGCTCTGACTCCTAATGGAAGGTAGAAAAGCTACCTTCCATTAATCAATTAATTATATGTACCACCAAAGGGGGATTTCACAGAGCTAGACAAAAGAATAACACAATTCATTTTGGGGAAAAAAGCTCTAGAATCATGGAATATATTGGGGGGGTGTGTGTGAAAGAGGAATGAAGGGAGAATTAGCACTAACAGATGTCAAGCAATATCATAAAGCCAGAAATCAAGATCATACATCTTTCATATTTATGGGGTGGATTTTAAACCAAACAAGGAATATGGGTATTTATAAACAATAAAACAGATAATTTTGTTATGTGAAATTAAAAAGCTTTTGAAGAAATAGTATTAGCATATCTAGCATAAGGAAAAAATGGTGGACTGGGAAAAAAGTCTTTGCATCAAATATATATGACGAACAGGTTTGGTATCCAAGACATACAGTAGAAACATATATGTTTTTATATCTAAGAGAAAGATCAAATGCCATTTATTAATAAAGAAGTGGTCAAAGAACATGAACAAAAACTAGCACAATAAAAATAATGAACCATAAACAACATATGTATGTATATAAAAGGGTGTTCAACATTACTAATAAGAGAAATGCAAATCGAAACAACCCTTAAGTTTTACCTCACCTCCAACAAACTGATAAAGATAGTGAAACGATCAAATGTTTGAGGAGTTAAGGAAGCACAGATACACTAATGCATTGTTGATGGGGTCATGAACTGGTACAACCATTCCAGAAACCAGTTTAGAATTAGACAAATAAAATGACTAATGTTCATATCTGTTGACCTAGAGATCCCACAGCAGAATGAGGATGTCACTGACATAAAGGAAGGCTCCATCTACACCAAAATATTAATAGTATCACTTTGAAAGGATAGTAAAAAAACTGGAAAGAAACTAGTCCCACATCAACTGTGGAATGGATAAACTGCAGTTTCTGAATTAAGAGGATATTACTATGCTATAAGAAAGAATGAATGTGATAAATAGAGAGAACATGGAGAGACTTTTACAAACTGATCCAAAGTGAAGTAAGCAGAGTTAGAAAACAATACACAATGACTAACCCAACGTAAGTAGAGAGAACAGTAGCAAAATGACTGAAACCAGATTTTGTGAAATTATGATGACTGAATGTGTCCCTAAAGAGCGATGAGAGAAGACATCCTCTGCAGAGCTGGGGATCCATGGGTGTGGTACATGCTTATAGCAGACTGTTTCTAAATGCTGAATGATTCTGTGGGTTTTGTTAACTTCTTCCTTTTTTAAAAAAATTATGTTACAAGTAAAGGCTCCATGGGAAGGGTAGGGAAGATACTGAGAGCTATGTAAAAACAAAATCTATGAATAAAATCTATTTCTTAAAGACAAAATTCATAGCAACTAGCAATCCTAGATGGAATGATAATAAACATGAAATGATAATGGAAATGATAATAAAGGAGATGATAATAAACAAGAAGCTTAAATCTATTTTTCAATTTACCGACAAGGACAAATATTTCTCCTTCTGTGGAGAGTATAAAGATATAGTTAACTCAACAAATCCTCATGCAACAGCCATATGCAAAGGCCTCCATTAACGACCGAGGGAACATCAAGATACACAATACAATCCTCTAAAAAGGAAGTGTAGAATTTTATAGGCTTCCACAGGAGACATAGAAACAACAAGACTTCTCATTCCCAACCTCAGATTTTTAATGGAATGTATTACAAGGACTTAGCACCAGAATGGGTATAGAGTAACAGAGGGTAGGACCCTATGCTGCCCAACACAGCCCGTACTAAACTGCGGTTGCCCTCTGGTCTTTCTCCTCAGTGATCTGAGGATCTAGTGGCCTGGATTAAGGCTATTCATTCTCCTCTCCCCACTCAACTCTTGAGATAAATAAACAAGCAAATAATTGTTCCCTCCTAAACATCCACCCATCCTTCAAAGCTCAAGTCACCTCCTTGACAATGCCTTTCTTCTTCATTCCCCTATTCTTAGGCGAATTCTGCCTTACTCTTCACAGAGCGCTTTGCTTTGTTCCTAATACACCATCATGTAACACTTAATTATTGGGTATTAATATCATCTCTATCTGTGGCCATGCCTTATCTCCTCTTCTCCCCACTCCCTATGTGGCCCCTCCCACCTGACGGACCGTAAGCTTTGGAAGGGCAGGTAAGGAGCATGTGTAGCGTCACGTTCTGTCTCCCTAAACCAACCACAGCCCTCTCTTCTCACACCGCAGGAGCTCATAAATCTGTTGAGTTGAACTGATGAAATAAAAGCAAAATGTCTACACAATTGTCATCACCATTTAGGGATGAAACAGAGGGATGAATGACTAAATTTTGTTAAAGAAAATGAACTTTCTCCCACTTTTAGTGTTCTTTTCTAGATTATGTCCTTGTCACACTAAATATGCATGTGTGTATAATACCACCATGAAAAAATATAACAAGCAATTACATTCGAAGTGGAAGTCAATGAATTAACAATCTGAATTTAGATTTCCCTCTGTGAAATATAATCAGCACTTTTATTTCTAACTCCTTCATTGATATTCACAAATATGAAAGTGAAATAACATATATATATATATATATATATATATAGCTATGTGTGGTATTTAAACTCTCTAGGACAGCACAGGTTGAAAAAGAACAAATATGACTTGACCAAGTGTGCATCTTTTTAGTTCAGTTATATATGGCTCTTATTATTTCTCAAAAGAGCGAACACTATGACGAAGTATTAAAATTAAATGTGTAACTGGAAATGAAACCCAAGAGCAAAACTGTTCAAGTTGCCAGTCACAATACAGTCAATGAGTCAAAGGAGAAGATTCAAACTATACGATGTTGTTAAGCTCTTGTCTTCATTTCCTTTCACTCAATGACACTTTCTTTTTTTCAAAATAATCTTTTTATATAAAAAGGCAATATGAATAAAATACAATGATCTAGTCTTTACCATCTTTTAGGAAAATTTGTCAATTGTCTAACTTCTTCCTCTTTTAAGATTCAATTTTATTTTTTATTTTCAGTTTCAAGTTCTTTCCCCCTACCCTCCTTCCCCCACCCATGAAGAAGTCAACAATCGTAATGCTTATATATGAGGTCACACGCAACGTATTTTTGCATTAGTCATATTCCAAAAGAAAAAAATACTAAGAAAAAGGAACAAAGTATGCTTCCATCGGCTCCAAGTTAATCCGTTCTCTCTCTGGAGGTTGGATAGCATGTTTCATTGTGAGTCCTTCGGGATTGCTGGTGATGTTCACATTGGTCACAGTAGCAAAGTCTCGCTACAATATCAGTGTCACTGTATATACAATGTTTTAGTTCTGCTCGCTTCATTTTGCATCAATTCAAGAAGTCTTCCCAAGTTTTTCTGAAACTATCCTTTTCATTATTTCTAATAGCATCAGTATTCCATTCACATTCACATGCTTTAGCTGGCTCAGCTATTTCCCAAAAGTCTTCTCCTCTCAGTTTCTTTGCCACCACAAAAAGAGCTGCTATAAATATTTTCAGGGTCTTTGGGGACAATTTCCTCCAATGTTAAGTTTTATAAGGTTCTAAAGTTTTTTCATTTAAGTATTAAACACCTATTTGTGTTAATACATAACCCTGGCTGACATGAAACTTAGCTGAATGTGAGGCCAAGTTCTACTTGAAGATCTGCACTTGTGATTAGCCAACCAGATCAAAAATAAAGCTTCTCAAGTGCAGTGGAGGTACCTTGTCCTATGAAATCTGGAGGTTTTGTAGCAAGCACAAAGTAGTGGTTTCATTAACTTTATGGAACTTTGGACCCACACACTTCAACAAACCATTTCAAGAGCAATCATCATCACTTGTTCTGTACCTTACTAATGTTTTAAAATGACAATTCACATTTTTACAAAGTGAAAGTAATTTTAAAAATGTCACCATTAACTCTACTGCAGAAATATGAAAATCACTCTCTCTCCTTCCAGTATCTACAATGAATATTTTCCTTATATTTCCTTCTTCTTATTTAGAAGCAAGAGATGAATAAAAGCACTCTGGCTTATACAACTTGTAACAAACCATGTGTGTAATAAAGGGAAAAAATCTATTGAGAGGAAATTACTTACTTGATAATCATTTCTCTTGATATTTGGAACATCCATGTTGTGAGTGGAAGGGCAAATATCTTCGTACTTTTTGCCCGTAAAAATATCAATTCCAACCAAGTGAACCTAATGCATAAAGTAAGCGTGTTAAATTTTTGTCCAGTCCAATACCTAAATTACTTTAAGAGCAAAATATCAATTCTGTTTGAGATTTTCGTCTCTCAAAAACAAAATGTTATCTTTAAGAAAAAAATGAGACCCCACCCCCCAACACGGGCACATTAGATACTATCACAAAAATGCAACTGTCCTGGCACTCAAGGAGTTTTATGTTCCATCAGAGGATACAGTAAATACAAAAGAAATACAAGTTAATCTTGGAGAACCGGCACTGGCAGATGGGGGGTAGGGATGTGGGATAAAAGAAGGCCTCTGAGCTGAGCTGTGAAGCTTCAAAGATGGTGAAGGAGGAGATAAAAGTGGTCAAGGAGGCAGGGGGGCAGAGTGTGCAAAGGGCAGGGACAGGGACTATCAGGAGAAGCGCAGCAGGAAAGCCCACTAGGGTAGATCTCAGGAGTGCTGCAAAGAGTCACCCATGAGAAAGCTCAAAGGGCCGGTGGGCATCAGGTCCTCACAAGGTGAAGGGCAGCCTTGGTGCTTACACTAAGTAGGAAGTAACAAGGTCAGACTTAGGATTCAGGAAGATGACTTTCTGGGGGGCAGGGAGACCAATGAGGGTCCCAGATCTAGAGCCGAAAGGGTACTGGGAGACCCTCCTTTCAGAGATGAAGAACAGAGGCCCGGGTAAGTAAAAGCCGCTTGCCTGAGCTCATACAGATAGCATTCCTGTTTGTGCAGAGTGGTCTGCACACTGCTCTCGGAGGGCAGGGGCTGTTTTTTCCTTTCTTTGTATCCCCACCAGGGCTTAGCACAGCCTGAAATAGAGCAGCCGCTTAACCAAGCATCGCCATGGTCCACGCCAGGGTGTGAGCGCAGGTTCCTAACTCCAGCGAACTACCAGCGGCATGCCCGCAGCAGCCCGGTCTCAAGGACTGGCATTGCCGCACGTGGGTCCCAACCTCACGGACCCTCCGGCTCCGCGGGCAGGCGGGGTTCCGGGAGGCCCGGCTGGGGAGGAGGGGGCGGCCCGGGCTGGGCCGGGCGGCGGGCGGGCGCGGTCACCTTGGCGTGGCCGTGCTTGCCCGTCTTCGAAGTGGACATTTCCACGATCTTGCAGGGCCGGCCCTTGAGCACCACGAAGCCGTTCTTGCGCAGGGCCGAGCACTGCATCGGATACGTGCTGGAAGCCCCGGCGTCTCCGGTGGTGAAGTCGATCTCGTCGGCCATGGCGGGTCGGGGCGGTGGTCCTCCTGCGGCGGGATCTGGGCAGGGGGGAGGGGCGCTGGGGGGGGCTCCGCTCGGAAACTTTCCCATCGTGAGAATCGTGACCGGCCTCCCCGCCCCGGGCTCCACCTGCGCCCACCTGCCCCCTCCCCCCCGCCCGGGGCGCGCGCCGCTCCCCTCCCCCCCTCGCGGGGACGCGCATGCCCCCGATACGCCGGCCCTGGAGCGCGCGTCGCTCCCCACTCCCCCGCCGCTACCTGGCGCGAGGCTCCGGTCCTGGTCCCGGCCCCGGGGGGCGCGCGCCGCAGGGACCCTCCCCTGCCCCGAGATGCTCCGTCAGCGCCCCCCGCCCGAGTCCCCGCCGAACTCCCGGCGCTCACCTTCCAGCCAGCGGCGGAGGCTCTGCCCGCGCTCAAGGAGCCTGATCATCCACTGCGGCGGCAGCGGCGGCCGCGGATGCGAGGAGGCTTCAGCAGACGGGGCGGGGCCCGGCAAGCACTTTCCCCGCCCCCTCCCCCCAAGCCAGCCCTCTCTTCTACTCCCCCGCCCGCACATCACTCCCCCTTTCCCTGATAGGTCCTTGGCGCGTCGAAGGCACCGCCCTCTTAGGCCACCATTGGCTGAGGAGACTCCAGCCCCGCCCAGTCACGTGAAGAAAGCTTGGCAACCCCACGTGCCTTCAAACAGCCCATTTCCAGTCTGGGGGCCTTACACAGGCGGCCCCCGCAGGCTCAGGTGACTTCCTAGGCGGGACCCACCCGACTCCATCGAGATCCCGAGCCATGAGCTCTCCTCTCAGTTGGCTCCGCCATCCTGGTCTGTCAACTATTCCTCGAAGAAGCCACGCCCCCCGGAGGGGGTAGGGTTCGCGGCACGTGACGATGCGCGGCGGGGGGTCGGGAGGGGGCGGAGCGCCTGTTGCCATGGCAGCGGCGTGCACTGGTCTCCCTCTCTGCAGACAGCGTGTCCTGCCGCCTGGGAGATGGCCTCCCTCCCAAAACGGCCTCTTGTCCCACCTAAGGAAACCCCCGCTCTGTGACTCCCCGCCGTGGCCTTCGGCCCGCTCGGCCTCCCTGCCTCCAGACTCTCCCCACTAGTCCAGAGGAGCGATCCTCCTAAAGCGCACCTGGCGCCCCCCTCGTCCCCGCCACTCAGTAACCTCTAGGGGCCCCAATCGAGAGCCTGCCACAGCCTGGCCCCTCCCTCAGTCTGTCACACCTTACCTTGTACCTGGAGACCCCCGATGCCAGCCTCTCGGCTGTTTTCAAAAGCCCTCCCGCTGCCTGACCCTCCTACCTCCACCACCACCACCCCCTCCTTTCCCCTTCTCCTCCTTCCTCCTCGACGTTTCTGGTTCCAACTAAAATCCTTCTTTTTCCAATCCCCCATGGCTAGCTCGTTCCTTCTGTAGATGACCACCAGTTTATTTTACCCTTATTTGTTGGCATACTGTCTTCCTCACTAGATTGGGAACCCCTTGAGGGCAGGAACTGTAAAATTCTGCCTTCCTTCGGATCGATCCCCGGTGCTTAACATAGTTGCCTGTAGATGATTAGCAATCGTTTCCTGTGGCATGGCCCCCAGCAGTATCTTCTCCATCACCTTCTAGTTCCCAGTGAGGCATTGTCATTCCCCGTTAGGACATAAGCTCCATGTGTTACCCAGCTCTTAGTATCTGCCAGGCACAGTATAAGAGTTGAGGCTACAAAGAAAGGCACGACTCATCCCTGATCTCAAAGAGTTAACAGTTCAATGGGGTGTGGTGGGGCGACATCTCACAAGTAACTTTGTGTGCAAGATCCATGCAAGATACTTTGGAGGGAATCTCATAAAGAAGGCGCTCACCTAAGGGAACTCTGACTGACCTGCTTGTGTGTATTTATATCCCCAGCATTTAGCAAAAGGCTTGGCACATAGTTAATACATCAATATCTAGCTATGTTCTTCACGCCCCTCCCCCACCTGGCATTCCGTCTCTGACGTTTCCTCCTTGCCTTTGCCCAGGCTGGAATGCTCTTCCTCCTCAAATTTTTCTTGGGAACTCCTAGCTCCGTTCAAGGTTTAGAAGGCATCTAAGAAAGGCATCAATGCAGGCTTTTCTAAACATTAGGAGCATTTACCCTGAGAACAGGAAGTGGCCTTTCTAGTAAGACCTCAATGCAGAAGTTCCCTTCTACAATATACCTACCTATTTAGGCTCACTGCTTCTGGAGGAACTCTTATTCCATTGTTGGAGAGCTCTGACTACATGTTCTTCCTTATATTGACCCAATGTTTGTTGTCATATAACTTTCAACAACTGGTGCTAAAAAATTCTGTTTTCTGGAGCATCAAGGAAGAATTATCTTCTGTACCATAGTCCTTCAAATATTATAGGACATCCATCATGCCTCTCTCGTAGTTCACCTTTTCTTCTCCAGGCTAAACTTCACCACTTCCTTCAACTCTTTTTACTTGTTTCACTCTCTTAGTTAAGTGTTCCAAGGCAACGTCTCAGCCTCTTTGTGTTTCATTAGCTCATCTGTGAAAGAGTGGTAATCATGCCTGTAGTATCTAGCTCCCGGGTAATTGTGAGGATAAAATGAGATTGTGGATGTAACGTGCTTTGCAAACCTTAAAACAGAATGTATCAGTTATTGTTCTTTGTCCTTTCTTTTGAAGAGAATGGATGATATCATGAGGTGATGACTTGACTTGCAATAAACTGGAATTGAATGAGGCAGAATTGCACAAAGTCATGAGCCCGACTCTTTCTTTCAGAGCCATCAAAGTCCAATGGTGCAACAAAAGTCAGGATGACTGGCAATGACTCGGGATGCAATGGATGACCCTCCTGTCTTCAATGTCTGACCAAGCTCTAAGTTCTCCAAGTTCCAGATTCAGCCTCCTTCATGGCTGTTGGAAGAAATTGTACTCTTCCACTCATTCTGCCAGAGGAAGTCTTCACAAGCTTAGAGTAGACATGCCACAACTTACCAACAGGCTTGAGGCATGGTGGCTATTTTTAACCTGGTTTAGCATGTCTGCTGAGACAGTTTTACTGGGCTGTAGCTTCATGGAGCCACAGGAGAGTTGGGTGAGAGGTAGACACCAAAGGTGAATGAGAAGCCCTCATACTAGAGGTGCTAGTAGTCCCTGAACACCGAATACACCCCATGTCAGTTACTATGACTCATGAAGCTCACAGTCCGGTAGGGAAATATGATATATATTTTCCACATTGGTTCAGATGCTGGCTGCTCCTGAATTTAGGGTACACCACTAATTTAAGAGCTCTCAGAAAGAATAACTTACAGGTTATATTGGGAAAAATAATGTTGATTACATAGGCCACACCCAGTTTTTGTTCAGTTCAGATTTGCAGGGGTAAGGGTGGGGAGAGAAATGCAGCCTACAGTTAGACCAGTATGGTAACCATAATACGAAATAATACATGATGAGTAGATAAGAGAAGGGCTTTGTGAAGTCTGAGGTGGGGAGGGGATAGGCTTCATAGAGGAGATGGAATTTGAATTGGCCTTTAAAATGTGGATGGGATTTCCTTGGGCAGAGATGTGGAAGAAAGGGCAACACAGGCAGTGGGATTAGCCAAAGAAAGGCAGGGAGTTGAGGCCACATAGGCTGCATTTGGGAGATAAACAGTCCAGTTCAGCTGAAGTTATGGGGAAAGATGGGGCTGGTGCCAGATGGTGGAGGACCTTGGGTACCTGCAGCAAGGGAGTCTAAAGGCCACAGGGAACCATGGAAGGCCTTTGAGCAAGGGAGTAAATGATTGAATCTATGCAAAAGAAATGTTAATTTATTGCTCTATAATAATCATATAATTATATTAGGGATCACACATAGTTATATAGAGGATCCAGTGAGACATTATTAAAAAATGCATAGTGTCTGGTACATAATTGGTGCTATATATATATGCTTATTCCTTTGTCTTTCTTTTCTTTTCCTCAAATGACACTGCATTCTTGGCTATGCTTCATTCAGACAGTCCCCCCCCACTTCCCTCCTACATACTCTGCAGTGTATGGGGTATGTGGGGTATATAGAATGTTCAGGAGAAACAATCTCTGGTGTGAGGGCTTGCTGAGCTCTTTTCAGGACTGCTCATCAATGTGGCCACAACTAAGTAAAACCATCTTGGCTGATGGCCTAAACCAGGTTGAGGGTAACTGATAGGCCTCAAACACCGATGAGTTGGGGGATGTCTACCCCAAGCATGGGATGACTTCCCCCCAGCTACAATGGGCAGATAAGAACCATCTGTTCCAACAAGCAGAATGGTGGCTAAAGCAGACCCTGTGGAGCACATAGAGCTTGGTCAGGCATTGAAGATGCCAAGGTCATCCACTGCATCCCAGGTCATCACCAGTCATCCTGACTTTTGTCCTGCCACTAGACTTTGATGACTTTGGGTGCAAGAGGCTCATAACTATGCAGCTCTGCCTCACTTAAATGCAACTCAGGTCTAGGTCAAGACATCACACACATGATGCTATTAGTCCTCTTTGGAAATGAAGAACAAACAACAAGAAAGAGAAAGCCTAGACATGAGCCAAACCTGAGATTGTCCCCAGAGTTTTGTGGTGGGATGGGGATGTAATGAGCCAAAAAACAATGAAAGAAAAGCATGGGTTCTCTCTTTGGAAACAGGGTCCCCTAGGACTAAACCTAATTTCTCCTTCCTTTGATTGTGAGCTCCTTAAGTTCAGAGACAATATTTTGCCTTTCTTTGTGTCCCCAATGCCTAGCATAGTGCTTGGCTTATAGTTATCACTTAATAAATGCTTATTGTCTGACTCTGCTACACTCTTTAAAAATTGGCTACCCATTGCCTCCATTTCCTTTTCTCTTGTTCCTTAATCCTTTGTACTGTGGCCTTATCTCATGATATAACTAAAACTGCTGTCTTTGAAATAGGTTGTTTTCCATTCATGTTCAACTCTTTGTCACCCCATTTGGGATTTTCTTGGCAAAAATATTAGAGGATTTGCCATTTTCTTCTCCAGCTCATTTTACAGATGAGGAGACTGAGGCAAATGGGGTCAAGTGACTTGCCCAGGGTCACACAGATAGTGTCTGAGGCTAGATTTGAACTCAGGTCTTCCAGATTTCAGGCCTGGCACTCCTCTATCTACTTAACTTTGAAGTTTCCAAATTGCTAAATTTCCTCAGGCCTAATCATTCTTGACCCATCAGCTTCATTTGACACTGTTGAACCTGATCTCCATCCAGATACTCTGTCCTTTTTTAGTTTTTATAGTACTACTCCTGGCTCACCTACCTGTGACCACACCTTTTTAGTCTCTTTTGCTAGTTCATCATATTTTGTCCCCTATTCTTCCCCATGTTCCTCCAAGATTCTGTCTAAAGTCTTCTATGTCATTACTCTCACTTGGTAGCTTCATCATTTTCCATGGGTTTAATTATATTTCTGTGCACATCACTCCCAGATGTGCAGTCTGACTCTGCCTTCTGAGCTTCACCAGTTGCCTATTGGACATTTCAAATCAGGGTGTCCATTTGAATAATTAAAAACTCAAAATGTCCAAAACAGAGCATCATGTTTCTCCCGAAGCCCTACCCCCTCTTCCACTGGCATTTTTCTAGTCTTCCTAGTTTATAACCGCAGCATTATTTTCCAGTCTTCACTTCCTTTCATCTCATGTATTTGATCAGTTGCCAGATTTTACTGTTTCTACCTCCACAGTATCCCTCCGATGTCACCCTTTTTCTCTGGTCACAGTGACTACCTCAGCTCAGCCTTTCATCACCACTCTCTAGTGTTATTGCAATGGCCTCCTCATTGGACTCTGCCTCAAACCTCTCCCTGCTCTGATCCAACTTTCACATGATTGCCAAAGTGAATTTCCTTCAGTGCAGATTAGACCATCAACTCCTTACTGAACAAACTTCAGTAGCTACTTGTTGACTCCGGAATCAAGCAAAAACCGGAATTTTAAGCCCTTTATAACTTGACTCTAACCTACCTTTTCATCCTCATTGCACATTTATTTTCATACTTTATGTTCCTGCCAAACCCCACTTACTCCTTCACGTACCTCTCTGTGTCAAACGCTGTTTAGAAAAATTAAGGAAAATGAGGATTAATTAAGCCTTTAGATTTGGTTCTGTGTCCATAGAAGCCAGATGGAAAAGAAGTGAGAGTTGAGTGGAAGGGAAGACATTGAAGGCACATGTAAATGTGATAGACAGGGAGAGGAAAGCAATGAGAGCATTGTTTGTCAATACATCTTTGACAATGTGGAAGCCAAAACTGATCACAATGCTCCAAGAGTGGTCTGACAGATACAATTTTTAGGCCTCGAATGAAGGATTTTATCCCAATTAAATTCCATCTTCTTGGTTTCAATTCCAATATTCCAGTCTATTGAGTTCATCTTGTATGTGTAATCAGTCATCTATCCATTCGTTATCTTATCCAGTTTTGTACTTGATAAATATGCCATCTCTGTCTTCATCTAAGTCATGGTCATTAATAAAATATGAAACAGTGGCTTACATAGGATTTTAAGGTTTACAAAACACTTCAATTAAACTCATTTTAACAATGATTTATAACATTTCTACTCTGTGCCAGACACTGGGTTAGGCACAAGGGATAGATACAAAGACAAAAATAAGGATAGTCCTTATCCTCAGAGAGCTTACATTCTACAGGGAGGGAGAAGATGGGAAAGGGGAGCCACATTTACACAGATAAGCAAATGCAAAATATGTGCAAACTACATACAAAATCATTGTTTCCCATGGCCCAGCGTCCCCTCAGGCTCTTGGCTCCAATCCTGAGGGCTAACCCATCAATGACCCCATGATGAAGAGAATAAAAAATGGATTTGAAGCCAGAGGATCGATCTCTGGTGAGATCTCAACTCTGCCACTTCATTCCTATGTGTTGGGCAAATTGGAAACACTCTGACCTCAGTTTCCTCGTTTCGATAATGATGAGGGTGAATCACATGATTTCTAAGACCCCTTCTAGCCCTAAATCCTTGATCCTATGAGAGCAATTTTTGTTCTCTTTGGTTCTACCTGGAGTTCTAGGAAGTTTCCAAAATAAATCTTGGGTTTAGCTCAAATGTGGGTAAAAGGGGTCTCTAGCTTTGATAGCCCTCAGGGTAGAATATGAAAACCAGATATGGGATACCCTTTATTTCACCTCATAGAAAATTCACAAGGTATGAAGGACTCACACGGGCCTGTCAGCAAACACAAAAAGACAGAAAGTACTCATATACTGGGAGGGAACTAATCTTGGCTGTGTTTTAAGGGCAAACCTTGAAAAAGTCCCTCCCTAGGTTTGTTTTCTACCTTGGGCCCTGTTGATTTTCTTTCATTATTAGGATGTACTCAAGTATTACTTTACATAGTTGGGCAGGAGGGGTCATGTTTGAATCCCTAGCTTCTAGGGGAGATGAGACTGATAATATACCATGCTGGCCTCAGGAGTTAGGAAGAGCTGGGTTCAGGTCCTGCCTATGAACACACTGGATGTGTAAACCTGGACAAACCACTCAACTTTTCAGTGTTCTATCCATCTCTCTTTTTTCTGCTTAAATACAATATGCATAATACACATTTTTAGTTAATATATATAGTATTATAATATACATAACATAATATACATGTATATTGATACATATTATATATATGTTTCACACACACATATATTAGGTATGTTTAGGAAACGCTCTAAGACTAGAATTTTCAGCAGAGTAGGTATGGATTTGTATTGGTACATGGAGTTTTCTCACTAGAGTTCCTTAAACTGTTGAAATCACAGGTTCCATCCGAAGCTCATTATGAGTCAACAATGTGCTTATTATTTATATTTTTTTGCTAGGTGTTGTGTGATTTCCCTGGCATGGGGAAATCCTAGTAAGGAAACTCCCTCTATCAATGAAGGTTGGCACCTTCTCCTTCTCAAGCACTGAGAGGTTATAGGACATACTCAGGGTTCTCTGCAGCTTTTGTAAGTCAGAACTTGAAATCCAATCTTTCTGACTCAGGGACCTCCTTGCTGTTCACTCCTCCTTACCAGCTCTCAAACAATGTGTTGTGGCAGCCCCTGTCTCCCTCCTCAAAAGCCATCATAGACATTTGTGCACTGGGAGTACAAAGACGAAACATGGCACATTTGTATAATTTACATTCTACAGGGGACAGTTAAGTATGATTAAAAAGTAGTATAGATGGACATCAAGAGTGGTCCAGACAAAAGACTTCAAAAAACATTTGAGGGGGGAGAAAACATGTTCAGCTGGAGTGGGGAGTGGGAGTGAGAATCAGAGGTTCATGCAAATACACAGAGATAAGTGATAGTATGTTAAATTTAGGGACCAGCCAGCAATGTAATTTGGGAGGAACATAATGTACAAGAAGCAGAGTAAAGTGTGAAAAATCAGAAAAGGTGGTTGGAGCCAGACTGTGGAGGGTCTTGAATGTCAGGGTAAGGAATCTAAGCAACAGGAAGTCCCTGAAGATTTTTGTGCAGGGCAATGATATATTCAGTTGTGTGCATCTTTGGAGGATTGTATTGTAGCCAAGTGATGAATAGATTCGAAGAGGGAAAGACTAGAGGCATAATAGCCAGTTAAGAGATTATTGCATATGAGAAGAAGTGAAGGTCTGAAGTAGTAGGGTGCTGGGTACTATGAGTGGAGAGAAGAGGAAGGGGCCTAAAATTTTAAGGGGGAATCAATAGGACTTTACGATGGATTAGACATGAGAGTGAGAGAGTGGAAAGAGTAAAAAATATTGCCAAAATTGTGAAGTTGGGTGACTAAGAAGATGGTGCTATCATCACCAGGAACAGAGAAGTTGGAAGGAAGGACAGGTTGTGGGGGTAAGATGAACCCATTTTGGGACATGTTGAATGTGAAATATCAGTGAGTCATTTGGGTGGAGATACCCAGATTATTAGAGATAAGAAACTAATATTCAGAGAAGAGATTTCAGACTAGACCTATCATAGATTTGAGAGTCATCTATATGGAGATAATAAGAGAGAACAGATGAAATTACTGAGGAGGGAAACACTGGAGAGAATGTGTAGGACAGAACTTTGGGAAATACCAACATAGTGAATGGGAAGGGAGCAATGAGACAGTACAGAACACCGAGAAGGAATAGTTAGACAGGTGGTAAAGGAACAGGTAGATATGAAAACATAGTTGGCACACTTGACAAGTTTTGTCAGAATTTTCCTGCATTTGTTGGATCCTTTTTTTTTTTTTTTGCTTTCAGTTGTGCTAATTTCACCTTTGGTTTTAGTCATTTCTTCTTTGGGTTTATTTTGTTGATTTTTAAAATTTTTAAATTTGCTACTCTTTTCTTTTTGGTACTATAATTCTTCAGAGGTATAAATTTACTTCTCACAACTGCTTTAGCTACGACTCATTGATTCTGAATGGTGGGATTACTATTTTCATTATGCCTAATGTAAAATTTCAGATATTTCCATAATTTGGACCTTGACCCAAGCATTCTTTGGGAAAGAATTTTTTTATTTTTCATTCAAGTTGGCATGTGTTGATCAAATGTCTCTTATTCAAGTATATTTTTATTGTTATTTTATTTATAAGCACTAGGCAGTGCTTACTGTTGCTCACTACATTATTCTGGCAATTGTTATGTGTCTTAATTCAGTAGATTTACTCAATAAATACCCTGCTTTTTATAGTTATTAGAGAGTGAAACCTGCAGCTCTTAGTTCTGCCTTTCTCTAGGGGTGGCACTATTTTTCTAGGAGTCTTTGGATTTGTGTATCTGTCAATTAAATTTTAGTTAGGAGCCCCCACTCACTGGGTAATCACCTCTTGGTAACTATATTTCAGTGAGTAATAGCCATTGTGGTCTTGGCATACTGGAATTGGTTCCGGGTAAAATGGATACTAGGATGCCACACGTAGTGTTTTTAATATTAACAATAAGCAATGATTAAATAAATATTTCATAATAACAGGGACATAATACACAATTATAAACAATAAACATTTACTAAGTGACTAGAAACTGTTCACTCCTCTAGACCCTGCAAGTTGCTACAGACATTGTGATTAGGACTATAAAGTTATTGTTTACTAATCTCTCCATCTATTCATCAGAAATAATTTATTAAGTAATTATCACATTGTGCTGGTGCTGAGCATATAGGCACAAAAATGAACCAGTTTGTCTCCTTAAGAAATTTATATTCTATTGGAGAAGATGGCATGTACACATGGAAATACACAAATATATATATATACACACACAAAATAAATGCAATATACTTTTGGCAAGAAGGGACTAATAGCTTGAGGGATGAGAAAAGGCCTTTATATATGTAGAGGTTGATGGTTAACTTCATATTTGAATGAAACTAGGAATTCTAAGAAGTGGAGATGAGGAGGGAATGCCTGCTAGGCATGGATGACATAATATATCCCTTTGTGAAGAATAGCAAGAAAGCCTATCTGACTGTACCATGGAGTACATGAAACTGTGAAAGGGCTTCAAATGCCAAATAAGGCAAAAGTCAGTCACTGACTAGGGAAGTGACATAATCATACATATGCTTTAAATTTGGCAGCTGTGTGGAGGATGAATTGGAGAGCAGAGAACAATTAGTATACTCTTGAAGTAGCCTAGTCTGTAGGTGATGAGGACCTGAACTAGGGTGGTGTTTTTGTGAGTGGAAAAAAGGGAATAGACATGAGACATAGAGATAAAACTGACAAGACTTGACGACTGATTTGTATATGTGGAGTGAGAAGAGTGAGGAGTCCAGGAATACTACAAAGTTCTAAACCTGGGTAGGACTGGAAGGATAGTGGTGCCCCTAGACACCACTCAGAAGAGAGTGGATTTTGGGGTGAAAACACTGAGTTTTCCTTTGGACATCTTGAGTTACAGATACTTATGGTATATAGCTTTCAGAATTTTCATCAGTCAGTTGGTGACACCAAGTAGTGCTCGGTAGGACACTACCTTTCCATTTTGGGCTCTTCCCTTCTGGCCAAGAACCTCCTAAGCGTTCATACTATGAGGTGGGATTCCTGATGTCCAATAGAATCCAGCAGCATGGCAGGCAATGCCATTGAGGGCTGTGCTGAAATCTTGGGTCCAACCTTGAAACTTCTTTATTCATAGATCTCAATGATACTCTCCCTGACTTAATTGTCTAATAAGCAACATATTCCTACTCCTTCTTCCTCTCTTTATTCCAGGAACACAGAACCCATGGCTGCCAAGAACAACCTATCCTTCCCAACTAGGAGCGCGAAGGAAACAAGCTTCCCAACTCTACTTGTCCATCTCCTCCTTCCCACCCCCATCAATGTGGCCTACCCAATGTCCTTTTGCAGATCTGACCTTCCCCTCCACTGTGCATTCTGGAATTCCTGTTTCATAGTGAACAAACCACTTTTTATTCTACACCATTTCCCTTCTTGTTTCTTCAGTCTTCAGTATCTCACTGAGACTTGTCACTTTTCAGATATCACATTTTCCAAGACTGGCTGTAATTTCTCATCGTTATCAACTCACTGGTTAAACTAAGTCAGAATTTTCTTTGCTCCACCTTTCCCTGAGGGACTTAATACTTGTTGATTGATTAATTAAAACATACAGGGAAGTTACATGAGATAAGCAAAGGATAAAATGAATTAACATATATAAAATAAACCTTATGGTGCAAAATAAGTATTATGATGATGATGATAGTGATGGTGACTATAAAAGGCAAGGTGGTCTTGAATGTCTGGCAAAAATGTTTAAAGAATTCTCAGCCCTGTTCTAATGTTCTAATTTTTCTAATCATGAAACTAACCAGATCTCAGATCTTACTTGGAGACTGTTGAGGAAGTAAAAGATCCTAGACCTGAAAGGGACATCAGAAATCATCTAGTCCACCCTTCTTATGTTACATTTGATGAAACTGGGTCCCAGGGAGTTTGATGACTTGCTTAAGGTCACATAGGTAATAGATGTCAGAGGGAGGATGTAACCCCAGAATTTCCTTTTTCAGAACTAGGACTAGTTCCTTTGTTGCAGACAGTTTTAACTGGGAATTTTGGTTGTGATCTATACATTCAACAGCAGGTGGTGCTAGTGGCTTTCAAATATCAAATGCCAGATGTCTAAAGCTAACACTGGGGTTACAGATAAGGAGAATTCAGTGTCAGTGTGGGTTGAAAAACAAATACTCCTGGAACATAGAACCAATCTTATCAATCAATCAATTGTACAGTGAATTGATAAATCCAATTCTTGCCTATATGCTACATTTTATATTAAAATATACATTTTAACTTAAAGGATTAGATCATTATTTGAAACTTTTTGTGGTTAGGCCATCGTGAAACAAAGGTTGGACAATCACTCCAATACCAAGACTGACCCCTCACTCTGGAGAACCATCTCACAAGCGTGTTATAAGTTACCAAAGGGTTCTGAAAGGGGGGAGGAATGGCCTGGAAAGAGCACCATTTCCTGCTGATTTTAGATCATTGCCATCATCCTCCAGTCATCTCATGATACAGGAAATAAAATGAGTATCATAGACTGAGACAGAAACATCATTGTCTTAGATTCCACCCAGGGTGTAAGCCCGCCAAGATCTTTCTGGATCCTGACTGTTAGATGCCACAATAGCTCTCCCTCCCAGGTTTGGGTCATTTGCAAATTGTATAAAATTCAAATTCAAATCATCGATAAAAATGTTACATGACACAAGGTCATGCACAGCTCCCTGCGGCACTCCACTAGAGTGCTCCCTTTCCATTGACATCTGCCCATTAATGGCTGCTTTGGTGGGGGGTGGGGAAAGGAGGGAGAGAGTCAAGCCATTCCATTTGTTTCAGGCCTATGCCTCTTTGTCTTGTCTAAAAGAATGACATGGACTTTATCAACTGCTGCAATCTAGGTAAACTAAAGCTCCAGAATTCTCTTGATCTACCAATTTACTTTTAAAAAGGAAATGAAGTTAGTCTTGAAGATTCTGTTCTTGATAAAGTCATCCTTGCTTTTTTGTGATTGATCATGGCTCTGTTTTCTGGTAGAGTGGTTAGAGTGCTGGGCCTGAAGTCAGGAAGGCCTAAGTTCAAATCCAGCCAACTAGCTATGTGACCCTGGGGAGTCACTTAACCCTGTTTGCCTCAATTTCCTCCTCTGTAAAATGAGCTAGAGAAGGAAATGGCAAACCATTCTAGTATCTTTGCTGATCACAAAGAGTTGTACATGACTGAAACAATTGAACAGCAGCTGCTGCTTTTTCTTTAATAATGTTCTCAAGTTTCACCAGAGCTCAATTATACTTCCCTAGAGTCTGTAAGCTAGTCACTTCCCTTTTTTGAAAATCAAAACCAACATCTTCCTGGGATTCTGTGCTATCAGTGCCATTCTCTTGAATCTTTAAAATATCCCAGAGAGTGGCTCAGCATCATGCCATCTTTTATTACTATGAAATGTAGTTCATTTGATCTGTATGACTTGAGCTCCTCCATGGAAGGTAGGCCTTCTCTTCCTGGCTCTTCACTTTTCTTGAGTTTCATTTTCCTTAGAGCCTTCCTATCCAAGAATCAGTCTCTTTGACAGAGAAAAGAGAAGGGAAAGAAAACAATTTGTCTTTTTTCATCCATTGTCCTCATCCCATCTACCTCAGGCAGCGCATTTATTCATTCTTTATTGTTCCTCCCTCTCCCATATAACTGATCATGCTATCCTTTTTTCCCCTTAGCTTTCCTTATTAACTTCAGTGTATTGTCAGCTTTAGAATTCCCCAAGCTATTCTTGAAGGACTTTGTCATGGTCTTTTATTCATTGTTATCTATCCTTGCTTCCAGTGTCTATGTTACCATCATATTCTTGAAACATTTCTGTTATTAGATGGGATCCAAGGACAGTTAACTTAGTTTTTCTTAAAATGCAACTTTCTCTTTTCTTCTTTGTTGTAATTGTTTTTCTCTCTCTGTCCATGTCTGTGTTTCTTTATCTCTGTCTGTCGCTTTTAACTCAGAATTTCATTATTGAGAACTTCCCATTCCTCCTGGGCTGACCTATCTATCCTTTCCTCCAAAGTCTAAATAAAACTTCTCCCAGATTTGCTATGTGTGGCCTTTCTTTTACTTTCCCAAATTCTAAGAGAAACTGGTCACTTCCCCCCACCCTCACCCCTACCAACATTTCAGTTCCCTCCTTGCTGGTCAGAATAAATATAGAAGTTCCCCTCATTTCTTCTCTCATTTTCTAAATAATAAAGTTATTAAAACAAGCCAATAATTTATTAGCTACTCCAGGTTTTGGCAGAGAGAATGTTCCAGCAGATGTCTAGATAATTGAAATTCTCCCATCACTACTATATCTTGTCTCTGTGATTTGTTTGCTGAACAGGCCTGGTTATTCAGTAGATCTTTTCTTTCTCTTTTGGGTCACATTCTTCTTCCAATCTTCTTCATCATCATCACCATCACTATCATCTCCTCCTCTTCCTTTTTTTCTTCTCCTTTTCCTCCTCCTTAGGATCATAGATTTAAAGTTGGAAAGGACTTTAGAAATGTTTAACTAAACTTCCTTCTTTTTGTAAATGAGGAAAATGAGGTTCAGAGAGGTCATGTGATTTGTACAAGTACAATGAACAGTAGGAAGCAGAGCCTCAATTCTTACCCAGAGCCTCTGACCTCAAGCCTAGTGCTCTTCCCAAAAGATCATGATTTTCTGGGTTTCATTTTAACCAGTCTTAGAAATGTATCATGCTCTGTTTAGCAAGTCATTCTTTATTAACCTGGTTTACTAAAGGTATTTAGGATTTGTTGCTAAAAAGGCCATGATGATAGGTTTGATCCTCATATTACCTAAATAACTTTATGTAGAGGGAAATTGTCCCCTGGATTTCACATTGTCTGTCTTGATGATAGGCACAGAAATTATAAAGAGCGAATGGCACTTGTAGCAAGGGGTGCTGTTTATTTCTATATGGGTCTATTTAGATGTTACTCATAGGAAACAAGAATAGACATCTCTAGCATCTCGTTTCTCCCACTCCTTTCCAAGGGAGACTGATTCCTGCCAGGAGAGAAAGCAAGAGATTAGTACCAGAGGTTGGCCGCTCTGCTGTCATTAGGAGAGGGCTGTGTGTGTTCAGGGCTTGAATTATATCTGTATGCTCCTTTAAATATTATTAGTCTAGGGGATATCATTTTTAGGATCAAGCTGTAGCTTGGAGCTACAGATAATTAGGGGGGATGTTGATACTGCTAAATTAACACAGACTTGAATTTCATATATATCAAAAATAAGCTGTAAGTAATAGATTCAATACAGTCTTTTTTCTGACTTTGTATATGGACATGTTTCTGTTTATTGATGATTTTGTTGTTAATAGCAAAAAAATAGAATGACTGAAATAAGGAAACTGCTATTCCTAGAAGAACATATTCTATTTGAGAAGATAGATTCAAGATCCTATTTGTATACCAAGGACAGCATATCCATGTTATAAAAACAATTAGTTATTGTTCATTCATCTTACAGCCTGCTGAGTCTATAGTTATAAAGAAGCAATTTCTTCAAACAAGATTTTTACTCCAGGATTCTTCTTCTGTAGAAAATTCTATACTGAAGGTGACAAGTCTATGTCAATCAATCAATTAACAAGGATTTATTAATCACCAACTGTAGACAAACACCATTCTGAGCCCTTGGCCCTCCAGTACAAAAGTGAAACCATCCTTGCTCTGGGAGTGCTTACAATCTTTCTTGAACAGAGAACAAGCCACTTTATGCAAAACAGATAAAAGGAGATTTTGGAAGGTAGACACTAGGAACTGGGGGGTACCAGAAAAAGATTTCCCTAAAAGGTAGTGCTTGAGCTAAACCTTGAAGAAAACTTGGAGGCCTACGTGAGAAGGGAGCACATTCCAGATATGAGGCATGGTCAGTTGAAAAGCATGGAAACAGAATATAGAAAGCAACGTACAAGGAAGAACTTGAGTACTACTCATTTTACTAGACTACAATGTGAATGAAGGGAGGTAACGTCTAAGCAGGCTGCAGAGCGAGGTTTGAACCAGGTCATAAAGGACTTTAAATTTCAAAGAAGTTTGCCATAAAGTCATGAAATATTGAACAGGTATGCCCTTCCTCATACTAGGTGAAACAGCTTTGAAAGGGAAAATAAGTTCTAAGGAATGATGCTATGAGTGGAAGGCCAAAATTCATGATTTAAAAGTGTAAAAGATAGAGATCTGAGACTATAATGAGTTTCCAGAGTTGGGCCAAAAGAAACAATGGGAAGAGATAGGCTGGGCTAGATAAGAAGACCTGAGGTACAGAAGACAGGAAAGGCTAGGCTGGGTGGGGAGATTGAGGCACAGGAGAAACTGATCATTGGCACTGATTAGAGCTGAGTAGCTGGTGTAGATAGTGCTGTCTTGGACTGGATTGTTCTCAGATGGTTGACCCAAGAATGTCATAGCACAGTTCCATGACCTTAGGGTGTGTCTTATGATATATTTGCAATATTGATGGAAACATGTATTATATAGGGTGTGCCATATATGGTTAGGGTTGATTGACCCTTGACATGACTGAAGCAATTGAAGTTTATCTTTTGATTTGCTGCCTCTAAAAAGGTCCTTTATTGATTAGTCTTTTGCAGTTAGTTGCCAGTCCTGGAAAGTGAATTTATGAACTAACCATATGTATTCCACTAATATGGCTTCAGATACTATTCCTTCTAGGGGGATTTGCATTTTATAGAGGCCTCAAAGAAAACTTCAAGACTGAAAGACATTAATCTTTGAATAGTAGAATTTGAGAGAGCATACCCTGTTCTCCACCACCCTCCAGCAATGATATTCAAAGACTGAGGAAGTCCAACAATATTATGAATGTATGTAGCAATCAGAGTTCAGAGTAGGCAGGAGGTTAGACATCTAGGATGAAGGGTGGGGAATCAAGATATAGGAGTCAATTTAAAGCAAGAGTTCTTCACTCGGGGAAAGGGTATCTGTGGCTAGATTTCTGGGGCTTGGATGAGAAGATACTTTCTAATATTTCAATATAATTGTTTTCCTTTGTAATCTTATGAATTTTATGCATTTAAAAATATTGAGTCTATTTTGGCTGTTCAGTTGTTTTTCAGTTATGTCTGACTCTTTGTGACCCTATTTGGGATTTTCTTGGCAAAGATACTAGTGACTTGTCATTTCCTTTTCCAGCTCATTTTACAGACGAAGAAACTGAGGCAAACAGGATTAAATGACTTGTCAAGGTCACACAGTTAATAAGTGTCCGAGGCTGTATTTGAACTCAGGAAGATGAATCTTCTTAACTTCAGACCTGGTGCTTTATTCACTGTGCCACCTAGCTGCCCCGTAGGAGTCCATACAATTCACCATATTGACATAGGGATTTATGACCCAGAAAAGATTCAGAGTCTCTAGTTTCAAGCCTTGGAAATTAGCACACTTAGAGGCAAACCTTAGATTGAGGCACTGTCTTTCTGAGATAGAAGGCTCTTATATACTTACCTTAGTAGGGTGTGGTCTTAAGGGGTCTTGGTTTGGGCAGACCTGAGCTCTTAAGTACCAAGCAGAGAAGAGGTTACACTTATTTGGGGGTGGGAGATGAGAAAGAAGTGGGTGAAGGCAGGCTCTGGGAGCCCCCTTAGAATATATTTAAGCAGGCAGCCTTAATAGAGTTCTTATAGCTTACCGTTTCATCAATCTCTATGGGGATGGGCCCAAGTACAACAGCATGATACTACAGCTAAGACTTGATTAGTGTAAATAGTCAGTCCCCTGAAATGGTTGCATTACTTGAATTTGCACTGCATATTTCCATTGACTGGAACCAATTACCATATTTTACATAATTAAATGTTCAAATAGTGTAAATTAGAATGCAAGCAACAACTATAAGGATTCATTCTTTGTATTAATGTGGACCTAATTGATTCCCTTCTGTATAGGACTAGCTAAATTTTGTGTACCTTGTATAGATGTGTCATGACACATAAAATGGGTGCCAAACTTTTTCCATGATGAAATATTTTTTTCAAATAATCATCAAATTCCATTGTGTACTACAGCAGCTAGCAAACAACCACCATGGCTTAATAAGTTTATCATTACCAAAACAGGTGAATTATTGAACTACTTCTAGTATCACTGACTTTCAAAACTGGAAAAAAATGTGAGCAACAGAGATCAGATGTCATGTAGCAACTGGAGATAGCATGAGTCACTTTGATCAAAATCATTATGCCAGAAGGAAAACAACAAGAGGTATGGTGGGCAGCAGCAACAGCTGTAGATACTATCTAAAGATGGGACTTTCAATCACATTGGCAGAAGCTGCCAGTCACATAAAACCTTCCAACATTTATAATCCAGAAAAAATGATGTCGAAATAATCTTTGTGCATCTAAAATTTCAGTGATTATCATGAGATTTAGTCCCTTCCTCAGTTTGATAAATGATGGGAATTTACATAGATTACAGGCTGATTTTAAACCTTGGTAGAATCATGTGATAAGCTCAAAACTTGGCTACCATGAATACAAACACTTGACATAGTTTGGTTTTGTGGAGGCAGACCCATGTCCTGGGCATGAGTTGCTAGCCTCTAGAGTAGCCAAGGCAAATCTAATAATCAATTTTCTTTGGTTTGGGGGTTGATTTCAAGTGGGTTACCACTCACAAGGAAGGAAGAGAAGCCATGAAATTTTCTGCCTTTCTGGCCTCTAAGTAACAATGAAGACAAGCCCTAGGAAAGTAATGCAAATGTTTGTTTTACACAGATAGGTCTCAGTTTTCTTCTATCATCCTTTCTACCCACTTAGAAACCCACTTTTTTACCCACTTCTTACTCTTTTCTGCCTATCCATATTTTACTCAGCTAAAGTTCACCTGTCCAGGAACATCTTCTCTAATCAAGTCAAGCTGAAATAAGCTTAGTGTCTCCCATCTCAATTCTTGTATCAGTAATATCATATTCAGTTCCCTTAGCAATTCATAAAGGAGTGCCAGATGATACCTTTGAATTTTATCTTAAATTTTAAATTATTATTTTAATATTCACCAAGTCTGACTCTGATGCTTTAGAGTAGCAAGGTAGAGACCATGGAGTCTTGAAAAGGTTTGGTTCTACCATGTTGCAAAGGCTCCTGATGGAGTTCTGGTCATGGGCAGACTTTACTTTCTCACTATTATGAGCTAAGTATAGTAGATTTAATATCAGATGGCTGGTGATGAATTCTTTGTCCATTCATCAAGGGCATTCCTGATGAAGATTTGAGAAAGAAAGAGATAAGATTTTCCAAATAATCATAACATTCCAGATTCTCAGAGCTGGAAGGGACCTTAGAGGCCATCTTGTCCTACCTGAAGAATTCTCTCTGCATTTTACCTGATAAGATATCCTAGAACATCTGCTTGAAACTCTCCAGTGGCAGCCCATTCCACTTTTCAATAGCTCTCACTGTTAAAGTTTTTTCCCCCCAAAATCTAATTGAAAAGCCTTTCCATAAACAAAATTAACACATGAGAAGGAACCTGGTTGACTGAGAAAAAAATTTGCATCAAACACCTCTGATAAGGGTTTAATAATATCCAAGATATTTTGACAACATAAATATAAGACCAAAAGTCATTCCCCGATAGAGAAGTGGTCAAAGAATAACAACAAATAATTCTTTAAAAAACAATGTATGATACAAAGTGAAATGTACTGGATAGAAAGTAACAGCAGTATTGTAAGATGATCAGCTGTGAATGACTTAGCTCTTCTTAGCAATGCAATGATCCAAGTTAACTCTGAAGGACATAGGATGAAAAATGCTATCCATGTCCAGAGAAAGAACTGATGGTGTCTGAATACAGATTGAAGCAACTTTTTTTTTTTAATTTTCTTTATTCTTCATGAGTTTTTTTTGATCTATGTTTTCTGTCACAACATGACTATGCTGAATATGTTTTGCTTCAATTACTTGCCTTCTCAATAGATGGGGCTTGGAGAGAGAGGAAAGGAGAAAATTTAGAACTCAAAGTTTTAAAAATAAATGTTAAAAATTGTTTTTACATGTAACTGGGGAAAATTAAATACTAAATAAATACAAAAAAGTATGTCTGCAGTAATGAGATTACTGATTTGAGGATTGGTCATTTTGCTTAAAAAATCCAAAGTTCAAATTTAGACTGGGTTTAAACTAGTCATAAAGCTGTCAAAGTATACCATTGTAACTCTCTCCCATAGGCAATCCAATATATACTGTATCTTAGCCAATAGAACATTAGCTCCCTTAATAAAATTATTTCTTTTTTGTTTATATGTTGTGTACCTAATACATTGATTGGTACATAGTAGACACAATAAGTTCTTGGTGAATGTTGAATAAGTTAATCTGCATTTCATGGGAAAAATTAAAAGAAACATTTGTATTTTCAGTTCCAAATTTTCTCTCTCCTTTCGCTCCTCCTCCACCCATTGAAAAGCAAGAAATACAATATCAAATATATCTGTGATATCATGCAACAATGTATTTCCACATTAGCCATTGAACAAACACTTTTCAAAAAAAGAATTGCAGATCATTAACAAACATATTTGACAGTGGTCTCTCACAGATAATAAGAGAAATGCAAGTCAAAATAACTCAGATTTTACCTTAGGACCAAAAAATGGAAAATATGACAAAATGGGAAGAGTCTATGATGGGGATGTTGTGAAAAAACTGGCACACAAATACATTGTTAGAGGAGCTATGAGTCAATAGAAGCATTCTGGAAAACAATTTAAAATTATTCAAATAAAGTAAGTAAAATGCTCATACTCATTAACACTGAGATTCCATTACTAGCTATGCAAATACCCAAGTAGGTCAGTGACAAAAAGGAAGTACTTATATTCACCAGAATATTTCAATAAACACTTTTTCGTGGCATTAAAAAACTGGAAACAAAACAGATACTTATCAATTAAGGAATGGCTTAACAAATTGTGTTACATGAATGCCATGAAACACTACTGTGTGGTAAGAAGCAATGAGCATGATAAATACAGAGAAGTCTGGAATGACTTACGTAAATTGACACAAAGTGAAGTAGGCGGAGCCTGGAGGAAAATGCACAATAACGACAGCAATGTTACAACCATCATTGAACAATAGAAACTGAATGTTGTGAAGTTAGAGAGAACCAGCATGACTCCAAAGAAGAGGCAGGAGAAGCTGCCTCCCGTTTGTGCTCCTTTGTGGAAGTTGGTAGACAGCATGTGCACGTTAATCAATCAGACAATCAGGGAATTGCACAGGGGAGGCACAGAGCCAAAGTTCTGAAAGCCCGTCTAGTGAGGGAAGACTGTCCTCTGCTTGTTTTGCCTTTGAGAGTCATGGGACAGCTCCCTTTCATGATCATGAGGAATTAGAGTAGGACTTTAATGAAGAATTATACATAAAATTTGTATTTGTTAAGTATACATGATTTAAAATATATTTATCTGCTCAATTTCTTCTCGTTCTCTTCCAGACTTCTCACTATAACCTAGCCTGATTATAAACCTCGTCCAAAATTTAAAGTGTAAGACAATGAACACCTTTAAAATTTTTTATTGCATAAGATCTGCCTTGCAGGGTTTGGACTGGCCCAGAGCAGCTAGCTGTTCACAACTATCAACAAGGTTAATAAATAATAATAATAAAGGCAAGTTCAACAAATAGTTTTGTTTTGCTTTGTTTTTGAGGTGGGAAG
Organism: Notamacropus eugenii; assembly: GCF_028372415.1. Lineage (NCBI taxonomy): Eukaryota > Metazoa > Chordata > Mammalia > Diprotodontia > Macropodidae > Notamacropus > Notamacropus eugenii. The sequence goes on along the minus strand of NC_092877.1, from coordinate 353,251,912 downwards.
GAAAGTACTGGCAGTTTTTTTCCTTGACATTTTTGATGGACCCTAGTTCTTCCAGTATTTTCTCCTTTCCTTGTATAGGATGGGGTAAAATGGAAATGCCTGGACCTCTGAAAGATTTTTCTGCCCCATTGATTTCACTCTGTCATTTAGAAATCTTTCCAATGGATGAATGAAAACAAGAAGTAAAAAATTTCAACATCTTCTGAGATGTAGGTGTCTAGATAAAATCCCAAATTGATTACTTATGTATTTATCTATTACTGTAGGTGGACTCTGGGTTGTATTTTAAGAACACATGGATGAAATCATCTTACACTTTCATTTGTAGAATCTGGGGGAAATGTTGAAAGCATTCGCTTTGAATTATAGCTCCAGATAAGTGAACGAGCTTCCTGTCTTGCACTGACTTTCAAAAAATGAATGAATATTCCCACAACTCTTAGATTAAAATTGACTTCATGACAGATTTGGGAAACATTCTTCTCTATTTTACTGATATTGATTCATTTAAATTATTTGTTGCTTTAAAGAGTGAGCCTGACACTCAAAGACAGCTTTCCCCTCTGGGACTCTCTAAAGAGTATTTGCAATAAGATACTTTAAACTAGACAAAGAATCACGCTACATTTTGCCAGCATTGGGTAAAATAAATGTCTTTGGTGTGAAGTATCGAATATGTGCTTGGCTTCCTAGAGTTTCAGGTTTAGTTCAGACTACTGAGTGGGAGAATATAGGCTTTAGGCAGGGAATTGAATAGAATTTGATACAGACTGATCAAGCTGAAGGGAGTTTACAATTCTTGAAGAGTCCTTCGTGGATTTCAAAAAGTTAAGCTGAATATAAACCATCCTTACCCCACCCCTGATATAATTAAGCCCCTTGGCATATATTACAGAGGTAGGGATAGAGGTCTAAGTTTCATCTTGATTGGAAGAGAATTATTGGTATAATTACATTTTATATATCAGAGAAATATGTTTTATAATTTTTCCCCCAAGAGAAGCTCTCCTTTGTTAAAAACCAACATCCGGGCTATGTCAGAAAATACATGTGACATTCCGCACTTTGAATGCATCTCATCTCTGCAGTGAAGTGGGAGTCACGCTTCATTATGAGTCTTCGAAATCATGATGTCTGTTCCTCTGAGATTACTTCCCATTGACATCGTATGTATCTTGTATGTATGTGGTTGTTTGCACGTCCTCTCCCCTATTAGAAGGTAAGCAACGTGAGGGTTGTGTTTCTGCCTTTCTTTGTATCCCCGGTGCTTGGTATACAATAGGTGCTTGATAAATGCTTAATCACAATAATGATGATGAGGCCCCCTGCATTGATCACAGCTTCAGAATTGTATCACTTTACATTATGGTGGTTATCATGTACACTGTTTATCATTTCTGCTCATTTCCCTCTGCATTGGTTCATATAAGTAGTATTCCCAATTTAGCACTTCTGCTTCACTAGTTCCTATGAGGCAATACTATTCTATTCTATTCCATGAATATACCCCAGTTTCTTCATCTATTCCCCAACTGATGGGCATTCATTTTATTTCCAGTTCTTTGATACTGGCAAAGTCTATTTTTGTGCCTATGAGTCCTTTCCCTCTGTCATTGACCACCTTTTGCCTAAGAGTCCAACATTTCCTTTTTTATTTCTACTTCTGAGCATCACTGGAGGAGGTCCCACAACCATGGCTGTGTCCATTACAAATGTATGTTATCTCATCTCATTCACTCATTTTTGAAGTTATTCCAAATCTCTCTTTCAGCAAGGCCACTACATCATTCTTTTCTCTTTTTTGAGCAGAGACTCTCATCTCTTTCTTTACTATCTTATGCTCTGAGTTCCCTCTTCTATCCTACTACACACCTCTCTATATCATACCTCATTCTGTCCACCAAGAGAAGAAGTGGTGGGCCTTCTCTTGGCTAAAGTCCAAACCCCCTGCACTTGTGCTTTGGATTCTGTCTTCTTTGAATGATGGTGCAGTACAGCCCACACAGCTTTGTGCTTTCACTTTTCCCCATTTGAAAATTCATGCTCTCTTTTCATGCCCTGGGAATTAAATGGGAGTTTGTATGGCTATTCTGAGTTACTCATCAGAGAACCTTCTCTGTGTTTTGACAGAGACCTAACCTTCATTCTCTTAATTCTAGCAGCTGTGGAGTTTGGGGATGCAGTGGTTCATTAGTAGGCACCATGGACAGCTTTTCTACCTCCAGCTTGTAGTATAGCCTTTTTAGCATTAATTAAGAAGGATGGTACTAAAAGATTCTAACATACGAAAATAAAATCATAATCAGCTGGAATGTCAGATAAAGTAAGAAATTTATGTTAGGACTGATGAATCTCTGTCTTTTTTCTCTTTTGGTCCATACATCTGCAGATGACTCCTGCTGATAGAGATATACTTTGGTTTATTGAAAACTGGAAGTGAGCAAATAAGGAAAGTCATTTTTATGTATATATTTATTACTAGCTTACTAAAATTCATTAACTGGTGCAGCAATAACTTTGACTTCTAGAATTTTTTTTTGTAGATGCCACAATAGAGTGCCAGATTTCAAGTAAGGAAGACCTGGGTGCATATCCTACCCCAGAAACTTAATAGATGCCTGACTCTCAGTAAATCACTTCACCTCACTCAGCCTCAGTTTCTTTACCAGTATAGTGAGGATAATAGCACCTTTGTGAGGCTCAGATTTACATATATATGTAAATATATATATTATATATTACTTGCAAACCTTAAATGCCAGTAATTATTATTATTGTATGTTGTTATAATATAATTAAAATATGTTATGACATAATATATTATAATAATACAATGTATTTTAATTATTATAATTTATCATTCTTGTTATTAAAGTTTGCAAAATACTTTCCTTGCAACAACTCTGTGAGGTAGGCAGTGGAAATATTATAATTTCCATTTTATAAATGAGACACAGGTTCTGACAATTGAAGTGAATCGCTAAAGATCACACAGTTTAGGAAGCAACTGAGTCAGAATCTAAATTCCAATCTGCCAAGTTGCTTTCAAGGTGAGGCTAAAGTCCACAAGTATGACTTGAGGGAAATTTGAAAATATCTTGCTCCTAAGTCTGTATTTGAGCAGACAGGGCTTGAACGCTTTCAGATACTTCTCACATACAACAGGACAGGCTGAATGGTTTTCAGTTCAGTGGCATTAATAATACAACAACTCCAGGCCTCCTGCTGATAGGACATATTTCCAGGACCTATTAATTATGATATGTGATTAGCTCACCGCAGTCAGGCAGGAACACTCATCCAGTGCACATTAACTAAAGTACAACAACCACTTAGCTAGTGTGGACTGCTTAGTCTGTAGATTTGTCTTAATCATTAGTGAGTTAGTTAAACTGTAACATCAGTAAATATACCTAATGATCAATGGCGCTAGGAACAAACTCCAACTGGTGTACACTCTTAGAAGTCTGGAGACCAGAGGTTCTTATAGTCAAGTCTGATGGGAGATAATGCTGTTAATATGTAGCAGGTTTACACAGCCCTGTCATGGCCACGTCAATGGCATAGAACTGCCAAGTGTGGGATCAGGCCTTGGTTCTAAATCTTAAGAAAAAAAATGGAAGAAATCAGAATGGGCAATGAGGTAATAAAAACTGTCTCTCTTTGGAGAGGCTATGATGACATACTTGGAAAACTCTAGAGATTCAAGTAAAAAGTTAGTTGGAATGATTAGTAATTTTAGCAAAGTATTAGAGTAGCCCCCCAAATCATTAGCATTTCTATAGATCACCAGCAAAACCCTGCAAGAAGAGATTGTAAGTGATATTCTACTTGAAATAACTGTAGACAATATAAAATATCTAGGAGTGTACCTGCCAAGACAAATCCAGGAACTACGTGAATATAATTATAAAACATTTTTTATAAAGATAAAGTCAGATTTAAATAATTGGAGAAATATTAATTGTTCATGGGTGGACAGAGCCAATATAATAAAATGACAACTCTATGTAAACTAATCTACTTATTCAATATTATCCCAATTAACTTACCCAAATTATTTTATTAGGCTACAAAAATTATAAAATTCATTTGGAAGAACAGAAGGTCAAGAATATCAAAGCAATTAATGAAAAAATGTAAAGGAAGGAGGTTGATTTAGCTGTGTCAGATCTTAAACTATATTAAGAGACAGTGATTATCAAAACTATCTTGTACTGGCTAAGAAATGGGAAGGTGGATCAGTGGGACAGAGTAGACATACAATACACAGTAGATGATTATGATAACTTCATGTTTGACAAATGTAAAGATTTAAGCTTTTGGGATTAGAATACACTATTTGGTAAAAACTGTTGGGAAAACTGGAAAGCAATCTGGCAGAAATTGGGTATAGATCAGTATCTTACCCTATAAGATCAAAATGAATACATGACCTAGATATAAAGGGAGATATCAGAAGAAAACTAAAGAACATAGAACATATTACCTATCAGACTTATGGATAGGAGAATTAATGAATAAACAAGAGATAAGAGAGCATTTTGACATTTGAAATGGATAATTTTGATTATGTTAAATTATAAAGATTTTCTACAAATAAAACCAATGTAGTCAAGATGAGAAGGAAAGTATAAAATTAGGGAAATATTTTATAGACAGTTACTCTGATAATGGGTTCATATCTTAAATATAAAGAGAACTTTGTCAAATTTATGAGAATATGAGTCATTCCTCACTTGATAAATGGTTAAAGGATGTGAGCAGCCAGGTTTTTTTGATGAAGAAATCAAAACTATATATAGTCACATGAAAAATGCTCTAAATCATTATTGATTAGAAAAATGCAAATTAAAAGAACTTTGAGATATCATCATACTCCTATCAGATTGACTAAAATGACAGGAGGAGAAAGTGGCAGATGTTGAAGGAAATGTGGAAAAATTGGGACATTAATACGTTGTTGGTGGAACTGTGAACTGATTCAGCCATTTTGGAGAGCAATCTGGAATTAGGTCCGAAGAGTTATAAAACTGTGTACGTCCTTTGACCCGACAGAACTACTACTTATTAGATCCATTTCCCAAGAGGATCAGGGAAAAAGGAAAGGAACTTATTTGTCCTAAAATACTTATAGCAAATCTCTTTGTGGCAGCAAAGAACTCAAAACTGAGGGGATGCCCATCGATTGGGGAACAACTGAACAAGTTGTGGTATGTGATTGTGATGGAACATTCCTGTGCTGTAAGAAATGATGAGCTGGTTGGTTTTAGACAAACATGGAAAGATTGACATGAATGAAAAGTGAAGTGGTAGAACCAATAGAACATTTTATACAGTAACAGAAACATTGTTTGGAGATGATTAGGAAGGAATTAGTTCTTCTGAACCTATAAAGGCTCAAGGACGCTACAAAGGATTTGTCAAGGAAGATGCTATCTACCTCCAGAGAAAGAACTGAGAAATAGAAGCATGTACATATATTTATAAATCTACATCAAGAACGTTGTCTGGTTCAGAATAAGGAGGGAGGAGACAGTTTAGAACTTAAAATGTAACCAAAAAATTAAAACTTTAAAAAAGAACCTACATTTAGTTTCACAATGGAGTCCTTAAATATGTTATCAAAGACTTACAAGCTTTGCAATCTATTCAAAGATCTGTTAAACACGTCAAGACAACAGGTTATGGCCTGTGGATAGATTTTAGGATACTTGTGAATCTGAATGGGGAAAAAATACAGCTTAATTTTCACCGACCTCTAACTGAAAATTAGCATTGTCTTCAGCTGTTTAAAAACATTCTTCTGATGAGTCCATAGGCTTCATCAGACTCTGCCAAAAGGGATGTAACACCCCAAAGTGGAGAACTTCTATCCAGACAGACCCCTTGGATTCTCCCATTGCTTACTTTTCTTTTCTATTTCACTGATTATTAGTAGCTGCATAAGGATAACAATAGGAAAAGATGCCCAAATAAACCATGGTGGCTTCATGTGGTCAGTTCTGGAAAGAAGGTTTTTGAAGGTTGGAAGTAACAACATAAATAGAGTCTCAGGGGTAAATACAACTTTCAGTTATCAATATCTAACGTATTCCATTGACTCAATGAATGAAGATTTGACTGTATAGAGACAGGACCATGTCTTGGAATTAAGAAGAACCTAGGTCTTTCAGACTTTGAAACTTAACAGCTGTGTGACTCTGGGTCAGTTCTCCATTCCTAAAATGATGATAATTTATTTCTTAGTATCTACTTTCAAAGTTTTTATGAGGATTATGTAATAAAGCCTTTAAAGGTACTGAATAAATTGTCTTTCCCCCCAAATTCTCTCCTCTTTTCTGCTTTCTTATTACCGTTGAGAGCACCACCATCTTCCCAGTCACCAGTCACCCAGGATCACAACCTTGTTGTTATCCTCAACCTCTAAGTCTCATTTGCTCTATATATTCTCCAAATCTTATAGTTTCTGCCTTTACATCTCCTAGATACATTGTCTTCTCTCTACTAAATAGTTACTAACCTTATTTAGTCTCTCATTGACTTCTGCCTAGATTACAGCAATAGCCTTCTAAATGGTTTCCTTGCCTCTCTCTCTTATCCAATCCACCCCAGAGTAAGCTGTCAAAATGATTTTTCTAAAATGTAGCTCTGACCATGTCATCAACCCCCTCCTCCATCCCCAACTCCAAAAACATATTATTACACCCAAGATCAAATGTGAAGGCTTCTATTTGGTCGAATCTTCTAATCTGCCCCCTTCCTAACTTTTTAGTCTTCTTACCCCATACTCACTTCATCCAGCTATTTGGGCATACTTTCTATTTCTAGAGAAAATGATATGTAAACAAGAGATCTTATGAAAGCAGATTTGATGGAACTTGGCAATTTACTGGATGTGAGGGGTGAGGAGAGTGAAGTATAACATGTAGATCTTAAACCTGTTTGACTGGGAGGATGGTGGTGCCTTTGACAGTAATAGGGAAGAGCAGGGAGCACTTATGAAATATCTACTACATGCCAAGCACTGTGCTAAACTGTGGAAGTTTTGTTTTTGACATTTTAAATTTGAGATGCATATGGAATATCTACTTTGACATGTCCAAGAGGCAGCTGGAGATATGTGACTGGACTTCAGCAGAGGTCTGGGAATCGTCTGCATAAAGATGGTAAATGCACTCATAAGAACAGATAAGATCACCACTTGAGATCATAGGAAGTGAAAAGAGGAGGGTTCCTAAGCCAAAGCTTGGGGGGCACTCATGGTTAGTGAGTGTGACATGGATGAAAAAATCATCAAATGAGATTATGAAGTGGTCAGGAAGCTAGAAACTGGAGAAAGGAGCACCGTAAAAACTCCAGAAAAGGGACTATAAAGGAGAAGCTGATCAATAATGCCAAATATGACAGACAAGTCAAGAAGGATGAGAACTGAGAAAAAGCCATTAGATTTGGCAATTAACAGAAAATTGGTAACTTGGGAGAGAGCAGTTTCAGTTGAATGATTAGGTCAGAAATCAGATTATAGGGAGTTTAGAAAAGAGTGAAAGGAGATAAAGTGAGACAACTTTCTTAAGAACGTTAGCCCAGGAGACAGCTGAGTGGCACAGTGACTAGAGGATCAGCCCTGGAGTCAGAAGGACCTGAATCCAAATCTGACCTCAGACACTTGACACTTACTAGCTGTGTGACTAGCAAGTCACTTAACCCAAATTGCCTTGTGAAAAAACAGAACTTTAGCCCCAAGCAGGCAGATTTCAGAAAAACCTAGAAAGACTTACATGAACTGATGCTGAGTAAAGAGAGCAGAACTAGGGGAACATTGTACATAGTAACAGTAATATTATCTAATGATCAGCTATGGTTGACTTAGCTTTGCTCAAGAATACAATGATTGAAGACAATTCCAAAAAATTCATGATGGAAAATGCTATCCAGTGAAAGAACTGATGGAGCCTGAATGTAGATCAAACCATATTATTTTAACTTTTTAGTTTTTTCAGTAGCTTTTCCCTTTTATTTTGATTCTTTTGTCACAACATGACTAATGTAGAAATATGTTTTACATGATTGCACATATGTAACCTATATCAGATAGTCTGATGTCTTGGGGAGGGAGTAGGAGAGGGAGGGAGAAAAATGAGAAATTCAAAATCTTTAAAAAAATGAATGTTAAAAATTGTTTTTACATGTAATTGGAAAAAATGCTATTAAATTGAAAAAACTGAACTTTAGTTCCCAAAGGGAGACAAGATATAAGACAACAGCGAGGGAGGTACAATCAGGTGAGGCTTTTTTAAGATGGGGAGACTTGGGCATATTTGTAGGTATCAGGGAATGAAACAGCAGATTGAAAGAGATCAAAGGTAAGAGAGTGGGGATGAGTGGAAATCCGAGAGAAGCTGAATGGGACCAGGACCTCGGGGGCATGAGAAGAAAGCTAGTTGTGTCACAAAGAGCAATCTCTTCATTTGAGATTGATGTAAAGGAAGCAAAGTCCTCAGCCAGTGAAGTCAAGAGAAAGAACACGGTTATCCTTGAGAAGGTACGAGAAAGTAGGGAGTGGGGCAGGTGATGGGTTAGGCAGGAGCAGCATGATTGCTTTATTGCAGTGAGGATCTAGCTGAAATTAGATAACATAATAAATTTGTAGTAGACCTAGTCAACACAGTTTTCTGCAGCTCCAGTTAGTAGCATGTGAATAGGGAAGGAAACAGATTGTGGGAATAAAGGGTTAGAGTTTGACAAAGCATGATTGACAATAGGACAATGGGGCAAAACATTTGAGGAGACAGGATAGTGTAGCGTTGAAGAGGTTCATAAAGGAAAACAGTGAATGGAGGATCGTGGAACCAGTGAAAGGGTTATGGTTTGGAAATGAATTAAGGGGTTGGGGGACTGGAGATCACCGTGAAGACAAAAACAGAGTTGGGGCTATAAAACATAGGTAAATGAAATAATAAAAGTTTATGATCAGATAAAGAAATTTAGGAACTTGTGAATATGGAAGTGGAACATGTCTGTGAGAAGAGAGCAGAAAGGAGTTTAGAAAGGTACACAGCAAGCAGAATAGTTATGGTAGAATTATGTTAAATTTAACGTAATTGAGCTTTATATGACTATTCTGCACACAGCTAAGGGAGAGTGAAGAAATGCATCATGAACATTGAGTAGACTGAGGAACTGGGAAAGTAGCCTATTGAAGGAGCATTGTGATGTCTGCTGAAGTCTCCCAGTGTGAGGGCAGGAGTTGGGGGTGAGAGATAGACTATTAGCAAGGCACTGAACTCATTGAAGAAGAAAGAGGAAAATCCTCGTGGTTAGCTAGATAACTCTCAGGGAAGATCACAGTTTCATTTGTTTCTGTTCATCTTTGCATTTTGAAATGTTTAATTTTGATGTTTGTTAAGTTGATAATTAAAAAAATTAAAGCAAAAGAGCAGTAAGTGAAAAGTGAGGGCAATGGATGTAAACTTTTTTTCTTTTAAAGGAGTCTGTTAAAGAAAAAAGAGCCATAAGACAATAATTTCAGGAGAGGGGATGATAAGGTTAAATGAGGGTGATTGAGTTTGTTTATAGATAGCACAGAAGTAACGAACACAAGGAGAAACTGGATATTACACGCACACACATACACACACATAGTGAAACACAGAGAAAGTGAGAGAAAGTGTTGTAGGTAGAGACAGAGAGAAGATGATTTGGGGGACAATTTATAGGGGATGTGGGATTTGAAAATATGTGTTCGAGATATCGACTTTGGCAAGGAGAAGGCAAGTTTCATCAGGGATTGGAGTAAAGCAGGAGAGAATAGGGGATAATATCAAGTGGTTTTGAGAGGCAGAGAAGGGGAAAAGAAGCTGCTGCTTAATGGTTTCTTCTTCTTCAGTAAAGTATGAAGCTAGGTCCTCAGCTGAGAAGATGGGGACACAGTGTTATGAGGTGTGATGCCCACACTACCATTCTATGACACCCTCACATTCCTCTCTAATTGATTCCCCTTCCTCTGTCCTTGGTCCCGAAGTAGTTCATTGTGGATTATTTGGAGTATGGAGTCAGAAGCAGTGCAAAAAGATTATAGTAAATCAAGGTGAGAACTAGTTGAGGGAAGGTCAGCAGCCCTGACCTTCTAGTCTACGACACCCATGGATGTGCAATGAGGGACACTTTTTGGATATTACTTTTTGTAGAGACATTTTTAATGGCAGAAACTTCCACTCCTGGTAGCACTTAAGCATTTATTTTTTGCTATTCTCCATATGTTACCATGAAGGTTCAAAGCCTTCAGTGGACAATAAGAAACAGATGGCTTAATTTCATTCTTGCTTAGGGCACACACATGCCTTGGCTTAACTCTTTTCACCCTGTTCTTTAAAAAATAATTGTTGGTTTTTATTCTGAACTTAACAAACTTCAAATATAGTGGGCATTTCCACATGCAGAGTAGAACAGAAAAAGAGGATTATACATGAAAACTATGGACCTATATTATGTAATCTTGCTTTATTCTTTATGTAATACATTTCTTCTGCCACTTTCAAGGATGATTTACTTGTCTGTGCTTTTTTCCCCCAGGATTTTTTTCTGTTCTCTGCATTCTCTTTTAAATGTGCCTTAATAACCTTTAATTTTTAATTTTTTTTTTGGCAGCAACATGATACAGTGGATAGTGCTTTAGACTTGGAAGCAAGAAGATGTAAGTCAAGAAATCTAGAATCAGGAAGACCTGAATTCAAACCGTGTCTCAGACTGTTGCTAGCTCTGGGATCTTGGGCAAGTCCCTTAACTTTTTCCCAAGTCTCACTTTCTTCTGTTGTATAATAGGGATAATAATAACACCTACCTCCCGGAGTGATTATGAAGATAAATGAGATAATGATTATAAAGTATTTTGAAAATCTTAAAGCACTGTTAGATATTAGCTATTATTATTCTTTCCCACTCAATGGGGGTGGGCAAGAGGGAGAAGAAGGGATAGGGAAATGGTAGCAAAATGAATGAACAAAAGCTTTTATTAAGTACTTACTATATGAAAAGTACTATGCTAATCACTGGGGATACAAACAGACAAGGAAGATAGTCCCTGCTCTCAAGGAGCTAACATTCTAATGGGAGAGACAACATAGATGGAAAGTTTTGGGTGCAAGTCAGATGGAAAGGCCCTATGGTCCTTAGGGTGTAGTGACAAAGCAGATGATAATTCTGCTTCCTAATGTCATTTCCACTGATAACACTGAGCAGCTTTTTATGTTGAAACATTTGACAGAGCCAAGGACTTGCTGGCAAGAACTTTCTTTTCTGGGTCTACTAAGCCCTCATAAACAATACATAAAGTCTAGGAAAAAATCCCACATTGGTTGGGTCTGAAAATATATATCTCATTTGAGCATATTTGTCTAAATCAAATACCTCCAGTTGCCAGCTCCCACACATGAGGACTAGTTTTATGAATATAAAGAGAAGTCTTTCTTGGTGTAATGTGAAGAATTCTGGGAAATCTTTTATCCCATTGTCAAAGCCATGGTCACCCTTTTGCCCCTCAGGATTTCCTTAGAGTCTATATTTCCACAAATAAAAATAAATTTCTTTAGGTTAAAGATTTTGTTCTTTCTTCAGGTATCCTGACCTAAAATTATTCTTCCCTAAGGGAAATGCATTCAGTTTTAGTGTAAATTTAGTTGATTCAGATTGATTTCTTTCTTAGTAGGATAGAGGCATGAGAGCCCTGGACACATGCTTGAGAGTAAAGTCAGAATGCACATGGTACTATGGACGGTGAATTGGGGAGGGGGAGGCACCAAAGGTAAACCTCATAATTTTGCTGATGGTTAATTCTGTTTTATACTTACTCTTGAACAAGAAAAAGTTAATTTAAAAGAGGTATAGTATCTAAGATTAGGGAGATGATAAGTATCCATCACTATGCTTCAGCTGCCTCCTTCCCACCCCTCCAGGATCCTTCTTCCTCCATTTTGAGGAACTGTCCATCTCAGCATTCCTTCATTCTTTTCCTAGTCATACTCTTGATCCTGTGGACTTCTCCACCATGACCTTATGTAGTTACCTTCCCTTCCTGCTTCTTCCTTTTCGACTCTCTCATGTTCCATCTCCCCACATTGCAATGTAAGCTCCTTCAGGTAGTGAATGTCTTTCTTTTTGTTTGTGTTTGTATCAACAGCATTTAGCACAGTGCCTGGCATATTGTAAATACTCAACAAATGCTTCATTGTCCTGTTAACCATATTCCTGGAAGGAGGGCAAAATCTCGAATCCAAAGAAATGGGTCTTTAATGGTAGAAGTTTAGACTCCATGGAATTGCTGGGGGTGGGGAAAGGTGAGAGACGGCTTCAAGATTTGCTGGCCAAACCACATTTGAAGATCTATGTTCTGTTCTAGGCACCACAGTTTAGAACATTGCTAAGCTGTAGTGAAGTGTCACGGTGGCTACAGTGCCAGGGCTGCAGTCAGGAAAACCTGTGTTCAAATCCAGCCTGAGACACTTGCTAGTTGTGTGACCTTGGACAGGTAACTTAACCCTTTTTGCCTCAGTTTCCTCCTCTGTACAATGAGCTGGAGAAGGAAATGGCAAACCGCTCCAGTATTTTTGCCAAGAAAACCTCAAATGGGTGGGGGTCACAAAGAGTTGGACACTATTGAAATTACTCGAACAACCACAAGAAGCTGGAGACCATCCATAGAAGATTGCCCAGGTTGGTAAAAGACCTTTAGATGATGTGAGAATTGATTGAAAGAAATGGGAATCATTTTGTTAGGAGTTAGGAGACCAGGATAGCTGTCTTCAAGTATTTTGAGGGCTCTTAAGCAAAATAGAAATATGTTTGATTTTCCCTGGGGAATGGAACCAGGAACAGCAGGGTAGAAGTTGAAGAAAGAAGTTGAAAGATTTAGGGCTGAGGTCAGGAAGAGCTATCCAGAAATGGAATGTGCTGCTAGGGGAGGTAGTGAGCTTCTTCTCAGCAGAGGTCCTTAAAGCACAGGTTAGAGTTAAGGCCCACATGAGTGGGGTTAGGATCATGTTCACATGTAGCTTGGACCAAATGCTATTTAAGGTTCTGTTGAAAACTACAAATGGCCAGCTTACAAGATGCCACATGCCAAGACCAGTTAGGAAAAAAACAAGGTGAATGACTGTGTTTACTTGAATATTTCCTCTTTTTAAAAAATTTTAAATGTTTACTTATTAATTTTTAGTGTTCAACATTCCTTTCCACAAAATTTTGAGTTCCAAATTTTCTCCCCATCTCTCTCCTCTCCCACCCCATAACATCTTGCATTCTGATTACCCCTTTCCCTCCATATGCCATCCCTTCTATCACACCCCTCCCTTCCCATATCCTCATCTTCTCTCTTTTCTTGTAGAGCAAAATAGATTTCTACACCCCATTACATGTATTTATTATTTTCTTGTTGTATGCAAAAACATTTCTCAGCATTCGTTCCTAATACTTTGAACTCCACCTTCTCTCCTCCCTACCCATCCCCACTGAGAAGGCCAGCAATTCAGGCTATATATGTGCAAAAGACTTCTATAATAGTCATGTTGTGTAAGACTAACTGTATTTCCCTCCATCCTATCCTGTCCCCCATTTATTCTATTCTCTCTTTTGACCTTGCCCCTCCCCATAAGTGTTTACTTCTAATTACTCCCTCTACCCATTTGCCCTCCCTTCTACCATCCTCCTCATCCCAATTGCCCCCTTCTCCCTTATTTTCCTGTAGTGTAAGATAGATTTTCATACCAAATTGAGTGAGCATGTTATTCCCTCCTTAAGCCAAATGTGAAGGGAGTAAGCTTCACTTTTTCTCTCTCACCTCCTCCCTTTTCTCCTCCATTGAATAACCTTATTCTTGACTCTTTCATGAGAGATAATTTGCCCCATTCCATTTCTCCCTTTCTCCTACCAATATATTCCCCTCCCACCCCTTAATTTTTATTTTTTTGGATATCATTCCATCTTAATCAACTCACCCTGTGCTCTCTGTCTATATGTGTGTGTGTATGTGTGTGTGTGTGTGTAATCCCTCCAACTACCCAAATACTAAGAAAACTCTCAAGAGTTTTTCAATGAGATATTTCACATTATCTTCCATTTTTTCATTCTTTTGGTTTGTTTTGTAATTTCTTGGTTTCTCATAAAGTCATTAGCTTCCATCTGCTCTGTTCTAATTTTTAAAGAACTATTTTCTTCAGTGAGCTTTTGAACCTCCTTTTCTATTTGTCTAATTCTGCTCTTTAAAGCATTCTTCTTCTCATTGGCTTTTGGGCCTCTTTTGCCATTTGAGGTATTTTTTAAGGTGTTAATTTCTTCAGCATTTTTTGGGTCTCCTTTCACAAACTGTTGACTTGCTTTTCATGGTTTTCTTGCATCACTCTCATTTCTCTTCCCAATTTTTCCTCCACCTCTCTTACTTGATTTTCAAAATCCTTTTTGAGCTCTTTCATGGCCTGAGACCATCGCATATTTATTTTGTAGGCTTTGCATGCAGAACCCTTGACTTTTAGGTCTTCCTCTGAAGACCTAAATTGTTCCTACTCATCCAAAAGGATGGAAGAAAATACCTGCTCACCAAGAAAGTAAACTTATATTGTTTTATTCTTTTTCGGGCATTTTCCCAGCTAGTTACTTGACTTTTGAGTTCTTTGTCAGGGGTGAGTTCTGGACTGAGATTCAGATCAGTGGCTCATTTCAAGTGGTGCAGTGGATAGAGCACCAGTGCAGGAGTCAGGAGGACCTGAGTTCAAATCTCACCTCAGACACTTGACACTTACTAGCTGTGTGACTTTGGGCAAATCACTTAACCCCAACTGCCTCATCCTGGGTCATCTCCAGTCATCCTGATGAATATCAGGTCACTGGATTCAGATGGTTCTGGAGGAGGAGTGAGGTTGGTGACCTGCACAGCCCTCCCTCACTCAAAACAAAGTCAAGTGCAAGTCATGTCATTATTTCTCTGATGGCGTGGTCTTCTTCGGCAACGAAGGACGAGTACACATAGACACTTGTAATCTACACTGGTAATAAATAACATTTATATAGTTCCAGACACTGTGCTAAGCTCTTTAAAGTATTATCACATTTGATCCTCACAACAACCTTGAGAGGTAGGGGCTATTATGATTCTCATTTTACAGATGAGGAAACTGAGGCAAACAGGGTTAAATGACTTGCCCAGGTCACAAAGATAGTGTCTGAGGTCAAATTTGAACTCATCTTTCTACCTCCAGACTTGGTGCTCTGTGCACTATGGCACCACCTAGCTGCCTCACAGTTCTGGTGGAGGACTACCCACCCAAGAGAAATTCCCATTTTCTGACAAAATCATAGATACTTCCCATATTTATGGGCAGTTTTAATGCCAGTGAAACTAAGGCCTTGCCCTGAGCCTGCTCTAGTGCACACCATTTACTCTCACAAAGCCTCTAGAAACTTGGAGGAGTTTATACTTCCTGTGTGTTATTCATACTTCTTCAGTCCCTCTGATCAAAGCTTTACAGTGACTTCTTTTGACTACTCTAAAGCAGTCTATTTTGTATGTGAATTGAATAATATGGAAGAAAACTAATCTCGTGTTTTCTCCTCAAATATTTGAGAGGGGTACATAAAGGGGGAAAGCAAATTGAGTAAGCATGTTAACTTGCTTGAATGTAATGATTCCCCATACAAAACAAAGCAACACGAGCCATCCAACAATACGTTTGTCAGCATCAAGCATTAGCACAGGGATGTTTTTTAAGTGAAATCAGGCTTTCTTGATGATAACTATTCTAAAATGTACACAAAATCTGAGAATAGTAAAAACAGCAACAGATGGCTCAAGGCATTTGATAATAGACCTCCCCCCCAAGTTACTCACAAATTGTCATGAAAAATTATAGGAGATGCAAGGTTATTTTTATTAGCACCCAAACTTTTATCAGCACTCATACTTCAGAGGCTGAAAGTACAAAATATTTGTCAGCAATATGTAGTAGATATGTTAGCAATAAGGACAAACAATCTGCCTATATGCTATTTAACGTTTCCATGATGATTACATAATTCTAACAGCTATCTATCTGAAAGCAATTTTCATTTTAGTATCAAGATTGTTTTTTTAGGGGCTTATCCGATGCTTATAACACTCATTAAAACTTTTCTCATATAATACAGGTTTACTAGTCCATCCACATTTAATAATACCCAAAGACATACTACCACATAGTGTTCCTAATAAACATTTGTATATTAACACCTTATACTAAACCATATGGAAAGTTTAAAAAAAACATTACAACCAACCTAGAAATATAGAAATTATAAGAAGTTAGGATTCTATGTCATAGATGTGGCAATTGAAGGGACCTCAGAAGCCATTGTGCTGAGAGAAATGATTATTAATAACTAATTATTTGGGGAGATTCAGATTTCCCCCTTTTTCCTTTATCCTTATTTCAAGACCTCAGTCCCTGAAGATTGAGTTAACCTCCCCCATCCATGTGGGGAAGCCATTGCACTCAACTCAGGTTTGGGTGGAAATAAATTCTTTGAATAGATTGCTCAAGGATGGAGGTAACTTAGAAGTAAATGACATAACTAAAATTCAAGTTCAACCCCTCATTCTAACATTCATCTCTCATTAATTGTTGACTGATCAGAGTTGATCACCACTGGAAATATCTCCTCCCCCTTTCGAATAACCACTTAAGCCATGAGTTCATTGCCATGATTGTCTTTAGTCTAAGAGAGCTGGCCAAATGAAAATGTTGCCATTATTAATAAAATGATTAAATTACCCAGAAATTATGTCTCCAACCTTTTTAAATGCCACAGTGTCCAACTTTTCTCATTTTATATGTAAGGAAACTGAGTCACAGAACAGGTAAGTAACTTTCCCAGGGTCATATATCTAGGTTTTTTTTGACTCTATCCACTCTGCCACCTAATTTTCTCAGTATGCTTTGGCCACATCTCCTTACCTCTTTGTCTAGTTTTATCTGGCTGTACCCCACTCCCTGTGGGAATATTCCTCAAAGAGTATAATGTAATAATGATGGGACTTTATATAGTTTTTATATATTTATATAGTTTTTTATATAGTTTTTTTCTTCCTAAGTTATGTCACATCCTTTTGTTTTAAGCAGACTCTGAGATAGGAATGGCTGTTATCATTACTATTTTATCAATACAGACACTGAGACAGTGATTTTCAAGGTCCCACAAGGAGTCAGTGCTTGAATTAGGGCTGGACAAACCTAGACTTCCTTAGGACTTAGTCAGTATTCTTTATTCTTGACCACAATGTCCTAGGAAAGCTGCCTACAAACCCAGAAAAGAATATGGGTGTATAAATAGTAAAATTAAACAAATGAAAATATGTTTCCCTTAGAGACTAGACACTTTCTCTCTGTATCTGTTACTCCAGACAATATGTAATTCCAGTGGATAAAGAAAATAAAATAAGGTATAAAATTTATATGAGGTCTAAGGCTTGTGGGATTGATTGGATGAGGCTCCAATAGTAAAGTGGCTGCCAAAGAACCCATAACAGTATTTGTCTAGCATGATAAAAAAGCTAAATGTGCTTATCTGGAGCTTACAATTCAGCAAGAGTTGCAAACAACAAAGATGGGCCATCTCCAGAGAACTGAAATGTCACACTTGGGTCTAGCTACCTCTGTGCTCAGAGTGATGCTTCAGAGCTGAATGTTCACATTTAGTGACACATTTATGTGTGGCTATTTTGACTGCAGGACAATGAAACAATATTTGTTTATATAGCTTTCAAAATATTTTTTCCCTTGGAAAATGTATAAAAACATGACATTGTTATACTAGAAGGTAAGAGGGCTTAGTATGAAAACTCTCAGAAGGAAGGAGGAGAATTGGAGATTATAGCAGCTTAGGGGAAAGATTCTCAGAATTGAAAGGAGCCTCAGAGGTTGTCTACTACAAATCCAGAAAGCTGGCCTCCCACTTTGATTTTATTCCACTAGAGACTCCTTCCTATGCAGAGCCTGGGTGGGAAAATAGCAGCAGGGTTACTCACTTTCACTGAAGGATGTTTCACTGCTTGTGAGTGTGAAGCTGGTCTGCCTAGAAAGAAGAAAGGGAATGAGGGAGAGAGCGTGTTGGCAAGAAGGAGGTTAGACATTTCTTTGTGATTTAGAGAGAAAGTGGGAAGAATTGGATAGTCCACTGTCCTCCATTTTGCAGATTCCAAATCTCCTCTTTCTTCTTCTTAGTCATGACCTCTGAACTCCTTCTACTCTTCTGAAGATATGTGTATACTAATTTTTGCACATCCTAATTTTCATGCCTTGGGACAAAGCATAAGTGGCCTTGTGCTAGTTTTAGGTCTGTTTGGTCTTATAAAAAGAAATTGTCATGGAAATTTGTCTCCATGGATTCTCAAAATCTTTTCACATTTATTTTATAATCTGATCTTCATAGTTTTGAGTTTTTTTGTTTTGTTTTTGATATGAACTTGTGATTTCATTGGGATCAGAAAGTCCTGATGAAGAACTCTCACCAGTATAGGTCAGCACTTTTTCTAGGGCCTTGAGAGATTAATTGACTTATGGAAGGTTACATAACCAGTAGGCCTCAGAGGCAAGACTGGAACCTAGATTTTTCTGACTCCAAGGCAGCTTTCTAACTACTTAGTACACTGTTTCTTAGTCCCCATAGTCAAGCCTGGCTAAAATTGCCAGATCCTGATTAACTGCATCCTATGTAATTGAAAGAATTGCTTGTTGCTGTTGAGTCATGTGGAACTCATGATGAAGATACTGGAGTGATTTGCCATTTCCTTCTCCAACTCATTTGACAGATGAGCATTCTGAAGCTAATAGTGCTTTGGCAAGGATTAGGTTCACCTCTTTGTATGAGACAGAAGTGAAGAAGGAGATAGTGGCAGAAGGCATCTGAGTAATGTGAGATGAAGAAGAGTGGAGAAGATGGAACTCACAGCAAATGAATTCAGTTTTTTAATGTAAATTACGAGGCAAAATTCTCAGCTGAGAGAGTAGGAAAAGGGGGAACCATAAGAGGCTTGAGAAGGGATGAAAAAGATTTGGGAGAACCATCATGGAGAATGGGATAATGAACTGATACGAGAAATGTAGGAGGAGTTATATAACAACTCTGTAGCTGACCCAGTCAGAACAGTTGCATGGTTTTCTTCACCTTCATTCAGCAGCACGTGGGTGGCAGCAAATGCAACAGATGGTGAGAGTGATGTAAGATTGAGGTTTGGCAAGGCACAACTGGAAATATGACAAGGGTGACAGGGACTCAAGAGAAGACAGTGCAGCATTGTAGTAGTTCAAGCTAAACTAGTCAAGATAGGAAAGAGGTGAAAGTGACAATTGAGGGAGATGACTTGGGGGAGAACTCAAGGCATAGGAGATGAAGAGGAAAAGGGATGGTAGGTCACAGAATGGATAAAGAGTAGACTTTGGTAAGGGAAGGAAGAGGGAGAGGTGGAAAGTCAAAAGATTATGGTCAGATAAGGAGATTTCTGTGCTCTTGAACATGGAGGTGGTGCATTTGTGGGCCACATCAAGAACAAGGGTATGACCATCTTTGTGTGGGAACTGTGTAGGTTGAAAAACTGAACAGTTTGGATGTTTGAGGAAATGTCACTATGTTAATTGAAGTTCCCTAGTATAACGCAGGAGTTGCAGCAGAAAGAAAGAATTCAAAATCATTGAGGAAGGAGAATATCCTGGAGGTCTGTAGACAAAAGCTATGAGAATTTTGATTGGGCAAAAGATGTGGATTGCATGGATGTCATAGGAGAAGTCACTGAATGATGGAGGCAAGGGGAAAACCTGGAAATAGTGAAGGAAGCAAGTAGTCCAGCTTCCTTACCTCAATCTATGAGCTGAAGAGAATGAGTAAAAGTACTGGAAAGGGTGTCTAGGGAGAACTGTTATCAGAAGGGAGCCAGGTCTTAGTGATTTCCAGAATATGGATGAGATGAAAAAGGAAAAGACTTAAGATGATGAAGGCAAATTTATTAACTATGGAACAGACATTTCAGAGGACACAGTGGAAGGGGTAGGTTGCTTGGGACTTTGGGTGGGAAGGTTGAAGGGGATGGGAAAAAGGAATCACTTAGTAGGGAAAGGGAAATTGGATTAGGATGATGACCTGTAGGGGTTCAGAATTACTGGGATGTGGAGAGTATGACCAGTTATGAGTATATTAATCATTCAGTGGAAGGTACCTCTCCTCTTCTCAGAGGAGGCAGGAGATCAGGCAGGAAGCAATACAGCCCAAGTTGAAAGTCGTATGGTTAGATGGATGGCCACTCTTTCTCCTTTCTCCAAAGCCTGGAGATCAGGCAGGAGGTAGCACAGCAGGAGATGGAAGGCAGAAAATCGGATGAAATATCATTATAAGCCAATAGATAAGATTATAAGATAATAAATAACAGATGAGGCAGGGGATGATAATCAGAAGAGCACAGCAAGAATGTGGAAGCCCTGTTGCACAGGGGGATATGCAAATCACCCTGGGCCACTTTTCTTCTTCCTCTGCTCAACAATAGCACAGGACAAATGGAAGGTAGGATCCCTTGAGGACCCAGGTTATTTCCTTTTTTGTCTCAGTATCCTCAACAATTTGCACAGTGCTTAGCACATAGGAAACTCTATGTTTGTTGACTGATTGTGATTATAAAAACATTCATCTGTTTTTTGCTTGCTGTGCACAGAATGTTTTATGTTTATATCTGCCCTGATTCTGTGACTCCAGTGAAGCCAATTAGTTTCTTCAGAAAAAGGAGCAAAGAAAAATCAGTTCAAGAGAAAAGAAATAGCATCATTTTGTTTTGCATTATTTGACAACAAAATTTAATGTCTCTTTAGGGACCATTTTTAGTGGTAAAGGAAGACTTTTGTCATTTCAACGTACTGACTTCAACATCACCTTCCTGTTGAAAGCAACCTCTGAGAATATTTAAACTTTATGTTTACTTAACACTCAGTATAACTATTCAGGAGGTTGTAAATTCAGAGTATAAATAACTGCCAGCGGGTTTTGTGTGATGTTTGTATTTGAACTACAATTCCTATAAATTGCCTCTACTTAGATTTCTAAGTCACAGAATAAAATGGTTTAACTGAACTGTTCACTAGATTTGCAAGTTCGTAGATGGCAAGCTGTATAGATCTTTTCATTTTTAAAAGACCCTCACTGCCTGGCATTGTGCCTTGGACGTAAAAAGTATTCACTGCATGTTTGATGAATGGTTGAATTGAATTTGGCACTATAATTAAACTGACAATAGCCTCATGAGTTAATATTTTTTGATAGATTAGTTATATTTGGCAGAATTGACCAATTTAATCAAGGCCAAAATTGAACATTTTTGACATTTAAACAAACATTAAATCCCTGTGGCCTTTCTCCCTCCTCCCCTTCTCAACTTTCAACCTGTTTTGTGACTTGGAGAAATCCAGCTTTAATCAGAAAACTTTCCATACGTTTTCACAAAAATGTTGTGCTTAAAATATCATGGGTTAAGGTGAACAAGTTGTATATTTGTGCGCTGTTTTTATAAGATGCAAAAATAATTTTCTGAGAAGCAAAAAATTAAATCACTTCTTTAGTTTCTCCTTCAAGACCCTGTTCAAAACCAGTTCCACTAGCTGCTAGTGCCTTCCCTTCTCAGAGTACCTTGCATCTATTCTCTCCATATATTGTACGGACCTAAATATTTTCCATGTCTCCCCCATTAGAATGTATGGTGTTTGAGGGACTGTTTTTTTTTTTTTTTTTTTTCCTTTCTTTGCATCTCCAGAGCTTGGCACAATGTCTGGAGTGTGATTATGCTTATAGTTCGAGTAAATATTTCAAGGATTCATGATATTATCAGTGTGGCTCCTTCAATCTAGTCTCTGTGACACCACAGGAGGAGGTGTCATATGAGTAATAGGGTCATCTGATTTAGAGCTGCAAGAGTCATTAGAGATCATCTAGTCCAGCCCTCTCACTTAACAGAGGAGAAGCCTAGGAAGGTGAAGTGATTGGCCAAGTAGCAGACTTAGGGTTTGAATGCAGGTCCTCTGTCTCCTGAATCTAGAGTTCTTTTTCAAGGAGAGTAAGATTACTAATGAGTGGAAGGATCAAAGTAAGGTCATCAGGCAAGGCTTAATGGCATTTGATTTGGATTTTAAAGGATGAGCAGGAATTCAACAGCAGAAGAGGGAAAGGGAAGGCAGAAACGTGTTTCCTCCATCAAACTGATTAAAAAGATCAGTCCTTTTGTTGTTCGACAGACATAGCCACAGTCACAAAATAACCGTTATGTGGAAATACTCTTTTATTCATGAATACTGCTCAACTGACACAATTTCTTTTACTTGGTTCCTCCTTGACCCTTGACTATTTCTGTTACTATTTAGACTGAATGAATAGTCCAGTTAGTGTGATTCAGAACCACTGCCCACAAGTCCAATGTATATTGACAAATTAAAACCTATTTTTAAAAAGTTATGTTTTTAGGACATTATCCTGCTTTTACTTGTGAGCTGATAACACAATTCATAGCTTTTGACCTTGGTAAAAAAAAAAAAATTTTCAATACTAGCCTAGCAAGATTTTTTTTCCTTAAATAAGGACTCTAAAATCTAAGCTAAATGCCTAAAGATAGATTCACCTTTCTAAACCAACAAATAAGAAAATAGACTTTTATCCTCCAAAAATGCATGTTAAAATATACACATAAGTACTGGAAAAAATGTACATGAAAATACAAAAAGTAATATTAGACCAATAAGAATATTGAAAATGGCAAGAAGCTTTGGAGAGAGAGAATCAAAGAAGTGAGACATGGGTCACACTTCTCTGTTGTGACATGGATCTTGTTACCACTTGATCTTGTTTTGCACAAGAGTTGTGGATGGGAAAATTCCAATTTTCATATGTCCAAATTCATATATATTAGCTGTGGCTTTAGATATGTAGTGATACTGTGGTAATATTCCTAAGAACCTAATAGTTTGCTGAGCAGAAATAGATCTTGTATATCTTTCTTCTGCTGTTTTCTTGTTTTTTTTGCCTTGAGTCTTGAAGACAAGGAAGAGAATATTAGATAGGAAGATAGGAATATTAGAACCTAATAATCTGCCACCCTAATATTTATCACCAGAATCCTGTAAATAGAAGCAGCCAAAGTCCCTCTTGGGGTTTTTCATGTTTCTTAAAAAAATAAACTCATTCAGGATTTTGACACTTAGTTCTTTAGAAGAGTCCTATGCAAAGTAAGTCTTGCTTCCATGTCTTGCTGCCTGGATTTTTTGGGTTTTTTTTACATGTTCTCCTTGGCTCCAAGGTATTCGAGTTCAACTGTGGTTTTGGGTCCTTTAGGAGAACGCCCCTTCTTCTTACGAAATTCTGCAGCAATTTCTTCAAAAGACTTTCCTTTGGTTTCTGGAACTTTGAAAAATATAAACAGAGTAAAGCCGAGAAGCACTGCAGAGAAGAGGGTAAACACGTAAGGTCCACAAAAACCCTATGGTGAGAAAAGGAGAGATAGAAACATAATGAGTCACTGTGGAGGCCTGCTTCTCCT
Source organism: Notamacropus eugenii (assembly GCF_028372415.1). Lineage (NCBI taxonomy): Eukaryota > Metazoa > Chordata > Mammalia > Diprotodontia > Macropodidae > Notamacropus > Notamacropus eugenii. The sequence goes on along the minus strand of NC_092877.1, from coordinate 353,228,328 downwards.
GATGCTAATGTGGTCAGCAAACTTATACAGTATAAGGTCTCTTACTGCAATGTATTGGAAACTCAAGGCCACAAGGAAATTGCAGGTCCAGTTGCAGAAGGCAGCAATGGCAATAGCTGCAGGCCGTGGTCCTTGGCTGAAAAATTCAGCCACCATGAACCAGGGGATCGGTCCTGGTCCAATTTCAAAGAAACTCACAAAGAGAAAGATTGCTGTCATGCTCACATAACTCATCCAGCTAAATCGGTCCTGAGAGAAAGTAGATGAAGATTTCACCAGTTAATGTCTTTTTTAATCCCAAAGTAGCCATATGCTGAAATCCATACTACAGAGATCTCTTGCCCATCTCTCTGAAAAGTTGTTTTACATTCAATCAAATGGAAGGTTTTTTCTTCTGAATCATGGCTCAATGCTTTGAGTTTAATCATAAGACCTCTTCTATGGTGCTTCTTGTGATGAGGGTCGTCAACCCAGGTAAGTTATGAGCAATACAGCTGATTAGAAGGCCTAACCTGGTGTGATAAGCAGGTAGAGTTCCTGGCCTGTGAACTAAGTTGACTTCCATGACATCTTGAAAGTACTACCATTTCCATGACCCCGTCTTTGTCATTCCCATATAATTTACAGACATGTAAAATATTTACTTTTCCAACTTAATGAAGTAATTCAGCTCTCTTTGAGGTCAGTGATTCTCTTTTACTTCTTTTATATACTTGCCTTTAATATTCCCTCCTGCTTGATTCTCAAAGCTAACATAATATTTTAAAAAATAAATGCTATGTCTTTTTAAAGCATATATGTACCCCTCTGTGTGACTAAAGAGAAAACCTTGGCCAACACCAAACTCACCAACAATACGAGGCCCACTGTCATAGCAATGGAACATACAATCATCCCTGCCATGCCCACCAGGAATAATGAACGCCTCCCTGCTTTCTCCACAAGGAACACCTGGGAAAGTTCAAAAAAATTAAATGAAGAATTTTTGTTTTTAGCTAGAAATGCTGCCACATGAGGTCACCTTGAAATTATAGGTTTTTTGCTTCCAAGAAACTTTAATGTCTATGAATTTATTTAATCTTTAAGTTGAATTAAGAGTAAGATAATATTTCATTTCATAGTTGGGGAATCTAATTTAGAGTAAATTTTACTAGGACAGCAAAATGATTTGGAATAGACTTTCTCAATAATTATTCAATATCTACTTCTCTGAATGGCTTGAACTGCTCTGTGTCCTTCACTGCATTCTCTTCTTCCTCTCCCCCTCTAAATGAAGGCATTCCCTGGAGTTCTTGTCTCCATACTCTTTCCCTGATACTCTATACTCTTTCCCATGAGGACCTCGTTTGCTCCCATAGCTTTAGTGTTCACCTTCATCTAAACTTCTAAAAACTTCCAGATGCATGTATTATTCATTCATTCCTTCTACAAACATTTACTCAGTGCCCATTTTGTTTCCAAGGCTTTTAGGAAAATACAAAATGTATAATAGACCTAGCCCCCAGTCTCACGGAACTTATGATCTAGTAGAGAGATAAGACACAAGCACAGGCAAATTATAACACACATTATTATATGATAAGTACATTAGAGAGTTGCTAAATTAAGTGTCATGTGAGTAATAGGGTCATCTGATTTAGAGCTGGAAGAGTCATTAGAGATCATCTAGTCCAGCCCTCTCACTCAACAGAGGAGAAGCCTAGGAAGGTGAAGTGATTGGCCAAGTAGCAGACTTAGGGTTTGAATACAGGTCCTCTGACTCCTGAATCTAGAGCTCTTTCTCAAGAAGAGTAAGATTACTAATAAGTGGAAGGATCAAAGTAAGGTCATCAGGCAAGGCTTAATGGCATTTGATTTGGATTTTAAAGGATGAGCAGGAATTCAACAGCAGAAGAGGGAAAGGGAAGGCAGAACATGTGCAGACCTGGAGGGGAGAGAACTGGGGAAAACCAGAGAGAACCAGTGTTTCTAGGTTGGGAAATGTGAAGAAAGGGAATAGTCCATAGAGTCTAAAGTCTCTGGAGATGAGTAATACATGATAAGAATGGAAAATTGTTGTGTACAAAGGTATAGCAGTATTGTAAGATGACCAGCAGTGAATGACTTAGCTGTTCTCAGCCATGCAACAATCCAAGATAACTCTGAAGGACTTAGAATGAAGTATGTTATCCATTCCCAGAAAAAGAACTGATGTTGTCTGAATACAGATTGAAGCATACTTTTTAAACTTTCTTTATTTTTCTTGAGTTTTTTTGTCTTTCTTTCACAACATAACTATCATGGATATGTTTTGCATAACTGCATGTGTATAACCTCTGTTGAAGTTCTTGCCTTCTTAATGAGGAGGAGTGGGGAGAAAGGAATGGAGAGAATTTGGAACTCAAAGTTTTAAAAACTAATGTTGAAAATTGTTTTTACATGTAACTAGGGAAAATAAAATTCTTAAAATAAAATTAAAAAAATGGAAAACTGTGACAGAATATAAAAAGTCTTAAATGCCAAGGAAAGCAGTATGAACTTTGGTAGGTTTTAGGGAAACTCTGAGAATTTTAAACAAAAGAATGACCAGGTCTATGCATTAGAAATATGATTTTACCAGTGATTTCAAAGATGGAGGAAGGAGCTGAGAGCTATGTGTCAAGGGTGTATTAAGAAACTTTTATTGCAACAGACCCGGAAGGTAATAATGAGAACTTCTATTAGGGTGGTAGTAGTGGGAGTAGAAGGGAAGGGAAAAGATCTAAGAGGCTTGGGGAGGAGAAATCAAAAGGACTTGGTGACTGAATATCAAAAGTGAGAGGTGAAAGAGAAGGAAGCACCAAAAGCAGCATCAAGGATTGAATTATGGGAAAGAATGGTGGTACCATAGATTAAAATGTTAAATGCGAATGAGAGGCAGTTTTAAGGGGAAAGATGAGAATAAGAATGAGTTTTGGACAGGTTAAGTTTGACTTTCTCATGGACCCTCTAGGTGATGATGGATTTTGGAGATGTAGGCCTGGAGTTCAGAAAAGAGATGCCCATGGGGTAGTGGAAAGATAAGTGTATTTTTGAGTTCAACCCCTTGGATTCATCTGTTCTCTCAGGGTTTTAATTTTGTTATTTATAATATTAGGGGTTTAGACTGGATGATTTCTCAGATTTCTTCCTGAACTAATATTTGGGAATTATTTGCATAGATATAGTGGTTGAACGTATAAGAATGAAAATGATTGTCAAAGACAAAGGTATACAGAGAAGAGAAATAAAACATATACTTGTAAATACCTCCATAAAGAGATTGGGAGGAGAGGGGGGAACCAGCAAAAGAAACATGGAAGGAGTGAATAGAGGGTTAGGAGGAGAAACGGGATAGTGTGTTTTTGAACCTGAGGGGAAGACATGACACACAGGAGGGAGTGATGGCCAATACTCTCAAATACTGAGCTATCAAGAATGATGAGAACTGAAAATAATAAATGATTTTTCTGATTAATAAACCACTGATGACTTATGAGAGAGTAGTTCCAGCAGTTTCAGTAGTTAAAGGAGTGTGGAAGAAAACATATAGCAAGAAATTAAGGAGAAATGGAGACATTGCTTTCAGAATGTTGTGCTGGAGAAAGACGGGACTAAAGGTAGACAAGAAGACTCAAGGAGAGACTTTTAAAAGCAATTTGCATGATAATGAGCAAATGAAAAGGAGACAGTGGCAGAAGGATGAAAGATACTTAAGAGAGGTGATCACTGATGACTGAGGATCATCTCCTCTAAAGTGGGAGGTTGAAGAAAAGCCTTGAAAGCCTTACCTCTCTCTTTTGCTTCTGACTTTCATATACTATTGTCTCCCAGTCATCTCCACTAAGATAAACCACTAGTAACCCAAATCCCAATCCCAAAAGAACATTTTGCCCTAATCCTGTTAATTTGCCTGACTTTCCTTTTCCTTTTAATGGTACTATTACTCTCCATGGCTCACAATTTCGGTATTTCCAATGACTCCTTCCTTTTCCATCCCTCCCATGGCCAAGTTCTGTCCACTTTACTTTGGCAAAATCTCTCAATGCAATTCTTCATCTCCATATCCATTTACATGACCTTACTTTAGGCTATCACTATTTTCTTTCTCACCTCTTGGAGTAGTTTCCTTGTTCTCCCTGCTTAAATTTTTCTTTTTTTCTAGTTGATCCCACATTGTTGCCAAATTAATTTTCCTTAAATAAAAGTTTGATCATGTTATTTCCCTATTCAAAAACTTTGAATGACTCCCAAATGTTTACTGACTAAATTCCAAATGTCTGAGCTCTTCAGTTTAAGGTTTCCCAGTCTACCTTCCCTTCATAATCTTAAGATTCTCCCCTCTGAACCATGCACCCATGATTCAATCTGGACTGCATGTTGCTGCCCGAATGTGTTGTGCACTTTGCTCCTTTTGTGCCTTTGCTCCTTCTGTTCTTTGCCTGTAATACCTTTTATTGCCCCTCACCATTTCTAACTTTTCTTCAAATTCCAGCTCAAATACCATTCTCCACTCCCCCCACTCCCAAAACCTTGATCACCACTGCCAATGGAAGCATTTCCTTCTCAATACTACTTTGTTCTTATCCTATGTTCATATTCTACTGTGTGTTTTAGTTATTTCTCTATGTCATCTCTCCTATTGGATTTAAAGTTCTTTGAGAACAGGATCTATCCATTGTAGCTCCAACAATGCTTTGTGTACTTTAGGCACTTCAAATGTTTGTTGAAAGCCTGAGTTAAATGAGTCATGAACTGAATTAAATTGATTTGCATAGTCAGCACTTTTCTCCTGTGTGCCAACCACCTCTAACATTTTATTCAGTTTAATTGATAAACAAAGATCAGATGCTATAAATTTTACTTTTCCTGGTTGATTTCCTACAAGTTCTAAGCTTGTGTTAAAAAACAGTGAAGTTTCCATTTACTCTGATTTATAAGGTCAATGATAGAAATCCCCAGGACTTTGTCTACAGCACAGACCTTAAATCCTGGCATTAAACATGTACCAGCTTTTCCAACTCACTTCCCAGACTGTTGAGTTAAAATGTCAAATTATGATCACTGTCATATCAGCATTCTTAACCTGATCCAAATATCAGAAGCATACAGTTTTGAACTTAACTAGTGCAATGGAGTATACCTGCTTCTTCTTCTGATGAACTCTTCCTTTGAAAGGATGGAATTTAGGGAATGATAATTGACAACTCTGTCAACTACACTTTTGGGTATGTGTGTAATTGAGGCCTTTCCTTTAAAGATAATCTTTACAAGGTATAATTGGCCAAGCCTACTGTTTGTTGAATGGAATAATTTCCTGCCAGGTGTTGGGCTCCCCATTGTGAGGGTCAGTGAATCACAGAAGGGAAATCCCTTGTATGGTTTTTCCAAAATTTAGCACATTGAATGGGCTCACTAATCTCTTGGTAAGTCAGCCATACTGAAATAATTACCTAGAGAATAAGGATTGTTAACTTTTTTGTGCATCATGGATACACAAATTGAATGGATATACACATGGGTACACTGGCTGCCCTCTGGAAATCAGTCTAGGAAAGTCTATGGATCCCTTCTCTGAATGATGTTTTAAAATGCATAAAATAAAAAAGGCATAAAATAAAATATATAGGATTACAAAAAATTAAACTTAATAAAAATTTTTTTTAAAGTTAATCAACCCCCACCTCCCCAATCTATCCATGGGTCCCTGTGACTCCATAGACTCCAAGCTACAAGCCCATGTTATAGAGTCAGAAGCTCTCAATATGTACTTGTGAGGAATGTTGAATTTGACAGATGCCAAATAAAAACCCTTCTGTTTTATATCACAGAACATCAAATCTGAGTTGAGAGCAGATTTTCTTAACCTCTTTTATACTATGGATCATTTTGGTAGTCTGGTGAACCCAGAATAATGCTTTCAAATGCATATGTTTTTTAAACTCCAAAGGATTGAGAGAGAAACCAATTTGAATATTGAAATAGTTATTAACATATTAACATATTAAACAAGACAAATTCATAGACTCTAGGCGAAGTGCCAGTTTAGACAGACTCTTCAGATAGATGTAATAATAGTGTTTCTATAATCACCATGGGGAATGAATTTGTGGAAAAGAATGAAAATCTTGATTGAATCTTGCCAGTATCCTAACATGACCCTAAGATGATGATTGTTTTTATAACTTTCAGTGCTTGTTTGTATTGTTGTTACGTTATGTCAAAAAGATAAAATGAAACCATTTCCTCACTATGCTTACTTAGTGCCAATTTCTTCTAGTTCTGAAAATAACAATTATTGTATCCAAAGAATGATCTTTATTTTCAAAATAAACTCTAAAATCCATGTCAAGTGAAGGCAAAGTGTTTCCTTGAACTAGGCCAGGGCAGCTACCACCCAGATGCAGAATATGTAAGACATGGGACATGGAAAAGTCTACTTTGTCTCCAAAGAGCAGACTCAGAGGTCTAGTCACTTCAAGCTCAGGCCCTTTACACAGTTACAGAGACTGCCTCCTAGGCCCAGTATATATTTTGGGGGTGTATTGAATTTATTTTCATTGTATTTGTTGTTTTCCCCCAATGACCAAACATCTATTTTTTTCTCCTCCCATCTCTCCTATCCTGGGAAAAAAGAAGAAAAACAAAATCGAAGTAATAAATATTCATAATCGAGAAGCACAAACACCTGCATTGAGCGTATCTGAAAGAATATGACATCCTGCACCTCTCCATCAGGACAGAGGCGGCACACTTCATCACCAGTCCTCTGGAACCATGGTTGGTCATTGCATTGATATGAGTCTTAAGTCAACTTTTTTTTTTATACCAACTACCACCTCTATGTACTGTCTCCGCTAAAAACTTATTTTTATGCCTCATGAATTCTCAAAGGCTATAGCATTGGCTTTGGAGTCATGGACCTGAACTCAGTTCCTACTTCTAATATCTCCTACCTGCCTCAGGCAGCCTTCTCTGAGCCTTCATTTCCTCTTCTGTAAGAGAAAGTGTTAGATTAGATTTATTCTAACTAGATAAATGATTAAGCCACATACTACACATCTTAAATCTTACCATTTTCCATATATCCTCATATTTCTGAACTACAGTTCCTCTCTTTAATCATAACCTCTTGTCGTTCCATCTTAAACTCCTCATTAATAATCTATTCTTCATCCTCACCATAGTCTTGAAGCCTTCCATATCTCCCAGTTTCTGTGTTCATCACCCTTGCTCTAGCCTTACTTTCCAGTGTTTGCATTCTTGACCCTGTAATGAACTGATTCAACAATGTGCTGGCCTCCATCTTTGAATACATTGCCCTCTTGCACACTCTCTGATCAAGCCTTGCCAAAACCTGACTGTCCTGCCACCAGCACCCATCCACCCACCTTCTCTGTTTCTACTCATATGCTGCTGAAGGCTGTTGGAGGAAGCCTCACTATTGTGTTGTCTGTGTCTACTACAAATTTGAATCTCAAACGAATTTTCATTATTGCAAAGCAATCTATTCATTCTTCCTTGATTGACACTTTATCACACTCTCTATTCCAATCATTCCATTCTCTCTTAAATTCTCCTAATTCACTGTTTCCTCTTCAACAGAGGATTTCATCTCCCACTTAACTGGAAAAACTGAGTCCATCCATTATTATCTCCTTCTTCTCCCTACTACACACACTTACCATGTACATTACCCTTCATTTCCTCCTCTTACACCGGTACCTTAGCAAGAGCTGAACTTTTATCTCATTAAGACAACCTATCAATATTGGTGCCCTTAATTTTCATCCCCTCCTATTTCTTCTAGGAGCCTGTCCCTGTGATGATCCCCTGCCTCTAATCTCCACTCTCTCCTTATCTACTAACTCTTTCCCATCCACATACAAATATATCTTAGGCTTTAACTTCCTTAAAACCTAACAAATGCTTTTCTTGATCCTGTTTTATGTTATATTTCTCTTTCCTTTGATTAATTTTTGAAAACTTCTAGAAATAATTGTCTACATTGGCTGCCTCTGCTTCCTCAACTTTCATTCACATCTTAACTTTTTGCAGTCTTCTAACATCACTACTATTTGACTGTAACCACTCTATAAGTTTACTAATGATTTCTTAATTAAGCCTGATGACCTTTTCTCCATTCTTTTCCTATTTCTCTATCCCTCATCTTTTTTCCAAGCTTCAATCTCACATGACCTATCTGCTAAATAGCTCCACTGCACAACCCATTGACATCACAAATTCAGTAAGTTCTAAAGAGAAATCACTGAGAACTATCCATATCCATTCCTCAAAACTTCTGTTGAGGACTCCATGGTCATTGCAAGTTACAGAGTCTCTTTACAGTCTCTTCATTATCCTTTACTTTTTAAAAAATGCTTTATTGATGCTCTTTTCTTTGTTTCTTTTTTCTTTCTTTTCTTTCCCTCCCTCCCTTCTTTCCTCCCTCCCTTCCTCCCTCTCTCCCTTTTTTCCTCCCTCCCTCTCTTCCTTCCTTCTTTCCTTTTTGACTATGCCTTTTCTTTGCTTTCAGTTACACTCTACTTTGTATCATGTATATCTATGTAGATATCCCATTACAGTAGTATTATGATTTTATTAGGGGCTGAGGCTGAACCATTTTTCATCTCTATATTCCCAGTGCCTTGAAAGCATCATGCAATACTTAGTTTGTAATAAAAGTTTATTAAATTGAATTATGACATCCTCCTGTAGTATGAGTTATCTTCTTTCCCCAACTGGCTATTCCATACTTCTCTGTGGTTCCCTGAAGCGCTTAGTGCAGGACCTTACATTCACTAGGCATTAATAAACAATTGCTGATTGACTCTTGTAGTTACAAGGTAATAGCCATATCAAGTGCCATTTTTGTGTTTCTCTTTAAAATGAAAATGTTGAATTATGAACAGTTTCTCTTGACTTTTGTTTCTTGCCAGTGACACTTTGGAGGATTTCATTATGCAGTAGTTATAATAGAATACCGTAATGACATAGGCATAAAATGCTCAGGATCAAGCTCTTATTTCTTTATGGAAACTCCTTGGGCTGTTAGAGGCCTTCGTGGTGTCTTATTCCTCTGAACTTAGGGTACTTAGCATGTGTTACTCATTTTTTTTCACTGAATTCATCTGATTTTCATTTAACTCTTCATATGATAATGCAACTCACTTAACCTCTCTGACCCTCAGTTTCCTTGTCAGTAAAATGGGGATAATATCTGTAGTGCCTAACTCACAGAGCTTTTGGGAAAATCTAAAGAGGTCAAGGAATCTAGGAGCCCTGCCAACTTTAAAGTGTTTAACTAACATCTGTTATGATTAATATTCCTTTCACTTTGACTGAATTACATTCTCCTTGAGGTCAAGAATGGTGTCTCCAAGCAGTTTTGTGCTCCCCACTCCCAGTGTCTAGAAAATAATAGGCACCTCCTAAATGTTTTGCTTGATTGAATTTGACCTTATTTAAGGATATGACTTCAAAATGACCAGCTGAAAAGTGAAAAATTTAGGCAAACCACTTGTGTGGCTTCATGTAGACAAAAAATTCAGATATTCCCTGACTTCAGCAGTTGTTTTCCTTTAGATGAATTGGTTTAAATGAGTTTCCTCTGAACAGTCAGCCTATGTCTTTTAGTTCCTTATCTTCTTCCCTGTCCTGATAGAATTGATTCAAGAATTAAATTTCTTTTCTGATGTGAACAGGTTTAATTAGCAAAATACAGAACACCATGAAATATGGACCTCAAGTGAATCAGCGCAGTCTTCATTTGCAGAGTCTAATATCTAAGTATTGTTTCAAATGAACCATTCATCACAGCCTATGAGCAAGCTAGTTACTTTGAATATGTTAGAAATCATTTGATCCTTTCCTCTTGTTCAGCATAACCAATTGTTCACCAAGTTATGTCAATTCTTTCTTCACCATATCTCTTCCAGGCTGTCCCTTTTTTCCATTACCACTTGTGCAGAATCTCATTGTCTTACATCTTGAAAACTACAACAGTTGGTCCCACTGACTCCAGTCTCTTTCTCCTACCATCCAACTTCCTAAAAGAATTCTTTCATCTGGATCAAAAACCTGTCTCCAAAGTTAATAGTTCCCCATTACCTAAAGAGAAAGTCCAGAGGCATTCACAGCTTCCTACAACCTGGCACCAACCTACCATGTCCACAGTAACCCTCTGTTTTAGCCAATCTGGTTATCTTCTAAACTGAATATGGGCATTCCTGACACTAAATCTTTGCTCATATCATTTGCTTAACTTGGAATTCTATGTCGTCCCAAATTTTCCTACTAAAAAGTATATCTGCCCTTCTAGAACCAGCTCACAGAGAATCATCTTCTCTGTCAACTTTCCCTGACTCACAGACTTCTTCCTCTGCCAAATCGCAGTAACACATATTGCCCACTAGGGGGCCCAGTAGGCTTGCATGGGCCTTAGAGTAAGGAAGACCAGAATTTGAATTCTGCCTCATATACACACTGGTTTGTAACCCTGGGCAAGTCACTTAACTTTTCTGCATCCCAGTTTCCTCATTTGTAAGATGGCAATTGTAATGGCACCTACCTCACAAGAACAATGAGTTAACATGCGATGTGTTTTGTAAGCCTACCTTGCTACAGAAATGCTAGCTATTGAGTATCTGTACTTTGCAAGATTTTACTTGCTCACTTACTGAATGGCTAAGTGTTTCCGTAAAGACACATTGCACTTTTCAGGTTGTTGGGGAACTATTTAACACCCAAATCTCTTTCTTGATCTCCAGTCCTGCATCTGTGTGATGGTTGTGGACAGCTCCACATGGATCATCCATCATTGTTTCTAATTCAATATCCAAAATGGGATGGATTATCTTTCCCACTACACTTGACCCCTTCACCCAAACTTCCCTATTTCTACTGAGTGTATCCCATCCTCCCTGTCACTGAGGGTTCTCACCATCAGAAAGGTCCCCCATGCCCCCCTCCCCTTTACCTCATATCCAATCAGCTGCCAAGTCTTGTAAGTTCTGTCCTCCACATCTCTTATATCTGTCTTCTCTTCAGTGGAACAGCTGCCATCTTACCTCAGGCTTTCATCACCTTCATTTTGGACTACTGCAATAACCTTCTAATTGATCTCCTCTCCTCTGCTCTTCTCTGCTCTCCTGTCCTCTCCTCTCCTCTGCTCTCCTCTCCTCTCCTCCCTTCTCCTGTCCTCTCCTGTCCTCTCCTCCCTTCTCCTGTCCTCTCCTGTCCTCTCCTGTCCTCTCCTCTTCTTTCTTCTCCTCTCCTCTCCTCCCTTCTCCTGTCCTCTCCTGTGTCCTCTCCTCTGCTCTCCTCTTCTGTCCTCTCCTCTCTTCTCCTTTCCCCTCCTCTCCTCTCTTCCCTTCTCCTGTCCTCTCCTGTCCTCTTCTCTCTCTCTCTCTCTCTCTTTCTCTCTCTCTCTCCCTGCCCTCCCCTCTCTTTTCCCACCAAGTCATCCTTCAAAGAGATGCCAAAATAAACTTGCTTTGGCAAAGTTTTGACAATGCTACTCTCCTGTTCAAAAACACGATGTAGTTCTCTATTACTTTTAGGATAAAATACTAGTTTCCAAACCTGGCATCCCTCCACAATCTAGTTCCTACCTACTTTTCCAAACATTTTACATTATTCCCCTTCACACACTCTTATTTTCCAACCCAACTGTTCCATTAGCTGTACCCCAGACTCAACATTTCTGTCTCTTTGTATTTCTATAGGTGGTACCCCTTACCATTGTCTCTTGGAATCCTTTCCTTTTTTCAGTGTTCAGCTCAAGTGCTTCCTACTATGGGAAACTTTTCTTGGTTTCTACCTTGGTCACTGCCCCAGACAGTTGGTAGTGCCCCCTCCATCCTTATATTACTACATATTTTCCTGTTTCTGTACATATTATAACCCACTCCTACTTGATAAACTTCTTGTACATTTTATTCTTTTATTTTTGTCCAGACCTGTGATTTCATTGGTATATAGAATTCCTTTCCTAGCAAGGTAATTCCTTTTTTCAGTGAAGATGGACAACTGTTCAGTCTTAGAGCTGATGTGATTTGCGAAAGGTCACATATTTAGTATGGATCAGAGGCAACCTGCACCTTCCCGATGCATGGCCTGGCATTATTACATTATTACATCACTCTTGCACATATTAATTGCTTAAATAGTAACTGTCTATTGAGTTGAATCAAATTCTCCCAAAAGTTAAGTTGCATTATGGTCGGAGATACATTTCTTAGTGCCTTGATGATTTTCTCCTTTCCCTTTTCTATCCTGTCATATTATAAAAATGCAGTGTAAGATTCATAGTAGTATGACATTAAAGCCATTGATAGGTTGGTCAACGGTTTGCATACTTATGGGGTTGAAACTGAGGGGAGGATGTTGTTCCTTCCATACCTGCCCATTCTCAATTTCTCCATGTAATTCTCTTCTCTGTGGTGAAGTCCCTATGAAAATTCCAATATCTTTTCCATTCCTAGAAACATATTCTACTTGGACTGCAGTGAATCTGGTTAAATGGATCCTCTGGCTGTTTTCCTTGACTGTTAGTTCCTGATAAGAGCTACAGTGGAATTGCTTGCTTTTTAATTTAAACCAAACCTCAGGAAAAGCATTATCTGATTTACAGACTCACTTAAAGAGCATTAGAACTGGGAGGGACCTCTAGAGTACAATTAGTTCATCCTTATCATACCACAGAAGCTCATGACATTCCAAGCCCTTGATTGAGCAAAAAGTTTTGATGCGCAATGAGAATTACTGATAAACTTGCTCAACAATGCCAACATTTGACTAAGGGGGGAGGTGATTTACTCACAAAGATATATTTTTATGACCCTTAAAATCCCACAAACCTCTTTGCACCTCAACAAAGTTACTTTTTTTTCCTGGAAAAAGAAAAAACTATACTATTTATCTAGGGGTGTTTACTTACAGAGACAACTGTGAAGATAGTGTTCACCACTCCAACTCCAATCGTTGCATAGATGGGTTGCCCTACACCAGCTGTGTAGAAAATACTGGTGGAATAATAGAAGATCTGGTGTGGGGGACAAGAAAATACCCAATTTTATTAACTCTAAGAAAATGCTTGCTGGACTTCTCTAGATCATTAAGGATGGGGAGAATGGTATTCACTTGACTGCAAGGTTTAAAGTAATTAATATTTTGAAAGCTTAGCATTTTAAAAATCTATAGAATTCTTTCCTATGTTGCCACTAGTTTTTCTGATGCCAATATTTTTCCAATGTTGCTGTATTCTTATAAGTCATGGAATATCACAGTCTCCAAAGAATTGGAATTGTGGGTGATTCAAAGGGCAATTGAAAGGCTATCTAGTAGTGGTGAGAAGCTTGAAGTATATTACCAGGAGTGATTTCCACAGAAGAAGTGCCATCAAAATATTATGCAGAATAAACAGATAAAATAAAAATTTATCTTTTAATTAAAAATCTTATACAGGAAAAATATAGGATTGCAAAAGGAGAGGGGCATTTCATAGATTCAGAATGGGGCATGATAAATGGACATCCTGAGTACTGCTCTGGCCCTCAGAGAATGTTAAAAAAAAAAAAAAAGGCAGAATGCTGTGGATATGGACATTCCAGGTCCTGCTGTGGTCCCCACAAAATGTTTAAAGAAGTAGAGAGAGACATTGAACACACTGGGCCAGCTTATGGGATGACATGGACAGAAATCATGCTGGATGAGAAGGCAAGGATAATTATAATTTGGAAGTGTAAGAATTACCTACCAAAAGGAGATCATGGATTTATCTACAAAATACTTTGTAGAATCAGGGAGCCACCAGGGGCTTCTAGAAGGGAGCTAATAATTATACCCTATCCCCTCATTCCTAGGCAGATATCATAAAATAATCTTCCATAAAGTGGATTCCATAATTCCCATAGCATTTAACTAATCTTATTGTAAAAGTCCATCATCATGTTTAATGTGAACCTCCTCAGCCAGAATCCAATCTAATGACTCCTGTTCTATTCTCATTGCAATTAAGGAAGCCTTCTTTTGAGAGGCTTAAAAAGAATTATATCACAATTTCTTCTTTTCATTTCCTAGTTAACCTGCCCTATTTTTTTTCCTCATTTCCTACAGGCAGAACAATTCTCAGAGTAGTGTAGGACCCCTTAGGGTAAGGAACCTGAGGTAAATCACCCTGCCTAATAGTATTTAAACATTTCTGTATAGATGAAATTAACTTTAGATAATAATTATATAATAATAATTAAAGGGAAAAAGAAAGTAGAAAATAATGAAGTATATAGGTGAATTGGAAAGTGGATGAGTGCAATGTTTATCACTTGCTTTTATAGATCTGTCTCTATGTTTAATTATAATATATAAAACTATGTTTTCAAAGAAATTTAATTTTAATCTTAAATATCCCCCCCAAAAGAGCATTTCTGTATGCACAGTAGAACACAGAGAGGATTCTGTATGAATCCATAAATCTTCATTTCATACCACTTGCTATATAATATAGTCTATAAATTATTTTCAAAACTGTCCAGTATAAATATGTAGACATGTAAATATACATATATACACTTTGTATAAACATATATTCATACATGTATAAATACATATACGGGTGTATACTGCCTATATACGTAGAGAGGTATATACTGCATATACACACGTATACTATATGTATATATAGGTATATACTGTGCATACACATACACATATATACCATGAATATAATGTATATATTGTATGTATGGTAGTTGTATATACTGTGTATATAATGTATATGTGGTGTGTGTATATAATATATAAGTATATACATCGTTATACACTGTGTATATGCACATATATAGGAATACACTGTATACACAGTATATCTACAGATGTACATATACACATACATACATACCATATATACACCCAGATATGTGTATGTATATAGTCTTAGGTCTATTTGATCAGCAGCTGATAGAACCATGTCTTTTCCTTTTCCCCACTTTAGTTACTGAAGCAACTAGAGAACTCCCAAAGCACAGTCTCAGAATTTTTCGAATTTGATATACCCTAAGGAGGGGGATATTGAGATGGTTTTTCATTCTTCTTTGGGAGGCAGATGGAGCCAACATCCACCAGTCTTTGACCATTCTTTCTATGACAGCTGTGCTTTCTTCTCTAGTTTTTCTTCCTTAAGACTTTATTTTCTTTCTCTCCATTTACCTTGATTCTCCTTTAGGTAAGTGCCATTTTATCTGATTACTTTAGGAAATGTGGGATATGAGAATAACATTAGGAAACTCACTCCATTGATTCCAGAAAACTGTTGAGCCATGTGCAGCATCAGAGCTACCAGGATGGGCTGCCGGTAGCTGGCTATGGTGAAAAGCTGAATTATGGAGACTTTCTTTTCATTTGAAGCTGCTTCTTTTTCTTTTTTCATCTCCATGATGTCCTTAGCAGGGTCAGAGACTCCTCTGAGCCTTTTCAAATCTGTGTCAAAGGTGATCTTTTATCAGTCATTGCTTTCACATTATCTTTAATTATGTTTATGGAATAGTCAGAATGCTCTGTGACCTTACTGAGATAGTCTAATGGTAATTTTATTTTATTTACTAAACTATACTTTGGAAAAAGTTGAACATTTGCTACATTTAATATGAAGAGGAAAACCTCCCTGGTCTTTGTCATAGAATCTCAAGGTTGTGAGTGGCCTTAGAGATTATTTAGTTTGACTTTATTTTACAGCAGAACAAATTTAGCTTACATTCATGATCCTAATATGGACAGTTTGGGCCTGGACCCTTTTATTTCATTGGTATAGAGAACTCACAACCCGGAAATTCCTTCTGTAAATGCAGATTGGTACCTACTCAGCAGTTCATAATCTTAGACTGTTATTTCTCTGGTGGAATTGAGGTTAAGTGACTTACCCAGGGTCACACAGCCAGTATTTATCAGAGGCCAGATGAACCCAGGTGTACCTTACTCCCAGTGCCTGTTATTATTATTATCATCCCCATTAAGTGACTTGATAAGTACCACACAGCTGGTATATGTCAGAAGCCAGATTTGATCCAAGCTCTTCCTGATTCCCAGGCTGACTCCCTAACCATTGGGAAATGCCACCTCTCCGTGTTTGACTTACTCATATCTTAACATAGAACTATGAATAAGGTGAATTATCATTGTTCTGGATCATTAGGATGAGGGAAATAAAAGGAGGACTAAGACACGGTCCCCACTTTAAAAAGTTTGTGATTTCTGAAGGGACAAAGCAGAACAGAGACTTTGTGGAGTGCCTGTGGTTTTGCAGGAGCGTTGCCCATACTCTCATCTGGTCTCACCTTGGGACCTCAAGGCAGCTAGGTGATGCAGTGGCAGGGGCCAGATTTGGAGTCAGGAAGCCCTGAGTTCAGGTTGTGTGACTGTAGGCAAATCACTTAGCCTCTGTCAGCCTCAGTTTCCTCATCCATAAAATAAGGATAATAATAGCACCTAGTTCCTGGGTTTGTTGAAAGGATCTAATGACCAAATATAAATAAAGCATTTGGTAAATCTTGAAGTGTTCTATGAATGCTAGCTACCATTATTAAGGCTCCCACTTACAAAATGAATGACAGGTTGGGGGATATAGTCTGTGGTCACAGAATAGTTCCTCTTCTATGTAAAACTGGTTCATTCAGGGATTGAATAAATGACAAATTTGATGTCATCAGTTCTATGCCCTAACCCAGGGAGCTAACAAGCCTAGAGCCCTTGTGATCAATACTAAACAAGAGAGTGAAAATTCAACCTTTGCCTTTCTATCAATTTTTTTGGAGGGAAATATTGCCTGGCATTTCATGGTCCCAGAATTAGAACCTAAACATAGGAATGACTATAGTAATAAACTGCACTTTCATATCCTTGACAAGCTACTCTCTTTGCCTCAGTTTCCTCATCAGCAAAATTGGGGGCTGGGGCCAGAAGACCTCTAAGATCCTTTCCAGTTCTAAATTTGTAATTCTCTACTATGAGGAGAAATCTCAGATAACAAAAGCTTGGCTTATACAGTTAACAACGCACATGCATATCTGGGATTATCTTTGGGTGATCCAATATGCTTCATGTGAATGTTTGCGGGTGAAGAACTCCATTCCCCAACACAATTGTCATTGGTTGGTGCCCCCTTCCCCATGGGAGCACAGTTAACCATTTGCTTTCATTTGGAGGGAATCATTGATCAGTTCTATTGATGGATGGAGTGGTGTGCCTACAGATGATTTCCCAAAAATAAACACAGAAAAACTCAATTAGGAGAAAAACCAAGTAGTTGAGGGTCTTACTCGTTCTGGCTTTGTGCTCCTCTCCCAGCTTAATATAAAGGTAGCTGGGGCTCTCTGGGCAGAAGAAAAGTAGCAAACATTGAAGGACAGCAGGTATTGCACATAAGCCAAGCAATACAGGCCACATGTCATCATTGCCTAGGATAAAGTCAAGTCCAATGACCTGAAAAAGACAAACCCACGCTGTGTTAATTATGCAACAGATACAAGCCCTTAACCAGTAACTGCTTGCGTCTACCTGCAATATGTCAGCCCACAGTAAGTGGAATCATTTTCCTGGTGTGCTCTGCTCTGAGCAAAGCTGTGTTGGGAGGGACCTCAGAGGCCCTTTCATCTACTCCTACCCATACACCTGAGTCAGAAACCCCTTCACAGATGGTCAGCCAGCCTTTATTTGGGAGCTGTTGAGTGAGTGAATCCACTGTCTCCCAAAAGCATCCCATTCGCCTTTGGGTAGCTCTCATTGTTAAGAAATCTTTTTTAAAAATCAATTTCAGATTGACTTCTTTGTAACTCCCACCCTCAGCAATGATGCAGGTAAGTTAGGGGCTGATTATCCCTATTATTAAAAGCTTTAGAATAGATTTTTTAAAAAATTAGAACATTTAAAATGTTTAAATAAGGAACATTTAAAATCTTTTTCAAGTGACAAAGTTTTTGATTTAAACACAACTTTTTGGGAACATGTTGATTATGCAAATCAAGGCATAACTGTAATATTTATTCAAACATCATGAAAAACTTAATTTCTGTGGCAGAAAGTTGCTATTTGTTCCTTTAATTTGGGGCCATTTATATTCCCAGCCCAAGTCCCAACCTACCAAGAGGTATGGTGCCAGAATAGGAGGCAAAATTTATTTTTAGTCAACACCCCTGCTTCTGGGTCTGCTGTGACCTTGATGCTGAGTGGCTAGAATTGAGTTCTTCCCTGGGTTTCCCTCTGAGTAGGCCCCCAGCATGGAGTTCAGCTCCTGCAGCTGCACCTGTCTTGTTTTACCAGGAAGAGATCCGTGCCTAGTGTCTTAGATGCACTAGCTCTTCTAGGACTAGGGTTTGGCCTTGCTTCATTAATTCTTTCTGTTGATTCATTGCTCACATGAACTTTGAGATATCACTGGTCCCCTTGACAGCAGGGTTTCTAAACCTAGGGTCCATGAATTTCAAAAAATATTTTTGGTAACTATTTCAGTACAATTGATTTTTCTTGTAATTGTATGTATTTTTTATTCATTTAAAACCATTATTCTGAGAGGGGAACCTTTCCATAGGCTTTACCACACTGCCAAAGAGGTCCATGACACAAAAAGTCAAATTCTGCCTGCCTTCTGAGATCCCTTCTTGACTTTCCCACCTACATGCCCCTGCTCCCATCCTCAATCCATCACTGACCAACTTGGAGGTCTCCCCTGGGCTCTGAATTCCAACAACCTCATCATAACAATTATTCTTTTTTTAAAAAAAAATTTATTTATTTAACTTTTAACTTTCATTTTCACAAAATTTTGGGTTCCAAATTTTCTCCCCATTTGTCCCCTCCCCCCACCCAAAACACCGAGCATTCTAATTGCCCCTATTACCAATCTGCCCTCTCTTCTAACATCCCTCCCTTCCCTTGTCTCCATCTTCTCTTTTGTCCTGTAGGGCCAGATAACTCTCTATACCCCATTACCTGTATTTCTTATTACTTAGTAGCAACAACAGTACTCAACAGTTGTTCCTAAAACTTTGAGTTCTAACTTCTCTTCACCCCTCCCTCCCCACCCATTCCCTTTGGAAGGCAAGCAATTCAATATAGGCCATATCTCTGTAGTTTAGCAAATGACTTCCATAATAGTCGTGTTGTGTAAGACTAATTATTTCCCTCCATCCTATCCTGCCCCCCATTGCTTCTATTCTCTCTTTGGATCCTGTCCCTCCCCAAGAGTGTTGACTTCAAATTGCTCCCTCCTCCCATTGCCCTCCCTTCCATCCTCCCCCCCCACCCTGCTTATCCCCTTCTCCCCCACTTTCCTGTATTGTAAGATAGGTTTTCATACCAAAATGAGTGTGCATTTTATTCCTTCCTTTAGTTCAATGTGATGAGAGTAAACTACATCTTTTTCTCTCACCTCCCCTCTTTTTCCCTCCACTAAAAAGTCTTTTGCCTGCCTCTTTTATGAGAGATAATTTGTCCCATTCTATTTCTCCCTTTCTCCTCCCAATATATTTCTCTCTTACCCCTTAATTTCATTTTTTTAAGATGATCCCATCCTATTCAACTCACTCTGTGCTGTGTGTGTGTGTGTGTGTGTGTGTGTGTGTGTGTAATCCCACCAACTACCCAGATACTGAAAAGTTTCAAGAGTTACAAATATTATCTTTCCATGTAGGAATGTAAACAGTTCAACTTTAGTAAGTCCCTTATGACTTCTCTTTGCTGTTTACCTTTTCATGCTTCTCTTCATTCTTGTGTTTGAAAGTCAAATTTTCTTTTCAGCTCTGGTCTTTTCATCAAGAATGCTTGAAAGTCCTGTATTTCATTGAAAGACCATTTTTCCCCCTGAAGTATTATACTCAGTTTTGCTGGGTAGGTGATTCTTGGTTTTAGTCCTAGTTCCTTTGACTTCTGGAATATCATATTCCACGCCCTTCGATCCCTTAATGTAGAAGCTGCTAGATCTTGTATTATCCTGATTGTATTCCCACAATACTTGAATTGTTTCTTTCTAACTGTTTGCAATATTTTCTCCTTGACCAGGGAACTCTGGAATTTGGCCACAATGTTCCTAGTAGTTTCTCTTTTTGGATCTCTTTCAGGCAGTGTTCTGTGGATTCCTTGAATACTTATTTTGCCCTCTGGTTCTAGAATCTCAGGGCACTTTTCCTTGATAATTTCATGAAAGTTGATGTCTAGACTCTTTTATTGATCATGGCTTTCAGGTAGTCCCATAATTTTTAAATTGTCTCTCCTGGATCTATTTTCCAGGTCAGTTGTTTTTCCAATGAGATATTTCACATTATCTTCCATTTTTTCATTCTTTTGGTTTTGTTTTGTGATTTCTTGGTTTCTCATAAAGTCATTAGGCTCCATCTGTTCCATTCTAATTTTGAAAGAACTATTTTCTTCAGTGAGCTTTTGAATCTCCTTTTCCATTTGGCTAACTGCTTTTTAAAGCATTCTTCTCCTCATTGGCTTTTTGAACCTCTTTTGCCAATTGAGTTAGCCTATTTTTCAAGGTGTTATTTTCTTCAGCATTTTTTTGGGTCTCCTTTAGCAAGGTGTTGACCTGCTTTTCATGCTTTTCTTGCATCTCTCTCATTTCTCTTCCCAGTTTTTCCTCCACCTCTCTAACTTGGTTTTCAAAATCCTTTTTGAGCTCTTCCATGGCCTGAGCCCATTGAATATTTATTTTGCCTGATTGGGATACAGAAGCCTTGATTTCTATGTCTTTCCCTGATGGTAAGCATTGTTCTTCCTCATCAGAAAGGAAGGGAGGAGATATCTGTTCACCAAGAAAGTAACCTTCTATGGTCTTATTTTTTTCCCCTTTTCTGGGCATTTTCCCAGCCAGTGACTTGACTTCTGAGTGTCCTCTCCACACCCACCATGCCTCCAGATCTGCCCAGCTAGTGCTGAGGGGCTGAGATTCAAATGCTGCTTCCCAGCCTCAGGGCTTTTGGCAGGGGTGGGGCTGCTATTCAGTATGAGATTAAGTTCAGGTGTTCAGGTGGGGACAGGGCCACCACATAGGGCTTAGTTCCCTCAGGGGGTTTATGGGGAGACCTTCAACAATGGATCAGAGCTCCTGCCTGCTTTGGGAGCCCTTGTCTGCTGCTGCCTCTGCTGCTGCCTCCCGAGGGGGCCAGAGTTATGGAGACACCCTGCTCCCCTCTCAGCAAGCTGAAAAGACTCCCTCACTGACCTTTGGTGCCTATGGGTGGAGGGACCTGCGCTGCCACTGGAGATTCTGTCCCTAAAGACTGCTCAGATCTGTTCCTTTGGGCACGCTGGGCAAAGGCAGGGCTGGGCTCTGCTCTGGGTCCGGTGCAGGACAGACCTTTGGTGCTGGTTTTTCAGGTCTCTCTGGAACAAAAATCTCCTCCACTCCATTATTCTGTGGCTTCTGCTGCTCCAGAATTTGTTGGGAGTTCTTCTTTGCAGGTAGTTTTGGGCTGTGGGTTAGGAGCTAGCATATGTGTATCTTTCTACTCCACCATTTGGCTCCTCCCCCATAACAATTATTCTTAGGTGAAGGTGTTGCTCTTTGGCTTTGTTGGGGGCTTGGCAGCCCTCCATACTTAGGTCTAACTCCTTTGTTTCCTTTTTCTTAAGGATTTCGTTAGACTAACACTACCCAATGGACAGAGAAAAAGAGGAACAAAATCAGAACTGATAACGTTGGTGTAAGGTTGATAGAATTGGGAATGGACAGGTCCCCAAAGAGGCCTGTGGACATGTGAAAATAGTGCCTTTCATCTTCCAGATCAATCTTTTTTGGTGCTAGAGAGAGGTGGGTAGTTGGCTTCCTGCTTTGAGCCTTCCATAGTTTAGGAGGTGATAGGATCACAGAATTGGAAGCCATGTTGCCCATCCCCTTTATTACTGATGAACAAGGTGATGTCCAAAGAGGAAGAGTCATTTGTACAATATCTCAGAAGATGTCAGTGGCAGAGTCAGTATTCAAACAGGAGTCCTCAGTCTGAGTCTCCTCATCCCACTGACTCTTCAGGCATCTCTCTCACAGTGTAAAGAAATTAGTCAAGGAGTGAAGGGATCAGGACTCTATTTCTGACTGCACATGGCATCAGTTAGCTGAATCACTTACCTTTCTGTCTCAGTTTATCTACCTACCTATCCATCCATCCATCCATCCATCTATCCATCCATCAATCTATGTATCTATGTATCTATGTATCTGTGTATCTATGTATCTATGTATCTATGTATCTATCTATCTATGTATCTATGTATCTATGTATCTATCTATCTATCTATCTATCTATCTATCTATCTATCTATCTATCTATCTATCTATCTGTCTGTCTGTCTGTCTGTCTGTCTGTCTGTCTGTCTGTCTGTCTGTCTGTCTGTCTATCTGTCTATCTGTCTGTCTATCTATTTTTCCCATTGGCTGATTGGGGATACTACTACCTATCTTAGAGTACCAAATGAAACAAAAAATGTGAAAGAAATTTTAAAAAATGGAAAAGTTACCTTTTCTAGAGAAAAAAAAAAACAAGAAAACTGGCAAAACGCTCAGATCTAGTATCAGTTCACTAGCTGCTACCTTGTGACCATCATTTCTTATGTTTTCACCAAATAATCATGATTAATTTAATCACATGCTCTTGTTCTTTACCTGACTGATGAGAATCCCTGTGACAATGGCCAGCTGGTGCAAGGTACCCAAAGCACCTCGGAGAGATGTAGGAGAGATCTCACCAACATACATTGGAACCAGTCCTGATGCTAGACCTTTATGAAACAAGAAGACATTGTGCACTTAACACAGAGTCTGGCCAAACAAGGCAAATAAGATACATAAATTTAGTGTAACACATTTCCCAGTGTCTAGACATCTGTCTAATATCTAACTATATTAGGAGATAGAGCCCCTAGTAAGAGATAGACCTCAGTACCCTGCCATGAACTTAGGGCAGTTAAGAAATATCTGTTGGTGATACGCTAATACATGCTTGTTTTTGTGCTTTAAAGGTCCAAGCATCATCATTGTATGTTATAGCACTTCACACTGTGCTTGGCACATAGTAGGTACTTAATAGATGCTCATTGATTTGTGTTCAAAATTCTGTAAGTTAACGTACTTAATGACCATCACAGAACTTTAAATTGTCTTCCTGAAAGAGACTTAAGAAAATTCTGATAAACTTATTAAGATCCTTGAATACAAATGTTATCTCTAATATTAGAAATGGGGAAAATAAGTAAGTTATCTACCATTCTCCAGATATAACACAGTTCAATAAATTCAATATCATGGAGGTGGTTAAGTGGGATAATGGAGAAAGTACTGGACTTGGAGTCAGAAAAGACCTGAGTTAAAATCCTGACTCAGACACTTACTAACAGTGTGACTCTAGGTAAGTCATTTATCTGCTCCGTCTCAGTTTCCTCATCTATAAGATGGAGATATTAATAGCACTGGCTATTGTTAGGAGTAAGGGAGATAGCATGTGTGTTTCATAAACCTTAGATGGCTCTGTAAGAGTTAGCTATTGCTATTACTTTTAGCAATAATAGATTTCAGCCTGGAAGGGATCTTGAAGACTCTTCATTTGACAGATGAAGGCACTGAGGTCCAGAGAGGTTAGGGCACTTTCCCCCGTTCCATCGGGCAGTGGGTGACAAAGTTAGGATTTGAATTAACGTTTGCTGACTCCAGGTGCTCTTCACCACCACCCCACTTGCTACGTTCAATGTCATTTTAATGAACAAGAATTTTCCAAAAAAGTTCCACAGAAGAATTCTGCTCTGAGTGATTGCCTAGAAATCTCTGCTATCAAAATGAATCAATTTCACATATTCAGAGGACTGATTTATGGAGTCTTCTTAGGATCTTCCCTGAAGACTACTTTACAATCTCCTAATGACCATGCTGTCAACATTATACCTGCATTTTTTCCTGAGTTTAAATGTGGTTTGATTATTTTGCCTTTGGTTGTATTGATAAGGAAGAAATGGTGGCTTCTCTCTTTTTGACACACATATGTATCATATAAGCAGAATAAAGTTCCTTGATTTGCCATTCCTTACTCTAAAGCACAGAATCTTTATATTTTACTACTTTATTTAAAAACATCTTTTGGGGGAAGATAGTCAGGGTTAAGTCACTTGTCTAGGGTCACACAGTTAAGTAAGTGTCTGAGGCTGGATTTGAATCAAGGTCCTCCTGGCTTCAGGACTAACCCTAACCCACCTAACTGCCTCCACCTCAATATCTTTTGAAAATGTTGATCCTAACTCAAGAAACATGTAGACAGAACCTTGTATATACCAGGTGAAAGGCAGTACATAGAGTCAGGCTTTGGAATCAGGAAGACCTAAGCTTACATCTACTGACCTATACTGCCTACATGGTTATGAATAAATCACTTAACCCCTAGATTCTTGAGGGCAGGAATGACTTCATTTTGTCTTTGTATGCAACCTAGCATGGCAACTGGAACACAGTAGACATTTACTTCATAAATGTTTATTGACTGGTTGATGAGTAACCCCAGGAAACACTTGAAGTCTCTTAACTATGGAGCAGTTGCCAATTTACATCATTGGAGGGAGTTTCCATGCTGAGAATTTCCCAAGCTAAAGACATCATAGATTATTCCCCCACTGTGGCCTTGAGGCCACATGTAACCCTCTAGGTCCTTGGGTGCAGCCTTTTGACTGAATCCAAAGTTTACAGAACAAATATTCCCCTGCCACATGTGCTAGGTGTTTTAAATATAATGGTAATGAGACTATCTCTGTCCCTCTGTATGTACAAAATCAACATAATCTGAGGTGAGCAGGGAGTAAAGATCAGATAAAGAGATTCTGAAGGAGGAAAGAGCACTAACCATTTTGGGGAAGGAGATTAGGGAGAATTCACCAAGACAGTGGCACCAGGGAACAGCTCCTTGATGCAATGCAAGGAAAACAGAGGGGAGAGCATACTGCACATGGGACAGAATCCTGGCAGGGGGCAGATGGCAGGTTACATCCAGGGGTCAGTTTGACTAGAACATGGAGTGTATGGAAAAGAGAAATATGAAATACAGATATAAATAATAGCTTAATCCAGACTGTGTAAGACCTTAAGTCTCAAGGCTCAGAAAGATGGTATTTTCTTCTAGAGGCAATAAAAAGCTACTAACATTTTTTATATAGAAGGGATCTTTTCCTTACAAAGATTATTTTGCTAGAATAGATTGTAGAGGGGATAGACTTGAGACAGGGAGATCAGTAACCCAAGAGAATAGTAATGATGGCTTGAATAAGCAGTGTGACCTTGGCCAGACAAATCACTCAACCCCTGTAGACCTATGTTTCCTCTTCTGTAAAATGAGGTCATCTAAGGTCCCTTAATCTAGCATCTATGATCTAGGAAAGATGAAAGAGATGGAAAGATAGGGATGGATATAAAGCATGATGTTAGATGGAAGGCAGCTAGATGGTGCTGTGGAGAGCACCGGGCCAGTAGTCAAGAAGAATTAAGTTCAGATCCTCACCTCAGACATTTACTATCTGGGTGATCCTAGGCAAGTCACTTAACCTCTGACTGCCTCAGTTTTATCAACTGCAAAATATGGATGATGATAGCACCTCCCTCCCTCCCTCCCTCCCTCCCAGGACTGTTGTTAGGATCAAATGAGATAGCAAGTGCCTGGCACATAGTAGGCACTTAATAAATGCTCATTTCCTTCCTTTCTGTGGATGTAGAACTGATAGAATTTGGCAACTGAGTAAATAGGGGCCATGAGAAAGAAGAGTCAAAGATGAATGGAGTTTTGTTAAAGGGCTACTATGAAGATGGCAGTGATTCTAGTATAGACAAGGAAGAGTGGATGAGGGACAGGCTTAGTGGGGAAGATGATGAGTTTTCAATTTTGGACATATTTAATTTGAGATGTTGGAAGGAAATTCAAGTGAAACTATTCAGGAGACAGTTAGAACTGTCCAGAGCTCATGATAAAGATGAAAGCTTACACTCATCTGTGTAGAAATGAGAATTGACCTCGAGTGTATAAGATCATCAAAAGAAAAGTAGAGAGAGAAAAGAGCAGAGCCGAGGATCAAGCCTTGGGGGACATTCACCCTAAAGGCCCACAAGGTGGGTGGACACTGAGATGAACAAGAGAAAAAACAAGAGATAACAATGTCACCAATTTGGGGGAGCAGCAAGTACCCTGAAGAAAGGAGTGGTCAGAGGTGTCAAAAGCTACATGTGGGTCCCAGAAAGAGAGAACTGAGAAAAAAGACCACTGGATTTGGTAGTAGAGTGATTGTTGGCATTATTCAGAGAGCAGTGGTGGAGTTCAAAGTCAATGTGAAAGGGAAAATAAGTGTGTGATGAGGAAATGGAAGCAATGTGTAGGTGATCCTTACTTGTAAAGACAAGATCCACCTTCCTCTTCCCCTGTGTTGTATGACATATAACTATATATGCTATATTCATAAATTCAAGCTCTCTCCACTTCCTAAATTGTTCTCTTCTATATCTATATTTATATCTATATCTATCTATCTATATCTATCTATCTATCTAGCTAGCTAGCTAGCTATCGCCACAGTTCTGTTCACTTCAGGGACTATGAAGACATGGGTTTGTTCTCTTTCTTTTTTGCTAAGTTTCCAATTTAACAAGAAAAAAATTATTAGATAAAGACTGAGGAGGGAGCAAAGTTTCTAGATTTAAGATCACATCATTTTTTTCATTCCCTTATCACAAGTCACTTTCTGACTATAGTTGGAAGTCATTTTCCTGACTGTCCATCCAGTGTGGAAGAGACTAGATGATTTCTTAATACCTTGTCTATCTTAATAAATATCAAGATATTATATTAAACCCTTGAGCTGAAGTATGGCTATTTTGGAGAGCATAAGTTTTGATTTGATTGGCGACTGAGAATGTTTATTTCTCTCTTGCTGTCTTCTCTGATCAGTAAGTTTTCTGAGAGATCATCATTTGAAAAGAGAATTCTTTTTTCTTCCTTTTCTAAACTTGTGTTAACTGCCCATGGTACAGACAGAATAGTTAATGAATTACAAATGTCAACACAGTAACCACTGATATGAAAATCTGTGGTCATTCTTCATCTATTCACTCTTTCTCTGCTGCTTAGAAACATGCCCAGACCTTGTTCATCTTAAAAAACCCCCCAAAATATTCACTTGCTCCTTCCATTATCTCAGTCTAATGTTATATATTTAGCTTTCCTTTCACAGTTAACCTCCTAGAAAAAGCTGCCTACATTTGTTGCCTGCATTTCCTCTTTTCTACTCCCCTCAAACCATTGTAGCCACTTGACTGAAGTTTCCCCTTCCAAGGTTATCAGCAAGCTTTTATCAATTCTCGTTCTTTTTGTTGATTCTATACCTACACGGTCTCTCAGTATGACTTCTTTCAGCTCACATGGCCACCAGTTCAGCTCAAGCCCTCAAGTTCACCTATGAACTCATTATCTTCCCCGCTCAGCAAGCAGCAATAATCACTTGATTAGTTTCAGCACTTCAGGGTTCTTGCTCCTCACATCCATCCTCCACATGACTGTCAGAGTGATAGTCCTAAGGTCTGGCCATGTGACTGTCATGCTCAACAAACTCTTGTGATACCTCATTATTTTCAGGATCCAATACAAGTTTCTCTCTGGCATTTAAGCCCTTTCATAGCCTGGCTTGCACTTATCTTTCAAAGCACATTATGTATTCTTCTTTTTCTTCATATACTCTGTGGTCTAGTCAAACGGTCTACTTTGCTGTTCTCCATGTGCAGCTCTCCATCTCCACTCTTTGTAAGGGCTATCCCAGTGCCTGCAATGCATTCCCTCCTAAGTCTGCCTCTTACAATGACAAATTTCCCTTAGTACTCCACTTAAGCTCCACCTTGTACTTGTGCCCCCTACCTTATCCTTTCAGCTACTAGTAATCTACTCCATTACATTGCATGTGTATGTTTTACTTATTTGTTTACATATTATCTTCGTTGATAGCATGTAAGTTCCTTGAGGGCAGGCATTGGTTTATTTGTCTTGGTATCCTCTGTGCCTCAGGCACATACTAAATGCTTTTCACAAAATAGTACTATATCATATAACATAATGTGATGTTGAGCTAATGTAATTAATTGAAATAGAATATCACAACATAAAACAGTCATATATGATATAATAAAATATAACAAAACATAACAATAAAATATAATATAATGTAACATAACATGATATGATGGTTTGATACCATATGATATGATACAGTATAACATAACACAATATAACATGATATGACATGGCATAACAATATGACATAGATGCACATTAAATTGAATTACAGAATTTTAATTTTAATTTAATTTTAATTTTAACTAGGATAGTTCTTGATTGGGGCAGCTAGGTGGTGCAGTGGATAGAGTGCCAGACCTAAAGGAAGACTCCTCTTCTTGAGTTCAAATCTGGCCTCAGACACTTGCTAGCTGTATGACCCTGGGCAAGTCGCTTAACCCTATTTGCCTCAGTTTCCTCATCTGTAAAATGAACTGGAGAAGGAAATGACAAGCTACTCCAATATCTTTGCCAAGAAACCCCAAATGGGATCATGAAGACTTGGATATGACTGAAAGGGCTAAACAACAACAAAAAAGAATAGGTGCATACCTAGGCAAAAGCTTAGAGATGAAGAAATTTTATAGGTGAATCCATAATTATGAAGTTAGACTCTTTGATGGGAACTTATGATTAATGCAAATAATTAATTTCCTGAAGTGGTCACATCACTTAGATTCACACTGCACATTTCCATGGTCTGGAATCAAGAACCATATTTATGTAATTATAACTTTGAATAGAGTGGATTCGAACCCATGAGATCACTTTGGGATATTCATTATTCACGTTTCTTGGGACCTATGTATACTATATTGCCAATTCTGAGAATTATACAATAGATAGTTCAACTCAAAAGATCCATAATATAAACTAGAAACTTCTTGGATCACTGACATGCACTCTGCTGTTTCTTTGTAGATGCCTTTTTGATAAACTGCTGGTTCCAATGCCAATGTGTTTATCCAGGGTGAGGTGAGGGAGAGATCTTTAATTTAGTAGCTAGCTTATGGATATTTCAGGCTTTGGTTGAATTCATTTAGTCATAGGAAATCCCAAAGAGATTTCTCTGTTCTGGAGGTTCAAACACTGTCAACATTTTAATTCAGTTTTTCACCCTGGTAGCTCTTTAATAAGAATGTGTACTCACTTTCTCCCTAAGTAGGAATTATGACTAAAAACAGATGGGGAGAGGGTTTTATAGACATTAGTGTCTCAAAAGGAAGCTCTGGTTTGAGGTAATGGAACACATTAAACTAATTTTAAAAACCCCTTTACTAGCAGGTTGGCAGGACCAGGGCTTCCCGGCTGTTCAGAACTGAAAAGATTAAAGATGGGGCTCATTTATTTTTCGCACAAATTGAACAAATGTGCCCTTTGCTCTGGTCTTTGCTGATTTGTTGTCTTACGACTTTTGAAAAATTGTTTCTAAGAAGCTGTCAGTCTAGCAGAGATATCTCATGCTCAGGTAATAGCTACCTATATTTCAGTAGCATCCTTTCATCAAAAAAAAATTTGTAGGATTCTTGACAGTGACTTCATAAAATGTGTAAACTCCCAAGGCAGCCTCTTTGGATGCTGCACATTTGCTCTCTAGTGAATAAATGGTACATGTAGGTTTGACTATCCATTCTGCCACCCCACGGCTACCAGTTCTCAGTTGCCTTTGCTTGACTTGAGAACATCATGACCATCACATCCATGATAGTAGCAGCTGGGGGAGGGATCTCAGGTTCATAGCTTGTCAAGGCCTTATTGATTAGGATGTGAGAAGATGGGACCCAGAAGGTGAGGAGCAATAGCTTTGGGCATAGCCTCTTGTCTTAGTCCACTGAGAGGAAGAAATGATGACCTTTCAGGCATACCTACCGACATACTTACACACACACACACACACACACATATATATGTACATATCTACCTATCTATATGTATATATGTATGTATCATGATATGATCATGAGCACATGTCACTATCCTCTTTTCTGGGTGCTGAACTTCCCAAACGCCTAGCATTTTACCTCTGTCTCTTTCCTGCTCTCTTCTAGTTCAAGGCTGCTTGTGGCTTTCAGAGCTTTTGTTTATTAACAAGAACTGACCTTAAAAAGCTATTCTTACAAAGACACCAGAATCAACTTACCACAGTATAGTCCTGAGATGAATCTGCCTGAGATGATAAGAATGTGAGATGGTCCAAATTTAGCTATTGCCATCAAGAGAGATCCAATCAATGAGAGACTGTTTGAAGCCAACATTCCTTTAATTCTAGAATAAATTAAAACAAATATATGCAGAGGCTGTAAACTCAGAACTAAAAGAAACACACCTTTTTTATTTTAATAACTATCTATAATTTCTACTTTCTCACTTGGACCTCAGGTACCGTATTTGAATTGGACTCCAAGTGCCAGATGAGGACTTCCTAGATTAGGTTTTTGCTATATTTGAATGATCTCTAGTCAAAATATTGGGAAAGTAAGAATTTATTTGTTGGGATGGCACAGTAGATAGAACACCAGCCCTGGAGTCAGGAGGACCTGAGTTCGAATCTAACCTCAGACACTTGATTGCCTTGCCAAAAACAAAAGTGGAATATATTTGCTGAAAATGTCATCTGCATGGATAGTTTAGTTTGGTCTCTATGGAAAGAGAAATGGAAATATGAATAGAGGATCAACTTTTTTTCAGAAAGACATTGTGGGGACCCAAAAAGAAGATCCTGGATGTGGGGTGTTTGACTAAGGAAAAGGAATATTGTGAAGAATCTGTTGTACAGTTCTTAAAACAAACAAACAGCTTCTTACAATACTGAGAGGAGCTCTGGGATAGGCTCTGGTTTACTTCTAACCCTGTGTTTCTAACAGAAAACATTCTTCTACAGAGAGCAGAGGTGCCCAATTTTGTTTTAGTGATGGTTGCTAGGCAAACATTAGAAGCAAGTTAATTAATTTCTGGCAGCTTCTACCTCTGATTTGAGTGGACCAGGTGAGGAGTGATTTAAAAATTGGTCAACAGGCAGAATACAGATGGGGAAAGTGACAGTAATGGACCTTCCATTCAGGTCCATTCCCCTGCATTAGGTGCAAGGGAAAGAAGAAGCAGAAGGATTGGAGGGAAAACTAGAAACTGTCTCCTGAGAAATTATAATCAGGTAGTTCTGTTCCCCTGGAGAAAAATAAAGGCTAGTAGAAGTAGCTCACGAAGGCTTTTGATGCCAGAGTCCCTTAAAATCCTGAAGAAAGGGAGCTGGGCACTTTCTATATCCCAAAGGGCTTTTGACTCTTAATAAAAGGTTCCAGGCAGGTTAGAGGAATGCTTTCTTCTGTTCCCTAAAAGATGATCATAATATGATTTAGGAGTAATTGAAAATAGATGATTTTTAAGGAAGATATCTTATTTTACTTGTGTATTTAGATTTCTCTAACTAGCATCCTCCCTCTAAATCAGGGGTTCTCAAACTGGAAAACACAGAGATTTCAAGGAGTCTATGAATTTTATTTCATTATAATTGTTTTCCTCTGTAATCTTTTATTTTATGCATCTAAAAACATTATTCTGAGGAGTCCACAGGCATCATCTGATTTCTTTATGACACACAAAAGAGGTTAAGAAACCTTCCTCTAAAAGAGACCATCCTTTAACATGAGCAAATGCTATATTTTATCATTCCAATAAATCAGAATTTTCATAGAAACAATATAATTGGGAGAGTTCTATGCTTCTTCAGGGCAGGGTCTAGGCTGTTTTTCATATTTTTCTCTGCTTGAGTTAACACAGAACCTGTTACGTAGTATATGCCTAATTAATGTTTGTTTAACTTAAATTCAAAATCACTTGATATCTTCTGTGACTCAGTTTACTGTGTCTGTAGGAAAGCTGAGTTTTTTGGAAAACATGGACAAACTCTATGCACCATTGGTCACCTAATGACTATTTATTCAAAATAAAAGCATGATAATTAGGAAATAAACAGCCTTACCAACCAGAACTTGTAAAATACCACTGAACATGACTAATTTCTATTCTACATCTCCAGAGAAGTAAGACAACCAGGTAAAGAGTACTTTATGTAACAAATAACCTTGACAACTATATGAGAAACAGAGAATCTGGAAACTGTGGAGTTGGAACAGATCTCTGAGGTCTAACAATGCAAAGCATATATTTGTTCAAGTGGATTGTTGAGGGTTCACCTCAATTAACCACTGAAGAAGCTAATTTGGGGGGATATATTTTATTCCTGCATCTTTGCAGAGGTCCACTTAACCTCTAAACTCATTGAGGCAATTAGACCAGAGAATCTCTAGTGCCTTTTTTGCCTTCTCACATTCCATAACCCAATGCATTTTGAAGACTGCAATTCTTGGAAGCTGCCATTAGACATTATAGACTTTGGGCTGTGGTGGTGGGTATTAAAAAAAGGATGAAATGTTGAAGCTAAAAAGTTGTTTCTGCCCTTGGGGGGATTAAGATATTGCAAAATCATCAAGATCTTCCAGATGAAATAGTTTAACCAAATACTTCATTTAATTTTGGAATAACTAGGTTTACTAATTAAAGATTAAAAATCTTTGTTTTCAAGATTTCCACTTAAAACTGGGCCAGATATCTATAATAAAAATGACTCTTTTACCTTTTTAGATTATATGACAGTCCCTTCTACAAAATGCACAAATATAATTTGAGCTATTATCCTTTAATTAAGAAGAAGAATTAAGACACTGAAGGCGATTATTTCCTTACAACTGTTAAGAGCTTTATTGTGCCAAATGACAAACTCAGGCACAAAAGGAGGAAACTGTCGATGTTTTAAGACACCAGGCAGAGAAGCCTTATAATTCATAGCAGGTTCTGAAAAAAAAAAAAAAAACTAAGGAGCTAAACATCCTGTCATCATTGACCCTATTCTTTTGATTTAAAAATAAAAGAATTCTATATTTATGTTAGACAATTAAAAAAATACATTTCCATGAAGAGTTGAGAGTCTGCTTCCTCATGAAGGGAAAGGGAAACAACTTTAGATGCCACATGCCCAAATGGGTTAAAACTTATAGGAAAAAGTGGACCCAAGGGTATATTCTCTCTACTAGTAAATACTATCAGAAGTGTAGAATTTAGATCTGGGTTACCTGGCCTAACCCCCTCATTTTAGAGTCGAGGCTCTACAGTATCTTGGAGAAATGATTTTAGAACTGGAAAAATGATTCTACTCTTCTAAGACAACATAAACCGGTAAACATGAGCAAAGAGGCAGTGTGGTGTAGTAGAGAAGACACTGACTTCATTACAGAAGGACTTGTCTGACATCTATCATTTGTGTAGCCCTATGCAAATCACCTACCCTCCCCGATCTTCATTTTCTTCATCTATAAATTGGGGGTGAAAATACTTATAATTACCTGATGAGGTTGTATTTTAGTATATTGCTTTAAAAACTGTAAATCTCTAAATAAATGTGTGGAATAATTATGTGGGACACATTTTGTGATTGGGGACTCAGGGGAATTGATTTCATTTTA
Source organism: Notamacropus eugenii (assembly GCF_028372415.1). Lineage (NCBI taxonomy): Eukaryota > Metazoa > Chordata > Mammalia > Diprotodontia > Macropodidae > Notamacropus > Notamacropus eugenii. The sequence continues at coordinate 353,194,703 of NC_092877.1, read as the reverse complement.
ATGATAATTGTTCTAATATTTGGATAACCAAGATGATGAATTCTTTTGTAAATATGAGAATCAGGGCTTAATTTGGTACAATGTCGGCCTGGGATAATCCCAACATACCTTCCACAAAAACCTAAAACCAATTTTATGAAAAGGCTTTAAAATAATATGTAATTCAAAAGGTAAACTACTTCCCCCAAAACAAACTGCTAAATATTTCCTCATGCTTGACATCCATGGAATCGTCATACCTTCCTAGTTTGTCTCCTAGCCATCCACCAAAGAATGAGGAGATCATTCCACCAACTGCAAAGATGGACACAGATAGGGACCAATACATGGTGATTATGGGAGTGTATGGGTCTGAATCAATTTCATTTTCCCCATAATTAGTTGTTGACTGCAGAGTGGGTTTATACACATCTGTAGAGTTGTAAGGCTCCTCTTTATCCAGAGGGACAGACAGTAAACTTCTATAATGGGCTTCAATTACCTAAAGAAGTAAAGGAAAGCAAATTAAAACACAAAATATGAGATATTCAGGATTGACTCAGGTTCTACCTTCTCAGTGGATCTCAGTAGTGAATACTTTCTCTTTCCCTCTCCCCTGCCATTACCTGACATTTTTTCAGGATGCATGTTCTACCTAGTAGAATGTAAACCCTTTGAAGGCAAGGACTCTCTTGTTTTTGTCTTTGTATCTCTATTGCCAAGCACACTGGTTTTTGCATTTAGCCTGGCAATAGATATTTATTGAATTTGTTATATGGTAAACACTCTGATGACTTGATACGTTGTTACTGATTTTTGTTGTTACATTAACAAAGACTTGGACGTCCTGAAAAAAAGATGGGCTGGTTTTATAGAGTGAGTAACAACAAATCAAGAGACCAAGAGCTGCATTGGTATTCAGAAAATGTTAAGAGAAATAGAGGGAAGCCTCCACTTATCAGGCAGAGAGTTTGTAGAGGAAGTGTCGGATGACATTTATATAATTCATAGATGGGCTCCCATCTAGATGGTGGTGAAGGGAAGAAGGAAAGGAAAGAAAAAAGGGAAGGAGGGAATGTGGAATGGAGGGAGATAGGATGGAAAGAAACAAGCATTTACTATGTAAGAGGCATTTTCCTAAGTGTTTACAAATGTTATTTTATTTGATCCTCACAACAACTCCTGGAGGTTTTGTTGTTGTCCAACTGTTTTCAGCTGTCTTAGTCTGTGATCTCATTTGGGGTTTTCTTAGTAAAGACATTGAAGTGGTTTGCCACTTCTTTCTCCAGCTCATGGTATAAATGAGGAAACTGAGGCAAACAGGATAAAGTGACTTGTCCAGGGTCACACAGCTAATAAGAGTCTGAGGCTAGATTTGAACTTAGCAATCAGAGTCATCTTCACTCCTCACCCACTGCTTTAACCATTGAGCCATCTAGCTCCCCTACAAATAGAGGTTAAGTGAGTTGCCCAGAGTCACACAATAATAAATATTTGAGGCAGGATTTAAACTCAGTTCTTCTGAATGCTAGGTCCAGTGCTGTATTCATTTCACCACCTATTTGCCTCTACTGTAGTTTTAGAGCACTGAACTTAGTGTCAGGAAGACCTGAGTTCAAATCCTCACTCAGATACTTGTGACCCCAGACACCTCACTTAACATCTTTCATTCTCAATTTCCTCATCTGTAAAATGGGACTAATGATAGCACCTACCTTTTAGGGTTGTTGTAGGGACCAAGTAAGATAATACATGAAGTGCTCTGTAAACCATAAAGGGCTATATAAATGCTATTTCTTCATCATTGTCGTCATCATCATTATCATTATTGCTGTTCTTATTACTTGTGGAGGGAGCACAGGCACCAAGGATCTCCATGGAAGTGTTTACATAGAGTTTTGTTGTTTATTTTTTGGTAAAGACTTTTGAAATTGTAATGACACTATTCTTGCACAACTCTGTTTAAACATAAATGGGGAAGAGGGTGAATGGAAAAGGGCATTGATTTGGGGGTCAGGAGCTTTGGCCTCTCTTTCTGGCCCTGGCCTGTGGGACCTTGGCTGTGTTTGCCAATTGTTGGACCTTTTCATTTCTCCAGTTCACGGAAACAGCAGTACTGCCCATCTTCCTCAGAGTACTGAGGTGGTGACTAGGGAGACTACAGTAGAAAAGCAAACTTTTCCATTTTAAGAATATGGCTTGGGTAAAATGCAACGAGTCAGAGGACCTGAGTTCAACCTTGCTTCTGGTGCTGTCTGTGTGACCTTGTTCAAGTCATTTACCTCCTTAGACCTCAGTTTTTTATCTATAAAAAGAGGGAGATAGACAAAATGACCTCTGAGGTCCCTTCCAGTTCTGATTGTAGGTCCTAAGCACCAGGCAGCTTGCTAAACTTCCACACATGCCAAACACTCAGTCAAGCCCGTGCACAATCACAGAGATGATTTCTCTCATATTCACATGCCACAGCCTCAGCCCCCTTTCGTGTAAGTCCACAAGAGGCTCTGACATGTGCCCTTATTCCATTCCATCCCTCCCATCACCTGATCACATGATCACCATGATCTCCATAGCTGATTGGCTAGGAAGAATGACTCATTTTAGGTCTATTGTGCTATGCCCTATCCACGTGTCTCTTCACCCCCACTACACCCTCTCTCTGTGTTGTTCTGTTGCATGAAGGGATTTGGAGTCACCAGGTAGAGACTGCACTGGTCTTAGGTCCAACACTTTGCATGTATGATGGGATCTGATTGCCTAGCCTAGGATATTTGGGGATGAGGTAGGGAGAAGAGGACTGGTGTTAGGCTGTCAGACAATAGCAGCTTCCACTTCAAGGGAATAATAAATCCATGCCCCAATTTCCATGGGGTCCCACAAGTCTGGGAATACACAGGAAAAATGACCAGATTCTAGTGAGAGAAGAGCGTGCTCTCAAAGCTTCCTAGGAAGAAATTAATTTTATTCTGGATCAAAGAGTAAGGAATGAATGTCATCCTCTCCATAAAGCCCTCTTAACTTCTGCAAGGCATGGGATCATACAATGAAAATCCTGTACTGGGTAACTTAAAAAAATAGATAATTTTCTACAGAACATCCAAGAGCTTGACAGCATCATTTATCTTTGTAGTAACTGTGTATGGTAGGTAATGAAAGCTAGTTAATATCCTGATTTAATGAAAAAACTGGGGTGATGGAGTAGGCAGCCCCTCTCCCCTAGGTCCATTAGCTGCAGCTGCTGACTAAAATTGATGCTCTCCATGAGAAAATGTTTCTCAAGCATGGCCAGATTCGGCTTTGTTTTTATTCTTTAGCACTTATGTTATGGCCACCGTGAATTCCACGTTCCGTTAAAAACCATGTTCCTTTCCTCTAAATGTACCCTTGTAAGATGCTTATGGGAGCATCTTGGGCTACACCATTTCTTCAGTCTTTTCCATCTCACCCCCACAATCCTGTGACACCCCAGTCATGCCACACAACTCATGCTGTCACCATTCACTCTGTCTTTGCCATCCTTAGTGACTCAATACTATTATTCCTTGGAGGTTTTTATTCCTTGGAGTTTTTATTATACCTGAGGGTAACATGGAGAGACATTTTTCTCTAGATTTTCTTTTGCACCTTGGAGCTTCTCATTCCTGATCACCCCAAAATGAGTGAATTCAGGCTTCCCTCACCACCGTGCCCTTTTCCTTTAAACAAATAATAAAACACCACTGTTGGACATGTGGAGTTTTGCCATGTGAGGTTTGGAATCATGCAGTGTCAGAGATCACTAATGATTATCCTTCTCTTCTTACAATGAAGATTGTCTAACAAGTGTCAAAGTCGTTATTTTCTTGGGAAACATGCTTGAAATACCTGACTGAAGGTCAAAGATTACCCTGTGTCCCTGCACATGTGTACGTTTTATACCTTGAGAACAAATCTATCTGGCAGAACAGGTGACAGATAAAATGCTATGTCCCTGATAAAAAGCTTGTGAAAAGAAAGATAGACTAATATAGTCTTTAGAAATATTTCACTTGCCTGTTGGGGAGCATTGATCACTCCAATGTTGTATCCAAACTGGAAGGAGCCCAACACCGCAGTGAAAACAGCCAAGAGCAAAGTTCCAGTGAACTTCTGCGAATAGAGCACAAGGCAGAGTCAATTCCTATCAACTTGCACACATAATTCTTAAAGACCTTTAGACCAGGCTGGATCTGTTCTCCTTCCCTGATTCTGTGCAGTATGTCCTAGGCATTTGACAGATGTTTTTAATATGGGAATGTTAGAACATTTAATCATTTCTCCTCCACTGCTGGTGCATTATTAATTTAGAACTAAACTTGGGGATGGCTGGTCCCAGGTGGTTAGTACCAGACATTCTTCTTTTTCTTATATATTTTTTAAACCTTTTCTAGTTAGGGCTTCAACATCAGAATTATATCCATGAGGATGAAGCTTGCATAGATTTATAAATCTTATTGCCAGCATCAACTCAAGGACATATTGGCTAGCAATATGGAAACAAATCACTAATCAATGACCTAATAACTAGAAAAGGGAAATTGAATCTGGTGAATATTAAGTGATTTACAGAAAATGACTTTAGATCTGGAGTAACCAGAGTTTACAGATCATCGCCATCCCTGTAGAGCAGGGGTCTTAAATTAAATATTTTTTGGTGTCCTTTGTAAAACCTATGGATCCTTGCTCAGAATATTTTTTTGAAATGTATTTAATAGAATACAGAGAATGGTAAAGGAAATAATTTATTCTGAAATTCAGTTATTGAAATTATTTTAAAAAATTCAGATATCTCCTCAAATTGAGTCCCTGAATAGAGAAAATAATAACAAAAATTATGGAGTTATAAGTGAAATAGAACATTACAGATATCAACAGAAGCTATCACAATCAGTGACAATTAGGTGTGTTCTTTCCTAGTAACATAGATTTATCCATCATTGTTCCAGAAGCACTTAACTAGCACCTTGGCATATTAATTATTGGCTGATAAATGATGTTCATATATTTATTATGATGCCCTTCAAGGTCTCGAAATGCCTTCTGAATGACTATGGAAAGATTATGTTATATCTAGATTATGCTTAATATGGGCTGTTATATTTAAATTATTTTAAAAACTGGAGATTCATCAGTAGTATATATATAATATATAAGTATATAGAATCATATATAAAGTATATATATGTGTATACTAATTTTATCTGGGTTTGTGAAGTCTAAAAGTGCTCCATCCATGCAAAACAACCTGTCTGTACCTTAGTAGATGAGTTCTAAGGCATTGATTGAGGCACCGAGAAGTTAAATGTCTTTCCCAGGGTCGACCAGCTAGTAAATGTCAAAGGCAGGATTTGAACTCAGCTCTTCCTGGGTCCATATCCAGAACTCTGGCAATTAAGCTATGCTGCTTTTATGATGATGATGACACATATGATCACCATTGTCATCATCATCATTATTATGATTCCATTAGTGGAGAACTCCCTCTACTGATAGAGAGAATCCATTACTTTATACCTAATATTTTATTGAGATGTTTGGGATGCTGAGAAGTAAAGTGACTTTTTGAATGATAGACACTTTCTGTAACCACAGACATGATGCATAATATAAATTTTTTCCCTAACACATGACAACCAGGATATGTCAGAGGTAATATTTCAATATTTCAAAGACAATTCTGGCTTTTTGGCTAGCTCTCTATCCATTATAACACGATGCCTCTCATGATAATTAGGAATCTATAAATTAATTAGGACAGGAGTATCAAACACACACATGACCTCTTGAGTGCTACTGGAAATAGATCAAAGTAAAATTGGGAAAAATACTTAACAAAGTAAATAAAAATATGCCAAAACAAAAATAACTACATTTCAAGACTAAGTCAATATGGCTTACCAGGGATCCTTATGTATGGATCAGGGACCTTTTCCCTTTATGAGTGACTGCCAAACTTGAGTACCTCATTTCCCAATAATGGCACATTGCAGATAATTTTTTGGTACAATAATCAGTAAACTGTGACTATTGATGAATTGATGTTCTAAAGGAGGCTCAAAAATCACCTCTTCCTCTTCCCATTGATAAGCTACTCTGATGAGGGGCAGCTAGGTGGTGCAGTAGATAGAGCACCAGTGCAGGAGTCAGGAAGACCTGAGTTCAAATCTTACCTCAGACACTTGATTCTCACTAGCTGTGTGACCTTGGGCAAGTCACTTAACCCCAATTGCCTCATCCTGGGTCATCTCCAGTCATCCTGATGACTATCTGGTCACTGGATTCAGATGGCTCTGGAGCAGAAGTGAGGCTGGTGACCTGCACAGCCCTCCCTCACTCAAAACAAAGTCAAGTGCAAGTCATGTCATTATTTCTCTGATGGCATGGTATTCTTTGGCAACGAAGGACGAACACACATACTCTGATGATCAGTTACAGGTACCATTTATTCCAAACTCCCCTCTGCACATTCTTTAAGGAAAAAAGTCTCAGAATCTCAGAATGGGAGGAATCTAAGGGATCATTGACTCTAACTAATATGTAGCCAAGCACAAGCTGCTTGTACAACATCCTGTACACAATTCTTCCAGTGAAGAGTTCCGGTGGCAGGGAATCTTGCTACTTTTTGAAGCCACTCATTCTATTTTTGGACAGCTCTAATGGTTAGAAAGTTCAACTTCATACCGAGCCCAGATCTGACCCTCTGCAGCTTTCTCTCATTGCTTCTAGTTTCTATGGGATCAAGGGAAGTAAACCTCATTCCTCTTCTTTATCATAGCCCTTCACATAACTGCCATCATATGTCATACTCAAGTCTTTTCTTTAGGACTTCCAGCCTGACAAAAATACAGCAAGTCTTTCTAGGTTCTGAAACCCACCTTGGGTTTGTCTGGCTATACAAACCTCAGAATGTTAGGCTGAGAAAAGAATATGGACTTTGTCTAGAATAAGGTTTGTTTGTTTGTTTTTCTCTTCCTCAAGGTATTCCAAGAGACTGAGGATTTATACCCTCCTCATCCATCTTTGATGGTCTTCCTTGATTTAACCTGGTTTCTCTTAGAGAATCTCATTCATCCAAAAATCTTTCCAGAGCCTTTTCTCTGTCTCAGTGGAGGTTGATTCCTCTTTTTATGCATCCCTTTCTCTTCTCTTCTAAACACAGGCAGGTTCAGAGAAGACAAAGGAGAGATTATGTTCAGTATCATTTTAAATGGGGAAGTTGTTCCTTAAAGTCCTATATCAGATTTCTTTTTGAGAAAACAAATATTGAAGTGGAATTACAGAATGAAAAAACAAAAAAGGGGCTGTTGCTGTCTGTGGTGTCTATACCCACCACTCAAATTCCATCTCTGTGGATGCTGGCTTTCTATAGGTACTACACTGATTTCCCAGAGTCTGATTATTAATTGAAAACAACATAAGGTAGGTTACCTTGTCTTCTGTCATTGTATTGGTCAGGGTTCTTTCCCCTAATTCTGGGTCTTGACGAGATCCAGAGTGCACAGCTGCTCACCAAGTACATGTCTCCGTTACAGAGAGAAATCTAGTTATACATTGGGAGAGGAGGAGCCAGTTCAGAAAGGAGGCATGTCTGGAACGAAGTCCTGTAGCTTGATAGTGCTTACTATTAAGGAGACTAATCAATTAACAGCACTCTTTGTCTTCCTGTCTTCTATTTAAATACCATTGTTTTACCTGCAGCAATTAAGAAAGACTCTAAGAGTGAATTTCTTAGTTATAAATTAAGGAACTAGAGGCTCTTCCTACTTCAGCATGACTTGTGTAATCATTGATTTGGGTCAATATCTTCCACACTGTTCACAAACCTGGCTCTCAGGAGGGAAAATTAACCTGAAAGCAAGTGGGAACATCTTCATGCCCTGCCAATAGCCACATAGAGGAGGATGCATACAAGAATATAGGGAGAGCAAAGTTAGTAGATGGAGAAGCTTTGGATTTTATCTTTTCTACTGTGTTCTCCTAGTTCTGGTCCCATTACATTTGCAAAGTGGATCCACTCCAGGGAGATTTTTGTTACATGTATGTAAAGAAAAAAATGAAAATGGAGGGAAAGATATTCTATGACTCAACCAAACTTTAGAGTGACTGTCTTGAAAATAGAGTCTATAGCTCCCCTCTCAATTTTAGCTCAAAATCTTATGAAGATTAACTTTATGTGTTAACCTGGGGTTTCCAGGAGTGGAGATTAGAGACATTTTGGAAATAATTGCAATAGACTAAAATATAACAATTACAATGTAAATTAGATTTATTTCCTACATGTACATGTATAATATTCTTTTTCAAAGCTCTGAGACCGCAATAAAAATAATATTTATATAGCACTTTAAGATTTACAAAGAGCTTTACATATATTATCTCGTTTGAATCTATTGTTTCTTTATTTATCATATCAGAGCGCTGAGGCTGAGTTACATTAAATGACTTGCCCAAGTTTGGTAAATGTCAGTCGTAGATGTCAGAACCAGGACTCAAATTCGGGTCTTCCTGACTCCAAGTTCAACATGCTCTCTACTATGCTTCCTGTCTGCATTGATTATGCAAATGACATTTTAGAAGGAGATGAAGGAAAAAAATCAAACATCTCAAATGATACCTTTCCACAATGATTCTTTGTACATTTTAAAAGTAACATAGGTATCATATTGGTAACGTATAGGATGAACTAGAGATTCTACGGCAGGGAGGCAAATTTGGATTCATTTAGAATGCAATTTATAGCTGGAATATTGATCTGGAAGGGTATACCTTATATAAAAGAACCAGAATACATAAGTATGTTTGGGATGGGGTAGCATTGTAGAGTAAAAAGATACATTCATCCGAGAAAGTCTGGAATCACAATGAGGAGGCATGGTGGAGAACATTTGTAGGAGATAGAATAGAAGTAGCAGCAGAGGTGATATTGATACTGGGGTATACAGGAGACCACCTAGACAGAAAGAAAAAATAGATGAAGCGTTCAAGAAACAAAATCATAATCCTGTATCAAAATGCATCAGTGACAGAAGATTTTAATTATTTGGACATCTGCCAGAACTATTCTTTTGCCAAAACCAAAGCATCTAATATATCCTTAACTTTACCTTAAGAATAATTGCAACTGTCAAACAATAAAGGGAAATTCTATTGGATCTGATTCTCTACAACAAGAAATGGTTGCTGGAGTATGAATAATGGGAACATGGTGGGGTGAGGAGTGAAGATTTCATTTTAAAATTGTGAAAGGGAAAAAAGGGAAAGCCAAGACTAATAAGTGCCCTACATTTTTGAAAATCAGATTTCAAGAGATTCAGACAAAGGACACTTACTGAATTGAATCAAAAACCATAAACAAATTCTATGGGGTTTAATTCTCTAGTATGCTAGCTATGCCTTCCAGCACAAATTTTATAAGCACATCATTCATATTTTCTTCAAATCACTGATAAACATGTTAACAGCACAGAACCAATAATAAATTATTATAATATTCCACTAAAATCTTTATCCATGTTTATCAGCTTCATTTGTTAATATTGTTCAGTCATTTCAGTTATGCCTGACTTTTCCAGACCCCATTTGAGGCTTCTTGGCAAACATGCTGGAGTGATTTGCCATTTCCTTCTCCAGCTTATGTTACAGATGAGGAAACTGAGGCAAACAAGGTTAAGTGACTTGCCCAGGGTCTCACAGTTAGGAAGTGTCTGAGACTGAATTTACATTTAGGAAGTGGAGCCTTCCAGATTCAAAGTCAAAGTCCAGTGCTCTATCCACTGCAGCAATATTACCCTTTGTTCCCCAGAAAATTTCTTCATGTATCTTGTTCTGGTAGTTGTAATTCAGCTTCAGTTAGCTCACCACATACTAGAAATCCCTAATCAAGTATTCCTTTTTGTTTCTTTTCTTGCTTGTTACCTCTGGTACTTCCATTCTCATTTGATGGTTCTGACTCAAGCCATAGACTTTCCCCCATATCTTTTCTACTGGAGGGTACAGTTGAATGTTTGCCATCCAAAATGGACTGTATTTTCTTAAGAAAACACCCGCGTTGTTCTTTTAATTAAGGGCTGTATAGATGGGTTTGAAGAAATGATCCTTTAGGAAATCTTAGGTTAATCAAAACAGAGCAAAACTGAGTGATGACTAGACCTGTTTGCTCTTTCTTAGATCAAGAGTATCTTGAATTAGTGCAAGGAAACAGTCTGGAAACATCACTAAAAAGCACAGAGCAAAGGAATTGCTATATTGAGGATATTTAATTAATTGCTAGGAGACAACTTATAGGTGAAACACAAATGAGCAAATTAAGTGGATCAAGAGCCAATAGAACATTAGTTTGACCTTGCTATGGTATTTAAATGTTAAATAAAGAATTTTATGGGTAACAGAAAAACAATGGAGGTTATTAAGTAGGGAGATGGTATAGTCAGATCTGCACTTTAGGAAAACCACCTTCATAGCTGAATGAAGGGCAGATTGGAGTTGAAAGAGACTTGAAGCAGAAGGACTAACCAGAAAGCTGCTATTTGTCCTTCAGTTCTGAAGAGGATCAGTGACATCACAAGGTTTCTTCTATCTTGACTAGTAGATGAATTGGGTTTAAGTGAGGCAGAGTTGCACAAAGTCATTAGCCTCACTCTTTCTTCCAGAGTTATCAAAGTCCAGTGACAAGATGACTTGATTGGCGATGGCTTGGGATGTAGTGGATGACCTTCCATGTCTGACCAAGCTCTAAGTACTCCATGGTGCCTGCTTTAACTGCCTTCATGGCCTTTGGAACAAATTGTTCTCATCTTCTCATTTCACAAAGGGGGAGTCTTCACATCTTAGAGTAGACATCCCCCTAACTCACCAATGGGTTTAAGGCCTGTCGGTTACCCTCAACTTGGCTAAGCTCCTCTGCTGAGAAGGTTTTACTAGGATATGGCCACTGCAAATGCTACAGCTTCTTGGAGCCACAGGTGAGAGTTGAGTGCCAGGTAGACACCAAAGGTGTATGAGCAGCCCTGAAACGGGCTCAGCAAGCCCTCACACCAGAGATGCTAGTCATTTCTGAATACCCATGCACTCCAACCAGAAGACTATTACAATATAAGAACTGTTTTAGAGTCAGTAGAGAGAAGGAGACATAATGAAAGATGTGAAGGCAGAGGAGACAAGCTTTGTCAACAGATTCTATATACGGATGGAGTGAGAATGAGGAGTCAAGGATGCTACCAAGGTAGTGAGGCTGGGTGACTGGGAGGATTCTGGTGGCCTCTATATAAATAGGGAAGTTGGGAAGAAGGGAAAATTTGAGGGAAAGAGGGTAAGTACTGTTTTGGACATATTGAGTTTGAGGTACCAATGAGGTATCCAGTTCAAGATAACTTTGGTCATCAAGCAATTGTTAATGTGGGACAGAAACTCCAGAGAGAGGGTAGAAAAGAACATATAAATCTGGGAATCATCTGCATAGGGGTGACAAATGAACCCAAGACATCAGAGGAATTGCGCAGCTATTATCATCTCTATTTTTTGGTCCCCATAGTATTAATTTAGGGATAACAGCAGCCAAGCCTGGGTCAATCCTTGTGTATAGTCTGAATAAGAAGTCTATATTATATGTAGGCAGCTTTTGTTGCATGATTTGTGGGTCACCAATGAGGGATAGCCCTTCCCTCTCTTTGTTTCAAATGTCTCCATGTGCTGCCTGCTGTCTTAACATTGCTATAAGAGAAAGTCAGGGTACTGGAGAAGGGTGGGTGGAGGTGGGGGGAGCCCAGGAGAAGGAAGCTGGTAACTGATAACATGCTGTGGCTGCTTCACCTTTGCTAAGGCTGATCCTAAATCCAAAACAAAGTAATTATTTTCCTTGTAGATTTAGAAGCTCTTTTTCCAACCCCTCCTGTTGGCTGTAGTAAAGGACTATGGAAATGAAGAGGAAGGTCCTTTTCCCAAGATTCCTTGGAGATTAGAAGTTACAGATTATGTATGCCTTAGATGTTTTGTTACATTAATGTTCAATGTTTCAGTATTCAAAAGGCACAGTTCTCTAGAATGAGATTTGATCAATAACTCTGCCCTCTCCCCCAATAAAACAATCACACAAGTATCTTGAAGAAAATGGTTTAAGAACAGCTGACTCATGAGCAGGGCATGCCAAGACTAATAAACCAAGGAAGAATGAGGAACAATTAAGATTTGGGAGAAAATGGATTTAGTCCTAGCTCAGAATAGCCACATGTGACTTTGACCAAAGAATGAATGGATGGATGAATTATCAAGTGTCTGTTAAGAACCTACTTCATGCCAGGCACTGTGTTAGGTACTGGGAAACAAAAACAAAAGGTGAGATTTTCCCTGACCTCAAGGAGCTTATTTTCTTCTAATAGGGAATATAACATTCATAGAGGAGCAGTGGCAGGGAAGGGAATTTTGATCTGGGGAGTTAAAAAGATATTGAGTGGCACCCTAGTGCAATCTATTGTCACTCCCTTTGAAAAATCAAAGATCAGTAAAACTGATCTGATAATGGTTCCCAGGGCAAGAGTAAGAGCTGTCAAGTGTATTGAAAAGAAATCCCTGGCAGGGCTGATGGCAAGATTCCCTTGCTGGGAACCCTTGCTGGGTTGCCTCTCTGGTTTGCTGGTAGATGGCTGGATGGGTGAAGACGTATGGTCTGAGGGCATCTAGGTGGCTTTCAAGAGGTCTCATCATCTATGGGTCTCAGTTTACTCCTTTCTTAACATTAACAAAGTCTTATCAGTCCTGACATTATATGCTTCTTCTCACCAGTGGAATTTAACATTTATCACCATTTACAGAGTAAACACTTAATAAAGACATTTTGAATTTGACTGGCTATCTCAGATCTTTCCTGCTCACTCCATACTTTAGGATCCACTGAGTGTTGGGCAATGGATTCAGTTTTCATTGACAAGAAAGGATCCCCTGTTCTCCTCCCCAATGAACTGGAAGTCATCCTTCCTCCAACATGGAATGATTCACACTAGGTCTTCACATTCATAAGATGGAAGGTTGATCACTCATGCCAAATTCTATTGACAGAGGTGCATGTAAGGCAATTTCTCCAGGAGGACTATCCCAAATGAATTAATCATGGTGCAATTCAACAAAAATGGAAACATTCTGCTATATTTGGAAGATTTTGTTTGAGATTTCGGAATCATCTTAGGTTAAATTGCCTATATAAATTCTTGAACCTCTTCAATCAGGATGCATAGTAATCACAGTACATCACATGGTCTTTTTCTTTGGCCAGTTTGTCTTTGATGTCTGTGGGTTAATCATATGCTAGCTGTTTACAGTTTCCTATCACTCCCTTTGATACATCTTTCTTCCACCCTGTGCCCTGCCAGGGTAAATGGTTATTGTAAAAGATGTGGCCAAATATCCATAAGGTTAGAGTTGGAAGGAATTTTGTAACTCTTCTAGTCCAGTTCCCTCATTTTACAGATGAAGAAACTGAGTCACGCAGAAGCAAAGTTTTTTTTTTTTTTTACTCAAGGTCATATAGGCATTTAAACCAAGGTTGTCTAACTTCAAACTCAGTATTCCTTCTATTGCCCCATGCTACCATCATTAGGTCTTTTTGTTTTGTTTTTTTAAGTTTAGTGTGTTTTTTACTAATAGGTAACCAATGAAAATAGGCAGGTCAAATGTAGGTTCAAGTGTCAGCTGCTTACTAAACATGAACATGTTCCAGGAATGTACTGACAAGCAGATATGAATAAACTGATGATCCTCTCAGTCCTTTTTCCTCCTACATTCCCCAGGAGCATTAGCCCATGATATTTACCTATCAAATTCCCTCTGAGGAAATCCAAATGTCCCTTTACTGTTCTAACCTATCTCTAGGAGCACCAGAAGTAGGAACTGATGTTTCACAAATGGAGAAATGGAAGCCTAAAACGGAGGGCTTGATGCGTAGACCAATTACTAGAGAGAGAATACAAGTCTCTTCTCAATAGGCTGTTTCTCTCATGAGCCATCCTAGGATTGAACTGGTGCAGAACAGTTCCCCCCTTCATCTAGAGACTGGGAGGAAAAACAGAGACAAAGAGATACTCTGTGTTTCTCCCACCTAAGTATCCTGGATGATGAGCAATGTTTCAGCTTCTGTGTCATAGTTATTGCCCCAGCAGAGAAACTCAAACTAACATTAGAGCTGATCCTTTTGTACTCTCTAAAAGCATCCTGCCTGACTCATTGGCTGCCCTGACTGCTTCCAGGTTCTCTCCAAGGGAGATTTCACTTTGCAGTTTTAATCTATTAACTAAATTTGTGCTCCACAGGCAACTTCCTGGTAGGCAGAGTAACTTCAGGAAATTGCCTTGCCCTGGAAGCTTACTCTTCACTTTGTGAGGGAAGGATGGAGACGGTAGTGAGTCCTCCCCCTCACACACACCGGAAGTCTATGAATACTTGTGCATTGTAGATAGAGTCCTTTTCAGGTGTAAGTTGGACCACCGAGGTGCTCTCAAACTCTGAAGTTGTTATCATTGGCCCTCTGACCTTTCTCTGGGCCTTTCGGACATATTGTTTTAGAAAAGACTCTAATAACACATCTGAAGTTGCTTCTTCTCATTTCACACTAGCAAGGAACCAACATGCAAATGGATCCTAGAAGACAGTTTGATCTTGTGATCATCTTATTTAGAGTCATGGAATATTTGAGTAAGAAAGGACTGGGGAAAAGAATCGTCCAGTCATAGTTCCATGTCATTCATGGACTCCTGGGATTTAGTGGACACAAAGTTAGAATCACCTGGCCTGAATCTCAGGCCAGTGATATTAAAGTTCAACAATTAAGTTGTCTTTGGCTTTCACTCCAAGTTCAGTGTCTCTGAGGTTGAACTCATCGTTTTCTCTGGGCTCATTTTTTTGTTTTAGGGATGAAATAGGATTTCTGATTGACCTCAGAATCTTTTCTAAAATTTCTTCCCATACTCTTTGTATTTCTTATGATTTGTGACAGATGAGATTTTTTATTTTTGTGTTAATTTCTCAATATCCTAGTCTGAAACTCTGAACCTTCAATGGGAGCAATCCAATTTTCTCAGCTTCCTTTTTATATTCAATTTAGTTAAGCATAGGCTGTGCTGATCAAAAGCATTTCCAAGTTATTAATAGAACTTATAGGTTTCAGATTTCACCGAATATATGAAAAATTCCTGAACATTTATTTCAGGGTGTGATTGAAATGATAGCCCTTTTCAGTGGAAGACTCTTCTCCCCATCCTCTTCTTAATTATTGAATTCCATAGGGCTAATACTTTGAGATACATAGAAATATTTTGTGTTTTCTATATTAAGATGGATCAATATGTAGAAATGTATGACTTCTAATAACAGTCTGAATGAGTTGGTTGGAAAAGTTAATTTTTAATATTCTCCCCCTTCCAAGTTGTTAGTATTGCCTCTCTTTCCCATTATAGTATATTGTTTTTGAGTTGTTTCTGACTCTTTGTAACCCTGTGGACCATAACATGCCAATGCTGTCCAAAGATGGCAAAGATACTGGAGTCGTTTGCTATTTCCCTCTCCAAGGCAAACAATACTGTCCAACTCTTAGTAACCCCATTTGGGGTTTTCTTGGCAAAGATACTGGAGTGGTTTGCCATTTTCTTCTCTAGCTCATATTACAGATGGGGAATTGAGGAAAATAGGGGTTAAGGGACTTGCATAGGGTCACACAGTTAGTGTCTGAGACTGGATTTGAACTCAGGTCCTCTTCCAAGCCCAGTGCTCTGTCCACTGAGCCATCACTTTTCTGTATACAAGTTGTATTCCCAATAGAATAAGGCCCTTCAGGGAAGGAACTGTTTCTTTCCTTTTTTGACTTTGCATCCTCAGCATATCTTGCAATGTCTTGAACACATTAGGTGTTTATGTGCAAATTTAATTCAAGTAAATTGAACATAGGTGAATCTAAATTTGTACATTTGAGATGAAAGAAAACAGTTCTTTGTACACAGTAAGCACTTTATAAATGTGTTTTAATCAACTCAACAGGGCATATTGATCTGAATGCTCCACCCTTAGGCTGAGACCCCACATTTCCTGCCAGGGTTGTCTGCCATAATTACATGTGGTTGGGATCTCTATTCCCAATAATGATGTCCAACTTCCAAACTAAACTCCTGGGATTTTCAGACCTCCTGGACTTCAATTATCAGGATCAGAATTAAGGTTAAAGACCAGAAGAATGTGCCTCATTATTCTATTGACAAAGAGTTTATTTCATTTGTTTCCTTTCCTTCACAGTAGCTTGAGAGCAGAGATATAAAGAGGAATTTTTGGACCTGGGGCAAAGCTGTGAGAGAGGGAGGAAAGTGTACCCTTTGGTGAGACTGGATATAACCACTGGGGGAGGAAGTACTCCCCTAGAAAGTGATGTTGGGGCCCATCAAACATCAATGCTTTTGGAGCAAAGCTCCAGTTGACCAACCCTAATTAAAGCTCTAGGATGGTAGGTGGTGCAGTGGATAAAGTGCCAGGACTGGAGTCAAGAAGACTCATCTTCCTAAGTTCAAATTGGGCCTCAGACACTACCTTGTGACCCTGTTGGCCTCAGTTTCCTCATCTGCAAAATGAGTTAAAGAAGGAAATAGAAAACTACTCCAGCATCTTTGGCAAGAAAACCCTAGATGGGGTCATGAAGAGTTGGACATGACTGAGAGGACTGACCAAAAATTAAAACTCTATTTGAGAAGCTGGCTAAGTTCGTTGCAAAGTTCAAGATAACCAAAGATTTCCTTGCCCTGAAGGAGTTGAGGTATTCTCATCTGCTTAACACACATTTATTAGGCATCTATGATCATCATTCTATACATTCTACAAAATCTGACAGAATTTCAAAATTAGGTGGATCCATTTTGTTACTGGGCAGGTGCTATAGGAGCTTTTATTTTGGGTAACTGTTGGACTAAATCTTAAATATTTTTTTCCAGCTTGTAAGAACCTATGCTAGGCACAGCACCTTATTAAGACTGAAATGAGCTGCTGTGGTTTGACACAGTCTGTACTTGCAAGGGGATGTACCCAGAGACCCAGGAAGGGATGTGTAGTGAATGTGAAAATGTTTGGAGCTTTGATATTCTAAACTCCAAAGACATTTTGCTTTAAGTTGAATGACAGAAAAAGTCTTGTAATTGACCAAGCTCCCCATAATAAAGTTCAGATTTGTAAGGAAGACTTCCTTATTTCTTTTATTGTTATGGGATGATATTGGACACCAACCAGCCTTCTAGCATTTCCACTGATTTACCATGACATTGCCAAATGCTAGGATTATTTTAAATTTCACAATAACTTCATCACTGTTTAACTTAGAGAAATTGACAACAAATCTCTATTCTGCTGATGTGATGACCACTTTGCCTTGGGAGTGTATGTGTATTTTTCTCTTACGCATTTGGTGCTTTGTTCATTTTCAGGTAAAAATAAGAACCTTCCATTTCTAGGAGGCGGGACTGTAGGTTAGGGGCAGAGTAATAGGTTGCCATGGATTCCAAACTCAATTAATTAGTTTCTACATTAGCTTACTGAATGAAGCTCTGCTTGTTTCCTTGGTCACAGGGTGGGTATAATAAAATCACTCTGGTTGTATGTACTCACTGTGACCTGGACATAATACTGAAAAGATGGAGCATGGTATTTGTTGCTGTTTAATAACTGCCCACATTTTTCAAAATGACACCAGGACATTTGAGTTCCAGTCCTATGGCCTTGTTCTTCTAGCTGAGTGCCTAGAAACACAATATCTCATGGTGCTGGTTTAATCCAATCGTGGGCTTAGTTACTTTTCAGGAAGGCATCCCAGAATCCCATGAGGTCAAAAACAAAACTATGAACTAAGTATCATGTTTGGAAACTTTGATGAGGCCCCACAATGGGAATTTCCTTGTAAGCCAACTTTAAGAAGAGCCAGTTAAGTCAAACCAAAACAATTTGGAAAACGGTGAAAGGGACCAATTTCAAAGAAAGCTAATGCTCAGTTTGTCCAAGAACAAGTCATTGTGCATGTGAAGACTGGAGCTCAGGGGATCCATGTTGTTACACACCCCACTCTATTAAATGGACACCTCAGAATCCTTTTCAACCTTTTGGTTTCAGTTGTTTCCTCTGTGAATGAGAGTACTACTGATTTGTTTTTTTCCCTTAAGAATTTGAAGTGAAGTATCATGGAAATACAAGAGTTCAAAAAAGGTAGGTAGCAGGGAAAGCAGGCATAGTGAAAAAAGCCTTGCATTTGCAGCCAGGAGACAAACATCTGGGTTTTCCACTTCTGACATAATCACATACCGTTGTGAGCCTCAGTTGTTTTTATGGGTAAAATGGATTATATAGCACACACCTCACAGACCGTATGAGATTAAGTATATGAAGTGCTTTGCAAGCTTTAATGTACTTATGTCAAATTTCCCAGCTCCTCTTAGAATGGAAAAAAAAATGGCTTATCCAAAGAAGATCCTAACCATGGCTGCTCCCTGCAAGACTTAGCTCTGGCAGTGGGCACGTATCACCCTGCAATGCAGTGCATTCATCATGAGACAAAGAGTGTAAATAGGGCACAGGAGAACCTTTCTCTGCCAGGTTGCTGAATGTTCCCTTCATTTGTCTTCTGGTTTATTTATTTATTTTTTAAAAGATATTTCTTTTATTGACTTGACAAGGAGAATACAAGACCAAACAAAATTAAACTACAGAGTGTTTCCCTTTTAGGCATCAAGAGAACAATGACTTCATGTGTAAATTTCCTACATTGTCATTTCATGCAACACACATTCAGTGTAACTGAATATATACAGGCTTCTGTGGCCCACAGAGTCCTCCGAACTGGATTAAAGACACATGTTAGCCCAAAACATTGTGGGCTTTCTTAGTAGTAGCTTATTTGGAGCTTCCTTCACAGGAGAAACTTTTTGCTTTTGCTTCTTCCTTGTTTCAGAAATGCTTGTATTTTAATCCAGGTGTACAGATTAGACAATGAAAGTAAAGAAAATAAAAATACCCCTCTTCCCAATAATCCTGCAGTTATAGGGTCTCTGACAACTTTTAAAAAATGAATCATTCTCTGTAAAGGATCGGAAGAGATAGTTGGGAATACTACTTCTCTGAAGATCTTATTTTCCTGTAAGCCATAACAATAAGGCCAAGGATCTAGGAAACGGGGTAGCTTCCAAAACAATATTATTGACACTTTCCCATTGAAAATCTATGCTGTTTTTGTAATTGAGGAAAACAATCTAAAACAACCCCCCACAATCTCAGAGATCCTGATACAGTATGTCCTGGACACTCCAGGTAGGTGCTTGCTGATGGAAAGATTTGGTAATGTTTGAAAAAAAGGGGTACATATGGCTGTTCAGAAAGTTCTTTCTTTTTCTTCCTAAAGGCATTTTTTGATGTGTTTTAGTCCCATCTTTGAAATAAATGAAAACCAATACACGCCTGGGTCAGGTGGTCATTACAAAGGATAAATGACTTAGATGCAGAAAGCCTCAGCCTCATAACAGACCAAAACTTTTCGATATACTGCTTATCATGACTTCAAATGGCATTAGAACCTCCATGAAGAGAGTTTTCAATGACAACCTAAAACATAGGATAACATATGAAAAGAAAGCTCTTTACACTTCTAAGAATATTTCCAAATCTATTACCATTGATGACAGATAGAAATTCAGGAGGAAAATTTGAGACCTATAAAATGACCCACATACATCTGAGAATCATAGGCACAGCAGAAAGGCAGTCTCTTTATAGTATTTTACATTTGATAACAACATCTGTGTTAACATTGTAAACAAGAGACAAATCAAATGTACAATAGTCACAATCCAATTCTTTATGTTTTAGGATTTTCTTTAATCTGTCATATCAGTTATTTTTTTCCCCTGCTGCATGTGTTCTTTGATGCTTATACCTGGCCTCTAAAATTCTATTTTGACACTACATCTGAGGCTTCCTGAACAAAAAAGAGACAAACTTATTGTATTATTATTATTATTACCAACACCAGGATTTGGGGTGGGAAAGGTAGAGAATTAATTCAGCTTGTAGAAACGCTATGTACAAAGTCTGATTTATTATCACGAATTCAAGCTCACCTTCAATGTATAGTTGTCTTAACTTTCAGAAATTATAATCATATCCCTGATTTGAAAAATATCCCCCCAACTCTTTCATTCAACAAGTCAACTTACCAATTTATCAATCAATAATAAGCATGTGTTAAGTGCCTACTATGTGCCAAGCACTTTGTCAACCTTAGGCTCTTGATAAGACATTGAACATCTGGCTTTTCTGGGAAATTTCTATTCTTGGTTAAAATTTTCAGGTAAAGTAAAAATGTTTCACATCTTATAGACACACAGCCTGAGATTTTGGTCAGAATTTAAACAGGCTCAAACTGTATCCAGGAGTTAAACATTTTAAATGAATTGTGATGATGATATGCATCTTGACTCTTTTTGGTATTGAACAGACCTAAAATAAAGTTCTAATATAGAATCATGATCTCATCCTGTTTAATGCTGTGACAACACTTTAAAATTCTGCTTGAATCTGTGGACAAATTCCCCTGAATTTTGCCATTGTATTCAAATTTAGCAGTGACCAAAACCAAGGCATTCAAGATACAACTTATGGACCACATTTAATTTTTCTGACCCTGGGGTGTGAGCTAACTGAAATCTTTGGCAAAAACATATTCTATCTAATTAATTAGAATACCCAGCCAGGGACATAGTGGATAGAAGCTGGATATGGAACCTGGGGTACAATCCTGCCTCTGACTCTTACTAGTTGGATGACTTTGGGCAAGTAAGTTTCCTTATTTGTAAAATGAAGATGATAACATGCATAACATTTTCCTCATAGAGTTTTGAGGATTAAATTAGAAAATGTACATAAAATTCTTTGCAAACTGTAAAAGTGCTATCTAAAGATGAGTTATTGTAATTAGGACTTGGAAACCTGCTTATAGCTAGCATTGTACCACCGATTGCTGCCAGGATTCATGGTAGCAGGCTTGTATCAATTAATACCTGCCAAAATTTCCCAGGTCTTACTGATTCTGAGGCTGGCTCTTTATTCACTGTACACAAGAATCAGTTCTCGAAGAGAACCATATCAAGATGATGACATGGCTTGCAGTTGACTTTAAGTGAAGGAGAGCTGTGCAACATCACCAACCTCACCTTCTTCTCCTGAGCCATCTGGGTCCAGTGGCATGATATTCATCAGGACAACAGGAGATAGCCCAGGATGCAATGGGAGACCCTGGCCCTTTCAGACTTAGGTCTTATCACAATCTTACTTTGAGTGAGATACACCCTTCAATGAATAGCCTTCTTTAAGTTACTCAAGAATGGCCCCTTAATAAAAAAAATCAAACTGGGACCTGGTAACAAGTCCTTCCTCTGACACACACTAGCTGGGTTACTCTGGGCAAATCACATAACCACTTGGGGTCCCCAGGAAATTCTAAAATTAGAAGTTGCAGAATTGTTGTAATTATGCATTCGTAGCGGGAATCACCTCTATGGGAATGCCCTCAAAACAATGAAATCACAGATCTGGACCAAAACATCAAATACAGCTTGCACAAACATGTACATCTGATAATATGGCCCACTTCTGAAAAATAAAATTAGAAGGAACAGATTAGAAAATTACATTTGATCTTTTTAAATGGTCACTATTGAGCATCTAAACTTTCAGTCTGTTTTACTCTTGCTAGTGTGTGTGTGTATGTGTGTGTGTGTGTGTGTGTGTGTATGTGTGAATCTGTTGATTCACGCATAAGGTCTAAAAAAGACTGACTCATTTTTGGATC
Organism: Notamacropus eugenii; assembly: GCF_028372415.1. Classification (NCBI taxonomy): domain Eukaryota; kingdom Metazoa; phylum Chordata; class Mammalia; order Diprotodontia; family Macropodidae; genus Notamacropus; species Notamacropus eugenii. The sequence goes on along the minus strand of NC_092877.1, from coordinate 353,172,859 downwards.
CTTGGTACCCATTGTCTATGTGGTCAAAGTGGATTAACATTTTCAAGTGATATTTCAAAGTTTCAAAATGAGTGAATCAATTGAGAATGTCAAGAGTTAGAATTATTTCTTAGCCCAGATCCAGCCTCAGGGAAGGCTTTTTGTTCAGTCAGAACATAATCTTGTCAAGAAAAAGCTATAAAATAGCTAATAATTCAGAGTTATTGACCAGACTTGCACACTATATAATAGAGTTTGTTTTGAAACATCACAAGCTTGCTGTGAATTTATTACGTATGTTTCTAGTAGAAAAAACTCAATTACACTCTCATGATCAGTTGGTAATTGTAGCTTGCTCTCTTTTTTAAAGCAACATGACACATCTCACATAAATTTGAAAGCAATTAGCACATATGCAAGGGATGCCTTTAAAAACAGACTCTCAAGGGCAGAACAGTGTTAGCACAAGGACCTCTCCCACACATTGGAAACAGAATGACAGGAACTGGTATACAGGACGGGAAAAACAGCCATACTGAATCTCTCAAGAACTTCACAGAATGGGAAGTCAGACTCCGTTACTTTGTGGGGTCCATAAATAAAAACAAAATGGTGGTTGCTTAATGTGAAACTTCTATCTCTTACTCCCATCTGGTACACATGAAGAACCAAGAGACACCAAATCATTGATGGAAGAGAGTGAGGCATGGGCAAGTCACAGGAGCAGATGAAAAACTATAGTAATCTTGGTCATCTGGAACTCTGAATTTTCTTTTATCGTGAATTGTTAATATAAAATATGTTAGGGAGTGATATTGGCAAATGAGCTTATGGATGGCGTGAATGCTACAAAAAAGCCCACTGAAATATTCAGTGTTGTTTCTCATGGAAATATTGTGTAACCAACAGATCTGAGTCCTCTTTGAGAATTTCCTAAGTCCACAATAAAGAAATTCTCCAAGAAAATAATTCTCTGAGACAATCTACCCCAAATGGAGCCATCAAAAAGTACTTTAAGCTTCATAAGCTCAGAAGATCCTAGATTTAAAGTTGGAAGGGACCTAAAAGCTCATCTAGCCCAACTTCCTCATTTTACAGATTTGGAAATTGAGACCAAGGGAAGTTAAGTAACACCTAAATTCATCAACAAGTGTCAGAATTTAGAGCCAGAATTTAAACTCAGGTCCTCTGATTACAAATGTAACAGAATATGTCTACACTGTCAGATGAAGCAACTTTCTTATTAAGTTTTGTTTTACTTTTTTCATTGTTACAAGGGGTACGGGGAGTGTGTAGGGATGTAGCTTTGATATATAAAACTAAATCAATAAAATACTTTAGGAATATGCTGCCAGCTCTCAGAAAAAGTTAGTCCTTGCATAAGAAATGTAGCCACATCAGCCACCTTGGTGCCAATTTTGATACAACCCCTTGGTTATATCCTCATGTCCAATGGACTGTGTATAGGCAACTGCAATGGACTGAATGACATTGGCATTTGAAGTGTGATCATTAAATCTCAGAGCCTAAAATCTAAGGATTGGGCAGGATCTTAGAGGTCATCTTGTCCCTCAGTGCAAGAATGCCTTCTACCACATTCTGACAGGGGGATCACAGGACACCTGGGTGGCTTTTTACTGGACAACCAGGTAGTAAGAAATATAGCAAACTTTTGGAATCCTGCTGGTACTTACAAAAAAAGAATCCAACTATTCTTTTTCATATTAAAATAAAATTAATTCTATAAACTAATCATCAAAGTGGGGGGAAAACAAAAAAATGTTTTTGAGGTATTAATTGAAGAATATCTTTAAAATCAAACAAATCAAGAAACATTAGGACATAGGGTATGATGGAACATGCCTGTAATCCCTGGTACTGGGAAGGGCAAAACTTTAAATTTGGGAGTTTTTAGCTGCCCTAACACTGGCTAAAATGTCCACACTGAGTCTGGAAGCAATGTGACAAGCCACCAAAATCAAGAGGCCACCATGCTGCCTGGAAGTGACAACCAGGATCAACCCCTGCAGCGGCCACTGAATTCTCTAGCCTGGTCAAGATAGAGAGAACCAGTCTTTAAAGAGAAGTCACAAATGGCAAATCTTGAGGCATTTTCTAAAGGGGCAACCATGCTGCCTAAGGAGGAGCAATGTAGCCTAGGCTGGAAAGAGAACGAGCCAAAGCTTCCATGCAGGTCTGCAATGGGGTCAGGCCTGCTACTGTTCTCACCCAGTCTGGGTACAATAGAGAGACCTATTCTCAAAAACATGAAAAAAGAAAGAAAAAAAAGGTGTTCTTCAATAAGCTGGACTTCTGAGTCAGGAGCTCAATTCTGATAAAAGAAGATAAAAATTTCATTGTCTAAATGAGCATGGGCTCCATGAAAGTTTTTTAAAATGACTTAAGGGTGGGGGGAAAGAACACATGGAGGGGGGGGGGATCTGAGAGTTATGGGAATTGCCTGTAGTTAGCACCCAGTGGAAAGTCCAGCACTTATAACACAGTGCCTTACGCATCCTAAGTGCTTCATCGAGGTTGCTGAATGGAAAAGTGTCAGTACAAAAATATAATAGGCATGGCTCGATGTTGAACTCGTGTGTTTTATTATTGTTGGCACCAGAAATGCTCAGGTCCTATTTTATGTTCATGTACATACTGTAAACACGACTGCATGAATAATTTTCTCATGGTTCTGTTTCAATGAATCTAGATTTGAAAAAATACATTCACAAACTACCTTATGTTTAAACACAATGATTCCCTTTTATTTCTTAACTGTACCCAAAGACCCACAATAAAAAAATCATTTAAAGCTGTGAGTTCCGAACTTGTCGCTTAGGAAAAAAAAATATATCCATTTGCAACATAATTCAAGAAGCCTCTGATTTTAAAATACGCAGCAGCAATATAAAGAGCTGGTGGCAATCCTGGCCAGTGTTGAGACCAAGATTCCTTCTTCACAACAGTGTCTAACAGAATGCTTGCTGAGTTCAATTGGAAAAGTTATTGCTGAATTTGCTGCACTGGACTGGTGTGAGCAATCCAAAGGAGCACTGGAGAATTGCACTGATTTTGGAAATCCCAAATGAGGACACCTCTGTGATCAATCAGAGAGGGTCCTTGGTTCAATTTTGTTCCATTACCTGCTCTAAACCAAAGGTAAATGACTTAGGCACCTTGGCCCTTCGGAATTATTTCACAATGGAACATGAATATGCTCCCTTCCCCCATTCTCCCATACCCCCCAATTTTTACACTATAGCACTGCCGAATCTTTAATTTGTATTTTGTTCTCATTAACAGCTCATCCAGCCGCTCATTTATTTTAGGCAAAATCATAAGAAAAATAGATTCAGCAATCCATTACTGTAACTGTTATGATCTCTTGGGAACAAATGCCATGGATTTTTTTTTTATTATTCAAGGATTCAAATTTGATCAACTACTATTTTGTTTTTTAAAATTATTAAATACACCTGAGATTGCCAATTGAGCTCTCTATATGTCTCCTGGAGATAACACTGCTGTGATGAAACAGCAAAACAAAAACAAACAAAACGAGGTAGGTTAAAACAGGAAGCGCAACACAGGTATCGTTATGCAACACCTTGAGACCACAGGCAGCCATGCTTGTAGCTAGTAAACAAACGAACCAAAAAATCCAAGACACTCACGTAAAAATGGAAATCATTTGAGTAAGTTTATAAGGACACAATTCAACCTGAACTAAATACATACATATTTCTGCACATGTTGTTCACTGTATGTTGGGTAATTTAGAGGAAGGTAAAATGATTTAGGGTCTCAGAATTTTGGCCAAAACCCTGCTTCCAAGTTCTGTAACTTCTGGGCCTCATGATGCCTGCTTTTTCTCCGGTTGTCTTTTTTTTTTTTTCCTCACCAACCCAGAGAGACTATAGGCAGCTCAGAAGCTTTTACTTTATTTTTGTTTGTTTAAAGTCACAGTTTTCATCTCTAGAAAGTGGCACCCACAGAAGAAAGAGATGGGGTAGACCAAAACCAAGCTGTCACCCACATCTCAATTTCCCTGGCAGGATTGGGGCACACCAACCAAAGTCCAGGCAAAATGATGCCTAAGCCAGGTGAGCTCTTAGCCCAAGAGGATTTGTGCATTCTTGTAAATATCATAGCATATTTTTTCCAAAAGGTCTTCTTCCTTTCTCTGAAACCCATTTGCCCTCCTGGTCTTTTGCCCTAACCTGTTGCATAATCAAGCTGTGGGAAAAAGATGTGCTAAAGATTCCCTCCATCTCCAGAGCCAACTCAACCATATGGCACTACTACCCCATCAACACGCACCATTATGTAAGGTCCATATGAAAATATGGACTGACAGACTGACAAAAATGGTAGTTGATTTATTAGTCTAAGGCTAGTAGCTTAGCCATTTAAAATCTATTTCCCAAAAGAGGGGAAAACTAGTATTTTTCTTCTCTTTTTAAAAATTCTTTATCTAGTTGCTGTCAAAAAGCAACCTTTAGGTTGGTGAAGGCAAAAGATTGCTAAAATTACCCAGCTATACAGTTATGGCCTTCAGAGGAGAGAGATAAGGTACATTTATTGTGCTGTCTCTCCCCATTCAAAATTGGTAATTTTACAACATTCTGCATACTGAACTCTAGCAGGCAGACAGAATCCAAAGAAGATTCATTTTTCTCAACACCATTTCCTTCCCCATTCATATAAAGTAAGGGACCAAGAATTTTTTTTAAACAAAGAGTCATAACCCACTGTAACACAGCAGAATAAAAGACCACACAATGTTTACATCCCTAGCGCCAAAGCGCTCATAGTCCATCTCTGGTCAGAGACAGTGTGGCATTCTTGGGGCTCTCCGAGAAGTTCCTGCCTCTTGTCTCTCTTTCACAAACAGGCTGCAACAATGAAGGATGGACTGTATTTGGTGGGAGAACAGGGTGTGAGAAGGGAAAGGATTGGTGGGAGTGGAGGAAGAGGGAAACAGTGTGTTCAACCAAGCCTTCTGAATCTGCCTCTAGACTGGCATAAGTCCACACGTGTCACGTTCTTTAAATAGAGAAACAATGCCATGATGACGAGAGCCAAGTGTTCATCTGCTACCAGTTCATCATGGAATTTCTGTTGAGGGTCATGAAAAACACTTGGCTACTTCCTCCAGATCGCACGGATGCAAAAAATACCTGTTTGAAATTAAAAAAGAATTAGTTCAATCACATGGCCTTTTTAATTGTCTCTTTTTCAATCGTCCATCCATTTTCCTCTTACATGTTTTGTTCTTGTTATTATGTATCAGTTTTTAAGACTCAATAATCAGTGTCTATAAAGTGCCATGTGATACAGTGCAGGATAGAAATGCTTTTACTTTCACAGGTTTATCATCATTGTCATCATCATTGTCACTATCGTTTTTAAGCAAGTGATTGGCGCTGAAGGGACTCTCTTTTTAGAGGACGGACCTTGTAAAATCCCCTTTTGTAGGAGACTTTAGACTTTCAAAAAGTTATGTGAAGTGTCTATATGTGTGGGAATTTTGGCTTCAGACCCTCAAATGCTGTATTCCTTTAATGAGGGTCATAGACTACCTGAGATGGTGCTCTGACTGAACAGGAAGCTCTCAATTTAATAGTTATTACAGATATTCAATAACTGAGCTACACATCAAGAAAATTAAAAATAAGGGTAGCTAAAGGTCAGCTTATGGCCTTTCAGCAGATCTTGGCATACTAGGTGCCATCTGGGATTAGGACATGGAGGCAGGAGGCTGACAGCCCATTTTGCTGGGGGAAGGGAAGTATGTTTTGGTTGCTACCAGCCTGGGCTGAATTTCAATAAATCACTTGTACCAGAAAACAAGTATCCTTAGCCCATATAGGGACTTTTTGTAAGTTTCCTCTCATATCAAAGACAGCAACAGCTGGCTTCTCCAAAGCACTGGAAAAGCACAAGGAGGGCACTGTCCATGGTCACACTAACTTCCTCTATATGATTAAGAAATTTCTATTACCGAAGGAATGCAATTTTTTGTAGAATATCACAGACTATAATTCTGAGATCCTAAGCTCTGTATGTCTCATGGTGGATGCCTGGCTTCCACACCCCAAGGCCCAGTGACTGGTATGGTGTCAGTCAAATCCTAAAGGTGTGGGCCTATCTTGGACAAGTCCCAGTGATCTGTCTTAGTCAGATTATCAGAGTTCATTAGAAATCTGGCTCAAATCAGGCTCATCTCTAGTTTCAAGAGAGTCTGAGTAGCTTCTGAGTCTTTCCTAGGTGTTTGAGCCTCTTCTAGAGCAAGTTTGAACCTTGAAAGTACCTTGGTAAGCAACCCCAGAAGCACTCTTCTGAACCATTCCAAACCAGAACCGATATTCAGGGTCTGGTCTGGTCCAGAGGTATATCTCAAAGCTTAGTCTGAGACCACACTAGATTTTGGGTGTGTGCATGACCAAGATGACTCTCTGTCAACCTCACTGAGTTCTTCCCTCCATCGACTGTGATCTAGGAAAGAATTTCAGCAATGGTTTTTGGGTAGGTCATAGCCAGTATGAACTAATTCAAAAGTGTTAACAGCTCAGCTGATAGCAAACCTTGGCTTACCCTAAGGGGAAAGGGTAAGATAAAGTTGGTCCTGCTCCAGAAAAGTCCTTGGTAGCTACTGATCATGAATGATTAGGCTATTTTCAGTAGGACAGATTTTTCTCCTTTGTTACTTCAGAAAAGCCTTGTTGGAAGAATACAAGCAATGTCACTAGTCAAATTTCTATTCATTTGTGAATGTGAATATGTTTCTAGGATATGGGTGAACTAAAATTGGTCTTGTTTAAAGTATATATTCTATACTGGAATTTTTTACATTTAACTTTCAAAAAAAATCATATGATAGGTCAAATCCTGATAGTGATTTAAAAAAAAAATCTACACATGGAAATATAAAACTGGCCACCACAAATTTATCAGTGCTAGGTTATCAGTTCTAATTGGTCGAGTAGGAATCCAGGTCTATTTTGTGCCAAGTGTGATTTATTTTATTGCTGAATGATCACTTGGCCTACAAAGCTTTCTAAAATTGTTTTATGTTGCTTGTATATCACAGGGTTGTGTGAGTGTGCGTGTGTGCATATGTGTTACACATTTAATTATTCACATGGATTACATCACATTGTTTAACTGTAATCTGACTAAATTGAGTTTGTAAAGGAAAAGTAAGGTTTCACAGGTACCTGGTGGTCTCTTAAAATGCAAACACTAATGCAAACGTTGAAACGGATTTACCTTATCATTTCTTTCACATAGAAACTTTAACCTTTGAGCTCGCTTATGCATAAATACTCCATCCAAATGTCCTGTTTCCACTGAACGGATCTCAATAGCTTTCTCTCCCCAGCCCATTATTTGATTGGAATGAATGTAGGCTGTCAAAAGGAATTTCCAAAACTGCATTAAAAACATTAGATGGACAATAGCTTACAGTATCTGTTCACATTTAAACCACAAACATGACATACAATTTGCCATACACATACAGAGCGGGTCTTACAAGTGTAATTTCACAGATTGTTTTGTGGACTCAAATGGTTGTCTCACTTTTCTTGACTTGCGTGTCAATTTGGGGGTGTAACTGGTGAAGGAGAAAAGGAAGGGTTAACCTACCCACAGAGGTGGGCATTTCTCCCCACTGGAGCACCACATCTTTAGTGATCCGGCCATAGGTATTCACATACACCCCCTCATCCTCATAGCAAACGAGCATCTCCATTCCATCCGTTTTAGGTAGGATGACAATAGCATGAGGAGTGATATTACCCTGAATCTAGAATTTAAAGAAAAAGGTTATAATTACATGGAGAGAGCTAAAGGCTTCAGATAAGAAACCACCCCACACCAAGATCCCAAGGAAATAGTAACTATCATTTTCTTTATTTTTAGTTTTAGAGCTGAAGACAGAAATTTATTATATTTACTCCAACCCAACCATCAAGTTTTCAACTCTTTTAGGAAAGAAGAACCCTCTCTATTGAAAAGAGAACATAATTTTTACTGCTTGAGATGACTGGTGGCATCTAATAGTAGGATGAGATGGCAGAGGCTGACTGAAGACACTGGGGATGAGAATATGTACTCTCAGATATCTCCCTTTCTACAATATCCAAGGCACCTTGGGAGAGTAGATAATGAGCTGTATGTATAATCAGGAAGATTAGAGTTTTAAGTCTTGCTTCTGACACATAGTACCCGAATTACCCATGGCAAGGTACTTAAATCTCTCATTGCACTACACAACTCTCAAAGGCTAGAGTTGTTGAAAAGGTGTTGACCTGCATTAGTTTTGAGACTTCCATCTTCAGGAGTTCTCTATCCAAACGAAATCCCAACTACATCCCTTATCCTCTAGATAAACATACTGTGAAAGCTACTGGGCAAACTAGAGCAGAGCAGGGATATTATCATAATATATTTGCTATTGGACTGTAGAAAAGATACAACTCCCATTACCAATTTGTAATCAATGCTGCGCAAGTCATCTCTAGAATAAACTCATCAAATAACGAAACCAAAGAAAGAAGGGAACCAGAAATAACTGAGACAGGAAGGTTTTTCTGAAAAGAGAGAAACCCTCTGTGATCAGTGACATCAAAGGTACCTGCCCTCTTGAAGGGAATTTCCTATGGCTATTTCTATGGTTCCCAAGATGCCACATTGAGGTTGTCAAATACTTTCTATCATGGAACAATGTCTTATATGGAAACACCATCTTCAAACAGTTAAAAAGGTGGGCTTCCAAAAATCAAATCCAACAAGCATTTATTAAGCTACTGGCAAGGGATTTTGTTGATACTGGGCACAAAAACAAAACAAAATGAAATGAAATATACTTTCTGTCCTAAAGAACTTAAGGGCTACTGATTCAATTTACAAATGGGATTTAGTTAAGTAAAGGCTACTGTATCTCACTGACTTGTTAATATACATTAGATACAGTATCAGAAAGAAGCATTTGATGCCTGGAAAGTAGAAGCAGGCAAGATTCTGCGCACTAATTTATAAAAACAAAACAGAAACACCTCTTGAACATCCCGTCAAGCTGTCGTATGGTCAGTCACTGCCATGCTCACAAACAATCTGTGGACTTACATGGGATGGGATGTAGATATCATAAGAGTTTCCCGAATCTACATCAATCACGTGGAAACCAGTGTGTGATCCAAAAATAACCTTTAACCTTTGACCTTCTTCTACTGTAAGGTCGACAAGTAGGGGCTTGTGCTGGAGATCTGCAAAAGACTTTAGACAACACTTTTGTTAGTCTCCACACCACGCTAAAAATGTCGTTTCTAGTGTTTTCTGATAGTCTAATGGACGTTAATTTCCAGGTTTCAGAAATTAATGAACTAGGCTGAATTTGATGCTAACCTTATGCTATTTAATTCACAGGTTATTCGAAATTCTGACTCACTCATCCATGTTCTCTTAGAAGCATTTGGCAATATAAAACAGACTTCACATAACTCTCTTGCTTTAGCAGTTGCTCTGGGTAAGTTTTTGCTTTTTCTTCTTTTGTCCATGGCCAGAGTTCATTCATTCATATTCATTCATGTATTCATCCATCCATCATTCAAACTGTTACCAGATATCTACTTTGTGAAAGGTAAGGGTGAATACAAGATCTGTATCCTCAAGGAGTTTATAATTCAGGAGATGACCTCAGGATATAGCAATTCTGAAGAAGAGTAAGAATTTTGCATGTTTGTGCTCTTGCTGTTGGATTGCAGAAAAGACACAACTGTCATTACCAACCTGTAATCAGTCAAGTGCAAGTTATCTCTAGAATAAACTCATCAAACAATGAAACCAAAGAAAGAGGGGAACCAGAAATAACTGAGACAAGAAAGTTTTTCTTAAAAGAGAGCTGCCTATCAACCTGACTGTCAAACTGGAATGAGTTGGAGACCCTCAATCAATCACAAACATTTATCGTCTATTGCATGTCAAGCATTATACTGGGTACTGGGTATATGAAAACAAAAATGTAACAATTTCTGTCCTCAAGGAATTTCCATCCTATCAGGAGAGACAGCATGCATATGTATAACTATATACAGAATAAATAGGCCTAGCATTATGGGGCACTGGGATCAATAAAGGATTCATGTAGAAAATAAAGAATGAGCTGAGACATGAAGGAAGAAAGGTATGCTATGAGGCAGAAAGAGGCAAAAGGGAATACATCGTAGGCATGGGGAATGGCCAGCAGAGAGGCATGAACATGGGAGGTGGGAGAGTCATGGATGAAGATGATGGTCAGTGTGGCTAGATTGTAGAGAGTAGAAAGTAGAACAAAGGTTAGAAAAGCAGGTTGGGGGACTAGGTTGTGAAGGTTTTTAAAAACCAGATAGAAGTATTTATGTTTTGTCTCAGAGATTCTTGAATTTGTTGAGTAGGGAAGTGACATGGGCAGCTGTGAGCTTCAGGAAAATCACTTTACCAGCTGAGTGGGGGTGATAGATTGGAGTGGGAAGAGACTTGAGGAAGGTAAGAAGTAATGGGGAAGTGTGAAAGGGAAAGATGTGAGAAAAGCCAGGATCCAGTCATTGATAATGTAGGTGAGATGAGGGTGACTGAGGAAGGGAGGATAATGCTGAGGATAGGCAACTGGAAAGATGATGATACCCTTGTCAGAAATATGGAACCTTGGAAGAAGAGACTAGGTTTTGGGGAAAAGACAGGGATTTCTTTTTCAACATATTGAATTAAGCTATCTGTGGGAAATCCATATGGAAATATTCTGTAGGCAATTGGTGATGTGGGACTGAAGCTTAGGAGAGAGTTAGGAGACCCTGAGAGACAAAGTTTTTGTATTTAAGGATTGTGACAGACAGCATGAACATGCTCCCTTCAGCAGTCCATCCCTTAAGTACTGTTTGATTGTTCTAACAAACAAGTTCTAGAACTTTCTTCTCCAAAAGCAGCAATATGGTAGCAGGGGGGTGGGACAAGAGGAAAGGAAAGCCTGTTTTTGTCAACAAAAGTGCCTTTTGAATACATCACTAATGAGACATTTGTGCTGGGGGGAACATGTGAAGAATGAGGTGACTCAGCACAGAGGAGGGCCCCTATGTTAGCACGAGAAGTCCCAGGACCTACAAGGGCAAAAGGAGAAAAGAGGGGAATCGAGGATATGAGAGAATGAATGAACATTTACTGTTATACACTGTCAGGGCTCCCCAAACAACAAGGCACCTGGAAGGACCAATCTCCTCTCTATGAGCATGTTTAGGCTTTAAAAGTCTGCTTGAATGTGACTCTTATGAACTCTTTGGTCCAACCAGTTCAACCACAGTGAGTGCAGACCCAACGGATATTGAAAATGAATACAAATTAAAACTGAAAGGGTGGAAAAAGATGAAGACAAGTTTCCAAAGAGAAAAGTCATATCCACTAGTTGACATAGTTAGAATTTGTTTGAAAGCAGCTCAACATTTTATTAAAAAGGCAGTATGGATATATATGAGGTATAGCAATGTAAGGTAAGAGTCCTACATTTATGGTCAGGAGACCAGCAGTTGACTCCTGCCTCTGCCACTTACTGAAAGACCCTTCAGCTAAGCATCCTATCTCTTTGTACCTCTGTTTCCTCATCTGTAAAATGAGAAGGGTGAACTAGATGACTTATAAGACCCCCTTCTAGCTTTGAACCTGTGATCCTTTATAAAATGAGTTAGTGGAATGAAGAGAATCTTTACTGAGCAGAGAAAGTCTTCATGAAGATCCATTGCTTTCAAAACTCATTTCAAGCCTTAGATTTACTTCAGGTGAGGTGCCTTTTTCTTTAGCAGTCTCAGAAATACACAATGTTAGAACATGATGAGATCCTAGAGACTTTCTTTTTTAGATGCAGAAACCAAGGACAAGAGAAAACAAGTCACTTGCTCAAGGTCACGCAGCTAATGATTAGATGCAGAGCTGGGAAGAAGGTCTCCTGATTTTCTGTCTAGCATCCTGTGAACCACACCACACTGCTCTTAGGGGAACAATTTTCTCTTTGGCACACTCTTCCATGGATAACAATTTTTTGCTTTCAGTAAAAAAGTGATGCTCGACAAAGTCAACACTGAATTTGCCGTCTGAGAATTTTGTGTTCAAATCCCAATTCTCTTCCATATAGCCTGTGTAACTTGGGACAGGTTTGCATCCTTTGCACCTCAGATGCTTCATCTATCAAAGGAGAAGGTTGGATCAGGTGATCTCTCAAACCTTTCCAGTACCAACTTCTATGACCTTATATATTTCCAGAGAAGAGGGAGGACAGGCATTTTTCTTGCTCACAGACAGGGACACACATTATAACTCTTGTTTGGGGAATCATAATGTTACTTAGAAGAGGAGGAGAGTACCAAGGAGATGTTATCATGGTAAAATTTCCAGTATGCCAAAGGACCTTTTAAAGTAACCCTACACTTGCTAAATCCACACAGTAGATATAGAAACAATGAACTAGGGATGAAAGGTAGCCTCTGTATCTTGTTCAAAGAAAGGTTTGGTGTTAGACATGTGAGACAAAAGATCAGTCTAATTGGCAAGGATGTTACTATTTACCTTAAATGCCATGAACTTGTGGTATGGCTTAGGAGCCCATGCATATATCTCCACAGCATTCTTCAAGGCTATCACCAAGAATTTGATCCGTTCATATTTCACTAAAATTAAAAAAAAAAACTACCATGAGTAAAAGAAATGCATTGGTTCTTATCAAATTGTCTAATTTCCCTACACAACACAGGCAAGAGTACAACTTTCTATGTGGAAGACAACTTGGTAATATGAGAAGGACACTTTGGAGTGAAAGAATCTAAGTTAGAATCTACACTCTGCTGCTTACTACCTGCGTGACATCTCTTTGTACTCATTTCCTCACCTGTAAAATGAAGGTTTTGAACTAACTGGATCTCTCAGGTCTCTCCTAGTTCGAGATTCTATCATAAGATGTTAAATTTAGATTTAGAATAGGGACTTGACAGGGGATCCAATCTACCTCCATCATTTTATAGAGGAGGAAACTGAGTCTCACAGAGGTTAAAGTACTCCTCTCTTCTTCTCTCCTCTCCTCTTCCCTTCTCTTTTCTCCTCTTTCTCTTTCCCTCTGCCTTCCCCCTCTTTCTTTTCCTCCCTTCCTTTTTTCCCTCTCCATATATATACACATATATGCAATACACACAATACATATACACACATGTGCATACATGTTTGTACACACAAATACATATATGTATGCCTTGTCATTTATTCATTCCTTATGCTAATTTCTGTACAGGGATCATCAGGTAATGATTCCTCTGCTTATTATCCTGAGGGTCATAATAATGACTGTAACACCCCAAAGATCTTTTGACTCAACAAGGAAAAACTAACTTGTGGTCAGTATAACTTGGGTGACTATATTCTTAGTTTTTTGAACTTCAGTCGTCTGTGTATAATACACGTATGTGTACATACATGTGTATATGTATTATATACATATGTGTATATTTATCTCTCATATATGTCTTTGGAAATAATATGTCTCATTAAGTCAGACTACCAATCTATCATTTCTGTCTCTCATATCATAGCTGTCTATATAATTAAATTGTCTGTTTCACTATGGCTGACTATTTAACCTGAATAGTCCAAGCTATGATCACCTCATTTTATCTGGACTCAGTAGTTCCACTTTGCTCCATCCTTGATCTCACTGGTCCCTCTGTGAAGACAGAGAATGGTCCCTCTAATCTTTTTACCTTGTATAATTCTTACCTATATCTTTCAACAAATCCCCAATAGAATTTCTATCCAGCACATTATAAACCTTCTGGTTCTTTGGATGGTTTGTTGATAGCCATGCTATTCCCGCCCCCTCACACTTTATCATCTGATTTGGGGCATTTTGGGCAAAACCAACAATAAATGAGAACTCTTCCATGACCTCTTTAAAAAAAATCATGATTCTAATGTAAGATAGTCTGGAATATGAAGAATGATCTAAATGTGAAAATGAAATGAGAGCAGATCTAATAGTAGTATGGGAAGAACTCTAGCTTTAAAGTCATAGAATTTGTATTCATGTCCTGCCTTTTATGATGAACTTGGCCAAGTCACCTTCATTTCCATGGGTCTTGATGTTCTGTTCTCCAAAATGAATTGCTTGGACAATTCATTCCTTTTGTTTGGACAAAAGTAACTATTTAGATATTCAATTTACTTTACCTCAATTAATTACAGAATTCTCTATCAGCAGGAAGGTACTTTGTATTTTCTTTTTTTGTATCAAGTATGCAAAGTGGAATGGAGAATACAGATGAAGTGGGTGAAAACAAGACTTGAAAATACATTTGCTTAAACAGTCTACTAGTTGATGAGAAAATATTCCAATGAAGCATCATAAAGTCACAGAATGTTCAAGATGTTTCCACTTCCCTCTACAGGTGTAGGAAGAGACTATACAGTCTGATGATTAATATAGGAGAAGTAGAAAGAGACAGCAGTTACCATAAGAAGTAGTAAGCATAGATGGGGCTGGCTTGAATTTGAGGTCAAACTGGCTCTTTTACATTCTAACGTTTTGGAAAATTAGTTGTAAGACTGCCATAAAAGGTAATGCTATTCAGAGTTTTGATCTGCATTCCTCAGTAGAATATAAGCTCTTTGCAGGCAGGGACATCTCAAAAGTACTTAGATCCCCATTACCTAGCATAGTGCCTGGCATATTTGAAGTGATTAATAATTACTTGTTGATTGGTTGCTCTCCATGCTTTCTCTGATTTTTTGAGAACAATGACATTCCCGTATGGGCATAAAGTTTGGTTACTAGAAACTACTGGACAAACAACTGGAAATCAAATAATGGTGAAGAGTGGCAATCTGACTTCAGGACCTGTATTAAGTGAAAGTCAACTTCAATTAGACTGGAGCCGTTTAAACGCAGCTTCCTAAAAACCAGTCCCCTGAATGGCATTTTCATTGGATTAAACATTTCTGCAAAAGGAGTCTTCACAGGAAAGTGTTTTTTTCATGCTTCTCTGTGTTCCTGTGAATGTGAATTGTCTACATGTGGCTAACTATCAATGAAAGAGAGAGAGAGAGAGAGAGAGAGAGAGAGAGAGAGAGAGAGAGAGAGAGAGAGAGAGAGAGAACATAAGCATTCTAAACTGTCTATCCTCATGGCACAAAGGAGGTCCTTAACCTCAGTCTGCCTCAGTTTCCTCAGCTGTAAAGTGGGGATAGCAATACCATCTACCTCATGGGGTTATTGTGAGGACCAAATGTTAAGTGCTCTGCAAACCTAAAGCACTATATAAGTGTTACCTCTTATAGTCTGGTGTGTCAAAAATGAATTCCTTCTCAGGATACAAAACTGAGAAAAAAATCTGCCACTAGGGAATGTGTCAGAAAAGCTGACAGTTGTCATCTTCTCCCCAAAGTCTTTTAAATAAGTCTGGGGGTAGCCTGGGTCTCCATGAAGCAGCATTCTTGTGTTTTTTGCAGGATAATTCCCTCTGTAGCGATTTTCAGAGAAAGTATAATCTACCCTTTATACTGACAGTTATAATGATGATCTTGAGGTACATGCACCTACTTGTTTCTCTAGCAGTAGGAGCTACTTGGCAGCTGGGACCACATGCACATTTAAAAATCATGGAACTTGTGCAGCCACTCCCCAGTTGATGACTGTGATGGAATACTACTGTGTTGTAAGAAATCATGAGCTCAGTGATCTTAGAAAGGTATGGAAATATTTGTGTGAAATGTGAAGAGCAAAGCGAACAGAATGAAGGGATGATCATATACAGTATTTTAAGAATGACTTTGAATAACTAACTCATTTTGACTTATGAGAGGACATATGAAGAAAGATGCTATCTGCATCCAGAGAAAGAACTGATAAACAAAAGTATGTACAGAATAATTTTTACATATATGTATGCCTATTTGTGTCTAATGGTAGGCATCTCTAGGACGGGGTGGGAGGGGAAAGGAAGAAAAATGAGGAAAAAAGAAATTTACACAATAACTTTATTATATATTTGGAGGGAATAGCAAGTTGTGCATAATAGATTTGAAATTTCATGTGCAATCATCTTTTTTATTGTACTGTGTTATGGAAATGCTTGTTTTGTTTCAAGAATTAAAAGTAAAATAAATTTAAAAAAGAAATTAAAAATTATGAAATTGGCTTGCTTGGAAATGAAGGAAGCATTTATTGGTCAATCATCAAGGAGTTATTAAAGCCTACTATGTGTTGATACAAGTACAATAAAGGAAACAACACAAAGAACTCTATGCTAGCGTTATGTAGTTAAAAACTCCTCACTGTGTACAGACCTGGGCAGATAGACAAGAGTCGACTGTAATGCTAGGTCATGGGTGCCCATGGCAGGTAGGGGAAGCCGAAGGGCCCTCTTAGAAAAATGATTTTAACAAAATGGAGGAAAATGCTAAATTTCAGTTAGAGGTTAGGATCAATTTTTTTTTTGACCATCCCAATTCAGAGACTTCCTGAAATCCATCAGTTAGAATCCTTGGGTATCTGGGGATAAGTCAAGAAACCCTATTGTGGGAGAATCATGATTTCCTCAATGCTATTGTACCCTGCACTGACCCAAAGCAGAATCCAACTTCATATTATGTATTTATTTTCTACCTTTTAAAAAGTATACAAGTACATTTATTTTCTACCTTCTTAAATCTGTAAAAATTTCCTTTGTAAGCTGTTTCATTTTTTTTTATCTTTGTACCCCAGTGGCTAGCATAGTACCTGGCATATATAGTAAGCACTTCATAAATACTTATTGATTGATTAGGGGATGGTTTTGTGAGTACCTGTGGTTAAAAATATTTCATTACCTGTTGACTAATTTTCTGGTAAGGAACTCCTCTGAACTTAGCTAATGTGGACACATAGCCTATTCCTGGGTCAACACTTGAAGTCTTTTCCCAAGATGTGATATCACAGTGAAGGTCTCAAAGTTTATTACATGGGAAAACTGTAACACAAGCGAAATTTGTGTTTGAGACCAAGAAAACATGGGTTACATGATAAAATTTGTAGGATCATAAATTAAAAGTGAGAAAGTCCTTTAGAGGGCATTAAGCCTCTCATTTTACAAATGAGGAAACTGAGATACCAAGTAGTTAAGCAATTTACTCATTGTCACACAGCTTGTATGTGTGTCAGGCAGCATTTGAACCCAGGTTTTCTGACTCCAAGTTCAATGCCCTACTATTCTGCCACATTTCATAAGCACAACGCTGTGTCTTACCGACTTTGTAATGTATACAGCCTTCCAAGTCTCCAACGGTGATCCAGCCTTGCTTCTTTTCAACTTCGGGATCATTGTGCAGGATGCGATTTCTTAACCAAGATAGATAGTAAACTCGTAGTTTATTCTTCTTTCCTATTGAAATAAAATAGCTTTAATTTCATGCATCCCCAAGAGGACTCTTCCCCTCCTCACTCATATTTTTCCAGGGGTATAGCAATTACCAGACTACAGCATTTTGTCATCAGTGTTTTCATTCAGAGCACTTATGGTTAAAACTAAACTTCTTTCCAGAATGACCAGCTTTTCAATTGACTCATTTTTACTGCTTTTCTTGGACATAAGCTCTCTAAACTTTCTATCAGTGTACAAAGGAAGCCTTTACCGAAATCAATGAGACTTCGGTACCAGGACATGTGAGAATAGGGATTCTGAACTTTTCTGTGTCATGGACCCCTTTGGCAGTCAGTCTGGTCAAGCCTTTGGACCCCTTCTCAGAATTATGTTTTTAAATGCATCAAGCAAAACACACGATTACAAAGGAAACTGATTACACTGAAATAAAGGATCTAATTTTTCCTCCTATTCAACTTCATAGACCTCCTGAATCTATCCAGAGACCCCTTACTCGAACTCCTGGACAATACTCAATTGTGTGAGTGTGTGTGTTGAGAGGGGAGTTGTTTTGGAGAAAATCTCAGATCTTCAATCCTTTAGACCCACCACAGACATCAAACACAGACTTGATGACTGTCATCTTCGGTTTCTTGTATCCTTTATCCAGATTCTATGTAACTAACAAATAATAGAAATGAAAATGGTGAAAAATGTGAATGATTCACTTCTACAGCAGGAATGAACTAATTTCAAAAAAATAAAACAACCTACTGCTTTATGGTACCATGAGAGATCTAACCTGGGGGTACTTGAACTCTAAAGTAAAAATGGAAAAGGAAAAAAGACAGAGTGTCCTTTGGGCAATATGTTCTTAGAAGTATGACTAGGCTCAGCATGTTACTGGGCTAAAAGGTAAACAGCTTGGAAATGCTGAGCAGTATGTAAGGTAAGGAATTTAGTCTCCCTTCCCTACAGTGCAGCACCAGCAGACACACACTCAGCAGTAATGGCCATGTCATATTACTGAGCATATGACTGGTAAAATTTTGAGAGTTTGAACTTTTCCTCTACTCTGACCATAGCTTCAGAAATCTAAGCTAAGAGATCTTTGTTTTTGGACTACTAATGGTAGCTTCCATTTATATGTACACTATATGGTGCTTTTATGTTTACAATTCTTTCCTATTATTATCCTCATTTTTCAGGTAAGAAAACTAAGGCCCAGAGAAGTTAACAGATCATAAGCGTCAGAGCCAGAATTCAGATCCTTGGATCTTCAGATTTTACATCAAGACTTGGGAAGAGCCTCAAAACCAGATCTGACTCTCAATTCTGTACCAATGCTGGTTCAGTTGACTATCCCCTGGGTGACATGCTCTCTGAATATCAGTTTTCTCATTTGTCAAATGAGGTGGTTGGATTAGATTTTAGATCTCTAAGGAGCTTTCCAACTCCAAATTCTATCATCCTTTTTTATGATCATAGACTTCAAAGGGGCTTTGTGTCCAGTAGATGAAATATATGCCTAAAGACCAGAGTGCATGAAATCTCTGCACATTGGAACTGCAGCCAATGGAAATTCAAACCTGAAGAGCAAGGGACCATCACTTATTTCAGAGACCAGAAAATGAGAAAATGCATTGAACTTAACAAGATTCAATCCATGAGGAGCTTCCACACAGTCTTTCTGCGGCAGTATTGTGCTGAGCACAAAGAATTCTGAGCTCCTGTTTTCATTTGGTTTTTTCCTTTTTTGAGCTTTGCAACAGAGAAGAAATAATCGTTTCCCCCTCCCCCACTTCCCCTGAATGAAGACATGGCACCCAAGCAAAGAGAAGACTGATCATAGATGCATGATGCCAGCGGTGTTCTCTTTCACACATAGATGCAGACCATAACTTTGTGGTTGACAAAAGTTTAGATCTGGCATCAACCCATGAATTAACCTGAGTAACCAAAGCTAAGGGGAGAGATTAGAGCTTTGATTTCCTGGATATGGGAAACTCCTGGAAAAGGAAAGTCCTCATATTATTGTAACTTGGCATCATTTCTATAATTGAAGGAATTGCCAAGAACAGAGGGGTCAAACATGCCACACATGAAGGCAGCACTTCTGAGTTCAGCCAGAACCAAATTAAAATGTAATTGGAAAATAGAAAAATAAAAACAAAATGTAAAATAAAATAAAATATACAAATATAAAATAAAAATATAATAGAACATAGCCATGTAGTTTTCTAGCAGCATAGATACTGCTAATATGTGGTTTCCTAAGAACATAGACGTTTTCTAAGAACATAGATAATGTTAATGTGGTTTTCTAAGAACATAGGTGACATTAATATATGGTGAATATGTACCTTCAGGGATCCTTATTTATGTAGGGTTTAGTGGCCTCCATTTCTACTGAGTTGGACACCACTGGTCTAGAGCACAGGGAGGCTGAGCATCTTGCTGAAGATCAGGTAGCCAGCATTTATTGGAGGCAAGACTTGAACCCAGGTCTTCCTGGCTCCAAATCCAGCTTTCCATGATTGTCTCTCATTAGCAACTAGAGAACTGAAAGCTCTGGTCAAGATGCTTAGCCCAGGGATTCTTTCTCATCTTTTTGTGTCATTGAATCCTTCTGACAATCTGGTGACACCTAGGGACCTCTTTCCAGAATCATATTTTTAAATGTATAACATAAAATATAGAGGATTATAATGGAAACCAATTATATTGAAATAAAGTCACCAATATGTTAAAATACCAAGGTCATACTCCAGTTTGACTCACTTAATTAGATGGATTTAATTCCTAAAGTAATTTCTGCTCCCTTTAAAAACAATGAGTTGTCCAATAGAAAGGGGGAAAGAACAAAGGGTATCATTGGCTAAATACAAATATTTTTCTCAAAACAGAAGAAATTTCTCAGTAGCTAAGCATGCCTCCATGCACAATCTATATGGTCCATGTGTGTCCAAGTGTGAAATACCTTCTGATGACAAAGGGGACTGAATGCACACAAAAGATCATTTGAAGAGGCATCTCTGAAATAAACAATATTTTCAGCAGCAGCAAGGGAAGCCTAAGGATGGACAGATCCTTCATAAAAACTAATTCACCTTGAGCTACAAAGAGGTAAAGATGGGGGTGATGGGGCATGAGACAAGTAGAAGAAGGAGAATTTTCCCCTTACGATAGCACGGGATTTTGGGGTGACCTTTTCAGCTTGTCAATAATGGGGTCTTTCCCGATGGTCCATTTCTTAGCTTCTTTTTGGGGGCACACAAAGCAACAGAGTAAGCGACTTTCACCCATAGACGCTACAGGTGGAGACACAATGCTGAATTGTGCTGAATGACTCTGCCAAAATGGCACCAGTGCAGACACAGTATGGCTTCTGAGAAAAAGGCTGCAGACATTTGGCCAATGCTCCCTCCTCCTCTGCTTCCTCACCCCCTCAGCTCAATATTTTCATTTTCCATGTCATGCTTAGACAGTAATTTACCCTGGGCTGCAGCTCAGAGACCTTAATGAGATGTTCAGTACATCTTGGCAGGGGCGGGAGAGCCACAGACATATTGTCATTGTTACTGAGTTTATGTTTGATTCAGACGCACCGCAGAGAAGGGAGACAAACATACCCCATGACGACGGGGCTCAAGTAGGAAGGAAGATTTCCCTTTTAAGGCCACGATGTGCCAACATTACAACTTGGGTGATCTATCTGAGCCCATGCTACTATAGGGTTCTGAGTCACATGTTAGCTGGGGACAGCATTATCTGACATCTTCAGAAACAAAAGTACAGAACTGGGTTTTGTGTACTCTGTAGACCTGTGTGCTCAGCCATTAAACTCTTACCTGATATTGTCACCAGGACATTAAGGCCCTCCAACACATCCATCTGCTGAAATCGCCTCCTGTTGATCAAGCTGTAGACCTTTCCTTGCCCACTTCGGTCCAAGAGCATCAGTCCATTTTCCGTTCCCACCAGGAGGTTTACACCTGTGGATTTAAAAAAGGATTCGGGGCCTCAGGTTTTTGCATGTTCTCTCCCTCATTAGACTGTGAACTCCTTGAGACCAAGGACTATCTGGTGCCTTTTTTTGTTTCCCAGTGATTAGCACATAGTGGGTGCTTAATAATTATTTGCTAACACCCTCAATTCCTCACTAGTACTCACCCGACCAACAGAACCTGTTGCTAAATCTTGTAATTTCTACATTCACAACATTTATTACATATATTTCCTTTCTCTTCCCTCACATAGCCCCACCCTTGTACAGGCCCTCATCACCTTTTACTTGACCTACTTTAAGAGCTTTCTCACTATTTCCCAACCTCAGGTCTCTCCCCTCTCCAATTTATCCTTAACTCAAGTTGCCAAGGTAATTTTTCTAAAGTATAGGACTGTCCGTGTCAACCACACCCCCATCATCCCCTAATCCAGTCAAAGAGCACCAGTAGCTTCCTATTGCCTTCACCATCAAAATACAAAACTTTCTGATATGTAAAAACTTTATTGCTTTGTCCCTTTCTACGATTCCAGGCTTCAACACTCTTTAATCTCCTTTATGTACTTTCCTATCCACTTCTGCTGACCTTGAAACTTTCATTTCCCATCTCTCTGCCTTTGCAATGGCTGTTCCCCTCCCCCCCACTTGAAATGTCTGCTCCTCCATCTCTGTCTCTTAGCTTCTCTGGTTTCCTTCAAGACTGAGAGACAATTCCACCTTTTATGGGATACCTTTCCTGGTCTAGAGTCGTTATTCTTACCTATTGACATAGTTTTTGAATCCTCATTGTCAACCAATGTATTATCTATCTCCAAGCTCTGTGACATTCACAAAGACGATCATTAAAATTATTAGTCAAAGGGAACGGATCTGTAGATTCAGTTGCTTAGGGAACTTGTGGGTGAAGAAACTCCCTCTACTAATGCAGGCCAGCTGCTCTTCTACATTTCATAGTCTCAGAGAGATGCCTAGACCATTGACATTAAGGAACTTGTCCACGGTCACATAGCCAGAATGTGTCACAGGTGGGATTTGAACACAGATCTTCATGGCTTAGAGATAAGCTTTCTATCTTGTATTCTCTATTCTGGATATTCTCTATATCCTCTATTGCTCTCTTCTGATTTTTATCTGAGGGGTTGATAAAATTGGTGAACAGGACAGAGGTGAAGACTAACCCCTGTGGCCATTACTAGAAACTTCTATCCAAGATGATGTCATTTCATTCAACAAACTTATTTGAGTATAACTGCTCGACCAAACTAGACTTAATTTATTATCATCTAATTATGATTAATTACTACAATTAATCATATATTTATGTATTATTTATTTATTATATATTATTTATTATATATTAAATATATATTTATATAGAATTATAATTAAAATGATCAATTATTATCATCTAATCTGCCTTTATTCACCTTGCTCAAAAGAACTAAAGAGTTAGAGCTAAAAAGGACCTCAGAGATCATGTAATTAAAACCACTCCTTTTTTACAGGTAAGGAAACTGAAGCCCAAGAAGGTGAGTGTATTGCTCAACAGTAAGTTTCAGGCCCTTTAACTCCAAATCCCATGCTATTTCCATTGTTTTGTTTTAATGACTCCCTCCATCATGCTGGTTCATAGTCACCACCTCTTACAAGCCATCTGTTTAACAATCTATTCTAGAATTTTTCCAGTGAAAGACATTAGGCATTCTAGTTTATATTTTCTAAATATATTCTATTCTGAAATATTTCTATTCCTTCTAAAGTATAAAGTCCTATACTTTAGAAACATCATTTTAGCAAATGAGTGAAGGATGAATTGGAGAGACTTGAGGCTGGGAAAAGAGTGAGAAAAAAATACTTGAGACAACACTTTCCTATCTCTGGTCTCTTGCCCTTTTTTGTTGGTTTCTCAAAGGCTACTGCTGATAGATTTGTGGTCAGACAAGTTCTTTTAGTATTCTAGGGTATAATTTGTCTGGACCTATATTTGCATTTAAGACAGTCAGGTGCTCTCTGACTATCATGTCTTGTCTTATCATCTTTTCCAATATGAAGATAATTTTCTTTCATGGAGAAGGTAGAATTGAAATCAGAATTGAGTAGTTCTTCCTTCTCCATCATCTGCCATCATAGTGCCATTTTCTCTTATCTGTGGACATTTCCTGTCTTTTATCATTTTGCTCTTAACATAGCTTAAAACCCCCTTTTTGAGGTCTTCAGTATTTTGTGCTAGTTTTATTCACTTGGGTAGACATCCTGACATTTTTATAGGCCCATGTACTAGCCCTTTGTGAGGTATTGCTTCATTTAAGAGAGCTCATTACATAGCAACATTTTTCTTTTTAGACTTTCTCCCCTTATCTGTCTTTTAGGGATTATTGTATATTAAGAGTTTAACATCTTAAAGTCTCTTTGAGACATTTCCTTTTAGAGTCTTTCCAATGGGATCATGCATATCTTTTCTCTGCACTTTTTAAAATGTACTTTTCTAAAGTCCAGGGTTCATCTCTGTCTGTGACCAGTTCACTTTCAGATCACAATTTTTGAACTCCATGATGACATAGTCTTTTTCCTGAATTTTCCACAGCTTCCACAGCACAAACTGATTCTTTCTTGCTAATCAGAAATAAATCATGTTCTTTCTTTAAAGGTTTGTCCTCTATAATATGCCTGATAAGAGCTTATCCAGATAACAGCTTATTCTTTAAAGCCGTCTTGCAAGGTAGAGCCCACAACCCCTCCCAAGGCTGTCTATCCTATTTCTGAAGAACTTCATTATTAGTAAGTTTTTTTCCTCCTACCCAGTTTATATCTTCTTCTTAGCAGCACCCTCCTTATGCCCCTGGTTCTGCTCTTTGGGGTTAAATTGAATAAGTCTAATCCCTCTTCCAGGCACTAGGTGGTATAGTAGATAGTATGCTGGACCTGGATTTCAGAAGATTCATCTTCATGAGTTCAAATCTAACCTGGGACACCTACTAGCTGTATGACCCTGGATAAGTCACAACCCTATTTATCTCAGTTTCCTCATTTGTAGAATGAGCTGGAGAAAGAAATGGAAAACCACTCCAGTATCTCTGTCAAGAAAATGGGGTCATAAAGAGTCAGATATGATTTAAAAATGACAACAACAAAACCCCTATTCCATATATCAATCATTCGGTTACAGATTCATAAGAACAGGGGTGGGAAGCTTGCATAAGAGTATAATGATAATATTATTATTATCCTTATAGGTCTTATGTAATTGATCTTCATCAGTTTCCTTAGAACATCCCTGAAAGGATAAATCACTATTTTGCAGACAGAAAAGATGAGAATTTGATTTAAAAATTTCTAAAAAAATATGCTTTCCCAGTATTATGCAATGATTAAGTGTTGAGGATAAGATTCAACTTTGATTTTCCTGATTCCAAGGCCAGCACCTTGGCTACACCAGGAACGTACCAGGCTATACTTCTCTTGATAATTGTCAAGATTTCAGTTTCACTTTGATTATTACTGATGTCCATACAATATTATTATTGTTTCCCTACCCATTTCTACATGAGAATTTTGGAATGTCTCCTCCACTAGGGTTCTTCTTTCCACATCTAACTTTTTCTCTTCAGTGGTATATGGGTTAAATTTTTGAATGAGGAATTGTTACCTCTCCCCTCCCAATTCCAGGTTAAAGCCCCTATGAATAGGCCAGTTTTCTGCCAAACATACTGTTTTTGAATTTCATATTAAATTGGTTAATTGATGCATTCAAAACATTTTCAGTGCCTACCGTGTGCACTGTTCTCCATTTTTTTGTTAGCAGATCATCATTCTGGAAGTGTAAGCCATAATCCTCAACCCCAAATCCTGTTCTTTGAGGTGTGATGGTTGTTTTTCATGACTTCCTTTTTTTCCCAAAGTCTCAATCTTCAGATTGAAGAGCTGAAAATACTCTCTATGCCCTCAAATCCTTAGTTTTCTATTAAATAGGTTAGTGGATGGAGGGTAGGACTGGGACTCAGGAGGAACTGAGTTCAAATTCTGCTTAGATATTTACTAAGTGTGTAACCCTGAGTAGGTCATTTTATCTCCTGAGGCCTCAATTTGCTTATCTGTAAGAAGGGGATAATCACAGCCTTTACCTTATAGGGTTGTTGGGAGCATCAAATGAGTTCATATATATGAGGTGTTTTGAAAGCCTTGAGGTTATATAAATGCTAATTATTGTTATCGCTTGTTTTCATTATTATACTATTTTACCCTTGCTCCCAAGTCATCAGAAGGATATATTTCAAGATTCTTCTGGTTGTATCATTTGTCTCCATGTGAATCAAATGAGCAGGAGATAGCACGTTTGAAGAGTCTCAGTAGATTTTCTGTCACATCTGGACAACAGTCCACCTTCCTACTGTCATGGTGGGTCTACATATGGTAGCCTCCATACATCAATAACTATCACCTTTTGCTTCTTCCCTGTGGGTGGGACAAGTGGATCTCTCCCTGTTGCCAGCTTCTTGGTGATCTGTCTCAGTGATCTGTTCGGGGTACCGTCACTTCTTGAGGTGTTCTTTGGAAGAAGTAGACTCATGTTGCTTGGGCAGAGCTGTATGCTTGTTTCCACGGCAAAGGTCCATCTCCTTCCCTCTATCCTTTCTATCATAATTTTCTACTCAGTCACCTCTAGAGGTCCTATTTTCCTGTAGTCCTTTTTCATTTTTTTTAGTCCTAGCCTTTCCTTTTTAGATAATTTCTTCTATCCCATCTAGAAACTCTTCATTCTCCCCCATAAATAGGAATGAAAAGAATTCTTTCCCTTCCCTTCCCAGGTCCCTTTAAAGCATAGTATAATGAAAAGATGAGCTTCTAGGTGGTGTCATTATGCACAGAGCACCAGGTCTGCAGTCAGGAAGGCTCCTCTTCATGAGTTCAAATCTGGCCTCAGACACTGACTAGCTGTGTGATCCTGGCCAAGTCATTTAACCCTATTTGCCTCAGTTTCCTCATCTGTAAAATGAGCTAGAGAAGGAAATGGCAAACCACTCCAGTATCTCTGCCAAGAAAACCCCAAATGGGGTCACAAAGAATTTGACATGACTGAAACGACTCAACGAAAACAGCAATGATAATGAAAAGAATGCTGGTGCTGGAGTCAGAAGACCTTCCTTCAGATCCTACCTCTGATGTTTATTGTGTGACTCTGGACAAGTTTCATTTAAATTCCCCAGACCTCAGTTATTTCATCTATAAAATAAACATGATGGACTCACCAGCCTCTAGATCTAGAAACCTTTGATGGGCTTTGAGTCACATGTAGCAGATAAGCTTACACTTGGGGAGAATGCATGCAGCTCGTCTCTGGTTTACGATCCTGTCTTGTGTTTGCATCATCCTTATCACACTAGCTAATAATTACATAGGACTTAAAATCTGCAAAGCACTTCACAAATATTATTTCATTTTATCCTCAAAACAACTTTAGGGGTTTGGTGATATTATTTTCATCCCCACGTTACAGATGAGAAAACTGAGGTAGCAGAGTTTACTGAAGAGACTTGCTCAGGGTCACACAGCTATTAAGTGTTGGAGGTAAGATTTCAAGTCAGATTTTCCTAACTTCAGGTACAGTCCTCTATCCTCTGCACCTTCTAAGTGTCTGGCTTGTTACCTCACTCCCTCTCAAGTAACATTATTGTAATTTAGGAGAATCTTGCATGCTGAGGCAGACTGGACAGGGAGATGTTTTTGAGTAGAGAGCACTGTCCCAAGTCCTCGTCAAATCACCACTATGCTGGTAGCTGCCTACATCAGCAAGGCTGGCCTTGGTCCTACATGAGATCCATACCACCTCAAATCCCAAAGGTTCAATCCATTTTCGCTCTATGCATGCAACTGCAGCCATCATGAATTATATTCATCCTGCTTTATGAACTTAATTTCCATCACCAGGTAGGAAAAGTAAAGAAATAACTCACCCCACAGAGCAGCACAAAGGATTTCGGAGTTGAACCGTTTCTTGTATTTCCGAATCTCAGGCGTGTCGCTGTGTGGCCGAATGTTTGTTGGGTTCACATTGACCACTGAAATCTTCCTGGCTTCATTGAGCTTGGCTTGTTCCTGCCTTAGTAGCTCACTGGTAAATAGAGCTTAACAGACAAAGAAAAGAGAAAAAAAGGATGAGAAACTTAAACATAAAGTTAATTGGAGGTGAAGATGATAAATGACCAAGACTATTTTCTGAAATGGGCTTGGAGTGCATCATGGAAGAGAAAACACCAAAGAATCTCTGAGTCCAACACATTTTAGATTGTTTGTTCTTTTGTCTTAGCAGCAGCTCAGTCATAAGCCATCATGGAAGCAGTAAACTATGAGGTCAGTGTACCGTGCCAACATGGACTGTCTGGGAAGTTTAGTTATATGTTAATATTGCAAAGTAGTTATATGTTAACATTGCAAAGTTTAGTTATGTGTTAACATCACAAAGTTTAGTTATGTGTTAACATCACAAAGTTAGGTATTTGGTTTCAACTCTTACATCCCCCATCCCCACCAGTAAAGAAGAGATTGTCTTTAAAGGACTCCCACAAAAATCAGCGGGCCAATCTGTCTTGGTAAGCTGAATTTGATGATTAGAGAAGCTCCAATGAGTTTTGGTTAGGTTTCCAGATAGGAAGAAAGAATATCTAAACTAGCCAGACCCTTGCAGTGGGCAACAGACACCTAAGAATTCAATTCAATTCAACTCAGTTCAATTCAATTCAATTCCACTCGACAAGCATTTATTGAGCGCCTACTGCGTGCATAGCACTGTACCTAGAAATCGCTCTTGGGAAATGTATGGCACTTCCTTTAAGTCCAGAAATCCCTGAGGACCAGCCTTTTCTAGTGTCCCCGGATACCCTTGGGCTCCAAACAGAAACAGAATAGAAGAGATAAGGATAAAAGGGAAAATAAGGAATTTATTTTAGTAAACCTAAAAACAGAACAAAACCCAAACAACTTCCCTTTGAAGGATTAATTCGAATAAAATGTCTTACATTAATTAATTGATTCCTTCGTTTCCTATATCGCATACAGACCAGATATGGAAAACAAGCCCAGGCCTAAAACCGTGGTGCTGCAGCAGCTTACCTGTGGCCGAAGTTTCCTCATCGTCATCCTCATCATCATCAGTGGGGGACGTCTGGTACACTCTGGGGTCAACAAACGGGGTGAAGGAGGCTTTGGTGCCGCTCCCCATGGCGTACTATTAAACAGCCAATGAAAGCAAAGCTTAGAGTGCTCATTTAACCCTCAACAAAGCAAGAGTACGAGTAGAAAAGAGTAAGATTGGAATAAAGAATGAAGGTGCAGTCCCACCAACCCAGCCGTCCGTGCATTTCTCTTTCTGCAGGTGCTTTCCAGTGTTGTTAATCACAGTTGAGTTGGGCATTGACAGAAATTGGCATCTTAAGTTCTAGTTAGTAAATGACTAAGCCAGGACCGTGCATGGTGTCCTAGCACTTGTTCATGGTGTCTCCAGGCCTGGAGTGCTCTCTCCTCCGCACTGCTGCCTGGTAAATTCTGCCCCAAATGTTACATCCTCCAGGACACTTTCCCAGATGCCCTGAGTCAACAATGACCCCTTTCCCCCACTCACTCGATAGTCTGTGTTTCTCTAATAAGCTACTTAATGTATGCTATTTTGAACCACAGGTTTAGAGTAAGAAGGAATCTTTGAGATAATCTAGTTCCTCTAGCTTTGTTGTTGGTGTTGAGTCATTTTTCAGGCATATCTGACTTTTTGTGACCCCATTTGGGGTTTTCTTGACAAAGATGCTGTCATGGTTTGCCCTTTCCTTCTGCAGCTCATTTGACAGATGAGAAAACAGGCAAACACTGTTAAGGGACTTGCCCAGGATCACACAGCTAGTAAGTGTCTGAGGCTGGGTTTGAACTTAGGAAGATGGGTGTCTTCCTGACTCCAGGCCTGTCACTCTATCCATAGTACCATCTAGCTGTCTCACGCTGGACATATAGTAGGTTCTTAATAAATAAATATTTTTGACTGAGTGACAGAGATAATAAGTTGTGGAGCAAGGATTCGAACTCACAAGAGGGCAGTTCATTTCTGTTAGTCCAGAAGACACTTGGCTTCAGAGCGTCTCCCTTTCCCATGTCTTTGCCACTGAGCCCGGCATCTGAGATCCAGTTCATCATGACAAGTCTGCTTTGTTAGGGGGAATCATGACATCCTGCAGAATATCTAGGGAAGGTGCCCAGCTCACACTCATGTATCAGATTCATGAATACTCGTGCCTTTCCAAGGCTGTGCATACACTGTCCTGAGCCCTTGCCCTTTGGGACCTTCGCAGTTAAGGGAATCTCAGAGAACACACTTGCTTCAAAGTCCTACTTTTAAATATTTTCCCTAGGAAATGAGATGGACTATTGCAAGAGGGAAGATGATTTGGGATGAGGCAGGTTATGAAATCCTCAAGGCTAATGGCCTGTACAATTGCATCAAGGATGCTAAACATGTGCTTTGCCATGAGCAAATGGAGGAGTTGCTCAGTACTTTCTTAGCTCGATCCAACTAGAGAATTTTCTCTCTTCTCAGTGTTTCCCTGGGAGGCAGTTCTAAAGTATGGCTCAACAAATTTTCTTTGAATCTAGGAGGCTGCCCCCAATTTTAGGAGCTGAATTTATTTTTCCCCATAGTACTCAAGGAAGAATAGCAAAAAATTCTCCAATATATTTGCCATGGGTATATTCATTTTCAGCCTCAGGGAAAGTCTACATATTGCAGATTATAAGATCACAGGGTAACTGTAAGGGGCTTTGGAGGTCATCTGTTCCAACCTCCTCATTTTATAGATGAGGAAAAAGAGGCACAGACTGTAAAAATGATTTGCCAGGGTTGCATAAAAGGGATTTGAATATAAGGAGTTTTTGGAAAGGCTCCAAAAGGAAGGTGAACATATGCGATCACAGTAATTACTAGGTCATATCCAGGGAAGATGGAAAGTGAGTTGCTCTTCCTTCATCATTTATATCTATCTCTTCCAAGGCAACTAGGTGGTATAATAGATGGAGCATTGGGCCTGGAGTCAGGAAGATCTGAGTTCAAATTCAACCTCAGATACTTGCTAGGTATATGACCCTAGACAAGTCGCTTAACCACTGTCTGTCTCAGTTTCCTCAACTGTAAAATGAGGATAATAATTGCACCTAGTAGGTGCTGAATTGGGCAGCCAAGTAGCATAGTGTATAGAGTGCTGGGCTTGAAGATAGGAAAATTCATTTCCTGAATTCATATCTGGCCTCAGACACTAGCTGTGTGAACCTGGGCAAACCACGTAACCCTTTTTGCCTCAGTTTCCTCATCTGTAAAATGAACTGGAGTAGGAATGGCAACCACGACAGTATCTTTGCCAAGAAAACTCCAAATGGGATCATGAAGAGTTGGACATGAATGAAATGACTGAACAACAAGGACTGTTGAATAAATGTTAATTTCCTTCCTTCTTCCCTCCCCCTTCCTTCTTTCCCTCCTTCCCTCCTTCCTTCCTTCCTTCTTCCTTCCTTCCTTCCTTCCTTCCTTCCTTCCTTCCTTCCTTCCTTCCTTCCTTCCTCCCTTCCTTCCTTCCTTCCTTCCTTCCTTTATCCTTTCCTTCCTTCCTTCCATGCACCCTGTTTTTGTGAGGAGAGGGGAATCCAAGCTGGAGTCTAAGCTGAAAAGCCCTAGGAGCCCCCCGGTGAGCGCTTACTGCTCCCTGCTCTCAGCAGTACTAGTATGTATTTTGGATTTTTTTCTTTGGATGGTGATAGCGAAATTTGACTAGTCAGGAGAATTACGTGCATTCCAGCAGTCTGTAGAAGCCTGCACCAAGAATTTCAGGAATCATGGTGAAATTATTGGGTATCATGGAGCCCTGGCACCTGGCGTTATTGAGGCCTGTCCTAAAGCACAATTGGTTTCTTGCACAGATACCCCATCTAAATGGTCTATCTCTAATGAAGGTACTAAGAATGCCCTCATGGTTTCTATGGCAGCCAGTGTCCTCTGGTCCTAGTTGTGCCACAAACAATTGAGTTGCTCACCAAAATCTTCTAAGAAATAACATCTAATGATGGGAAGCGCAGGACAAACTGAGAATCAGAGACTCTCCAGATTGGAAGAATCATCTAGCTGTAGGCCAACCTATGCTTGACTCAGAATCTCCTTTAGTCCAAGGGATCACTGAGCCTTCATCCGAATCCCTCCAGGGAGGTGAGCTCCCTACCTCTGGAGGCAGCCCATATTCCTGGTGAGATAGCTTTTCCCTAACTCCAAGCCTAAATTTGCCTCTTTGAAAATTCTTACCAATATTTTTCATCATGTTTTCTGGGGCTTGTGCTGAATAAATCTGATTCTTCATCTAGGTGGTAGTCTTTTGAATGATTGAAAAAAAGACTCTCATGGTCCCCCTACATTTTCTCTTCTCCAGAGAGGAGGAACTCAGTACATCAGTGGCATAGGAAATAGAAAATGTTCAAAGAGAGATAATTGTTGGGGAATGTAAATTTCTAAGAATGGGAACTGGGGAATTTAACTATCTCAATAGACCAGAGGCTATAGATTTAAACCTGGAAGGAACTTGGAGACCAAAATCCTCATTTGGCAGATAGAAAACTGAAGCTGGAGGAGTTAAGTGATTTGCACAGGGACACCTAACTCATAAGTATTTGAGGGAAGAGCTGAATCCAAGTCCAGCACTCTATATAAGGTATATAGAACATTTGGAACCTTAACTACTCCACCTAACTCTTGTGAGAAGCAGGGCAAAGAATGGACTGGAGTATCCATTTCTGGAATAGAGAGTGGGGATTAGACAAACATTTAGAAAAGAGGGAATGACAACCAACAGCAATGACCTTTCATCCATCAGCCATGATCCAAGCTTGCTGTTACTGTTTAGTTATTCAGTTCATACTCTTCATGACTCCATGGACCATACCATTCATGGGATTTTCTTGGCAAAGATACTTGGGGGATTTGCCATTTCCTTCTCCAGTGTATTAAGGCAAACAGTGACTTGCCCAAGGTCACACAGTTAGTAAGTGTCTGAAGCGAGATTTGAACAGCATCCAGAAAATAGATAGTTCTTAATGCATACTCAATATCTGCTCTTCTAGCATCAAGCTTCTGCCATTCATCCCTGACCCTAAGGGGAGAACTGGTCTCATTTACTTCATAACACTAAATTCCAAAGCGTATGTTAAGAGACATGTTTTATGAGAACATTGGTGGACAAAATCAAAAACAAGAGCAAATACTTTGGAAACACTTTGTTTGGGGCTTTGTTTTATGGTTCTTAGGTCTACATATAAAAATCAATTTGGTAAAATAAACTCATTTAGCAGTCCCATTGGACAGCTAGAATGCTTGGTCCATGAGCATTGCATAAGGAGAGATATTATTGTTTTCTTCTTGGAAAGTTTATGTACTGGAAAGATGATATTAAATCCCCTTCTTTCTCCCATAAGTTGGATTTTGGATAATGATGTTTCTGAGGATGTGCACACTTGGTGACTGTGAGTCTCTTTCCAAACATGTTATCAGTAGCATTTTACAAAATCCTGCTTGGCTATATTCATCTAAATATGCAGCTCAGATATGGGTCCTAAAACTTTTAAACTGCAGTGATCTTAACCATCACAAGTTGGCAATGGGCTGACCAGGAATCTTAAAGCCTGGGTTTTATGACCTGGCTGTCATTGAAGACCTGGGGGACCTTCCTGGGTTTTGGTTTCCTCACTTACAGAATCATAAGGGAAAGACTAAATGATTTCAAAGGGTCTTTCTAGCTCTACAGCTATGACTTAGAGCAGGGATTGGCAAACTATGGCAGACTTATGATTTTAATCTTATTAAGACTTTTCAGTGTTAAAACTCCCTTCACCAGCACAGATCAGCAGCTTTCCAGAAACTTAGAGGTAGCTAGATAGTGCAGAGGATGGAGGGGACTTGGAATCAGGAAGACCTGAGTTCAAATTCTGCCTCAGATAATTACTAGCTAAATAGTTGTGGGGTGGTGATCAATCTCTTTCAGCCTCAGTTTCCTTCTCTTTAACATGGAGATAATAATAACACCTACCTCCCAAGGTGCTTTGAAGGTCAAATGAGTTATTAGAAGTTAAATGCTTTGCAAACCTTAGCTTATTACACGCTAGCTATTCTTTCTCCCACTACGTTCTTTCATCTCTTCTTGACAATGGAACAAGAAGAAACCATGAGAAAAGAAACTGGAAATAATTCCAGAGAATGTGGAAAGCTTCACTTCCAGCAGAGGTTAAGAGGTTGTTAGTGCACTCACAAGAAGGTCAACCCTAGACGCTCCAGAACCTACTTCAGTCACAGAATCCATGTCTTGTTGATGGGTTGAGACGCGCCCAAGGGCCTCGGTTGGCGTCCCTGCAGGAGAATGACTTTGTTGCACGAGATCAGGGAGGTTGATGTGACCAGCAAAACCATTGCTATCAGTGTGCCCAGAGCGTTTTTTCTCTCCAGATGACTGTGGAGGAACAGAACAGAAAAAAGGAAAGTGAAGTTATCCCAGTGGCAAAGCCAATACTTCTTCATTGTCTCCACCATGTGGATTTAAAGAATCAAGTCAGGCACAGCAAACCCCAAGAAGAAAGGCAGAATTCATCAGAAGAAATTCAGTGTCAACTCTGACACTCCCAGCACTGCTTCCCACGTCCCATCAGTCACTGGAAAAAATATAAGTTTACTAATGACTAGCTCTTTAAGCCAGTATCTGTGCAAAGAATCATTGTTTCTGGGAAACATTAAAAATGGTTGTTGACTTTCTTAGAATTGACAATATTTTATATTCATCATTTAGAGCACTTTGACGAAATAAAAATAGCACCAAAGAGTAGTATTTTTATTTTTTCACAAGGTACATGTCCAATTTACATTAATGATTGATTATTTAGATCTGAAAGTATCACCTTCCAATTAATGTAAGAAGCTCAATCCTAATTCATTTGATCATCTTTCTGTGTATGTACCGGGAATCTTCTCTCCCTCTACACCAGGAGTTCTCCACCATTTTCCACCTAGGTCCCTTTGGCAGTCCACTGAAGCTTATGAATCCCTTCTCAAAATAATGGTTTTGAAGGCATAAAATAAATATGTAAGATTAAAAAGGAGGGAGGCATAATTTATACAGGACTAGTATCAGAGTTGGGGTTCACATCTTGCCTTTGATACATATTAGCTGAGTGACCATGTGCAAATCACTTCTTGGTACCATAACAAATGCTAAGACTCTGAAGATACAGAAAGTTGCTGAAGATAGGGACTGTTTCACTGTCTTTGCAACCTCAATGTGTAGTACAGGGCCAAGAATTGAGTAGGTGATTAGTAAATGTTTATTGATTGATTGGTGTGGAGTACTCTATTAAGTTCTAGGCACTACATTTTAGGAAATAAATTGGACATTAAGCTAAGGAATGGAAACAGGATGGTGAAGGGTCTCCATATTATACAACTACACTCATCATTTTCTTCCCCAATTTTTCCCTCATCCTAACTTCTCTAACACTGTTGAGGGAACTGCCACTGTCCTGTCACTCAGGCTCACAACCTAGCTGTCATTTTCCATTCCTCACTTCTCAGTCTTCTCCAAGAATGAAGGATGAATGACCAATAATAGCAACTCTATCTTTCATACCAAGTCCTGTCATTTCTACCTACATATTATACACTCCTCTTTCTCTTGTCTGACATTGCCACCACCTTTCTGTAAGCCCTCATTGTCTGGATGATCACAGTAGCCTGCTGGGTGGTCTCCTTGCCTCAAGTCTCCACCTGCTCCAATATAATCCTCTACTTAATTGTCAAAATGATCTTGTCTGATCTCATTACCTCCTTATTTAATCAATTCTAGTGGCTCTCTATGAGCTCTAGGATCCAACATTAAATCCTCTCTTTGGCTCTTAACACCCATTACAATCTTTCCCCCTTCTACCATCCCAGTTTTCTTGCACT
Source organism: Notamacropus eugenii (assembly GCF_028372415.1). Taxonomy (NCBI): domain Eukaryota; kingdom Metazoa; phylum Chordata; class Mammalia; order Diprotodontia; family Macropodidae; genus Notamacropus; species Notamacropus eugenii. Next base: position 353,137,470 of record NC_092877.1, on the reverse strand, counting down.
TTACTCCTTCCCACATACTCTGTGACCCAATGACCCTGGTTTCATTGCTGTTCCTCTCATATGACACCTCATTTCCCAACTCCGGAGCATTTTTTTCTGTCTCCCATGTTTTGAACTCTTTTCTTCTTCCTCTCTGCATCCTAGCTTTGCCTAAGGTTACATGACTTGCCCAGGGTCACACAACTATCACCGGTCATCTTGACCTTTGTCTTGCTAATGGACTCCAATGACTGGAGGAGAGAAAGAAGTCGATGACTTTGCACTGTTCTGTCTCACTCAAATCCAACTCATGCACAAGTCAAGACATCAGCTTCATGATGTCATTGGTCCTCTTCAAGAATAAAGAATGAACCACAACAACAGCAACACAGCTGCTAAGCAGCAGAGGCAGGATTTGAACCCAGATTCCCCCAATTCTGAGTCTGGCACTCTATTGTATCACACTGAATCTCAAATTTTGTCATTTCTCTCCCTCCTACATGTCCCTTCATCACCCTATGGATTACCTACAATGTCATTTGTAGGTGTTACCTCCTTACCTCCTCAGTGTCTCTCATATCTCTCCCCTTCCTCCATTTACATAGCCACTGTGTGTCCCATTTCAGGCCCTCATCAGCTCTCACATGGACTAGTGAAACAGCCTCCCAACTGGTCTCCCTTGTCTCTTCCTTTTCCATTCAGCTTCCAAATAGTGACCAAAATAATCAACAATGCTCAAACATTTTCAGTGTTTCTTGTTGTCTCTAGGCCAAAATACAAACACCTTACTTACTGTGGCATTGAGAACCCTTTGCCATCTGGTTCTGCCTTACCTGGACAGATTTCTTTCACAGCCCTTCCCTTTTCACCCTGCATGTGCCAGCCAAAGAGGCCTGCCTGCTGTCCCTGGAAGTTGGCATGCCATCTCCCCCTACCTGAAATTCTTCTTTTCCTCTGCTTCTTGAAACTTTGAGCCCCTTTCAAGGCTCAGCTCAGGATTCATTTCCTCTTCTAAAGTCTTTCCTGGCCTATTGAGTTAGAAAGAGTTCTTGTGCTCCTCCAATTATCTAGTTTCACCCCTCATTTTACAGAAAGGTTCAGAGAAATGAAATACTTTACTTAAGATCACAAAGACAATATGAATTAGAGTCAGGATTTGAATCCAGCTCCTCTGACTCTGACTCCAGTAGAATGGAAGGGAGAGCAGGGATCATTTTTTTCATCCTTTAATGTATAGATCTTGAGCAACTAGCATAGTGCCTGGCTTATACTGGTGCTTCATATATGGTGAGGTCTGAGGGTCTCACCAGAGCCAGTGACTGGGATAGACTGGATATGGGGGTCACTGGAGTTGAAGGGCAAGCTGAAGAGTGAGAGGGTAGACTATAAAAAGGTACAACATTATGAGGATATCTGAAGATGAAGGTAAGGGAGATGGGGGAGAGGAAGCCTGCCAGGGTACCCCAGAGCCAGCTGCTACTGCTGTGAGATGAGGATGGTGATGACTGTGATGATGGTGGTGACAGTTATTATAGTAACTAACATTTACATAATGTTAACTATGAGCCAAGCACTGTGCTAAATGCTTGACAATTATTATCTCATTTAATCCTCACAATAACCCTGGGAGGGAGCTATTATCATGCTCATTTTACAGTTGACGAAACGGAGGCAAACAGAGATAAGTAACTTATCCAGGATTACACTGTTAATAAGTGACTGAGGGCAGATCTGAACTCAGGTCTTCTTGACCTCAGGTCCAATGCTCTGTCTCCTGGGCCATCTCTATGTTAGGATGAATTATGAACCAAAGTATACCTTCATTAGCTTTTTTCCTTTACATGTCTCTTATACTTGTCCATTTGCTTGCGCGAATTTCTTTTTTTTTTTAATCAGTTATATAAAGATCCTCTATTGAATGACTTTACATTAATTTAATTAATTTGGAGAGTATCATTATTTTTCTTTGTTGATTTCACTCATCCATAAACATTGAATTTCCTTCCAAATATTAGATCTTTATTTCTGCCAATATAGTTTTATGGCTTTTTTTCATAGAAGTTATACACGTGTAACCTCTTTTTCTCTATATGCATGTATATGCGTGTGTGGAAGTTAATTAATTCCCAACCATTTAATGTCTTTTGTTGTAAATTGTGTTTTCTTTAAAAACAAAGTGATGTCATCTTGGTCTTTATTGTCACCATGCAAAAATGCACATGATCCTGTATCTTGTGACTTTGCTGAGCTCATTTAACGTCTCAAACTTTCTGTTTAGGTTTTCTAGGTATATGATCATGTCATCTGTCAAGAGTGAGGCTTTGACGTCTTCATTTCTAGCCTTTCTCCTCCTCATCTCTTTCCTGTCTTAAATGTGATCGCTGGCATTTCCAGAGCTGTCAAATGGAAGTGGGGAACATTTGATTTTCGAATGCATTTATCATGGACTCTTAGTTTCAAGTACATTCTTTTGATTTTCTTGAGAAAAATGCTTCTGTTCCTGTTCTTTTTTGGAATTTTTAAAGTCACAAATCAGTGTTGGATTTCATTAAAGGCATCTCTGTGCCTTTGGATATGATCATATTAGTTTTTAAATAATATTGAGCTAGTCTTCACTACCCAGAATAAATTCTATTGTCCTATGAATAATTTAAATATATTGATGTATTCTGTTAGTTAGCCTTTTATTTATTGTTTGTACCTCCATAGCAAGAGAAAAAGATAACACGTGGCTGGTTCAGGTCGATTGTTAAGACTATGATATACAGTTGGATGAACAGCTCCTGGGGCTGTACCCCCCATCCATGTATCTTGGAAATTCTCTGTAGAAGGACAACGAATTTGGAGTTCAAAATTCAGAAGAAGGAGGAGGGAAGGCTGGATTGTACCTGGGAAACTGGAGAAAACTTTCAATGATCTAGTTTCTCTCTGAAATAAAGGCAATCTTTTTTTTTTTAACACCAACATTTTCTTTGGAATAATAATGATGATGACAGTGATGATGATGATGATTGCTGGCATTTATACAGTATGTTAAAGTTTGCAAATACTTTACATGTATTTTCTTTGCTCTTCACAAAAACCCTGGGAGGTAGGTCCTATTACTATTTTTGTTTTATAAATGTTGAAACTAAGGCAGATAGGGGTTAAGAGATTTCCCTGTGGTTACAGAACTGGTAAGTGTCTTTGGCAGTATTTGAACTCAAGTTCTGCTGTCTTCACATTCAATGCTCTATTTTCCAAGTCACCTGGCTGCCTCAAGACTATGAAATGTGGAAGACTCCAATCTGAAGAATTTAGGTCATGAGTAACCCAAAAACACACTGAACTGAGGACACTATAGCATATTACTAATGAAGAATTACCCAGAACAAGCCATGTCAAAGATATAATACCATTCATTCTATTGAATGAGACTCTCTCCATAGCAAAACACATCAGCAGGCAATGCAGAGTTCTAGAGAAAGCCATCCTTGGATCAGTCTCCCTACAACCATACATCTGCTTCCACAGACATCTTCTCTGGCTCTTTCCAGATACTCCTATCCATCGCTACATGTCCAGGGTCAAATAGCAATCTGCGTCTGTTGGGACTTGAGCTCAAGTTTTCCTGGCTCCAAAGCCAGTCCCTCCTCTCTGAAATTCATCCTTTATTTCCATCTTTGAGAATCCTGGGTTTACTCTATCCTAGGCCCTTCCTGATGCTCTCTGTTAACAGTAACTCTTCTTCCCCCCTCCCTCAATTATCTTGTATTTTTTTTAATATATGTTGTATATACTTATGTGTATTCATTACTTTCCCATTCAATAGAATGTTAGCTCTTTCAGAGCAGGCATTGTTTCATTTTTATCTCTAACTCCAGCACAAGCAGGACATCTGACCCAGACCAGTGCTGTTGACTGATTGATACTGCTTCTTTGAACACTGGTGAAGTGGGAAGGAAATTCTAGACAAACATGAGAAAATATCCTTTTTTTAACAATTAGTTAAAAAAATGAAAACAAAAATTATCCTTTTGCACATAGAATTGTACATACCTGAAGATTTACACTCTGCCTGGAATATTTGGGATGCCTGGTGGTGGTGATTAAAGCAAGATGGATTGACCACTGGTGGGGTGGGTTTGGGGGCTGGCAAAAAGTGACCACATTTATTCATTCACAGCCTAAGAAAATGGCCAGCTGGGATAACATCAAAATTGTGCTAGCCTTTTTCTTTCTTTCTTTCTTTCTTTCTTTCTTTCTTTCTTTCTTTCTTTCTTTCTTTCTTTCTTTCTTTCTTTCTTTCTTTCTTTCTTTTTTTCTGAGGAGGTGAGGACAAATATATAGCCTGTTAAACTAAATGACGTGATTGGAGTCTAAGAAATCCCAACAAAACCACGTCTGCGCTAAGGTCAGTTCCATCAGACACCTTCAATAGTTCTCTGCAGTTGGTCCTTTCAGCAAAAGCCACTGAAAGGGTACAATTTTCCTGTTCAACTAACTGGATAACTCTTCCTTCAAACTACTGGCTGTCTTGAGTAAATAGATAAGAAGGACTTTGAAAAAAGATGGAATGGGGTCAAGAAAGGCCCAGCTGTCCCTTTTTAGGGAGTTGTTTCATTGCTGTGAATGCTTGCTTCATATCCCCAGGCTCAAATTCTGCATTCACATATGTATATCTCCTGCAGAAGAATGGGGTGTATGGTAATTAAATCATGCTGTCAAAGCATAGAGGGATATGGGAAAGAGGGAGGAGGACAATTAAAATCACTCATCCATTTCTGAGTGGCCTTTTCTCTCTCCCTTTTGTGTTTCCACAGAGGATGTACAGTCTGTGACAACTTTGAGATAAAACTACATGGACTTTCCATGCATAGTTTTCATTCCAACTCACCTCTCTTATCATTAAAGTTCCTTCTCTTGAAATGCTGCTAAATGTGTCTGCGTGAGAGGTCTCCAGGCCATGGGTTCCAACCATCGCCATATTGTACTGTTCATTGCTTGCTGGAGCTCCTGTGGGTCTGCCAAAGGGGAGGGAACAATATTTATGATTACATTTCCTTCGAACCCAAATGCAGTAAATAACTTCTTCCAATTCAAGGCAATTTTCTACCTAGAGTTGAGTTTTATGGTAATGAGGAAGGCAGAAAACTCAATTAAGTGGGGTTTCTGTTAAATGGGATGCCAGTTAGGCTTTTTTCAACCAGCTCTTTTAGCTATAGCCAGTTAAGCACAGCTGTGTTTGGCTTTTGTGAGATGTAATTCTAATGCCAGCTTTATAATACAGCATGGAGAAAGACCATAATGTCTTCTCAAGAAAAGTCCATCAGTCAACAGTCAACAAGCGTCTATTAAGCACTAACCATGTTCCAGGCACTACGTTAAGTACTAGGGATACAAAGAAAGGCAGAAAAAACCAGTCTCTGCCCTAACATTAGGAAATAATATTCCAATGGAGAAGAGGACATGTAAAGTTGAGCAGAGACTGGATCTATTTCCTTTGTGTGCCCTGGAAAACTAAACACAGTGCCTTTCACACGGTAGGTACTTTAAAAATGGTGACTAACTGGCCATTGTATATAATGTGCCGTTCACACAGGAGACGCCCTAAAATATAGTCTGAAGAACAAAAAGATGCAGGATTACTTATTTGGACTTAGAATCATAAAATGACAATCCCCATTTTACAGTGACTAGCCCATAAATTTAGAGCTGAAAGGGACCCTGGAGACCATTTAGTCTGAGGTCCTTATTTTATTATTTAGGAAACTGAGGACCAGAGAAGGCAAAGGACTTGCTCCAAGTCATACAGTGAATGGTCGAGTCAGGATTTGAACTCATTTGGACTGTGATTTCAAATCCAATGTTTTTCTACTCCAGTACATGGTCACACAGCTAGTAACTGGCACTCCAGATTTGAATCTGGCTCATAGGATCATAGATTTTAAAGCCAGAAAGTACATTCTAAACCAACCACTGTGTTGTATGCATGAGGAAATGAGGCAAAGAGTAGCTATGGTCTCACCCTGGCTCACACTCTCTTCCTATTACACCATATGTTTATGGCTAAAGGACCTGTTTTACATGTGGGTAAACTGAGAATCAGGCAGAGGAAGCGGCTTGGCTGATTATGAATGATCAAGACTAGGTCTCCTGCCAAATTTTAACCTGTCTATACCACATTAGTACCAGTCTTTCTTCTGTAACAACCAAAAGAGATGAGTGTTTAAAAGATGGATTACTCCACTGGATCTCCTCATGGCCACAGTTAGTCTGGGTCTAGTTATCTTTTTATCTAGTTATCTAGTTATCTTTTGTTCAAGTATTCATTTAACAAACATGAAAGGGCCATCAGGTGCCAATCTAATCTCGTGTCTAGTCCCTTGGATCAGAGGTCACATAAATGCTTTTTTTTTTTTTAAATCAGACTTAAAGGTTTAAAGACTTAAAGACTCTGGAAGGAACAAGGCTTTTTAATGATTCCTATGAGCACAAAACAGAAACATTTCAGGGATATCAAATCCAAGACTGAAAGGAGCTTGCTACTTAGAGGTAACTAAATAAGGTAGTGGATAGAGCTCTGGACCTGGAGTCAGGAAGACCTGAGTTCAAATCCAGCCTTGGGTAGACAATCACTATAGGACTGTAGGCAAATCACTTCACCTTTGTCTGCCTCAGTTCCCTCATCTATGAAATAGAGATAATAATAGCACCCATGTCCCAGGGCTGTTGTGAGGATCAAACAAGATGACATTTGTAAGGGGCTCTGCCAATATGTAAGAGTCCTTCTTTGTTGTGATCATTATCATTACAAGGGAGAAAAGAGAATGAAGAGAGTCCAGACAGAAGTTATTATCTGAATTTGGAAAATGAGTTCCTAAGGGTGCCTAATTTCTTATTGCCTTCCATTTACAACTAATATCTAAAGACCTGTCCGCTGAGCAAATTTTCATGATGTCAGATGTGCTGTCCCTGTCTCTTCCTATCCTAGCTCCTCTTTAATGTCTAATATATCATTTTATCCATGTAAGGGAACTCCTGGTGTGGAAAATCTTTTCCTTGATGCATAGCAGCAACTTGTCTGAGACTTCTCATTTGAGAGAGTTGCCTGGAGGCACTGACAGGTAACTTGTTCTTGCCCCCCAGGAGATATCAGAGGCATAGCTTGTGCCTAGATCTTCCTGCCTCTGAGGCCAGCTCCATCCACTAAACATAGGGTGACTCTATAGTATAGTGTCACCTTTCCCTATGTAGCAAGTACCACAGTTGTAGACACAAATGGATGGACCATTGGGAGGGACCCCATATTTTAATAACATGAGTTTTCATTGTATCGTCTGGCATTGGCTGAATATGCATATCCCCAGAGAGAGAAGAATGATCTGTTTTCTCAGGATGACCGTGGCTATGTCCGTCCAATTCAGGGGCAGCCCCAGGCAGATCACTCTGAGTGGCTGAACAGTGGGGGTTTGATCCTCTCAAATATTAAATTTCCACTTGGATTCTGATGGTGTAGATGCATTACAAAGGGACTGCTATTGAAGTGGGTGATTCTCCTTGGCCTGGAAGTCTATTAGCTCTGTTCTTGAATGTGACAAAAGTCTTGCCTTGGACACCACACACACAATGCCTTTGCCCCGCACTCCAGTTGAAACTGAGCTCCCTTGCCTTCAAATAGCACTAGTGTCAACAGTAATTGTTCAAGTGGCTAGTCACATACTATCTTTTGCTGCTAATGAAAAGATTCTTGCGCATATCTTATCTGTTCAATTCACCTGAGGGCTCTGTGAAGGCTGGGACTTTGGCTCCTTTATGTACTTGCAGCAATGTTAGACCTTCAGCATCTATTGAATAAACACTAGCACACGAGTAATGTGTTGTATGAATAGGTTTGTGTTGGTTTTCAATTGCATGTGTGAATGTGTGTGTGCATCAAATGCACTGGGACATGTCACTAGATCACAGAGAATTGGCTTTCACCATGAATTCATTTGATGGTACCTCAAACACCACTTTTTTTGTATCTGTTCTAAGTAGTAGCATTCATTTCCATAAGAGATTCGATTAGAGGCAGCAGATGGGAGTGTTGACTAATAAAATACCCTTTTGAGGACTAACTTGTACTTATTAGATCACTGGATAAATCTATAATTATAATGTCTCTTATCATTCTTCTAAAACCATCTCTACCTAGTAGATAATAGTGAGGACTGATTTTATCAGTACAAGACTAGTCTACTTTTTAGTATACATTTGTTTAGCCATTGCAGTGTTCAACTCTTTGTGAGCCCATTTGGGGTTTTCTTGGTAGAGATACTGAAGTGGTTTGCCATTTTCTTCTCCAGCTTGTTTTACAGATGAGAAAACTGAGGCAAACAGAGTTAAGTGACTTGCCCAAGTCACACAGCTAGGGATGGTCTGAGGCTGGATTTAAGAGGAGGTGTTTTCCTCTTCCTCCTTGGGCACTTAACTAGAATTCATTACTCAGACTTCTAACCAAACTGAGATACTCTAAGGTTTGAAGAGGAGTGTTATCCAAATCGTGAAATTGATGCCACTTGCACGAGGATCACGCTGTTTATATCATATGAGGACCAGCCGTTTTACACAATTCTTTATGAACTCTGCTGATTTTTAGTTACTTCAGTAAAAATGGTATGCCAAAATTATTTCTAATTCAATTTTTAGTTTGTTTTCAGACCCAGTTCTCTCCCTCCCACACCCGCCTACCTTCTATTGAAAAGGCAAGAAAAACAAAAATTGCTCTCAACATGGGGAATCAAGCAAATAATTTCCCACATTTGCCTTGTTCAAGAAAAAAAAAGCCTTGATCAGGTATGTCAAAATATTGTTGTTTCAATTAGATAATGATGATAAAAGACACAAAAGGATGTGGTAGATTGAGTGCCAGACCTGGAATCAGTAAGACTCACTCATTCTTCAAATCTGCCCTTAAACACTTATGTCTAACCCTGGGCAAGTCATGTAATCCTGTTTGAGTCCGTTTTCTCACCTGTAAAATGAACTGGAGAAGGGAATGACAAACAATTACAGAATTTTTACAAAGAAAACCCCAAATGGGGTCATGAAAATTAGACATGACTGAAAAATGACTGAGCAACCAAAAAAGACAACTTCCTAGCTTGTTTAGTAAGAAATCAATTAATTATCTAGATGTTGTACCTACATGCTGCCTACAAGATTGTATCTTGGTTGGCAGGGCTGAGAAAGTCCACATAGAAAAACTCAAGACCGCAAACCAAAGTCCTTTCCACAGCCTACCTGGCACGTGCTCATTCAAACTCTACTTGAAGACAGAGGAGGAGGTGTGTCTTTTCCTAGGGGAGGGGTGCAGGGGCACTGACTAATTGCAGGAGCTGCCCATCCTACTACTGGAATGCTCTCAGTAGAACGTTTCCTTATATCAGCCCTAAATCTACATCCATAATTTCTAGCCATTATTCCTCCTTCTTCCCTTTAGGGCTGAAGAAACCTAACCCCTCTGTCATTTAGCAGCTCTCCATATATATAAACACAACTCTCATGTTCCACCTTTATCTCTTCCCTAGATAAAATATCTCCAGTTCCTTCAATTGATTCACCCATGGCCCTTCACCATCCTGGTTGCCTTTCACCTTATTAATGCCCTTCCTAAAATATGGTGCTCAGAACTGAACACAGTACTCTAGATGTGGTCTGAACCATGTGGAGTAGAGTTTCAATGACTATCTCCATATCTCTCAGCACTATTCCTCTACTAACGCATCTTAAGATCTCATTTGTATCTGTGGGTGCCATAGAATATTTTTGACTTATTCTGAGCTTGGGGTCCACTAACACCTTCAGATTAGAAAATGGAGGCCAAGGATTAAGCAACTTGCTCAAAGTCACATATATTATCAGTTTCAGAGGCAGGATTTGAACTCAGGTTCAATGACTCAGTACCATCCAAGTGTAAGCTCAAGATGTGTATTCTGGGCTTCCTGAGGTCTTACAGACAACACATTGAAGATCTAGATGATGATGACTCTATAGTGGGCAGCCAGCTGGCACAGTGGATAGAGTGCTGGGCCTGGAGTCAAGAAGAGCCATGTTCAAATTCTACCTCAGACATGTATTAGCTGTGACATTAATCTCAATCTGCCTCAGTTTCCTCAAATATAAAATGGGGCTAATAACAGTACCTACCTCCTGTGACTGTCATGAGGCTCAAATGAGATGTTAATTGTAAGGCACTTCGCACAATGTTTGATGTGTAATAAGAGCTATATAAATATTAATAATCATTATTATTATTAATTGTTACTACAACAAGACAGGAACAGCATCCTCCCTGACAATATTTATAAAACCTTGACAGTCCAAAGTCTCAGTTTCATATAGTCACCTGTATAAATGATACATCACCTTAGAGCTCTTGCCTATTGAAATACAAACATCTGACAGCAAATTTGCAAAAGTGTAAATTTCTTAGAAGAAGCAAATGTAGGCAGTCAACTTCTAATTCTTTGCCTATTTTTCCATTTACTTCAGAGACATATAACCCTCTCTTCACCCAAATGAAAAGCAAAAGTAAAAAAAAATAAATAAATGAAGCAAACCACAAGCACTCTTACATAAGCCTGGGGATGTCACTGACAGGCACTGTCCCATCATGTGTCTCACTCTCTCCATCTTCTTCCTCCTCTTCACTGCTTTCTGACTCCTCGCTGGAAGAAGAATAATCAGTCACCTTCTTCAGGGGCCGGTTTGTTTCCTCAATTCGGAGTTCCCTTAATTCTTTGGCTAGTGCAGTCAGGTCCTACAAAGAAAGAATTTGACCTCCATGTGAAACACATCAGGGCCCAGGAAATGACTTGAGCTATTTGTGTCTCACTGAAAGCCAATGTTATAGCATGAGCAACAAGGAAAGAGCTCTGGAGAATTGTTCACAAACATAGTGGCTGGGCTAGAACAAATAGGAAACCATGTTTGTAGAGTGTGAAAACAAAGGAGGGAGAGATGAAACAAATTTTATATTTACCCCCAATCAATAGCTTGATTATGACTTCTTAGCTCTAAATATCCATTTTCTAGGTGGGCATCAAATATTCTTTTATATTTTATATCTTTATATTCTTTTATTTGGGAAAAATTAAGTTTAGTTACCATCAGAGTAAACTGGAATATACCATGGGATAAAAGACACTTCCCTCCCCAACCCTTGAGGGCGATCACTCAGAGCCTCTCTTAGGGATGGCTTTTTCCCAAATGTGAATGCCATGGTACAGAAAACAACAAGTTGGAACCACACCCAATGTTCCACCTATGACGATGACCAATCTAGAGTGGAAGAGCCATGACAGACCATAAAGCTACTTCGCCCCCACCAAACCTGAGATCTTTAAATTTATAGACACTGCTTTGATTTCCTCAGGAGGCAAAGCAGAGCATGCCTTCAGAGAAATGGAATAAAGATTCCTTTTTTTCAACAAAGTCCTCTAGAAAAGCCTGGCTTGACAATACCTAAGTGAGAAGGGTAAACACAAGTTTTTCAAAAGATGGAAAATTATTCAGTTTACTATGACTCTGATGAAACCATGTAGCCTGCTGTGAAAGTGTAGCATTTCAATAGGAGGGGCATTGCAGGCAGTGTGTAGAGCTTGGGGAGAAAAGTATCTATTATCTCACATGCGTTTGTAGCAATGCAAAAAGGGGAAGCAAATCAGCAAAAAGCATGATCATTCTGAGTGGCATGGGTTAGACTGCCTATGGAACAAGGCATGCAAATAATGGAAGAAGCACGTTGATTGTCCGTCTTACCATTCCTCCCTATATTAGTGACCGATGTAGGCACCATTGTATTCGGTCAGAGATCAGGGGTTAGGGAGAAAGAAACTCATTGAAAAATCCTCAATTTTACAATTTCCCTAGGGTCATATTCTCTCTTCATTGCAACCCATAGATGTCCAATTGACTGATCTAACCATGTGGAGCATTACAGTAATGGAGTCCATCTGAGACATCTTAAAATCCATCCCTTTGGCATTAAAGGAGGTGGCATTTGACCAGGGTATCCATTACCACTGGATATAGAATTTCTTAAGAGAAAAGATCAGTAAAAACATTTATATGTTGAGTGTTCTTATATTTCTTAAGCTTGAGAAAACAAAGCACTTGGGTGGTATCGTTTGGGTGGGAATCTTAGGATGGCCAGGTTTATAAAAGATTCAACCATGTCCCTAAGTACAATGGTCATCTCTTTCTAATTTCTCATCAGTTTTATAGAAAGCTTTAGAGATTCTTCAATTTGCTCTGGAGACACATTTAAACTGAGATACTCCACAAAGCAAAGATTCTAAAAGGGAAGTTCAGAGGACCTGCTAGATACAAGGGGTATCATCAAAACAGTCTTTTAAAGTGTTCAGTTGTGTTTAAATGCAATGGCTTCTATTTCAGGAAGAACCCATAGCAACATGGAAAGTCATTCATGCAAATTGATTTCTAGCTCCTTAGGTCATGGGTCAAACAGAAAGTATTCCCATTTGAGGATTGAGGGGATATTTTTTTAACAGTAACTCAAAATTAGAAGGAGCCTCAGAGGTCTTCTAGCCAAAATCAGAGCTGAACAAGGATCCTCTCTACAACTTATACCAGAAGTGGTCATCCAGCCTCAGCTTGGTGATTTCCAGGGACAGTAAGTTACTATCTCCCAGGGTAGTTGGTTCCATTTTGGGATAGGTCTGATTATTAGGAAATATCTCTCTATATGAAGTCTAATGTCCTTTTCTGCAATTTTCACCCACTAGTCTACACTCTTGATAATTTCCACTTGCTTGTCTTTTTCCAAAGGAGAAGAAACTGAAGAATCTTTAAGTGAATCAGAAAAATGTATCGAAGCAGTAGAATGTACAAAGGAAGTATGATGGGGGACAAAATCCTCCAAGTCCACATTATATCATAAAACAATATTGAAATTTGTTGTTTTTGCTCTTTGACAAGCAGATTAATTCTGTGCTAAGTTACAGAGTATGTACCTAGGATGACACTTTTTTTATTAGAACAAAGAGAGAATATGGTTTTAAAGAATTTACCAATAATGCCAATAACCATATTTGTCAACTGGAATAACATCAATTGCCATGACAATCAATTATTTAAATCCATTCTAAAATCTTTTCCAATGTTTGGTGTTCCTCAAAGTTGAAAATTTAAAAAAAGTAGTAGAATTTAAAAAAGAAGGACCTGTATTGTTTAAAGATATTCCTTTTAGTCACCCAAAGAACTCATGCCTTTTCTTAACAATCTAATTCTTCTAAAATTGTAGTTGAGATTTGTAGTTCATAGGAGCATATGCCGGGAGTGAGAAGGGGCCATGGGTCATAGTCACAGTCATCATCCAATCCAAAATAATAATTTTATAGTTCAAGGCACTGTAGTTCAGAGAGGCTAATTTACTCACTCAAAGTCATTAAGATGACATAGTTGGGATTTGACCCTACATCCAATGGCTCTCAGTCTAGTAAGTGTTCCTTCCATGATATTACATTTGCATTGTTCTTAAAATTTAAGCTTTCCCTTTCCTCAATGTACCTGATAATTTGGCTTCAGGGCTACTAGGAAATCATTTTTGGTAAAATACCAAAAACCACCATAGAACTTATTTCACAGTTTTCTTGGGAAGTTCTCAGATTCCAGTACGGAGCTCCCTGTTCTCTCTCCTCCTGACCCCCTAAACAGAACTGACCGCTCAGGGCCATCAATCTAACTATTTAACCCAAAGTTTACGTTTACAAATCACTTTTGTTAACATCTTTATCGTAATAACAATGTGATGTGGGATTAACATCCTGATCTCAGAGACTCATTGTAAAAGGTCTAATTCTTTGACACTTAAATTTTTTTCCAGATAATTAACTTTTGTGGGTTTTATTACTTGACTACCCTATGTTTAGGGTGGGGATATTAGTGGGGGCAGAGGATTTGAAAGGGAAATGAAAGTGCTATTTAACAGGAAAAGTATTTGTGATTTTATTACTGACAGGGGAAAATGGTGATTAAAAGGTCTTAGATAACCCAATCAATGCCATTTGGTAGTTTTTAATTGTAAAGTTGTCTTGATTTATTCTTTTATAGGATCAATTCAGCGTTACTTTCCAGACTTCATATATTTCCTAACACATGTGAACATCCCACCTAAATAGGTGCTGTTTCAACGCCTTTCTATGTCAATTTGTTCAAACAAGATGACCTATCTTTCCTTTATGTCCTTAGATAACTGGAATACACACACACACACATACACACACACACACACACACACTGTATGTGCATATCATATTACTTTTACAGGAAATCTGAAGACCTGGGACAAGATACCTTCTCTCCGTGGGCCTCAGTTTCCACTTTAACAAGTAGGGGTTAAATTGAAAACTAAACTTCACTTCCTCAGTTCCATTACCATCCTGCTTCCTCACCATGAAGGCTCTAGAAGGAAGACAATGGAACCTGATGTTTGTTCTAGAGGACCCCACGCCATAGATTTAATGCTCTGAGTCATTTTGTGGCAACTTAACATTACACACTTCACAGAAATGAGTTTATTGAATAATAGATTAGTATCCCACCAAAATGGATGTGTCTGAATGAAATGAGCAGCAAAACCATTAAAAATAATCAAAAATAATTCCTATTATTCCTGAAAAATGAATCAATTACAATTTCTGCATTACCATTCAAGATGATTTTATTTTGCCCATTTTTGAGACTTTGATAATAACAGACTACTCTGTTTTTCCTTTGAAGCTTTTTTTTTTTGTATCTATCTTCACGTGCCCAGGCTATTTTCCTAGTCAGATCCTCAAGGATGGGGGAATGTTTACGTCTCTGTATCCTTAGCATGCTGCCAGGCACATGATAGGCTTCTAATAGGCATAATGATAGGTATGTAGGAGTGCTTAAGAAATACTTGTTGAAGGACTGACATGCCTAACAGTTCCTGGAGAAGGTGGCTTTTTTGTTGTTTCAGTCACTCAGAACACCATGGCACGCTAATACTGTCCATGAGGTTTTCCTGGCAGAGATACTGGAGTTGCCATTTCCTTCTCTGGCTCATTTTACAGGTGAAAAAACCAAGGCAAACACGATTAAAAGACGTGCCCAGGGTCACAAAGTGAGTGAGTGTCTGAGGTCAGATTTGAACTCAGACCTTCTTGACTCCAGGCTCAGAGCTCTATCCACTGACCCAACTGAAGTGCTTCCAGGTGGCTTAGTTGTTAATAACCCTGTATTGTCAGTCATGAAGGCAAATGCTTCCAAAGGAAACCCAATAATCTTATGCTTCTAATCTTTGGGATCTGTGAAAATGATGTGCACAGGGTCACCTTCCTCAAGGTGGCAATGACCTGAGCCACCTGCCTAGAGTCTCTCCATTGTCCTTGAAGCACACACATAGAGCATTTTATTAGTAGCTGGAATGTGGACGTATGCTTTTTTGCTGAAGAAAAATGGCTAGCACTATTAGTCAATCAATTAATTAAAGAGCATTTATTATGTGCAAAATGTGTTTTAGGAATATAGCATGCATGTTGAGTGTTGAAGTATGCTTTTTGTTATTAAATTCAAGAAAATTGATTAGTGCTATTAATCAATGAGCATTTATCAAGTGCCTACTAAATTCTTGGCATATAGTATATATAGGGATAGTTTCTTAATGAGTCTTGTCTAGATGCTATAGTATGCTCCGCTGAGACATGGATGGAGACCTCATATCTTTATAGTCTTTATGATTTTTAGCTTTATTTCTGTTAGTCACCCACTGGAGGGTGTGGTAGGTTATATGTCATATTTTCAGAAGCAGGAATGCTTTATCTGTAAAGGTCAGATGCATACAAACATGCCTCTCCAACATGCCAGAATCACTCAGGGCAGAGATTATAGGAAATCGCTGCCTCATTTGACCACGTGGTGCTCTGCAGGGTCAAAGCCTCCATGCCCTTGTAGCACCTCTAACTCCATGCATCTCAGGCATCTTCCCAAGGCCTGCCATCTCTGCTGAGTGCATGCAGATTGAAACTAACAACCACCACCAATCTTTGTGGATCTAGTTATGTTCATTTCTGCCAGCTCTCTATCTACACCTGACAAAGTTGTGAGGTTCTCATCTTGGCTTCTGCCTGCTGGGTCTGCATGGCAATTTCTGCAAGTCAGCTATTTGACCTTAAAAGGATACTCTTTCTTTGGGCAGACTTTGCTACCTGAGTGAATGAGCTTTGACTCATTTACCTCTTCTGAGTATCAACATTAGCAAAACCACAAATTCAAATAATTATAAACTACCACCTTTGACCATGACCAAGTGAAATAAATGGATCACTAACCTCATCTATAGCTTTCTTATAGCTCTGCAGTAAGTGAAGATTCATCAGCATCAGAGGAAATAGATCAGAACAGGAAAAAAGTCGGAGGAACACAATTAGGACACAGAATCAGAATAGTTGGAGTAATGCTCTTGAATTACAAAGAAAAGGACACAAGAAAATAACAATGAATGTTAAAAACAGAACAGCAAACTCATTTTAGCACCGATCTTAGCACACTTTGAACCTCAAAACATAAACCAAACGAGAAAGGCTTGGATTTCATTAAAGAGATTTTGCCTGAGAAAATTTCAAGGAAATCAGGAAGATACATGGAAACTACTCCTAAATTGAATCCAACTGGCTAGTTATTATCATTGTACTCTGCTTTCTGTGAAGTGACTCGCCAAGTGGACAGTAACAGAAGAGGAAGAAATTGTTCTGTGACTTAGAATTAGAAATAAGCAAGTCATGCAGTTTTCCTTCCTTCTATTCAGCTTGAGGATCATACGGACCAGAGATCTCACGGACAAATGGAGCCCATAGATGGTTCCTACATCTTATTTTGGCTAAGAATTTCAATATCTTCCCCAGTCTTTTTTTTTTACCAGAACTACAGAAGAGAGAAAAGGAATGATGAGGTTTTGTTTTCCTTTTCATTTCCACTCTCAGATAGACATGCTAATAGGCAACAAAAAATTCAAAGGCAACAAACTGCGAGAGGTAATCGACAACAAAATTAGTTTCTTGACTTATCAAGATGGGGTTGATAGTTTGGGCTTTCCTGCCCCCACACTTCTGATGATTCATTAGTGAAGATTTTGGTTTATCGGAGAGTATCCTCAACTACTCTTTTGTGTGAGAGAAGGAAGAGATAGGAGAGAAGAAGAAAGGGAAAAGAGAAAAGAGGAGGAAGAGAAAAACTCACAGCTGGTCGACCAGGCCGAGTGATGTCCCTTGATTCTTCTGGCTTCACCTTGGGAGGCTCGTGAGGAAGAACAGGTGATCCTTCAGATTTTGTGTTAGCTGGGAGAAGAAAAAAAAGACAAAAAAAAATGTTGGGTGGCTCATACCTTCAGTAAAGACAGATGCTTAGATGGAGCTTCTTTCTCTTCTTTTTTGTAAATGAGCTTTTTGAATAATGATAGTATTTTCTCAATAATAGGCAGTCAGGTGACTCAGTGGACAGAACGTTGCAAATTTAGCCTAAGAAATTTATTAGCTGTGTATTAGAACCTGGGCAAGTCATGGAATCACTATCTGCCTCATTTCCCTCCTCTGCAAAATGGGTGTGATAGCTTTACCTCACAAGGCTGGTTGTGGTGGAGATAAAATGAACTAATATTTGGAAAGCACTTTGCAAACTTTAAAATACTATGATGTGATTAAAATAATTCCTATGAATAATAATGAGAGTTTTAAATGTCATTTTAAAGTTTACAGATTACAACTCTTTAGTCTGGAATTTTATATAAATTCTAGCTATTATTATTGTTACTAAGAGCTAACATTTATAAAAGTTTCACCTATGTAATCTCCTTTGATTCTCTTGACAACCCTGTGAAGTAGGTATTATTTCTACCATTATTTTACTGATAAGGACACTGAGGTTGAAAGAGGTTAAATGATTTGCTCAGGATCACAGGACTAAGTCACTGGGGCAAAATTCAAACTGAAATCTTCCTAACTCCCAGAGCAATACTGCACCACCTAGCTTCTGCCTTCTGGCCAAATGACCGAAGGCTCCAATGATGGCCCTTTTCTATCCACTAGGATTATGTCCATGTGGTTCTAAGGCACTCAGTCAACTTGGCAAAAAGTGGGGAAGATGCCATATTTATGGGGGCGAAATCAGATAATCCATTGGTAGCATCATGGCAAGGAAGCAAGGCAAGACTCTCGGCAATATTTCTGACTCAAACATCCACACATTGAGATAGAGGACTTACTCTTCAGCGTCATGTGGGGAGATAACCCTTCTATTACTGGTCATGGGAATTATCAACTGTGAATAGTCTATGATTAAAGTCATTTTAGTCTCATGAAATTGAAATATTAGGGTTCTGGAAAAGCTCTTGTTTGTCAGGTAAAGGACAAGAAAAGGCAGGAAGTCCAAGCAGACTTCTAGTATTCGAGCCACAGTGAGTCACAGTGAGTGAGCTCGGTGGGCAAATCTGGTTCGTTACTTTCCTGAACTCAGGTCCTTCCTTTAGATCTCTGAACCCTTGACCCTATGATGAGAATTAGTACTGTTGGTGGGAAGCCAATTTGTCCTAACCTCAGTTTCCTCATCTGCAAAATGAAGAGGTTGGACTAAATTGATTCTCTCTAAATGAAAAATCACATTCCTAAACCATGGAATTTTGTGTGTTGGGGATCCTTCTGGCAGCCTGGTGAAGCCTCTGCTGTCCTTATTTTCAAAGGCACAAAACAAAATAGAAAGGAAAGCAATGACATTGAAATCCAGTTATCAAAATACGTTTTTTTGAAAAACAAGGAATGAGCCTATCTTCTAAACCACGAGCCTAATCGCTGATTTTCTGCGGCTCCATAGTGCCTCTAGGAAACACAAACACAGACACAGATATGCACACAAATTCCCTCAGCCTGGTTCTAAAACTCCTCCACAATCTGGCTCCCACCTAACTTCCCGACAATGCAGAGTACTCCCTTTTCTGTGTTCTATGTTACAGCAAATCCCAGTGCCCAGCTTATTCCTGGGCTCTGTCTTTGCATAGGCTTTTCCCCACCTCCTAGAATGCACTCTCTTTCTTGGACTCCTTAGGTTTCTTCCAGACTTAGCTCAAGACACCCCTTCTCTGTGAAGTCTTTTCTCATCCTCTTAGTTGGGAGTGCCCAGTCCTCTCTAACTGCTTTCTATTTTCATAGTGGTTTAATGTTATTCAGTCATTTCAGTGGTGTCCAACTTCAGGATCCCCCTTGGGGTTTTCTTGGCAAAGATACTGCAGTATCTTTGGATACTGCCATTTCCTTCTCTAGCTCATTTTACAGATGAGGAAACTGAGGCAAACAGGGTTAAGTGACTTGCTCAGGGTCACACAACTAGTAAGTGTCTAAGGCTGGATGTGAATGCAGATCTTCCTGATGCCAGGCTTGGTGCTCTATCCACTGAGCCACCTAGTTCTAATAATAAATGGAAGACATAAATATGAATGTGCTCTTTTTCTAAATAGAGAATTCTATTTTACAAAATAAGATCATAGAATCATAGATCCAGAGTTATTAGGGCCCCCAGAAGACTATGCTGAATCTCATCCTCCCATTGGTAGATGAGGAAACTGAAGTCCTGGAACT
Source organism: Notamacropus eugenii (assembly GCF_028372415.1). NCBI lineage: Eukaryota > Metazoa > Chordata > Mammalia > Diprotodontia > Macropodidae > Notamacropus > Notamacropus eugenii. The sequence continues at coordinate 353,117,857 of NC_092877.1, read as the reverse complement.
TGCCCAAGATCACAGTTACTAAAGGTCAAAGGGAGGATGTGAATCCAGGTCTCCAGACTTAATAGACAGTTATCTCTCTTGTCCATCACATTGTCTTAAAGTGAGAAGAGGGTATGCTACAAATAATGACTCTCAGTTATCCATGCTGGATGGAAGCAGAATCACTGTGCATTAGGGGATGATACCTAAGTGAAGCTAGAGTTGACCTTGGAACTTAACTCCCCTCCCTTCCTATTCATTTTTCTCTCCCTTCTTCTCCATCTTCTCCAATGTCCTGCCTTCCTCTCCTCTCCTCTTCTCTCCTCTCCTCTCCTCTCCTCTTCTCTCCTCTCCTCTCCTCTATCCTGTCCTCCTCTCCTCTATTCTGCCTTCTTCACCTCTCCTCTCCTCTCCTGTCCTCTCCTGTCCTGTCCTCTCCCCTCCCATCCCCTCCCCTCCCCTCTTCTCCCCTCCCCTGTAGAAGCACCTGTGTTACTCTTCAAAATGAACCTGAAGACTGTTGCTGTTGACCCACCTCAGTGGGATGTTCTTAGTTAAGCTGTGATTGTTCCAAACGAAGATGCCAAGGAAGGATGAAATGCTGGTGCATTTTGGGTGGCAGACTGATTTAGAAGTAAATGTAAAGGCATCAAATAGCACTGAAGAAGGGATTGTCCTTTATCTCTCGGAAAAATTACCTTGTGAAGAAGGTAATTCCAAGAAAGGGAAATCTGATTAACTAGAAGCAATGGATTGTCACATATAATTAGTCGGACGATATTAAAGTTTTTCTCAGGCTACTTCATTAATGGAAACCAAACAGTGATGAATGACTTAAATTAAATGTCCAGAGATGTGATTTAGTTCTCCCCAACAGGATTTATGGGAACGTTTGAATAATTAATTAAAAAAAGAAAGACTGGGTCTAGTTCTATGAATTTTTAAGTCCCTGATCAAACTCCATTTCTAGATAAACACAACATATTGTCAACTCTCCTTCTAAAAGCTGAACTGATTGTGTTCTTTACAGGACCCAAGAGTGTGTGTCAGTAGCTGGTTGTTACCAGTCATTCGGGCTAAGGGGGAAGGGGATTGCTTTTGCATCAACATTGAGAAGCTAAAGGGGGAGTTGGACCAGCTGGGGATTTGAAGTCAGCTAGAGTTATACCATTTCCAGAAGAGACAAAGTCTGGATGGCCATGTTTGGAGTCTATTATGGTGGGAGATTCTTTTCCAGGTAATGATTGCGCTAGATGGCTGGCCACTGGTGACCCTGCCAACTTGGTGACTCAGAGGGCTTGTTCTCATAGGCAGATGATGTCATGTCATGGTTTGCCAGAAGAAACAATTCAGCTCAACACTTCTAAAACTAAACATTCCCTTCCCTTAACAATGTTGAACTTTCTTTATGCACTTACATGCATATACATTCTTATCCACACTCACATACAAATAAAACATACTTATACACACATATACACACTCATATGCAAATACATGCACTCATATGCATACATACAAATATATACACTCACACACATACACACATACTCTACAAATACAGACACACTCACTTACAAATACCCACACTCATATATACTCTTACCTATAAATATACTCACATTCACACACACACTCATATTTACACACTCACATACAAATACACATACTTACCACATATAGACACATGTATATGTACACACTCATAAATACACACACTCATATATACACATTCACATATGAATGCACATGCAATACACATACATATATAAACACTCATATATATGTGTATATATACTTACATACAAATATACACACTCATATACAGATACACATACATACCCACATGCAAATATACATACAATGTACATACATGCACACATATTCATAGATATATACTCACAAATATACACACTCACACCCACATACACTCTCACATACAAATACACACACTCCTACACCCAAAGAAATATTCCCACAGACATCCACATTTACTCACACACATACACATACAGACAAAAAGAATCAGTTTTTACCTCGAACTCTATTGCGTTCACTAGAACCAGCTTGAGATCCTGGCTGGGAACCTCCCTGGGAGCTAGGCTGGGAACTTGGGGTGCTAGAGCTGGAGGAGCTGCCGCTGCTGGTCCGCTGCAAGGGACTCTCCAGGATGGGCTCAGTTCTCCGCAGGTCAGGATTGCTGTACAAACATCAGATTGGGAGATGATCTAGGTTACAATTGGCTTGGTTGAGACAAAACCCCTCTGCCGCCAACATGGTATTATAGGGCTCTGAAGTTGGTACCAGAAGAAAGGAAAAGCCATGTTCTCTGACTTGTGGTACTGAGGTGGCAAAAGGAAGGAAAATGGACATGTCCCACCAAATGAACCTGGGGCAGACAGACCATGGCTGTGACATGCGATGGCTATAGATCAGCCGTCATGATTAATATACCTTTGATTTTATCTAATCAACTTTTCCCCAATGCTGACTCTATCCCTTCTTAAACTTCTTGTTCAGTCATTTCAGTTGTCTGATTCTTCATGACCCAAATTTAGGATTTTCTTGGCAAAGATATGGAGGGATTTTCCATTTTCTTCTGCAACTCATTTTACAGATGAGGAAACTGAGGAAGTCAGAGGTTAAGTGACTTGGCCAGGCTCACACAGCTAGTTAAGTGTCTGAGGCCAGATTTGAATTCAGGACGAGGAGTCTTCTGACACCAGACTTGATGCTCATCCCCTGCACAACCTACCTGCCCACTTTTAAATTTATAGTCTTAAACAATTATTCAAGGTTCCAAATGAGTAAGTCACCTGTTCAGGGTCACTTAGCCAGTGTCAGAGGTAGGATTCAAACCCACATCTTCCTCTTTCTAAGTTTTTGCACTTTGTCTTTCAGTCTCATTTTAAAAATTAGCTTAGAACATAATTATTGCATGAAATAAACAGATTAAAGACACACTACTGAGATAATAAATGTATTATTCTCTGATCTTTATTTCATTGATCCTAAGGTTCCCAAGGGACGGGCTTACTTCACATTCGAATGATGTCACAGGTCTAAAGCTTGAAAGGCTCTCAGCAGTCATTCAATCTATTCTCCCATTTTGCATATGAGAAACTGAGTCCCAGAAAGTCACAGGGTCATAGATATGGAACTTGAAGGGGCTTCAGAGGCGACCTGACTCATCCCCTCTTTGAAGATGAGGAAAATGAGCCTTAGAATAGAAATGACTTTCCCAAGGTCACACAGGCCAGAAGTAGCAAAGACAGCATTAGAATCCAGGTCTTCTGACATAAAATCCAGTGGTTTTTTGATTATTTCACACTGCCCCATCCCTCCAAGCTCTAATACCTATTCATCCTTCACTTTTTGCCAGAGGAGCTGCCTTCTTGTAAGAATATTCACTCTAATCCTACTTCTCTTTAAGAGGAAGCAACTTACTATTAATATTTTCAGTCATCAGAGAACAAGCCACAGTTGTTTGCTGAGGGCATTTCCTGGATCTTCTATTGGTACCAAACCTCACTATCTCATCCCCTAGAGACACTGCTAATCCACAGAATTCCAAGGCAAACCTCGCTAACACTCACTATTTACACCATTAGACTAAGAAACATCCTTTTCAAAGAAACCCAATTGTCCAATAAATTTCTTCCTATAAGAACCCCACACATATTTTTCTGGTATAACTACCTACTCTCCCTATCTTTCTCTTCTCATTTTTCTCTAATACAGAGCTATTAGGAATTCGCAGGTGAGTAATCATAGTAGTGGGTGGGCAGGAAGAGGCCAGTTCTAGGAATGCCCTGGACTGTCAACTAACTACTTCTGAGGAAGGTCAGTCAAGCCAACATAACTCCCTCAATGTTTTCAACCAATTTCTATACTTGCAGCAGAATTTCCTATACTTGTTCTATTAGGAGTAGGGTGCTGAAAAGGCATTGAAATACTTTTATGTGAATGAGTCATAGCTTAAAAGTCTTCCTAGTAAAATTTTAGTTATATCAAGAGGACCAAGTAATTTCTCTGGTTCAGTGAACATTTTTTTATGTTCGTATTTTATGTTATTAGCCAATTATGTGCTAAACATATAGGATACACACACAAGAACAAAACATTCTCAGCCCTCAAGGTGCTAATATTCTACTGGGGAGGTGCATGAGAACAGACTGAAGTATATGTGGCATGATAGAGGGACTTGGAGAGTACTGACAGCTAAGAGAAAGAGGGAGGCCTTTGTAGAATCGGTTGAACCTTGAAGAAAGTCAAAAATAATGAAAGAGAGCAAGAGGAGGGAGGGTATTTGGAGGACGGGGCACACACAAAGGTCATAGATGGAATGCCTAGTTCAGAGAAGAGGTGACACTCATGTTTGGCTGAGACGTAGAGTCCATGAAGAAGAAGCATGAAATCAGGGTGAAAAGGTAGGCTGCAGTCTACTAAGTTTTTGGAGGGGTTTTAATGTCCTTAAATGGCAAACAGAGAAACTTCTGGTTGGTAATTTTTCTATGCCTCCCTTACCAATGCACTATCCCACTTTCCACAATGACTTTTCCAAACCTTTTCTTTCCTCCTCAAATCTTCCGTGACTCTCTCTCCTCCTACTTCCTCAGATGAGAATCTTGCTTCATATTTTACATATAATAGCGAGATCATTGACCATGAGTCCTCTTCTCCTCCTCATCTATCACTCAGATGTCTTCTGTCCCTCTCTACTCCTTCACCTGTCTCAGGTGATGAGATGGCCTTACTTCTTACCAAGGCTAACACTGTGCAAGTGATCCCATTCCTTCCCTCCAATAGATTGCCCCTTCTCTCATTCCCACCATCATTTATCTTCAATCTCTCCCTAACTACTGGTCCATTCCCTTCTGCCTACAAACATGCCCATGTCTCCCTCAGCCTGAAAAAAACCTTCACTTAACCATTCACCTCCACTATCATCCTATATCTCTTCTGTCATTTGTGGCTAGACTCCTTGAAAAGGCCCATCTACAGTAGATACCTCCACTTTCTCTCCTCTCAGTCTCTTCTTAATTCCTTACAATGTGGCTTCTGACCTTATTATTCCAACAAAGCTGCTCTTTCCAAAGTTAACAATGATTTCTCAGCTGCCAAATCCAATGATCTTTTCTCAATCCCCATTTTGCTCAACCACTTTGCAGCCTTTGGCACTATTGATCACCATGTTCTCCTTGATATTCTTTTCTTTCTGGGTTTCTGGGACCACCACCTCCTGGTTTGTCTCCTACCCATCAGATTGCTTGTTCTCCATCTCCTTTGCTAGATGCTTATTTAGATCATGCCTGCCACCATCAGTGTCCCCACACAGTTCTGTCCTGGGTCCTCTTCTCTTCTATGTCTATACTACTTCACTTAGTGGTCTCCTCAGCTCCCATGGATTTAATTACCACTACTATGCTGATGATTTTCAAATCTACCTTTCCTGCCTCAATCTCTCTGCTGACCTTTAACCTTTCATCTCCAGCTGCCTTTTAGACATCTCAAACTGGATGACCAGTAAACATTCAATATATCCAAAACTAAACTCTTTATGTTTCCCCCTAAACTCTCCCCTCCTCCTATCTTTCCTATACAGGGCATGACTATCACCAACCCAGGAGTCATTTTGGATTCCTTAATATCTCCCAAACCTCATATCCAAGCTGTCGCCAAAGCCTATGGATTTCACCTCTGTAACATTTCTCAAATATTCCCTCTTTTCCACTTTGACACTGCTCTAATTCTGGTACAGGTTCTCAAGACCTCACATTTTGATAATTCAATAACTAAGTGGTGGGTCTGCCCTCTTCCAACTCCAATCCATCCTCTATTTAGCCACTAAAGTGATTTTTCTAAAGTGCAGGTCTGATCATGTCACCTCTTTCCCTATCTCTAGTCAATAAACTCCAGTGGTTTCCTATTACCTCCAAGAGCAAATACTAAATGCTCTGTTTGACATTCAAATATATTCATAATCTAGCCACCTCCCACCATTTTAGTCTTCTCATACTTTACTCCTGTCCACATATCCTTTGATTTAGGGACAATGGCCTCTTGGTTGTTCCTTGAAGAAGACACTCCATCTCTCATCTCCAGGCATTCCCTCTGGCTATTCCCCACCTCACCCCCAACCTTAGAATCCTATTTTCCTTTTCCCTAACTTCCTACATCTATTTGGACATAAACTGGTAAGCTCTATCAGTTCTACCTTCAAAATGTCTCTTGCTCCAGTCACGAGTATCCTAATGGGCATTCCTCACTCCAGTCTATGCTGTTCCACCTCCATCTTTCATGTAAATATATCAAAGCTATGATTTTATTAATGTAAGGAATCCCCAGTCGCTCTACCAAAGGAGAACATGACCTATCTGTGACTTAGTAGATAAATACTAGGGGGTCGACTGAGGCACAAAAAGGTTAAGTGATTTTCCTGGAATCACATAGTTAGATCAGTGGATAGATCTGAATCTAGGTCTTCCTGACACCAAGGTCAGAACTCTACCCATTATACCTTGATATTTCCATGATAGTGTGTGTCATAGTTAGAACTCTGGATTCCCGACATTGCATTTCCAGAGAATTTGAATACCAGCAGGGTCTTACTGTTCCTTATAAAACTTGCCAAATAATCTTCCTAATACACAGGTCTGTCCAGGTCACTTCCTTGTTCAAAATAATTAAGATCTTGAAATTGGAAAAGACCCCAATAAGTGGTTATTTGATCTCTACTGGAAGGCTCTCAGTGTTGGGGGACAGGCATATTAGGAAGAAGGTATGTTCATTTTCTTCTGGAAAAAAAGAATCATTATGGATTCCTGACTGTTGTATTTCTCCCATTAGACAGTAGCCCCTTGAGGGAAGCTCAAGTAGCTTTTCATTTCAGGATCCTCAATGTGAAACGTTACAAGTATGGAATTATGAAGAAAGGGTATCAAGGAGGTCACTGGATAAACAGATGATTGGGACACAGAATGAGCCAATGATATAGTCAGAGGGAAAGAGAACTGAGGATGAACCCATGTGCTTTGCTGCTACGCGTACAACACCAAGAAAATGAGAGGATGGCACCCAGGACGTTGGGTGGCCCCAATTATGGTGGATTTACGGAGGGACATGTAAAACAGTGGGGCAAATACAGGCAAAGGGTTATGAGTTACATCAATAGAAGGAGGACTCATGTCAATCAATCAGCTAATTAACAAGCATTTACTAATTGTCATTTGTGTGCCAGACACTGTTTATGAAATGAGAGGTCCTTTGGAGGATCGAATACCCCCAGTGACTAACAGAGTCCCTTGACCATGGTATGTGTATATTTAACGTCTGTGGAGTGGGACAGGTGCTGGGGCGTGAAGAAGGGGAAAGAGACTGAAGTCAAGGGGACTAGTTAGGAGACTTTTGCAGTAATCCAAGAGTGAGATAATGAGGACCTGGACAAAGGTGGCAGCGGTGGGAATGGAGCGGCACATGTTATTAGCAAGAAGTCTGTCTAGCAAAGAGGGGGCAAATTGTGATCAGGAACACAAATGGTTTATGTGCAATGCTAATTGGTCCCCAGGAGAGCTGTTTCCATGACCTTGGCCTCATTAGCAGCATGTTCTCACCACCAGATCTAGCCAGTGGAGAGACTTCCATTAATAGATGGTTATTTCAGCTGCTGAAAGTGGAAAGCATTTAGCAAATATGGATCTTCATCTAGGGTTTTTTTAAAATGTAAGTAAAAACATAACCTTTTATGATCCTTTCAAAAAGAGAGTATTTGTGCCCATTTTGTTGTATAATATTGTATAGGATAATTTCTTTTTTGCCCTTTGCAAAGTGTCCCTGGGACAGATGGCCCACCTGTGAGCACATTCAGGAGGATTCTGAGAAATGCTTACTGACCAATGTACTCAGCATATCCAGCTGAGTCCAAACACCTGGAGATCTGAAAACATATTAATGACTGGCTAAACTTCTCATTTCTCATCCTGATCTTTGGCATCAGAAAGATGATTGCACTAAGTTGACACCTAAAGTGAAGTGGGAATTATTCAATTCATTGGAAGCACACAGAGTCAAAATGGAAACCGAACACCCCAGTGTTGATTTCTGGGCTGGAATGGCTGAGTTTGACTGTCTCCAGGGACTGATGGGCTGGAGGAGAGCCAAAAGGCCACTTTACTTTGTGCTAAGATGGCACAACCATGCTTTCAAAATGACAGTTAAAGAGAAACTAGGAGGATGAAGCCAGGAATGGATCCATACACATTTTAACCAGTTCAACTCAGTTTAAAAAATTTAACAAACATTCATTAAGCACTTAATCTGGGTAGACCCCAGAGAAATGACAAAATTTAGATGGCACACAAGGCCTTTGCCCTGGTAGGGGTTTACAGATTATGAAAGGAATAAGATGCAAACACAGATTACTATAATATATAGTATCATGTGATGTGAGCAAATTAAAATGCTTTTTGAGATCTGAAGGGGAAGATTATTACTGCTGAAGTGATAAAAGATAGCTTCATAAAAAGAGATGTTCACTTGAGATAGGCTTCAAAGGGTGGATGGGAATTAATATATGAATCAATCATTTAGTCAACAAACATTAATCCCTTTACATGTGCATGTGCCTGGCACCTTGTGGAGTGCTGGAGACACTAAGAAAAAGCAAAAGCCGCCTTACTGTCAAGGAGATTATATTCTAATGAGACAACATGCATAGAAATACAAACAAGGGTGAAAGAAAGGGAAGTTTAGAAGGGTGGACTCCAGTAAGGGGATATGTGTGGTGTGGGGAGGTGGAAGGGAGAGGCTTGGGACAGGGAAAGGCTTCCTATAGAAGTACTGAAGGAAGGCAAGGATCTGAAGAGGAAGAGGTGAGGATGGTAAGTAGGCCAGGTATAGGCAATTAACACAAAGTAATGGATTTGGGAGATGTGCAGAATAACACCAATGTGTCTGGACAATGTAGTATATGGGGAGGAGAAAGGTGTAAAAATACTGGAAAGATATGAAGGGCTTTAATGCCAAAGAAAGGAGTTTCATTTTGATCCTATAGACAGTGATCAAAATATAAATAAAGGGAGACAAGATATCCCAGGTACTGGGATCAGTGTGGACAAAGGGATACAGATGGTAAATTCAGGGAATGCTCTAAGGATCAGAGAAGTCTACTGTGGCTAACACAGAATACAAAAAAAAGGAAAAATAGGATGGAAAATCAGAAAGCTAGAGTGGTAGTTGATTCTGGAGGGATCCGAATTCTGAGCAAAGGCATTTCAACTTTAAATGATAATAAGAGAAAACGATGGATGATTTTCTTATTTATAATCTGCAGAGAGATATGATAAAGTCAATGCCCAAGAAAGATAAGTCTAACAGAGATATGATGGATGGATAGGTGTGAGAAGGTCAGAATACATGTTGGAAGCCTACTGCAACATTCTGGGTTTGGGGCTAGTAATGAGGGTCTGCACTAGGGTGATGGTAGTAGAAATAAAGATAGGGTGGGGTAATGAGGATTCTGTGGAGGTAGAATGGACAAGACATGGTAATTGGTTGGCTATGAGAGGTTGGAAAGAAGGAAGATGATTTGGAAGGAAGGGGGAAAACAAACATTTATGAAGTACCTACTATGTGTCAGGTACTGTGCTTTATAAATACTAGCTCATTTATTCCCCTTAACAGCCCTGCAAGGTAGGAGCTATTATTATCATCTCCATCTTACAGATGAGAAAACTGTAATAGACAGAAGTTAGGTGATTTGTCTAGGGTTACCCAACTATGAAGTGTCTGAGGCCATATTTGAACTCAGGTCTTCCTGACTCCAGACCTAGCTGTTTAGAATATAACTAAAATTATAAACGTGGGAGACACAGTCTGAGGATCAAAGACACCTCAGATCCAACCTCCTCATGGCATGGATGAGGAAACTGAGGCTTAGGTAGGGCAGAGTGTTTTCTCAGAAATCATAATTCCAGAGGGTGGAGACAGACTTGAAGGAAAGATCCTAAGCTTGGTTAATAGTAACACACTTGAGCTGTGTTGAATTCAGTGGGACATGCATGTTGAGATGCTAAGACATAAGGCTGGAGCTCAGAATAAGGATAAATATGTTTCAAGCTCCATCCATTTTTGATTTGGAGTTTATCTGGTTCTCTAGAGAACTGTCTGGACCACCAAGTCCCTCAGTTAAGTGACTTGCTTGGGGCAATATAGCTGGTAAGTAACTACCTTAGGATATGACCTTTGGTCTTTTGGGCACACTTCATCTTTTATGCCTGACTGACTCATGAAAGACTTGGGTTGAAATTCCACCTCGGAAACATTTGACCCTGACAATTAACTTAATCTCCCAGTGTTCTAAACCACTCTAGCGCAGAGAAGAGATTGACTTGCATCGATAGGATGCAACTCCCTCCTTAGGGAATTCCCTACACCAATGAAATCACAGTTATAATGCATGCCTTGGGGATCCCAATTCTAACTTAATATAAAAGATGCCAATAAAATGCAAAATGGCACATTTGGATGACTGTAGTAGGAATTAGAAGTCAATAGTGAAGTCAATCTAGGATTTCTTACACATGAAAGAAAGGTTACAGGTCAGATCTTGATTTCCACTCCTCTCATCTATTTCAAAGTTGTGGGCTGTTCAGGAGGAGGTGGGCTGGGCAAAGTTGCTTATTGATTTTTGAGGTCAAATAATAAGGGGAACCATGTGCTTTGGGCATGGAGGGCAGAGGAGCAGTCAGGGCAGGGGAGGATAATACCTATGTTATCACTTGGACTTTGACAAAATCTAAAGAGCTGAGTCCCAGGAGCAAGAAATGACGTTTTTTAACGTCTGCTTCAAGGAGAATTTGTAAGTATCAAGATGAAAAGAGACCATAACATGCCCCTTACAGTTATGGAGAGAAGGGCATATGCCCAGGGGTATTAAACTGTCCAGTAAGTGTCAGGGTCTCCTCTCAGACCACAGAGGAAACCTCTTAAATAAGAAAGAAGAGTTCACTGATCTTAGATAACCACCACACCACGTACTTCACGCAGAGCTGGCTCCCAAGTCACAAAGATCTGGTTTCAAAGTCCTGTCTCTGATACTGTGCGACCCTGGACAAGTCATTTCATCTCTCAGCCACCAGGCAACTCTCTAGGTTGGGGAGTGGGGGCAGCTTTGCATTGAGAGAAGAGAGGGAGGCCCTCAATGGAAACTCTCTATAGTGATGATGCCATAGGTCTGGTTAAAAAAAAACTGTATTATATATAATGTGTATGGCACATAAACATATATGCATACATGCATGATCATCACACTTAGTTATATGCACAAACACATATTATTATACTTGTATATACATATACACACATGTATGTATATGTTTGAGTAGCTAGATGGTTCAGTGGATAGAGCACTGGGTGTTATGTCAGAAAGATTTTTCTTTCTGAGTTTAAATCTGGCTTCAGACCCAGACCCTGGGCATCACTTAACCCTGTTTGCTTCAGCTTCTTCATATCTAAAATGAGCTGGAGGAGGAAATGGCAAAACACTCCAGTATCTTTGTCAAGAAAACCCCAAATGGGGTCATAGTTGGATATGACTGAAACAAAACAGCCACCAAAATGCGTATATATTCACATACATGGAAGTGTGCATGTGTGTATATATACACATATACACACAAGATTATACAAATATTAAAATACTGCAATGGATTTGTGATATTATTTAGAATTTCCTTTCAATTAGGCAGATGACAATGCAATGATGCTTACCTAACCTGTGAAACACTTGTCTATGTACTCCCAAAATTTCACCAAGCTGTGAAATGTGTTGAAGGTCTTCCTTGATTTCTTCTAGTTACCAATGGAGGACCCAGACTGTCCACCTGAAATCACTGGTCATTGACATGTATGTGATCAGCTGTCCTCTCTTTCTCACATATAATTCCTTGATGACATCTTCTGCTCCTGCTCAGAAATCCTCACTGATTACACATTGCACCCTGCTCATACCCACCATTTGCATCTCCAGTCGCAAGTATATATGATTCATTTTCAATTCTTCCAAACTACTGGGTTCTGTGTCTAACTGCCACATAGTGCCAGCATTTTGCCATGATAGATGGGTCTTTGCTTACATGGAATAAATAAAGAATCTTTGCAAAGTGCCAAAGGAAATCCAGGCCACTCTCCTCCCATTCTCCTCTGCTGGAAAGGAAGCGAGTATGAAAGTTTTGTGTAGCCTACGGAGTGCTAGGCTTTGAGTCAGAGAGAGCTTGGTTCCATTCCAGCCTCAGACCCTTACTGGCTGTGCTTCTGATGTGCCAAAAAGGATGTTGAACAATGAGATATAAAGAAAGGCAAAAAGTCCCTGTCTTCAAGAAACTTCCATTCTAATGAGGGAGACAAAATGCAAAAAATGTTGGTCTGTACAAGACACAGAAGAAAAGGCAAGTCACCTTGGTGAAGGCAATCAAGTCGAAGAGAGACTTGGGAAGGCTACCTATTAAGAGGTGGGGTCTGAGCTGGGTCTGAGAGGAAGGCAGCAAGGAGGAAAGAGAGCATCGTGCGAATGGGTGACAGCTAGTGCAAAGGCATGGACATGAGAAAAGACTTCATTGTGAGGAACAGGAACTAGGCTGGTATCTCTGGACCACAGAGTTTCTGAAGGGGGATAACACATGTGAACTCTGGAAAGACAGGAAACAGCAAGGTGACAGATGATCTTAAATGCCAAACAGAGGGCTTTATATTTGATTCTAAAGGTAGGGAGTCCTGGGAGCCTCATGAGCAAACCAGTAATATGGACAGAGTCATGTCTAAAGAAAATTGCCTTGGCAGCTGAGTGCAAAATGGCTTGGGGTTAGGAGAGATATGGAGCTGGGGACGAATTAGGAAGCTGGTGCAATAGTTCAAATGAGAGGTGTTCTTGTAATTAAAAAACAAACCCAAGAAGACAAAAGGAAACTGCAGCTACATAGGAGGGCTTAAATGTGTCCTTGGAGAGGCAAAGAAAGGCGTTGGCAGAGTGGGTGTTCTCAGGTGCCCAAAGGTAATAAGAAGCATGATTTCACAGACTAGTCACAGCTCACCATAGCCAGCATTTATAAAATACCTACTATGTGCCAGCCAGTGTGCTGAGTGCTTTACAGCTATTTTTTCCTTTGATCCTCATAACAACCCTGCTGGGGAGGTGATATGTAATCAGGTTTGCAAAGTAGGTTGTAGTTTCCTTAGAAAGGATTTTAATGCCAAGCAGAAGACCTCGTTCTAACCAATGCATTACTCTATATGTTTGCAGTTATAGATGCAATGAATTTATCATATATAAAAACCACCATTTTGAAGATCTTTAAATTCATTCAATATGTAAAATAGAATGTGTAGACATGTATATGTGCATATGTGTGCATATGTGTATGTGTTTAAGAGTAGGAGCAGGGAGGGGAAGAGTGTCAAGTTGGCTTGACCCTCCAAAATGATCCTCATTTCCCAAGGAACTACCAACATGCGAGAGAGGCCCCTTCCTTGTTGTTGTATCCAACTCTTTCTGGCCCCATTTGGAGTTTTCTTGGTAAAGATATTGGAGTAGTTTGCCATTTCCTTTTCCAGATCATTTATAGATGAGGATATTGAGGCAAACAAAGTTAAGTGACTTGTCCAGATTCACACAGCTTGTAAGTATCTGAGCCTGGATTTGAACCTTCCTGAATCCATGCCTGGTGCTCTCTCCATTGCACCACCAAGCTGTCCTGGAGAGGCCCCTTATTACTTCTTCAATCACATGATACATTGAGTGATGACTTTTTTCAATGGTTCTCTTAGGTGATATGTTATGGTTTCCTTTCCCCTTGTTCCCTATACTTTAACTTCCTGTGGCATCAGGAAGCCCTTTGACTCTCTTTAGATTTATCTTCCAGGACTTTTTCATGCTTTCTCCTGCTAGAAACAGCATCATCACAAGCTTCCAGAAATCACCAACGATTTTATTCGAAAATGTTTCCAAGTCCAAATCCAACATACTATTATCTTGCCCTTTCTACCCTTGAAGGCTTCCCTTATCCCCCCGGAAACAATAAACTTTTCCCTTGGACCCCATAGCATACTTTATCTTGTACCTCTTGAATGCTTTGATCATGTATTGCTGTATACTATAATTATAAGCAATCACAAGGAGAGGCAGTGTGGTATAGAGGAGTCAAAGGACTTGAATTCAAATCTCAGCTTAGTACTTGGGTGACCCTTTCTGAGCCTTAGCATCCTTATCTCTCTTGAACTTGGTGACTAAAGAACCCCTTCCAACTTTAAATCTATGAGCTAAATTGTTCTTGTATGTATTTGCCCTTGACATTATTTTCCTCTCAGTTTTATAAATTCAGTTCAATTACAATTACCTAATGTCTATTTGATTCCAGTCCAATTTGATTTAGTAATTGCGTAAGCTTAATGCACTCCTCAAATGCTGGCCACCAGAAGATAGTTGGCAACAAGGATCACGATGTAGAGGTGACCTGCTGGGCTCTGACTTACTCCAAAAAGTTATGTTCCAACACTTGAGAAGTCCCATCTACAGAGTATGAATACTCCTCAAATTCTGAGATCAGTTAGTTTAATCCCTTCATGTTGCTGAGGAGAAAACTCAAGTCCAGAGAAAGGACTTGCCCAAGGGCACACAAGGAAGAAGTGAGTAGGGTTGGGATTAGAATCCAAGCCCTTTTGGTCCCAATCTACTCTTCTTATTGCACCATTCCCTTAGCATCCCTGCCTGCCACTCCTGGGGAAGGCAGGTGATCATGGAGGAGGATACAACCAACTCCTTCCCTAAGCAGGACCCACAGCATTCTCCAAGACCCATTCTCCAACACACACTGAAAGATCTGACTGAAATAAAAGAACTTTGCTAGAAGCAAACACTAGAAAAAAATAGCTAATTTGTATATAGGTCTCTAAAGTTTAGAACTGCATCTATAAAATTCAGGGAGGGAAACACAAAGAACAGGTGAGGTAGGTAATACAAGTATTGTTATCCTCAATTTACAGATGAGGAAACTGAGGCACAAAGGGGTCAAGTGACTTGCCCAGGGTCACACAGCTTGTAAGGGTCAAACCGACATTTTCTGAATCTCAGGCCAGCGTTCTTGTCACTAGACTACAAACTGATTTGTTCTCAGGATGTCACTGAATTAGAAGGGAAGATTACTGTGGTAAGCATTTGGAGAGCAAGAACTATGTCATTTTTCCCTTATGTCTCTCCAGGAGTCAGTAAGGTGTTCTACACACAAGCAAGCACTAAATTGATGATTTCTTTTTGAAACTACTGCTCTTTGATTGCCCAAATAATGGTATTCTCTCATGTTCTTAAAGAAAAAAACCCCTGAGATTACAACATCCTTGGACCATGTTTCTAATATTATAAGTTACTGGCTAAGCAAGAGTGCCCTGGGGACAAGGTTCAAAAGAGCAAGACATTGGGATAATTCCAGACTTATCAGTGCCTAAACAGAGAGAGTGATAAGGTTCCTGTTTGCAATATCAACATTCCTTTGGCTTCATGGTCAAGTTCCTCTCCAGCCCTCCCTTGCATTGTTCCACATGGTGCTGCTCAGCCATATCAGGACTGCCATGAATTTGACAAAGAGCTAGGAGAAAATGGCTCATTGAAAGTCGACTGCAGTGGCTAATACTGTTCAGAATGTGCTAGGTGTTCCTCACTCCCAAGATTAACACCTCCTTGAACTTTCCATCTTATTTATGAACTGACCACCTCCTGAGGCTGCTCGTGCAGGGAGAAAACCTAAGCCTTTATGATCAGAAGCATTCCATATTTTAAGGAGATACACAAATAATGGTTTTTCTAGGATTTTCTCTTAAGAGTCAATTTCCTTCCACTACCACAGAGTCAGCTGGGGAGAATGAAACTGCCCATTTACACTCATCTTTCTAGATCGGAGGTTCTTAACTTGGTATCTGTGAATTTTTTTCTTTTAGTATTCTGACAACCGTATTTCTCTATAATTGAACTCCTTGGTAATCCTATGTATTTCATTTCATGCATTTAATGGTCAAAGGAGTGACAAAAAAAAAAAAAAAAGGTTACAAACCCTGATTCTAGACCATGCCTCATTCAAGACAGCTAAAATCCCACTTCCCAAAAGAGGTCTCCCTCACTGTTAGTATCTTTTCTCTGGTATTACCTTTCATTTACGCCATATTTTGTTCATTTTGTATGAACATAACTATTTGCAACTTGTCTCCTTCATTAAAAGGTGAACACCAGGCAAAAATAGTCCCTGTCCTCAAGGTGTGATTAGAGCTGATTAATATATTTTTTTCTGCCTTTACTTTAATTGGAGAGGCATTGGAAGTGGGAACCATATAGGATCTGGATTCGAAAGATTTGAGTTTTAGCTCTGTCTCCACTATGGACTTTGTGACTAGACAAATCATTTCACCTCTCTAGGGCTCAGTTTCCCCATCTGCAAAAATGAGGGGGTTGGATTGAATAACCTCTTTTATTTCAAAGACCCCTTTGGCAAGATGACAAAGCCTATACACCACTTCTCAGAATAATATTTTTCAATGAATAAAATACATGGGATGAGAAAGGAAACCAGCTATATTGAAATATAGTCATCAAGATTATATATTTTAAAAGTTATCAGATCTCCAGTTAAGAACCCATTGGCTTTAAGTTCTTTTCAATGTCTTAATCTCAAGCATTCCAGTGACTGCCAAGCATAAGCGAAGCAACCCACTGACCAATATATGACTCTTCCTTATTGCTTAATTGGTCATTGAAATCAGGTTTGAGATCATCCTAGCATAGCTCTAATCTTTCACTTCAGGTTCGACTTCTACTACTCTATCATGGATTAGTTCAGTCAAAACTGAGGTAATTGGGTACCTCCTGGATACAGAGCATTATTGGAATCTGTGAAAGAAAGAGAAGGCACCTTTTTTATTTTTAAAGACATTGCAGTATAGATGGGACCCCCAGAACACAGGGGAATTCATAAAGATATTGGTGAAAGTATTAGGGTAAGAAACAAGGACAAGCTTGAAGGTAGCATTTTCTGTAGTCTTCTAATTTGATTGCCTTACCTTGCTCGGATAGGCTGTGATCCAAGTCTAGGTCCCAGTGCATTTCCATTGCCAGGGGAATTCTTCCTGGCTAATGCTGGTGATATGGAAGTTGTTCGTTGAGGCACCTGGAAGAAAATCAGAGTGTCTCCAGATGTTGAGAAGGGATAATTATAAACAAATCTCCCTAGCCTACATTCTACTCCTTTGCAAGGTATATCTTTATTCCTATATCTGTCTATCTATCTATCTATCTATCTATCTATCTATCTATCTATCTATCTATCTATCTGTCTGTCTGTCTGTCTGTCTGTCTGTCTTGTGTCTGTCTATCTATCTTGCAAATCTATGTAGATCCAGATATATAGATAACTATAGATATAGAATAGATATTTATATAGATGGAGCTATGTAGAGCTATACATAGATATATAATTATCTATAGAAATAAATACTTACATATCCATATCTATATAGATGTAGATATCTATCTATAGAGACATATGGAGATGTAGATAAATGATAAACATCTATAGATAAAATAAATTTTCCCCATAAAGTTATAAGGAATATATAATACAGGGCAAAATTACCCTCCTTCCAATTGTTCAACATCCAATATCTTGAGTGAAATCTAAAAATAATCCACCTTTTAGGGGAATTGATCTAAATTTGAGAGACAGAGACAGACAGAGACAGACAGTGGAATGAAAATGGTCTGAATCATTGTGCGCTAGACTGAAAATGTGTAAATTCAATTTAATCCCAGTACTGACAAGAATGGATAAACATACTGATGGAATGGGTGCTCAGGTTCGCTGATCTTAGTGTGAGAGTTTGGTTGGGGGGGAGGGGAGTTGCACAAAGGACAAGGAGGAGCAGTGACTCAGCAGAGAGCCACGGAAGCAGCAAAAGGAAGTTATGCAGATTAAAGTGAATCCCATTTCTATCCCTCCCCACAGTTTATGGGAAAATAAGAGACTGATGAGAACGAGAGAAGAAACTTGGATAACAAGACCAAATTGTGGTCGTATTCCACATGTCTGGGAGCCCTGTCGCCCGTGGAGTCCCCAAGGCAACTGCAAAACCAGTTTCTTGACCTCGGTTGTGCATTTTGGGCATTTTCCACATCTGATTGAGTTTGTAAGCACAATTTTTAAAAAATGTCCTTTAGTTTTAAGAGGCCAGTTGTTATTGGAACATAAAGTGTAATAAAAAAGAGCATTCATATGGATGAATAAAGGGAAATATCTTTAATCAAAAGACTGTGCAGAGCATCAGCATGATAATGCTGGTAGGAAAGTGATCATCTTTTCACCTGGGAAAGGTCAGAGGGGAGATGTGGGTACACCTCAATTTATGGAATAAATGTGTTTCTAAACTCTGGGGGAAAAAAACTATTTTAAATGCACGAGGGAAGTTTGCTATTTGAGGAAAGACTGAGATATACTTTTGTAAAGAGTATTTATTAAATGAATCATCTGCATTTGTTTTTTTAAGTTCAGATCTGCCTACAGCTACTTTTCTTAAAGTGAGGTACACCAGTCTTAAAAGTAAGTATCAGAGATGCAAACAAGTGTCTCTAATGTCATACTCCCTCTCTTTTTCTCTTTTTCCTTCCTTTTTTCTTTCTTCCTTCCTTTCTTTCCTTTTTTCTTTTCTCCTTCTTTCTTCCCTCCTGTCTCTTCTTTCCCTTTCCTTCTTCCTTCCTTCCTTCCTTCCTTCCTTCCTTCCTTCCTTCCTTCCTTCCTTCCTTCCTTCCTTCCTTCCTTCCATCTTTCTCCCAAACCTGTCTGTATCTTTCTTGGTGTAGAGAGTCCTGGTAAGGAATTTCCTTGACTCATGCAGATTAGCCCCTTCTTCACTATAATCTTAGTTGCCTCCGTTTGACTTTTAAACTCCTTCATCAGTTCACCCTCTGCTAACATTCCCGTCTTCCCATATCTTATGCTGCTCTCATAGTCTATGAACTACTGCTATCGCCTCCTTACTCTTCCTTGAGCAAGACATTTCATCTCCTGCCTCCACGAATGCTAGCTGCTCCCCATGCTTGGATGTCTCTCTCTCCTTCCTTGGTCTCTTGGTTTTCTTCAAGCCTACCTAAAATCCCACCTTCTGCAAGAAGCCTTCCCCAAGTCCCCTTGAGGCTAGTGCCTTCTCCCTGACATTACTTTTAAATTAGCTTCTATATATCTTGTTTGCACATTGTCTTCTTCAATAAATTGTGAGTCCCTTGAAGGTAGGGACTTGTTGCCTTTCTCTGAATACTTAGTGCTTAGCACAGCAACTCATGCAGAGTAGCTTCTTAATAGATGCTTGTTGGCATCACCTGGGGGGAGGTAAGTTGCTCGGGGGTACGTGGCCAGTATGGGTCAGAGTTGGGATCTGAACCTGGGTCTTCTGGACTCTAACGTTAGCTTTTATCTACTTTGTCATGGTGCTTCTCATTTACACCACCGCTGGCTTGCTGCCACCGAGGCTATGTCTCTGCCTCTTTCCCCTACATTTTCACTTTATTCCATACCTATCCCTCCTAGTTAGCTTCTCTATTCTCTAGGTAAACCAAAAGAAACATACTCCTATACATCCCTATTTTTAGCAACTTAGAAATCTGGACTTATTAGCTTCTTTAGTGGAGAACTGATATGGAACATTGGGAAGACTGAGAAAGTGAGGCAACCACTGACCTAAGACAAGTTTACAATGGAGTATGGTTTAAGTACCACATAAAAACACAAATCATATACACTTCTGGACTTGGGCTCAGAAAGAGTTTATATCTCACCTCATATAAGTTGTGTGACTCTGGGAAAGTCCCTTTACCTCTGTGTACCTGTTTCCTCAGAAAATTGATGGTCTCAAAGATTGCTTCTAGTCCATAATCTATAGTTTTCTAAACCAAATGTTCAGATGAAAACTTAAACTATTCTTGGTTCTCCTAACATTCTGAGGGGGGAAGAAGGGTGTGTGTGTGTGCAAGAGAGAGGTGGAGGAGAAAGAGAGAGAGAGAGAGAGAGAGAGAGAGAGAGAGAGAGAGAGAGAGAGAGAGAGAGAGAGAGGGTCAAGGGCTAGGATGAGGTGTTTGGACCTGTGATTTCATTGGTATAATGCAACACCCATTGTGGAAACTCCCTCCAACACATATACTGGCAATAGTAATTGGTGTCTTAGACAAAAGTTGCCAGATTAATTAACTTACTTGTCCATGGTTGCGCAGCTCATATGTATCAGAGACAGGGTTTTTGACTCTGAGGCTGATGCCTTAGCAGCTATAAAACACTGTCTCATGTCATGAGGTATTACATATGGCAATTTACAAAGTATTTTATAGCCCTTCACAGTTTGTCTGCGGTTATTTTTTTAGATTTCTCCCCTTTCCCCTCCCTGGGATGTTTCCTAACCAATAGTAAAGATGACCCACACCAGCAACTCTTCTAGGCATTCATCACATCTGGTTGTTGTATCAGAACCATAAGTTCCAGTGTTGGCCAAACTTGACCTCAAATTGGCTCCCAAGATGTACAAAAGGAAAACAAACAAAGGTGGCTTACATTCTGTCTCTAAGAAGGCTGGCCAAAGTAGGACAACTGTATCCTCAGAAATATCTGGGTGTTTACTTTTCCATTGACAAAAGATGTAGATGACTGAGTGAATGTGACACTTTTCCTTTGGGGTCCTCTTCTGTTATGTAAAACACAGACTTAGTTGACAATCAAGAAGTCCACTATTTAATGTCTTATATGAAAATGTATGCAATGGTTTGGAGAATCAGAGGCTTGGGCTCCTAATCTTGGAAAGGTGTGTGCTGATAAGTCACTCAAACTCTCTGTGCCTCAGTTTCTTCCTTTGTGAAAAAAGATAGGAAACAGCCTACCTTATAGGCTTGCTTAGAGGAACAATGAGGAATGTGAATGATGAAGGACATTTTGTAATAGTTAAATTCCTTGTCAGTATAACTCCAAGGCTAGCTCTTTTAAATTTTGGATGTTGGTAAAAAAAATCCCCATAAAATAAGCCAAAAAGTGCCCCAAACCCAAACACCTGAGTGGTGTTACCTTTGGTGGAATGTCTTCCTCCTGCCGTAACCAAGAGCTTCGGTCAAACTTTTCAATGCGAGGGGGGAGAGGAGGGTTTTCAGAGGTGGGATCCGAGTTCTGCCGTGGCATCTCAGCACGGTGAGACGTCACCGTCAGAGCCTCCTGGAACCCTGCTATCCCCTTTGTGGGCTGCTCATGCACTGACTGAGAGGCAGAGAGGGAGGGTCCTTGGGATTTCACCGTTACCAGATGTGGAATCTAAGCATTAAGCCAAAATGAGAGCATCAGTATTAGGAGGGGAAAAAAGAATCAGCTAGATGTTGAAACTAAACTAAAGGGGAAAAAAATCCTGGTGTATAGAATGAATTATATGTATCCCTTGTATTCATGGCTTTTCATTCTTAAAAAATTCTCAAGCCAAGATTTAGACGCATGTGAAGGTGCTCAATGGGGCAAATGTGTCTGATGCACACACATATTTTGTGTGTGCATGCACACTCACACACACATATATATATATATTCAATCATGTAGCTGTCCTCATTCTTGAATCACTGATAGGTAAAGTGAGGCACAGAGAGGTTAATTAGGTTGTCTATTACTGCTAAGAATTCATTAAAGGAAAAAATAAAAGAAAATCCTAAAAATATATAGTAGGGCTTCAGTACACAGCTAATAACTATAATACTATGTGTCTCCTAGCAACTGACCTGCATCCTTCTGTACTGAAGATTTCAAATTCTGGTTGGATGCTGTGGTTTTAGAGGCATGGAAACTTCGAGAGTTTGGAGAGGTCCCTCTCAGGATAGCCACTAAGGACCAAGGAAACCTTTGGCACCAGTAGGCTGAATCTGAGTCTGGAACTCTGAGACCTAAATTAAGTTCATTTGCTGAACACTTTGAGATGGCATTCAACCCAAGTTAGAAAAGAAATTTCAGAGTGTCACTGGACAGAGTGAAGTCTCAATCAGTGTATCCTTCAATGAATAATTCCCAAAGACATCTCAAGTAACAAAGCAAACTGCTCCTCCTGCCAATCAGACCTCAACATACCAACTCATCTTTAAACAAAGGGATGAAGCTTCTCTGCCCACTCCAATTTTTGAAAAAAAAAAAAGAGTATCTTTAAAAAATGCTGATCCTCTTGAAGTTGTCATATTTGGGAAGGCATTTTAAAAAATTTCTTTTTATTGTCAACTTAATAATCAAGCTTTTCAATATCCAAAAACAAAAAGTTTTTGTTTATAACAAGCGGCAAACTTCTTTTACTCAGCTTATTTTTAAAATATCTATTAAATTTAACAAGATAATAGCAAAGTTACCCTGTTTGTCCCTGTTCCTTATTAAATGTATTCATTTTCTTTTCCATGTATTTAAATGTTTTATTGATGTGTTCCTTGCCTGTTTCTATCAGGAGCAGAGCAATTGCCAAGGAGTCTGCTTTTCTTATGTGGAACCATGATATTATGGAGGTAAAACTGGGGGTAAGAAAGAGAAGCCATGACCTGAGCCCCCAATACCACACAATCTTACTAGAAGTAGGTGATGGGAGACAATTGAAAAGACTCACGAGAAAGTGATCTCATGCACTGGTCTTGAAAAAGTTTGGTCCCCATTAATTATAAGAGAACGTATTCCCAAAGAAGTTGATTTCTCTCCTGTTCTTCCAAGCCCTCAACCAAATATGAGAACCTACTCCAGAGATGATCTCAAGGGAAAAGGGTTATTTGCTTTTACTTTACTTGTGATTTTATTCACTGTGGTGAGAAGCTTCTACTCCCACTGAAGACCAATATCTACTCTGTTACTTATAGTCTTAGAGAATATCCTGGGGCTCTGAGAGGTGACTTGCCCTGGGTTATAGAATCTGGAAGGATTTGAATCCAGGTCTTCTTGACTCTGGGGTCAACTTTGTTCATGACACTACACTACCTCTTAAAGGAGGAGCTGATAATATTCGACCCCCTGACATATTAATAAATAGTATGCAATTTCCATGAGAAAACACTAGCCAAGTCAGTCTGGTGCTCATTGGCTGGCAACTCTTCTACAAAGTGTTTGGTGGAAATTTTTACCTATCTGAGGCTATCTGGAAGAAATCTAACACATTTAGGTAAGAATGGTGCTTTTTCTTTATACATTCTTGAAAGTTTTATTTTAAGAAGTTCATGGTTAAAATGGACTCCTCATTTAA
Organism: Notamacropus eugenii; assembly: GCF_028372415.1. Taxonomy (NCBI): domain Eukaryota; kingdom Metazoa; phylum Chordata; class Mammalia; order Diprotodontia; family Macropodidae; genus Notamacropus; species Notamacropus eugenii. Next base: position 353,094,571 of record NC_092877.1, on the reverse strand, counting down.
AGACAATATATGTTGCCATATGGGAATAGCCTATCATAGTCGGATGTCTTTATCTTCCGATAAGGTCCAAAGCAAATACTGGCCCCAAGAGGAATGAATTGCTACAGCGCACCAGAGGGGACCTCTTTCCTTTCTTATGTAAACTGGACACATCCAGGTAGGGAATCCACCCTGATTCTTCCTCCATCTTCAAGTGCCATGGTATTGCTTAACCCTAGCACTGGCAGCCAGCCACAAACCCCATCTTCCTCAAGGTTTACGCAAGACACTTTTGAGGTGTGAATTATGTGACCAGGCATGATTTGAATGGTGGTAATCAGTGAAGTGATATCACTATTAGCTATTTTTAAGATGTCTTACAATGGGGGAGGGGGAACAGATAATAATGAAGCAGATAGAGGATCAGCGTAGGAGTAAGGAAGAGTTGAGTTCAAGCATGATCTCTGTAGCTGTTGATAGTGTAACTTCAGGCAAAGTACTCAACCTCTCTGCACCCCTGAAGAAACCCTCTAAGAGTCTATAGGTCGAAGATCTGCATTGGTGAGGGAATTTCCACAATGGAAGTTCTCTGTGCCAGTGAAATTACAGGTTAAGACCACAAATGGATATACAACAGAAACACAGATACACACACACACATACACACAAATAATCAGGCTCTAATGATCTTTTTGTCCTGAGACCTGTCAGAGGTCACTGGGACAGATGAATGTTGGAAGAGAAGGAATGTTGGATTTGTGGTGAGAAGACCTGGGTTCAAATTGCAGCTTTGCTAAGAGCATGTCCTGTAATCTCTTTGGGCCTCACTTTCTCCATCTGTAGAATGGGTGTGAGGTATATTGAATCTAGGTGATCTCCAGGGTCAGATCCAGGAGCTTTCATACCTGGGCATCCACTGGTCTAAGCATGGGTGGTGTCCGAGCAGGCTGCACCCCACTAATACTAAAAGACTCAGATCGAGGGGGCAGATTGGGGTCAGATATCCTGTTAGCAACCTTGTGTGGCATGGCAGGGGAGCTCTGCCGGTTGAGTCTAGATCGTTCTTCCACCTATGAACAATCAAAAGAGACACAGTGAATATCAATTGGTCTTTCATGTACACTATAATCGCTTGCACAGCCATTTGGGGATCTTTGGGATCAAGCCCAAATGGTCTTTGCCTCATTTCATGTATACTGTAATCACTTGCACATCCATTTGGGGGTCTTTGGGATCAAACCCATTCAGAAGGTGCCAGAGTTCCATACCCAATTAGCATCAAAAGACCAAATATAATCTTCTGAATTGGGGCAATGCCTTACCTGGGCCTCCCTGATCCTCATGGTACAGTGGAAAGAGAGCCAAGTTAAGAGTCAGAGGATCTGAGTTCAAATTCCAGCGCTAAGACTTACTATCTGTGTAACCTTGAGTGAGTCGCTTCAAGTCTTTGGGACTCAGTTTCCTAATCTCAAAAATTAGGTGATTGAACTCAAAGATTCCAAAGGTCCCTGCCAGCTCCCATATCAACCCAGGATATGATTTTATGTAAAGAACAATTGATTGTAGAGGTCCAGCTAGCTTCAGCTATTTTTTCATCAGAAATTTGTGAAGTGACTATATTCAGCACCCAGAATGTATTGTCTCATTGCGTCTACCTCCTAGAATCCCTCCCTTCCTTCACTCACTTCTTATTGGAAGTCTTTCCTGAACTCCCCAGGTGTTAATATTTTCTTCCTCTTGTTTTTTTATTTTACTCTATTTTATATCAGTCTACATGATTACACATCACATACACTCTCTGTGTTACCACCAGCTTACTTTTTCCCTACCAGAAGGAAATGGAATCACCACAGAGGACCAAGTGCACAGGGGTGCTCTCTGGGGGTAGGGATGGTTTCATTTTTCTCTTTGTACACCTAGTGTCTGATACAGTGACATTCAAATAGTAGGTACTTAATGAATACTTATTGATTGACATAGAAGTACTATGGCACCAATGGCTGACCTTTGACTTAATGAAACTTGTCTGTTAGCACCTGCCCTTTACACAACAATCCCATGAAGATCAGTTATTAAAGAAAACATAAAGGCACAGACAGAATGACCACTATAAGACAAGATTAGAGGGAGTTTGAATGACATTCCTCTCCAAGAAAGAAAAGCCTGGGACTTTGACTCCAACTTTGGCCATTCAGCATATTTTCAAGGTCTACTTATCTGTCTCCCAAGTAGACCAGGTAGTGGCTGTCCATTTTCTAAATCTATCAGTATTAGTCTTCACCTCACATTGCTAAGTCAATATTTTTTGCATGCATTAAAAAAAGATGCTTACTATTTAATGCACACTGAGATAATATCAATTTTCATGTTCTTCTAGTTATTTTTAAGGTAATATAAGCTTAATACTTTATTTATGTGGACACGTGGTCAACTCCGGTATACCATAGGCTTCTTGAGGGCAGGGATGGATCATTTCTATCTTTGTTTCCACTGTGCCTGGCACATTGTAGGCACTTAATAAATGTTGGTTGCTTGGATTCCCAGTTTGTCCTCCCGGCATATGTGAATTAACATTCAGATAGTCTATTTTTTTCATATCATTCACTCAGGAAACAAGCTGTTTCTCTATAGAAATCATCACCTAGTCACTGATATTTGATGTGTGTGTGTGAATTGTCATTATTATTTTAAGGCATGTTAATAAACCACAATGGGTCTCAAACTCTTTTTTTGTTCACGTTGTTATTGAATTGTTTCAATCATGTTCAACTCTTCATGACCCATTTGGGGGCTTCTTGGCAAAGATACTGGAAAGGTTTGCCATTTCCTCCTCCAGCTCATTTTTATAGATGAGGAAAATGAAGCAAATAGGGTTAAGTGACTTGCTCAGGGTCACATAACTAGTGTCTGAGGCTGGATTTGAACTCATGAAGATGAATCTTTCTGGATCCAAGCCCAAAATTCTACCCACTGCACCACCTAACTGCTCCCCCCCCCCCTTTTTTTGTTCATGGCAACAGTATTATTCTTTGTCGTCAGGAAGTTCAGGCTACTGTGAGATTCACACAAGTGCACCGGGGTTGTAAGAGCATGTACTGTATAGCTCATGGCACACCTAGGTGAACCCTGTGATATTTTGGCACATTTTTTGAAAACCCCAATGCAAGATACTCTACAGAAAAGGAAACTGTTCCTTGAAGTTTAACCTGGGGAGAGGGATAGTAATTTAAACTTCCCTCTCTCCAGACCCTCATGGCTGTGCAAGATATTCATATTACACACATTCTATATGTTACAAGGTACATGTAGAACATTGTGCCATTTGTCACAATAGTCCATTTGCTCTATCTAAACATGACTAATGGAAATTGGTCACAATTTTAAACCATAATGTTCCCCCACCTTTTTCTTACAGCAGGTTACAAAGCAAAGAACCACTGGCTATTACATGGATCACCAGGACAAGGCTAGTTTCAGGAAAAGAAAAAAAGGTGAGAACATCTTGCAAGGGCAGAAGCGAATAAAGCAAGACCCAACCATGCACAATAATACTTCTCCAAATACCACATGTATACCTGTATTTTTTTTATAAGACCGACATGTCCAACCTAGCAGTAACTTGTAATTCTGACACCCAGGATAACTGGAATTAGTGGGGGGAGAGAGTTCCTGAGAAACAATTCACTTTGAAAGGAACAATCTTGGGATACCACCTCCTGGGCAGGAGAAGGCAGATTTCTAGGACACCTCAAGCCACTACTGAGGAAGCCATTGCCTGGGGATATTGGAAAGGCAATTATGCAGTGTTTATGGCGGGGAGGGTGTCACTGGGTGGAGCTAGAGGATTTCAGGGGAAGTGAAGCTTGTACTCAGATTCACTATAGTTAACAATTTTAGTATCCAGAATACTTGAACCACTGAAATCCTAACTATTTTCTTAAATCCAGATAAACCTTTAGCTTAGTCACATAATTGTCTTGTACTTGAAAATACACATATGGCTGCTTAAAAAGCATTCCAAGAGATAGAAAAGCCAGTGGAAGAAAAGCTTGCCCCAGAAGAGTACATTTTATGAAAAGCAGAAAGAGTTACAGAAAATACCACTTGCAAATCTCCTCAATGTTACCCCAGCAAGGGAACTGTCCTTTCCTCTGACAGAACCACAACATACTAAAGCTTTTGTTAGAAAGGAATGAAGCAAAGAAGGAGGATGTGGTACTGATGTTGACTTGGGTGGAAAGTTAATTACAGCTGTTAAAAAATAGAGTTCCGGTTTGGAATTTAAAAAGATTCAGATACGTGAACGAAATCTTCTTTTGTCTTCCACCAGATAATTTAGCAGCCTGAACTTCCTGGTATTTGTACCATCATGAAATTCATATAAAGTTTCCATCACCTCTTCCACCTGGGCATTGTGCATCACAACGTTCAGTCCCTAGACTCCAAATTCTGAAGATTTCTTGACTGGACATTTTATGGGAGAGGCAGGATGGTATGGTGGAAAGAGTACTAGATTTAATGTTTAGAGGACCTGGGTTCAGATTTCATCTTGGCCACCTACTACTTCTGTGTGACTTCGAAAAAGTCACTTCAGTTTCCTCATCTATAAAATAAAGGGGTTGAGCTATATGGTCTCTAAATTTCTTTCTAGCTCTACACCTATGAGCATGCTGGGCATTTTTTCCCAGTCAACAACCTGAAGTAGCAACAAGCATTCAATTTGACTGCTGGACAGAGATGGTACACAGTAGCCAGGAAATGTTGCAGAAGTATCATTGAAAATGTGATCATGATGAATTGAGGGAAAATAATATCACCTCAAGTGTTCCCCAACTAATGCAATTTTATTCAGGCCTAGAGCAAAAAAATCAAGAGCCACTGTGGTGCCTTTTCTAATAACAAAATCTCCCAGGTAGATTAATGAGACAATCAGGTCCTCTGGCTAACCTGTGGATATCATCACTGGGCAGAGGCCCATCCTCTCAGATCACCAAAGATCACTCCATTCATATCGGAGGAGAAAAGAAAGATGGATATGGAAAGACAGAAGGTAAAAAGTTTTCTTCAAAATGAGGAGATGTAGAATAGAAACTGGGAAATCATCCAGGCTTATTTCTATCTGCCTCCAAGGAGTTCGAAATAAGTCTGCCTATGATCCAAGCCTCAGCACCAACTACTTGCTGCCAAAGGATAAGGAAAAACAACAAAAATAAAAAAGAACTCTTTCAGCTAGTGTTAGAAGGAATCTGACCAAGGGCCAGTCTACCATGTTCTGTCCATTATACAGGACAGCATCTGTGAAGGGGAGAAAGCTCCTTCAGAAGAATGAAAAAGAGATGAAGAAGAATTGATTTATTTCCATTTGAAAGTCAACTTTTCTTTGCAACACATGATTTCTAACATGAAATCTAAACAAAACCCTTCTGAGGATCTTCTGATCAGCTCTGAAGGGGTGAGGTCTATGCCCATGATAAGACAAAGGCATGGAACATGGTGGGATAGGAGCAGTAACTCCAATGCTGATGCAAAAACTGCCAGAATCCAACTCAAGTTTAAGTCAAATTGTTGCTTAATTCTTTCTTCTTCTAACACACTTCTTTGAAAACAGCTGTTCAGCTCTGGGGCCTGAAGGTAATATTGGAGGAAGAAATAAGAGGCTGAGAATAGCTCTGAGCTTTCTCAAGATGCTCTGACCCAGGGCTCACTTACCACATAATGGCGTGAGTCACATCCTGTCTTTTGGCAAAACCAACTCAGTAGATGATTACAGAGGAAGGCTTTACACTCTATTTCCCTAAAAAGGACTTCAAAAACAATAGACTCTTTATCAATTTGGGACAATACAAATGTGAGTTCACTTGAGAACCAGGGTTTGAACTGAAAGATTTCCCGATGCCTAGTCCAAACCAACGGTACTCTAAGTATGGACCAGGGATGAAGCATACAGCTTAAAGCTAGGTACCTGCTTATTGAGAAGCTCAAAGTTCAAGCAAAGGATGTAGGAGAATAGACAGCTTGGCCCAACCACTGGTAAACTGAGGGCTAAGTAGCCCTGGGTGGTTCAGTAGAAAGTCTGCTGAGCCTGGAGTCAGAGGCTTGGATTTGAATCATGGCTGATACCTCTATCCTCATAGACCAGTCACTCAGTTTCCATGGGCATCAGTTTCCTCAAGTACAAAAAGAGGAAGTTGGACTATCAGAGGCTCTTAGCCTGGGGTCCATGAAATTTGTTTTAAAATTACTTTGAAAACTATATTTCAAAAGAATTTATTTCCTTTGAAATCTTAAGCATTTTATTTTATGTATTTATAAACATCATTCTAAGAAGGGTTCCATGGACTGACTGCCTGAGAAGTCTATTATACAAAAACAGTTAAGACCCCAAGCCTAAAAGAATGACCACTATGGGTCTCTTCCCTTTGAACACAGAGAGAGTCATCGAGGACCTTCCAGGTCATTGCTAGGTGCAATGTTCCCATGCTGCAGATGAGTGACTTTCCCAAGCTCACCAGAGATTAAAGGGCAGAACTGGGGTGTCAGATCTTGGACTCCAAAGCCAGTGCCCCTCTTCCCCCTCTGTACTTTGCTAATCTTTGTGAATGGGTGTGAAACTTGTGCCACATCAATGGCACTCCAAATTCCATATAAAACCCCAAGAGAGACTTTTCTAACCCAAGAGGAGAAAGAAATGGGACTGAGATAGAAGAGAGGAGAGGAAAAGAAAACAAGCATTTACTGAATACCTACTACATGTTGGGCATTATGCTAAGTGCTTTACACATATCTTATCTGATCCTCACAATAACCTGGGGAGGCAGGTGTTGTTATTATCCACATATTAGTGGAGGAAACTGAAACAGACAGAGGTTCAATGACTTACCCAGGGCTATACAGCCCAGCTGTCCAGCCACTGTACCACCTAACTGCCTCTAGAAATAGACTGAAGAGATACAAAGGAAAGGGTTGAACTAGATGACCACCATGGCCCCTTCCATCTCTGAAGGTGAGCTTATAATGAGATAAAGGGTAAGGAGGTAGGTGGGAAGGTACAGACAGCAATGGATATACTGAAGACTGGAAAAGGAACTATAGGGGTTTAACTTTAAACTCCAAAGGGCTGGGGGGAAATATAGAGACATGTTGGAGCAGATCTGGTGACTGCTTGCCAAACCAAATAGATGTGCCAGATGACGGGCACAAATCACAAAGAAAGAACATGATGGAGTGTAAAAAACACATAGAATATAATCTCACTCAACACTAGGCATGCCAAACATTCTGCTGCTCCCTAGAAAAGGAGGATGTGCTGCCAAGATTAGGACGTGGAATGGGCTTGGAAGGACCAGAAGAGAGCCTCAAATCACTGTTTAAGGTGACAGTGGAGAAAGCAGAATTACCCCTCCAGCTGTGGTTCCCTTTCAATGGGCAACACCAGCATCTGAACTCAACAAATATGAAAGTGTGCCACAGTGGAAAGAGCACTAGCTCTTGAATTAGAGGACCTGGGTTCAAATCCTATCTCGGAAGTTTGTGGCAGGTCGGTGGTGCAGTAGATAGAACAGCTAAGTGATGCCATAGGGGATAGAGCATTAGGCCTGGAGTCAGAAAGACTCCTCTTTGTGAATTCAAATTTGGCCTCAGACACCTACTAGCTGTTTGACCCTGAGTAAGTCACTTAACCCTATTTGCCTCATCTATAAAATAAGCTGGAGAAGTAAATGGTAAACCACTTTGATATTTCTGCCAAGAAAATTCCAAATGGGGTCACAATGAGTCTGAAATAACTGAACAAGAATTTCATGCAACTTTAGGTAAGTCCCTTGATGTCACTGGATCTCAGCTTCCTTATCTCTAAAAGGAAGGAGTTGAATGAGAGGGTCTTTGGGGTTCCTTCCACTTTGAGACCTATGATCCTATAACTTCCATCATGGTCCAGAAATAGTGGTACCTTCAGCTGGTTGGTGTGACCAGAGACCACAGAATTAAAAAAGGACCAGACATTTTCATTTAACTACCTTTTATGTAGAAATGTATTTCTCTTTGTTTCTTATCATATCGGACCAGGAAAGTCAATATGATTCCTGGGCCAGAAATTTCATTAAGTAAACTTGGTCAAGAAAATGGCATACAGGTAAGCCTCAGCTTACAAAATTCCTTAGAAATCAATGACCATTTAGGAATCACAGTCACAGCCAAGGAATGTCCTTTCCCTTCAATCTTCCCCCAAAGGCTTGGCACTTAGTATGTGCTTGAAAAATGTTGTTGATTGACTGATTAAATTGGGGATTTCTCTTCTTTTTTTCTCTTGTAGTTACAGACACCATTAACACCTGGGATACCCAGTTCCTGCCTCTCTCTCCATTCCAGTCCAGAGCAGGCATGATAGTGGATGCACATGAGAGAAGAAAAGAAACTAAACCATTATGGCTACTGTGTAGGAAGTGTAGGAAGCTGGGAAGAACATGAGCTGCAATTAGAGGATCTGAATTTAGATTTCACTTCTGAAGCTTCTTTACTATCTGTGAGACCTGGGGCAAGGCAACTGCAACTCCAGGGATCTCAGTTCTCTTATGTGTAAACTAACAGAGTTGGATTACATAGTCTTTGAGGATCCTGGCTCTAGACCTATCTTCCATAGCCTTACTCATGCACTCCATGTTCTATTCCAACTAGCCTACTGTTGCCATACATGACATTCCGTCTTCCATCTCTTGTTCCTTTGTACAGACACTCCCCCATCCTTGGAATGCTCTTCCTTTTCACCTCTGCTCTTGGAATCCCAACTCCTCCATCCTGAAGTCCCTTCAAGGCTCAAGTTAAGTGCCACCTCCTTCAGCAAGTCCATTGAGAGAGAGAGAGACAGAGAGAGACAGGGAGAGAGACTGACAGACAGACAGACAGAGAGACAGAGAGAGAGAGAAGAGAAAGAAGAAGAAGGAGAAGAAAAGGGAGGAGAATAAGGAGAAGAAGAAGAAGAAGGAGAGAGAGAAGAGGAAGAAGGAGAAGGAGAAGAAGGAGGAGAAGGGAAGAAGAAGAAGGAGTAGGTGAGGAAGAGAGAAAAGAAGAGAAGAGAAAGGAGAGAAGAGAAAGAGGAGGATTGTAGGTAGTGGGGGGGGGGGGGGAAGTAGAGCTTTTAAAAAAAAATTCCCTGGCTCTTACTGTTTCTTGTGGCAAAACAAATGAAAAATTCTTAGAAAGACTCAAAAGAATGACATACTGACTTTAAAATGTATATTTTTGCCACTTTGATGTACCACTGAGGTGGTTATCCTCTGTTATGAGGATACAATGGATGCCATGGACTGCCCAATGGTTATTTCTTGTTCTCTTCAAGAAGGCTCACAGGTCATAGATCCAGAGTTGTAAAAGACCAGACTATCTGGTCTCATCACCTGACTTTTCATGAGGAAACTGAGGCCGATAAAAATAAAAATGTTTGCTCAAGGCCATATGGGTAGGAAGGAGATAATTCAATCTAGGCAGCTACATATTGGGAAGTTCGGAGGCAAAGCAAAGAATATAGAGAAGTGAGAAGCTATGTCCTCTTGCTCACACAGGCTGAAGTAAGAGAGTCAAAATTTGTACCCAGGTCCCTACCCCCAAAGCCAGCACTTTTCCCACTGTATTATCTGGTGTGCCCAATTAACAGCTTGCCATTTTTTCCCTCATGTATGTCTTTGAGGATACCTTATATACTATTCCTTTGTAATTTTATTTCTATAATGTGCATAGGTTGTCCTTTAGATGCCCATTTCGAGAGGTTTTGAGGGAAACCCCGGGAACCTAACCCCTATGACTAAAATTGTTTCTATGGGAAGTAACTTTTAATTTAGGAACACACTTTTGAAACTGTTGGGGCGTGGACCAGAAGGCTACTTTGGTCCCTTCCAGCTCTAGACCTATGATCCTATGACAAGGAAGTAGCATATACTGAGAAATTCATCAACATTTGTGAAAAGTTGAGAATTTTTAGGTTTTTTTTCTTCTTTTTACCCAAATCCCAATGACCCTTCCTGACTCATAGTTGGGGGAAGCAAACAAGTGGCACTATCATTTCTAATTTTGCAAAATGAAAAGACCTAAGGGCACCATGATGGTGCTTGGCTAATAGGGAAAGGGATGAATTGGCTAAAGGAAGCAATTAAAGGGAATAAAATTGTATTAGAAAGAAGGCTATAAGACAAAACTGGAAAGCAAATATGACTGTCAGAAGTAGAGGAAGAGTGGGAGGAAAAGTGGATTGACTCTGCAAATATGGAGCCAAATTGGCCCTCTATTATGAGAGGCAAAAGTGATTGAGCCATTACTGTTGACTTCATGCAGGAATATAGGCATATAGATTTAAATAGAAGAGGTCTAAAAGGCCACCTAATCTAATTCCTTCATTTTACAGATGAGGAAACTGAGACTTAAAAAAGCAAAGTCTAAGATCATACAAGGAGTAAGTGGGAACTCAGGTCCTGGGATTTGAAATCTGATGTTCCTTCCATTGTACAGTGCTGTACATGCTTCACTCACTCATGCCTTCACAGCATATTCACAAATTTGCATTCTGGCACAAGTTTATTTGGGAAAGGCAACTTTCCATTTTCATTCCTATATCCACAGAGAGATCCAAATCATTTCATCAGATGGCCATGCCAGCTGTAGGGGCACCAACCTGACCACACAATTAGCTGGAAAATTCTGTTCACAGTAGAAGCCTTAAAACATACAGCATATAGTAACTATTCTAAATACTCATCTTTTCCAGTTTAGGAGATGAGGCTTGTGACAACAGGATTTGAAAAGAAAGTCTATATATGCAGTTTGTTGAGAAATTTAGATTTTCAAGCAGGTCCAAACTAAGAGTTATATATGTATATATAATTTTTTCCTTTTCTCAGCTTGGAAAAGGAACAGATTCTAAAAAACAAATGCTGAATTAAGCCATAGAAATTATCAATTCACTGTTATGTCCAATTCAGCATGGTTTCTATTTCATCCTCATGTTTCAATCTGACTTTAGACAAGTACATGTCCATTTTAAGACTTTGGAAAAACTCTCTGAACAGAATTATGGTTAGTTATAGTACTAGAGGCATGTGAAACATATCCCCAAAGGAGTGATTTGCATCAGATGACCAGAGGCAAGAAGGCCACACCTGTCCAGAAAGAGCAGAAATTCCTAAGGACTGACAAAATCCCTGGGATATGGCACCCACCAGTGGGGGCTTGCAGTCATGATGCCTGGCAAACCTCACATCAGGAGTGCTCAATGACATGATTCTCTTGCCATTCGTGGGCCCAACAGTGACAGCTTTCTTACTGTGAGGAGCTTGCAAAGGAAGTAGGGATGGACAGCGAGAAGGGCTAGAAAATGGCATCATTGGGATCCATGAGGATTTCCCATCAGTCACATGGTTACTCCTGAAGTCTGCAGAAAGAGGAGCTAGATCAGCACGGTGAGCATAGGCCAAGAAGTTCTGTGAGGAGGGCAAATGGAAACCTGAAAATAAAGGGGCCAATGTGGATAAATTCAGGTGAGATCGTACTTGGTAGAGACCTAAGGAAGGAAGAAGAAACTGCTCCAGCTTTTCCCCTATCTTCCTTTGAGTATGTGTGTGGAGAAGCTGTGTTGCAGAGAGGGGAATTTCTGGACTGCTTCTCAAAGGAACGAGGTGGTTTTCAAGGAGAGCTTTCTTCTTCATTCTGAAATCATACTTGGGGCTAGAAACACTTAGACTAAAGTGCTCAGGCCCCAAGGAGATGTCACCTAGGGATCTTACATTCCTAAGAGGAGAAAAGGCACCTGTAAATATGTATGAGTTTGCAGACTTTTCCCCCCAGATTCCAGTGGGTTCTTGAAAGTCCTTCCAAATTCTCCTGTTGGCCGAACCAGGGCCCGTTATTTTGGAAATACTTGTAGAAGGAGCACTGATGAGCTCAGTGCCTACATCCTTAACTAAGCCATGCTCTTGTGAGTGAGATCTTTTGGGATATGTTACCACTGTAGTCCTTGTGGCCTCTCCAGTCTTCAGCTCTTGCTCCTGCAGGCCAAGCTTAATCTTACCAGTGGTTATGGCTTTCTTCTGTGCTGGCTGCTCTATCAGGTGTCTTGATCTGGAATTCTTCATGACTATAGGACCCATTGATATCACGGCAGTTGAAGATAACCTGTTAGCTTTCTGAGCACCTGCCTTAGGCCTAGACTGTGATTCAGGCTTAACCAAGTCTATCAGCTTGGCAGAGGTAGATGAAGGTTCCGTAGTGGGTGATACTGGCATATCTCTGCTGGTCACATGGCATGCCAGCTGTTGGCTGACAGAACAGTGGGTCCACTTAGCTGGAAGAATGGGCGAGTTATTAAGGGGCCATTTCTGTACCTGGGAGTAGATCACAAAATTGAACCATTAAAGCACAAACACAAACAAAAAAAAGAAGCATTAGTTATGAAGAGATGGGATCATACGGACACAGGAGAACACAGACCATATGCAACAATAGGGGAGAGGAAACTATTTCATGTGATTTTCTCCTAATGCATGTCAATAAAAAAATGGACAGTAGGGACATTAAGGGAGTCTATGTTATGCATATTTGTCATTATTTTTCCCCCTTGCTCCTGGACATTTAAAAAAATAAAATTATTTAGCATTAAAAAAACCCAAAATTATTTAATTTACAAATCCAACCACCAGGGATTATATTTATTAATACTACAGTCTATCAGTTTGGGGACAGAAGTTTGCCAGTGAGGAATATTCAGGAATAAATCAATTCCTTGCTAGCTTTAGACCAATTATGGATAATATATCTCATGCATGAGTGGTAGGTGCCAATATCTAGAATCCTAGGAAAGATAAAACATGGTGTCCTGTTGATAGGCTTTGTAAATTTCCCAACCTACAAACAAAATGTTAACTTGGAATTCCATAATAGAAAGGAATATATTTAACACATTGTCATTAAAAGATGACCATGAACAAAAAGGGATGTTGAGTTAACTTCTCTCTGCCTTTGATGGGATTCTTTTAAGGAACTGACTCACAATTTTGTGGCACCCAACTCTGTTCTCCACCTGTACAGGGTAGACCAAACTCACCACCTTCCTTTCTTACCTCCTTGGCCCAGGCTGGCTTCTCACTGGGATTCATTCCTTCTTTGTAATGGTACAGTGGTTTCTTTTCTCCTGGTCTCTGCTCTTGGCGCTGTTGCTGCTGCTGCTGTTGAAGGGACACCAGATAGTCCCTTTCCTGTTGTAGCTGCCTCTGCAGTCGCTCCGCCTGTCTTTGTTCTTCCAGCTGTTTGCGTTTATACTCCTGCCCAGAATGAAGGGAAGAGGAGTGACAATGGAGAGAATGTCAGGCAAGTCAGTGGACGCTGGAGATCACAGTAGTTCTTGTAAATTGACAAAGGAAGGAGATAGGTCATGGACACAAGCAACAACCAAATAGAGGGTGAGTATGGGGACAGTTTGTCAGAAAGATGAGTAAAAAAAAAGCCAAACCCAGCACCCCTCCCTCCTGGTGTTATCCTTCCTGTCACTTACCAAAGGCTCATTCCTGGTTTGGAACCAGTTTAACTCTTAGATTTGGAGGTAGAAGGGATCTTAGAGGTCATATCATCCAACCTACACATTTTACAGATGAGGAAACTGAGGCCCAGAGAAGGTGCTTGGTGTCACATAGCTAGTGTTATAGATTTAGAATTAGAAAGCTCCTTAGAGGTCATCTAGATCAATCCTACCATTTTGAGGAATTTGGGGTCCAAAGAAATTGAGTAACTTGCCCTAAGATCAAATAGGGGGTGTCAGATTAAAGTAGCAGAGGATCTTTTAGTCCAACCTCTGATTTTATAAGAGGAAACAATCCCAGAGAAATTTAGAAACTTGACCAAGGTCACACAGGTGGGGTTGGAAAGGACATTAGAACTCATCTAGGCTGATCTTTTTGAATTACAGATGAAGAAACAGAGCCCTTCAGAGGTCACATATGAAGTCAGAGCAAGGACTCAAGTTAAGATTCTTTAACTCCAAATCCAACTTAAGCTGACAAAATGGTAGCAATGCAGTGACATGGTCCTGTCACTGCAGAGTACCTGGGATGGTTCACCTCCATTTCCCAATTTTGTCATTTAGTCCAATTAAAGATCTACAATTAAATATAAACCTCAAGAAAAAAAGTTGAGAGGCAGCGTGTTATGGTTGATAAAGAAGGTTAGTCTTTGGAGTCAGAAGAAATGGGGTCAAGTTCCATCTCTGACACATAGTAACTATTTGTCCAAGGTCAAGGTCACTTAATTCTCAGTGTTACAGGCAACTCACTATGACTTATGAAAGGCCATCGGTACAATCGTCTGTATCATACGGATGCTTTCATGTTTGGAGTTCCCATTGTGAAATGTTTATCAAGACGATAGGAAATGTCATATGGATATTTCCACTCTGGGAGTTCCCATGTTGAATAAAGCATAGGAAAACAGGTTTTGAGCTGGAGAGAATATCAGAAAGCTTCTAGTTCTAATCTATTGTTTTACAGATGAGGAAACTGAGGTCCCAAGAGGGAAAGTTAAAGTTACTTGCCCAAGGTTCTATAGGGCCACATTAAGAAAAAAAAATGAAGGGATCTGCATATATGTGTGTATATGTGCATAAGTATGTGTGCATGTGTGTGTATATGTATATATATATGTACATATATATATGTATATATAGGCTAACAACATTAACAAGCACATTTGTAGAGTCAAAAGGGAAAAGAAGAATGTCACTGAGTGGAATTTTGATTTTAAGAAGAAAGTAAACAAAATCAAATTGGAGACTATTCAGGGCATATTGTTGTCACAATAAAATGTTTTTAAAAGTATTTCAAATGAGAGCAGTGTGAGCCAGGAACACAAAATGTTCCTAGCATAAAAGCAAAACTAATAGTCTACAAATGAAATATGGCCTTTGGATCTTGTAAATCTGAGTGGGTTTGCATCGAAGTGGGATGTTTTACTTTGAATTTGTTCCAGAATGCTCACAAATGGCTTTGAGAGTCCCAAAGCAATGAAAGCCATGGTCCTGAACACTCTGAACTTATAACGCAGCTGAATTTTCACAAAACTTTAAAGACTAATAGGATTTAATAAAGAACACAAAAATGGTACTCGATATGAGTTTTCATAAATTTTTAAATTGGTTCAAAAAGAGAAAGTGGTGAGACAATGGGCAGAGTTTTGGGGAGCAACACCAAGAAGACCTATATTCAAATTCCTCCTGGGAAGCAAGAGGTATAACCTTGGGCAAGTCTCTTGACCTCTATGTGTCGAAGGTAACAGGCTTGTATTGCTTCTGGTGTTATGAATCTGCACTGGTGAAGAGAGTCCCCATGATCCATAAGTCACCATTCACCTTTATCAAATGTACTTTTTAGAAAGACTTTCACTCTTAATATATCTAAGGGTATATTGTGAGAAGCAAGTTCATGGATGAGAGAGACTCTCCCAATAAAGACTCACCTCCTGATCATCTCATAAAATTGATTAGGAAATTCCTAGATACAGATATAGACATAGACCCAAACACATACACATACATACATACATACATGCACACACACATATGTAAAATTAGGAATTTGGGAAATGACTTGCCCAGGATCACACATGCATTAAATACAAAGGCAGGATTTGAACGCAGATCCTCCACTGACATTTTCCATTTCTATGAAATCACTGAAACAGTGGAGCTTGGAGGACTTCCTCTCCTGTGTCTTGCCCATTAGATTTCCCTCTTGGAATGCATGCATGTGTGAAGGAGAACACAAGCATCCCCATGCAGACGCACACCCCAAGGAAGGACCGAAAGAGGGGGAGCTGGTGTTTGGGGATCCCATTACCAGAAGGAGGGCTTGCTCCTGCAGTAGCTGCTGCTGCAGGATCTCTAACTGCCTTTGTTCCTCCTCTAACTGCCTCCTGATGTACTCCTGTTGAGGTGGCCAGCAGGGAATGCAGAGGAACAGAGACCGAGAGAGAGAGAAAGAAAGAGAGGAGAGAGAAAGAACTAGTAATTTCACAAAGCAACCGAAGGTGGTGAGTGAAGTCCAGAAGGAAAAAGGAAAACACCCAAAGACCTCTCCAGCCAGCAAGAAAAGACATTTCCCAAGCAAAGACATTTAGGTCAAAAGCAGGAAACTTTTGTTCAAAAATGGTCAGTTGAGATGGTTTTTTTTTATATATATATATATAACAAATGACCTGTGTTAAATAAACTAAACCCAGCTACATTTAGTTTTTATGAACTTCCTAGAATAAACCATGCAGTGGAGTTTCTGGGCTACAGAGAGCTGATGGGGATGAACCTTGTTGCGTGCTATCACCCACCCAGTGTTCTATCTAACTATCCTTGTAGGCTGCATCCTACACAGCGGAGATGAATTTTAAATAGGGATGGGGAGAGAAGGTCAATGAATTAGTTAAGTGTGATGGGGAAAGAAGCTTGGGTAAGTAGAATAGCGTCCCATGAAAGGGGAGAACTCATGTGGTCTTCAGAGCCAAACGATCCCACTCACAAAGCATTAACAAAGGGACTGGGGAGACTAGAAGATCAAACTGTTTCACAATCTTATCACTGGTTATTGAGTGATGTACACTGAGGGGGAGACATAGCAGGTTGTACATTAAACTTCTTGAGCCTGTGATAATTACAACGGCCACAAAGGGGGAAAAACAAAACCACTTTTTTTCCAATGTAGTAATCCCAACGGAAATCACAACCAAGTGACCCACGGACATCCAAAGATCCCACTTTAGGGATCTTCTGGCAATGGCTTACCTGCTCATGCTCTGCCCGCCTCCTTTCTTCCTCACGGCGGATCTGTTCCTCATAGTGTCTCCGCTGCTCTCTCTCTTGCTGTTTCCTCAGTTCCTTCTCTCTCCTTTGCTGCTACAGGGGGGATAAACACACATCAAATGAAGTTGGTACTCATTGTGGAGAGGAAGGACAAAATCCACATTAGGGGGTAGTTCTCTTACTGACCGAGTAATCTCAAGGAGAATCTATCTCCTTTGCTTCTTTCAAAGCTCAGCCCAGGTACCACCTCTTCTGCAAGGCAGCATTTAGCATTTGGCTTTGTTCACCCTGAAATTAATTTCTATGGATTTCTATTTATCTCCTTTTATATGTGTTGTCTCTCAGTACAACAGAAGCTTCTCAAGAGTACAAACTGTTTTGCTTCTCTCTGTGTACCCCTAGTGTCAGACACACAGTAGAAAGTTAGTAAATGTTTCTGACTTGGACTGAATGTGATTTACAGTCTTGTGGACTCCCAGAACTTGGCCTGGTACTCTGGCCCTAAAGGAAAAGAATGAGGAGCAACTGCTCAGTCAACCAGGCACCGTGATGGAGAGACAAAGACGAGAAAAAAGCAATCCCTATTTGCAAAGAGTTGTAACCTAATGGGAAATGTGAGTTCATAATATAAATGTTCATAGAATAAATATAACGTTGTTAGTGGATGAGGGTCAAAGAGGCAAAGAATCAGATTTTATAGGACCTAGCTGGAAGGGTACTTGGAGACCATCTACAAATGAAGAAACTGAGACCCAGAGATGTGCTATGACTTCCCAAAGTTACATAGATGAACTTCTGGAAGTATACAAGGAATAAATACAAAGAGAATAAATTCAAGTGATACCATTAACTGTAAGCATTAAGAAGGGAAGGCACCAGTTGCTAAGGTGGGGAGAAAGGAGAGGACTCCTCTAGAAGGTGATAATTGGGTAGAGTCTTGATTCTAAGAGGCAGAGGTGAAGAGGGAGTGAACTCCAGACATGGAAAATGGTCAATGGAAACTGACAGAGTTGGAAGACTCGTCACATGTGAATAACAAGACAAGGCCAGTTTGACTGGGTCACAAAGCCTGAGTGGGGAGTGATGTCCGATGAGTCTAGAGAGATAGGTTGGGGCAAAGCCATGAAGGGCTTTATAAGCTAAAGAGGAAGGAGTTTTTATTTGATTCTAGAAGTCATAGATAGGCATTGGATTTATTTGAGGAAAAGAATGATACATTCAGATATGTACTTCAGGATAATTTCTCTGGCAGCATTGGGGAGGAGGGAATGAAATGACAAGAGATTTGAGGAAGGGAATGAGAATAACACGACTAGATGAGAGCTGGGCCAAAGGAAGCCCAAGCTGCCACATACCCAGCACAGTAACTCACATGCAGAAGAGATTTAATACAAATGGTTCTTGACTTGATTCTGTCATGGCAGGCCTGTGAAGCCAGGACCCTGAGTCACAGCTGGAAATTGATTTTGGTTTCTGGTTAGAAGTTCATAGAGCACAGAGCATGCAGACAGGTGAGTCCGGCATTCTGCTTTATAATTCTCTTGGATGCCTCATTTCACATGATTGTCAATGCTCGGTCAGGATCACAACACCCAGGTCAGATGATGGTTCTTTCACACCAAGCGCCAGAGGAACAAATCACACAGAACCAGGGGCACATTGTTACTAGTTTCTCAGCCATTTGTGGTAACAACCACCGAAACACAAAAGACAAAAGGCAGAGATTAAATGGTCTGTTAAGATATCTTAATGCTCCTGCTGGTGTGATCGCTCACTACTGCAGCTGGAGTCCTGCAAATCTTCTAATAAAGTTGGTGAAATTCGAAGGAGTTTTTTTTCTTGTTTACTTCTCAGTCAACAAAAATGGAAGAAAGGTTATTGTTTCTCCAGTAAAGAGTAAATGAAAAGATATTCTACACTCACAAAAATCTTTGGATTGTTATGGGAGGCAGAGAAAAACCAATGACTGTGATTGAATGGAAGACGTTCCATGTCAGTGGGGAGAATAACATATCTAACACAGCTACAATATAACAGCTGCCAAGTTGACCTTCCCAAGATCCAGCTCGGCCCATGTCATACTCGTGCTCAGAAACCTTTCTGTGACTCCCGACAACCTCTAGGAAAAAATTCTGTTTCCTTAGCCTGGTTTTGGAGGCTCTCCACACTACAGCTCATAATTCTTTCTTTAGATTTATTTCCTATTGCTCCTCCATCTAGGAATCTATATGCTAGGAAAATGGGGTAACCCTTGATATACTATTGTTTCTCAGGCTATCTCCCCTGAACACACTTCCTCCCCTCTTCTTTTCACCTCTATCCTACCTTCAAGGCTGGGGTCAGGAATCATCTGCATGAAGCCTTCACTGAACCATGTCTGATGCTCCAAGTGAAAGGGTTTTTTCTCTCCTCAAACATCACCAGTGTTTTGTCTCCTCTTTCTTTGTCCGTCAGTACTCTCTAATTTGTATTATGTTTATCTGCTTAGTGTCGTGTTCCTTCCCTTTCCCCCACACCATGGCAGAATGAGAGTCTATGAGGATAGGAAGCAAGTCATTTTATTTTTGCATTTCCAGTGCCTTGCACATGGAAGAGTCATCTTCCTGAGTTCAAATCTGCCCTCAGACACTTACTGGCTGTGTGACCCATGGCAAGTTGATTCACCCTGTTTGCCTCAGTTTCCTCCCCTGTAAAATGAGCTGGAGAAGGAAATGGTAAACCACTCCATTGTCTCTGCCAAGAAGATCCCAAGTGGGGTCACAGAGAGTCAGGCAGAACTAAAAACGATTGAACAACAACAAAAATGGGGATGATAAATATAGCACCTACCTCACAGGGTGCTTGTTAGGATCAAAAGAGCTAACATACATTAAAAAAATTTGCAAACATTAAAGTACTATACTGATGCAAGCTATTCATTTTATAATCATAAAGTTCATGCTTAATATTTTTAAAAATTGAACAGTGCATTGTTTTGAATGTTGTAATTTCCATACAATTAACACCTTAGATGGTTTACTCTTTTGTCTGTTTCTTGGGTGCTGAGTATGGTGGTAAGGGAATCAAAGTAATTTAAAAATGTGGCTGATTTTTAGATGTAGAATTTGAAAAAATCAATAGTCACATGATTATTTAGCATTCAGCCCCCCTCTACCTCTACCACACCTTGTGGATACCATGTTGATCACAGATCCTGAAAATATGGGCTCACTCAATGATTTGTGAGTTTTGATACAGATACTACAAAGTGAGTAATCCTTTCTAATGAGCTCACTTGGGGTCAGACACCTCTAAAACATGGAAGAATATTTCAGGACTCCAATTCCCGTAAGGAGATGGAGAAATAAATCACATCCCCAGCATGATGAAGGCTCCCTGGCAAATTAACACGTGCTCAGTCTTGCTGCAGATGCCTTTCCAAAGCAAGATTGATCTTTGCCCCTGGGGGAGGGACACTGCCTGAGGTAGCAGACTCGAATTAGTCAAGCAAAGGCAAATCTTCTTCCTTCGAGTTGTGCATGTATGTGTTTGGTGGATTAAAAGGGGAGAATCTAAATTCTCAAATCCCAATGAGAGAGACTAAGAGCAAGAATCTTTGGGCAAAAGGTGGTAATGAGGAACTCATTTTGTTAGGGTCTCTTTTTTCTTTCAATTAATATTGATTGCGAAATTTAGGAGAAAGTATAAGCCAAAGGCAGGAGGAAAGAGTTGAGTTGGAAAAGCAGAATAAGACATGGATAAGAAGGAAGCCAGAAGAAGGAGTTAGACTGAAGTCATAGAAAAATAGAGTAGACAGGGGAAGAACTCTGAGTGCAAAATGGGGAAAACATGCAAGTACAATGATTTCTAATTCTGTCCCTCCCAGAGTGATTCCAGGGGCTGGGGGTGGATTAGCAATCTGGACCCAGTCCTATTCCTTGTTAGTGTAAAAGACAACTTGTTTTTGTTTTATTTTTAGGGTGGAAGATGGTTTTGACTTGTCCATTCCTTGCAGTTGTGTCTGACTCTTTGTGACCCCATTTGGACTTTTCTTGGGAGAGACACTGGAGTAGGTTTGTCATTTCCTTCTCCAGCTCATTTACAGATGATGAAACTGAAATAAACAGGGTGAATCGACTTGCCCAAGGTCACACAGCTAGTAAGTGTCTGAGGCCGTATTTGAACTCAGGTCTTCTTGACTCCAGGCCAAGCACACTATCCACTGCATCACCTTGCCACTCTGTTAAAACTTTACATGAAGAAAAGAATGTTTCTACTTAAGTAGGACCTTTGTTCTAAACACAGGACAGGACAGAGGAATAATTAGAGCTAAGAGTCTGAACCTTTTTCTGTGTCCTGGCCCTTTAGGCATTCTGCTGATGTCAATGCATCCTTTCTCAGAATAAGTTTTAAAATAACTGAAGGAATTTAAAATTTCAGGTGGAGGAAAATAAAGATACATCTTTTTTTCCTCATCCATGTTCATGGACCCCAGTTTAAGATCCCTTGTTTTAGAGGATTTAACTTATCTATTAGGCCAGAAATTTCCAAAGTGTGCTCCAGGGCCATTCAAAACGGACAAAGTTGTGTGCCCGGGTGATGGAAACCTTATCAGTCATGATGATAACAACGTCAAAGTCTTCATCATAATAATGAGGACCTTCACATTCCCTCTCAATTCAGCCAACAATGTCAACTCCAAAGTGTTGCCCAAGTGACTGTCGCAGGAATTTGCTTTCAGAAACAAGAGGGATTTCTGACTGCAGAACCAGACTAAATCACTGCCACCAGAAATTGCAGAAAGGAGTGCTGCCACAGATGATCCAGGACAGTCTCTATCTTGCTACAATTCTTTTGGTTATTGTGCTACAAACTATTATGCAGGTGGATAAAAAGTCCTCTTTTGTAATTGGACAAAATGCTGTCAACTCATCTTCTGCAGGATTCACTGAAAGCGCTCAAGGACAATTCCTGCTGTAGACAGTACTATTAGAATGCCCTGTTCTTCATTCTGGCTCCCATGAGGGCTGTGGTTCTTCTGCCAGGTCTCCACATGGGAACAGCTATCAATGAGGCAGTGAAGTTGCACAGTGGATTAAGTGTGGGATATGAAGTCAGGAAGGTCTGAGTTCAAATCTAACCTCAGACATGTAATATCTATGTGACTCTGAGTAAGCTGCTTAATTGCTCTCCTGGGCTTCTGGGTCTCCTGGCTCTCTCTTTCACACTTGCTTGGTCCATTGGGGTACTGCCAATATTGCTGGACAATGATATCCAGTTTGCTTTTTCTCCTAGTGGTTTTTAAAAGCTTTTAACTGGGATGTTTCTCTGCACTCAGAGCAAGAAAAAAGCCCAGGAACTTCAGTCCCACTGCTGAGATAAAATTAGGAAAAAAACTATGTTTTTGGTTTTTTCATCTGTAAAAGTGGGGATAATAATAGTACTTGCCTCCCTGGGTTGTTGTGAGTTAACACATGCTATGCACTTTGTGCACCTTCATGTATTATAATTGTTGATAAAAACACTGTTCTTAAATGTTTCTAGGTCAATGGTATGCCTGGATGAGTCCTGGCAAAATTTTTTATGACGGTTATGCCTCAGTTACAATATAGTTTATTACTGGGTTCCAATGAGTTGGCTTCCCAAGTATACTTTGGTATAATAACAATGAAGATGATGGTGATAATATAATAAAAATGAACACTTATACAGCACTCTAAAATTTCTGAAGTATTTTAAGTGTATATATATTATCTTCTTTCATCTATATTTCATTAGATATGCATTTGAATGTTCTCCCTTTAGAGAGTCCAGACTTATTGATTAACATGGATTATGTAAGAACATGGTAGAAATTGTGCAAATTAGGGTGAGTAGCAAAAATTTAGCATCTATTGAAACCTAGAACAGTATGGCCTAAGGAACAGAACTACACACCAGAAGCCTGATATCCTTCATAAAAGAAGAGACAATAAATCCCTATCCTACTAATATAGACCCTTTAAAAACAGAAAGGGTACACATGAGAAAACCAAAACCACAACTGAAGTGATTCGGCCAAGATGACACTAGCAGGAGCACAGAAGTCTGCTGGCTTTTCTTCATTATACAGAAATAAACTTGTAGAATAATGGGTAAATCTGAACAGGAAACACTTAACGGGAGAGAGGCGAGGCAGCTTTATGAATTTTTTGGGAGGGGGAGTGATGGGAATGCCCCCTCTCCCCCAATCTGGTGATTTCCTCAATGTGGAAAGTCCTTCCAGTCCTGCAGAGCAGCAACCCATCTGTAATTAATAGTCTTAGAGACCTGGCTGGGGCACTGAGAGGTCAAACAACTGGTTCTGGGTCACATAAGCCAGCATATGCCAGAGGCAGGACTTGGATTCCACTATTTCTGAGAGCAGGGCTGACCTTGTAGCTAGCGCAGCATGCTGCCTCTCATTATACACAAGAAGGGCACAGAGAGTGTGTGCTTTCCACCGCACCACCACCTAAGCACTCCTGGGAGGCACAGCCCTGGACAATGAGTTCCTGGCCAGCTTCACTTGGTGCAGAGAGCAGGTGATTTAAATAACACAGCGCCCGCTCAAGATATAATAAAATGCTCTGCTCCTCCTGGGGAATGCTAATGATAGGGCTGAACTGTGCCTCTGTACCCAGACAGGAAGAGAGCAGTTCTGCCCTCCCACTCTCCTGCTGCTGACGCGCCAGGACCTATTTCGACTGACTGCCGTTAATGATGATGTGAATTAAAGGCCATTTTCCCCAGCACTGCTGAATCCATGCCAGGCTTGAGCCATGGCTGTGTGGGGACTGCTCTCTGTGCCCGGTGCTTTCTTTCAGCTCTGGTCAGTTCTCCAGTGGTCGCAAGAGAACGTGGGCAGAACAACATGACTCTGGCGATGATGTCTCAGAGCCACACTGTCTGCCTCTGCCTCTGTGTGTGTGTGTATGTGTGTGTGTGTGTGTGTGTGTGTGTGTGTGTGTGTGTGTGTGTGTGTATACACGCCTATTTCTTGGATTGTCTGTGTCTGCGTTTCTGTGTAGGTGTCTTTGTATTTGTGTCTTTCTGGTTATCTCTGTGTTTATCTGCCTCCATCTGCCTCCATTTGTCTGTCTGTCTGCCTATCTGTCAGACCATCAACATGTCTGTCCATCTGTCTGTCTTCCTACCTGTCTGTCTGTCCATACATCTATCGGTCTGTCCTTTTATCTGTCTGTCTACCTATGTGTCTGTCTATCCATCTGTTTGGTTCTCTACCTGTGCGTCTGTCTGTCCATTCATCTATCTGTCTACTTATGCGTCTCTTTGTCTACCTGTGCATCTGTCCATTTGTCCATCTGTTTGTCTACCTATTTGTCTGTCTGTCCATTTGTCATTCTGTCCATATATCTCAGTTTCTGCCTGTTAGTCTCCTCATCCCTTTGCCCCTTCCCCCTTACTTCTGCCTTAGCTCCTGCTTTTTGGGTTTGCACGTGACATTTTCATCCCTCCTGGAATGACTGAGACACTGAAAGCCCCGTCCCTGAAAAGAGATGACTCAGCGTAGCAACAGCGGGCTGCCAATGGCAAACCTTCCTTCCCGCACCCACCTCCTCCTCCTCTCAGCCACTCGCTTGTGATTCTTTTGGGTGCAAAGGGCCAGCTCTGGCAGTTGAATTCATCCACACGCTGTCAAGGGGCTGTCAGACCTGAGGAGCTCTCTGATTCCTGATGGGAAGTTTAGACACAGGGATTGGGCAAGGCTGCATGCAGCCATTGAGGGGATTTTTAAATTATCCAGCAGGGAGTATGATAGACTTCACATGCTAAGAAGGCGAGCCTTCCCAAGGCAAAGCCATTCCCTGGTAAAGTCCTCTGAAGCCCAGTTTGAAAAGGAAGACTTCAAAGGCCTTCAGTCCACTCAGCTAAGCCAGGTCCATCTGGGAAGAAGGAAAACTGGGATGTATAGGAGAGATGGGTGGGGGTAAGATGGTTAAAGCAATGACAGGCAGCTCTATGAGATGTCAAGGTGGGAAAAATGGAATGTCTCAGAGAAAAAGGAAGGAAGGAAGCAAGGAAGGGAGGAAGGGAGGGAGAAAGGAAGGAAGGAAGAAAACAGTGCTTGAAAGGAGGTGGAAAAATCCCAAGCCTAGCAATGAAAAGAAAATGAGACTCGAAATTAAGAAAGCCAGGCATCGAGGAAAGTGAGATAGTGCAGCATATAATTCAATAAAGAGAGAGGATGTCTGAATGGTGGCAATGTTTTGAAGGCACTGCTAGCCATTAATTTTTATCTAAACCTGTGATTTCATTGTGATGAGAATCTCTTGGTGTGGAAACTCCTTTCATCATTACTGATGTTGTTCAGTCGTTTCTATCGAACTCTTTGTGACCCCACTTGGGGTTTTCTTGACAAAGATACTAGACTGATTTGCTTCCTTCTCTAATTCATTTTACAGGTGAGGAAACTGAGGCAAACAGGGGTAAGTGACTTGCCCAGGGTCACAAAGCTAGTAAGTATCTGAGGCTAGATTTGAACTCATGAAAAGGAGTCTTCCAGGCCTGATGCTTTATCTTCTGACCCATCTTATTGTCTTAGAGAGATAACTAGGGAAGAAGAGGTTAGTGGTCATGTGCAGTTATACTACCAATATGTACCAAGGGTCCCAGACTCCAAGGCTGGTTCTCTGTTGATTTTACCTTGCTTCCTTTCTAGACTGTAGGACTTATGATCACAGACTATAGATTCTAAACCTGGGGCTGGAAAGGACTTCAGAGATATCTAGTCCAACCCCATCATGTTACAGTTAAGGAAAGTGAAGCCCCATGTCAGAAATGGGATCTGAACCCAGTTTCTCTGACACCAGAGCCTTTCCACTACACCATGATAAATCAGAAAAGCCTAGGTTCAAATCCTGGCTCAGATACTTATTTGTCATTTAATTGTGCAAGTCACTTGAAGTTTCTAAAGTCTCAATTTCCGCATCTATGAAATGGGAATATTTTGAAAGCATTTCACTCCACATGGTTTGAAGAGTGAGTATTAGAGACAGCATCTTCTTTAAAAAATATTCTTAGACTTTTGTAGTAATCAGAGTGTAGGGCCTAGAGTCAGGAAGGCCTGAGTTCAAATCCAGCCTTGGACACTAACTAGCGTTGTGACTGTGGATAAGTCACTTAACTTCTGATTGCCTCAGTTTTCTCATCTGTAAAAAGGGGATAATAATAGCACCTACCTCCCAGAGTTGTGGTGAGGATCAGATGAGATAATAATTGTTCAATGATTAGTACAGTGTCTGGTACGTAGTAAGAATCATAAAGATGTTAACTATTGATGTTTCTATTGTTATTATATGTTTGGGTGGTTGTGGACAATGGTTTTGTGTGTTCTGGTTTGTGTTCTCAGCTCTCAAGGACATGGTAGGCTTTTATTCAGTAGTACAGGGATTTTACAACTGTTACGACATAAAGAGGACAGTGAGGTGGTGCAGGACCTGGAGTCAGGAAGACCAGAGTTAGATTTAACCTTAGACACTATTGGCTGTGTGATCCTGGGCAAGTCACTTCAAAATATTTGCCTCAGTTTCCTCATCTGTAAAATGAGCTGGAGAAGGAAATGACAAACCAATATAGTACTTCTGCCAAGAAAAAGTCCAAATAAGGTCACAAAGAGTTGGACATGACTGAAAATTGACTCAACCATAATAACAAAGGGTATAAAGAATAATGAGTTTCTGGTCTATAATTCTAGTCACCTGATTGTGTCTTTCTAGGCATATGGCTGAGGCTAAATTTTTATAACTTCAGTGAAATGCTGAATAATTTCTTCTTCTGATTACTTATTATTCAATAGTTCTTGTGGGCATCAGTTAGTCACAGTAAATCCAAGTTTCGGCTAGTAGCTTACATGCTAAGCTATTGTTCCTTCAATGGCTTCCATTGTCAGTGCAGGACAATTTGCTAATTCCAACTAATTTATCAAGCTTTCCTTCCTGCAGTGGAATGACAACTGGCTGCAGTCTCTTACAAGTTCTTATCTCCCTGTTCTGGGGATCCTGGTTAAGAACTCAAGTAATAGACAAGACTGATGTCTGAGCTCCGTTTTGGCTGCCAGTGAGCTCCTGAGAGCCTGGCCTCAATGCTCAACACTCTGAGGTTGGAATCCTTCTCCTCTAAAATGGGGCCGTCTCATGGGACTCATGTAGGAGTTGATGACAAGTGGAAACAAACCAACAGAAGCAAAAGAGTCCATTTAGAGTGGCAGTAAGTAAAAGCCATCCGGGCGCTGCTGCTGGAGTGGGAGTGCCTGGTTCAGATGCTAGGCTCCACCATATGCTAGGATGTGATCTGGGGCAAAGCCCTAGACTTCTCAGGGTTTAGATTTCCTCAGGAAAGGGTTAAGTGCCTGTTATATCCTCTGTGTTAAGTGTTGAGCACTGTGCTTTGGCAACCTACAGGCTATGTGCCAGCAGTACAGAGCTCTAAATAATACTTCAGCCCCGCAACAAAGTTCACTTTCTTGTTTGGTTCAAGTTGATGTAAAAAACCAGTATTAAGCATGAGTAAAGTCCAAGGCAGGGTGGTGTGGTAGCAAGAGGGTGAACCTTGCAGTCAGAAGTTGAAATACTGCTCTAACATATATGAGCCACATGACTCTAAGCAAATATCAACCTTTTGACTTAACCTTTCAGTGGTACAGGCAGCTACAGCAAACTCAAAATTATAGATGAAGGGCCAATTTCTATCTACAGAAGTTGTTTCTAGGTGGAGCTCCCTATCCTGAAGAAATTATATGTCTGGATTCAGAATAAAAAAAAACCGGAAGAAGGTACTCTTTGGCTACTTTGGATACGAAGGAAAAACTATTGACAGTGACTGCCCTCAAGAAACTTACATTTTTCTGGGGGTGGTGGGGAAGGGCTCAGATAAGGAAATAGAAAGTAATTCCTAGTGTAGGTTCACTGAGAACCTGGGGGAGCCCACAGACTATAAATGGGCATGAAAGAGGAAGAACCAATGGTAAACATCTCCCTCCTTTCCAGCTTAGATACTGGGGAGAACTGGACTCTTTATTCAACTTGTCCCTTTCCCCCATAGCTGCTGGTGTCCTTCCATCCAAGGTTGTCTTGCATCTGCATTGTATGTATTCTTCACATACACACACACACACACACACACACACACACACACATATATATATACATACATATACATACAGATATGTACAGGGTGGCTAGGTCATGCTGTAGAGTACAAAGCACTGGGCCTGAAGTCAGAAAGACTCATCTTTTGGAGTTCAAATCTGGCCTCAGACACTTATTAGCTGTGTGACCCTGGGCAAGTCACTTCACCCTGTTTGCCTCAGTTTCCTCATCTGTAAATAAGCTGGAGAAGGAAATGGCAAATCACTCCAACATTTCTGTCAAGAAAACCCCAAATGGGATCACAGAGTCAGATATGAGGGAAATGACTGAAGAACAAACACAAATGTACATGATTTTCTACTCTATTAGAATGTAAACTGCTCAAGAGCTGGGACTTATTTCACTTCTGTCTTTGTATCCCCAGCAGCTAGCACTGCGCCTGACACTGTGTGTTCCTATAAACACACACATATTATAGATATAATTATATAATTAATATACAATATTAATTAATATTTGATTATATAATATGATATATTATGGTGTGATATAAATATTAATGTTATATATGTGTTAATATATAACATATATAATTTAATTATAAACATATAACATATATTCCTATAAACATTTATTGATTGACTGATCTGATTCCCTGACTGTAAGATCTCAGCAAGTAAGAAAATAGACAAATTATTAAAATATTTTCCAATATAA
Source organism: Notamacropus eugenii (assembly GCF_028372415.1). Taxonomy (NCBI): domain Eukaryota; kingdom Metazoa; phylum Chordata; class Mammalia; order Diprotodontia; family Macropodidae; genus Notamacropus; species Notamacropus eugenii. The sequence goes on along the minus strand of NC_092877.1, from coordinate 353,065,951 downwards.
GAGGGGAACTCTGCCAACATCATCATAAAATGGTGTGGGTGGCAGTGTGGGGGGTGTCAAGAATTCTTACCTGAATCTGAAACTAGGACAAAAGATCTATGTGCTACAATCAAAGAAAAAAATGTACTTTTCCCTTCCTCAGCGACAATGGCTTAGAATTTTTGCTGATTCCTGCTCTTTCATTCATTTATCTTGGTTAAGCCACCCACTCCAAACCTCAGTCGGCCTTGACTCTTCCTGCCGTTCCTTTCTCCTCTCCCCGTTCAATTAATTGCTTGCCAAGTCTTTCCCACTCCTATCTCCACAATATCTGCCATCTGTGCTCTCATCCTATGGCCAGGACAGTTTCAGCTTCTCATCATTGTCTCTTGCACTGCTACCATGTTGTCTCAGTTGGTCTCCCTGTGTCCAGTTTCCCTCCCAGCACCGTACCTCCCCTCCCCCATCTACCCTCCATATGGCTGCCAAAATAATATCCCAATGGACAGATATAGTCATGCCCCTCCCCAGCAGAGCCTCCTGTTTCTTCCCACTGAGTTTGGGATAAAAGACAAATTTCCTAGCCTGTTCTTAATATCTTACCCATAAATAAGGTTTGCAAAATACTTCCCATCCATTTTTTCCTCCTGATCCACTTAAAGCCGTCCACAGTCTGGCTTACTTCACACGACTCCTTTTTACACACCATGTTCCAGCCAAACCATCCTACCAGCTGTTCCTCAATTTCATCATACCGTCTTCTGTCTTTGCTCAAGGCTTTCCCCCCTTGCCTGGTACACACCCCCAGCTTCCCATGTCTACCTATCCAAATTCTCTCTTCCTGCAAAGCTCAGGTCAATCTAGTCCATGAAAACTTTCCTCAGGCTCCTCCTCCCTCTCCCCCTTTCCCAGGTGAAAGTGATCTCTTCCTCTTTAAATTTTCCTAGAGTTCTTTGGAACCTTGGAATCTTCCCAGGGTCCCCTTGTACTCACTTGAGTACAAGTTGTATCTCCTTGGAAGATTCCAAGGCTCCTTGGAAGCAAAGACCAATATTTTTCATCTTTATGTCCCTAGAGCTCAGCCCAACTAAGATGCTTAATAAATGTTTGATGAACGAATGAATGCTTCCAGTAAATACTTACTGATGTTAGACTATCACCGATTTGGAGCCTGGTCTTCACAGAGGCCTTTACCTATAGCCACAACCTGTTTACATTGCTATCAATAACAGGCCTCTCCTGGCAGCATGCAGAGTCTGTCTTCCACTCATATCTGTAATATTCTGCACTAAATATTTATTTTCCTTTTAACTACACTGGCATCTGTTACCCATAGATAACAGTGGACTCCTTTCGATCTGACCCACTTAACTTATCCAGCAACCAGAGGATATTGGATGGTGATGAGAGCATTTGGAGAGCTTTAAAGTTTGCAAAGTAGAGATAGATAGATGATAGATAGCTAGAGATGTGTGTATGTAGATGTACGTGTGTGTGTGTGTGTGTGTGTGTGTGTGTATAAGGCACTGGTGGGAGGGACGAGACTGGGAAATGACTAATGTGGACTAATGAGTAGAAATTAGAAGGAAGCCAGGGGGACCAAGAGGCAGAGGTGCAGAAGGGGAACAGATCAGGCATGGGGGACATACAGAGATTTAGAGCTGGAAATGACCTCAGAGGTCATGGAGTTTAACACCCTCAGAGGAAACAGAGATCAGAAGTGATTTGCTCAGTGTCACATGTGTCACAGGAAGAATGAACCCAGGACTTTCACTTCCAGCATTGGTACCCTCTGCAATGAAATACAGTGACATTTATTATGTACCTATTGTTTGTGAAGGAGACTAGAACAGAGGCAACACATGGTCCCTACCCTTGTGCAGCTTATACATACAAACACAGGGAACTGTACAATGCAGCATTATATGACAAGTTAAGTTTTACAGAGGTACACAGTTCTCTGTGAGATCTGAGAGGAAGCAAGGAGATAGAGAGTGTTCTAAACTCAAGAAGAACTGAGTTTGAATCCTGCCTCAGACACGTAGTAGCTGTGTGACCCTAGGTAGTCACTTAACCTCTTTCTGCCTCAGTTTCCCCATCTATAACATGAGGACAGTAATAGCACCTACTTCCCAGGGTTGCTGTGTAGATCAAATAAAGTTACATGTAAAGTGTGATATAAATACTGTTGTTATTATTACCAACCAAGGTAAGAAGGGAAGTGAAGCTTCCTGAAAGAGATGGGATATGAGTTAGACTTTAAAAAATTAGGAATTAAAGAGGTGAAGAAAGGGTCTCTCCCAGGCATAAGGAGGAGGGAGGAGAACCCCTCATTTCTACTTTTCTGAGTAGAAATCTCTTCATGTTGCCTTGTTTCTGTGTTAGAAGGAGACAGTTGGGGAAAGGTCTGGGCACAGTGCAGGGATATCTGGGTAAGAATGGAGTGCATGGCGTAGAATCTGGTTGGTCCCAGATTTTGGAGGGCCTTGCACCTCAAAAAAGTGATTTTCTGCAGCAGGACTCCCATGCTACCAATGCTCTTTTCCCAAGCATCTTCCATTCTGGCCATAGGTTATCACTTAAAATAAAAATTTTCAAAAGTCTCCCTTGCAAATTTTCTAGTGCTGAAGGAAGTGTATATCACCACAGGATACCCCTCCTTCTGCCCTAATTCCTCAGCCTGAGAGATGCTTATCGAGCTTCTGGAGGCTAAGGCACCCTCTGTAAGAACTGCCACTCATATTGGTGTCCAGACATTTCCCTCGGGCTCTGCTTCTGGCCTTGATGCAATGAAAGGGGAAGAGACTGATGAATGTAAAGTGGAAATGAGATTCTCTCTCTCATTCATTCAAACCAGTGGGGCTGGACCTCAATGAACTATTTAGAAAAGAATCAGCCTTAATCTGCAGCCCTCCGCCCTCCACCTTGGCACTGACTTCTTGACAAAGTAAATTAATGATATAGGCTACAAAACTAAGGAGGGGCAAGAGGAATCTTCAGAGGATGTGAAACCAACCCTGGACAGTTGATGGTGAATTCAGGATTTTCATTCATCACCTTTCCCTTCCCCCACTGGCCAGCAACCCCAATATTGGAAATAGAAATAGGTAAAAAGCACTTTATGTCTATGATATCACTGGATGACCACTAAAAGTAGTCACTGCAGACACTTTGCTTAGTCACTTTCAGTGGTATCTGACTCTTCAGGACCTCTTTTGGGGGTTTTCTTGGCAAGGATACTGGAATGGTTTGCCATTTCTTTTTCCAGCTCATTTTATAGATTAGGAAGCTGAGGCAAACAGGGTGAAGTGAGTTGCCCAGGGTTACATACTACTAAGTGTCTGAAGCCACATTTGAACTCGGGTTTTTCTGACTCCAGGCCCGGTGACACCTAACTACCCTGCCAACACTACATACCCATTTTACAAATGTAAAACTGAGGTTTGGGAAAATCTGCCCAGGACAAGAAAGATAGAGACAGGCCTAAAACCCAGGTGTCTCCTAACTCCAAGTTCAGTATGCTTCCCACTATACCACCAACATAGATCCCGCCAGTTGCACTAGGATCTTGCTCCCACCATCATCACCTTGTCTCTCTTTTGCATATATCTATGTATATAGTAGTATTGTCAGGACTCAGGTCTTTACCACCTTTCACTGTAGCCTTCTGGCTGATCTCCCTGATCCAGCCCATCCTCCACTCAGCTGCCAAAGTGATTTCACTAAAGCTTGTCTTCCAGTGTTGCCTCCCGGTCCTCCATCACCTCCAGGATCAAACATCAAATCCTTTGTCTTGTTTCTAAAGCTCTTCAGAACCCAGACCCCTCCCACCTTTCCAGTCTTCTTACAACTGACCCCCCTCCACACATTCTTGGATAGAGCGACGTGACTCTTTCCATACTGACTGTCCCACAGACTGGAATTTGCCTCCACCCCTCCTGGCTTCCCTTAAATTCTAACTGAAATCCTCCGTTCTCTAAGAACCCTTTCCCAAGCTTCCTTAATGCTGGTGCCTTCTTTTTGCGCTTCTCCCCAGATTATCCTGCTTATAGCCTACTGTTTGCTTGTTGTCCTCCACGTCTGGCCAGGATCTCCTAGAGGGCAGAGATTTTTTTTGGCCTTTCTTTGTATCTTCATCACTCAGCACAGTACCTGGTATACAGTAGGTGCTTAAGCAATGCTGATGACTTAACTTGACTCCACATGCTTTATGACATAGCCACACTGGCCATCTTGCTGCTCCTGGCACGAGACACTCTAGTTTCTGATGATTTGCCTTTTCACTGGATTTCTCTCACACCTGAAACATTCTCCTTTCTGGTCTCTACCTCCTGGCTTCCCTGGCTTCCTTCAAGACTCAGCTCCAACCTCACTTTCTGCAAGAGGTCTTTTCTGGTACCCATTCCCTCCCTGGCCGCACTTTGAGATTCCCTCCCCAGCCTGTGGCATAGTGCCTCTCTGCCTGTCTCTCTCTCTCTCTCTCTCTCTCTCTCACACACACACACACACTTATTTTAAACTGATAATATATATATATGTATCAGTTGAACAAATGTCTAAATGTATATATGCACATATGATACATGCTTATCATCAATTATTTTGGAGAAGAAAACAGAAAAAGCTTTGAACTCGGTGGGCTGAGGGAATGCTGTTAAATTCAACCTCATAAAATTCTGGAGGACTAATGGGCTAAAGGCCCATAAAAGTATGTGACATTAGCTGCTACAGAAAGTGAGACTTAGCATGCCTTATTGAAGGGCTCTGCTCTACCATGTTAAGGAGTTAGTTCAGGCACCAGAGCCAGCACCCACAGAAGTACAGAGCAAAGGCACCTCAGTGTGCATCAGTCTGATCCACAACCTACCAAGAATAACCTCAACAGTCTGTCTGATTGTGGCACTCCCATGTTGTAGAAGCATCAGTGGCTCCCTATTACATCTAAAACAAAATTCAGGCTCTTCTGTTTGGCTTTTAAATTCAGAGTCTACCATCAGTCTATCTTCCATGTTGACTACATATTACTCTTTCTTGCACATTCTGGGTTTCAATACAACTAGTCTACTTCATGTCCTCTGGAGATGACTTTCATTGTCCATATTTGTGTGTATACATGCATGTATATAAATATGCACATGCACATACAAGTAACATGTGTCTATGCTGGACTTCTCTGTGTACATAGAGCTTCCATATAATTAAATCTAAGTTGGGGTTTTTTTTTGGCTTTGTATCCTGAAGCCTAGCACCCTGAGGCACTTAACAAATGCTAATTTATGGACTGACTGTATCCCCAGTACCTAGGACAATGCCTGGCACATAGCAGGCAATTAAAAATGATTTAAAATCATTTAAATTAAATTTAAAAAATGATTACATCTTTGATTTAATGATTGCATCCCCATTGCCTAATATTGTCCGTCATGCAGGAGATGTTAAATGAATGCTTGTTCATAGATTGTATTTCCCTCTCCACCTGGCATAAGCTGATATATCTTGTCCTGTTCAGTCATTTTTCAGTTGTGTCTGACTCTTCAGTGACCTAATTTGGAGTATTCTTGGCAGAGATAGTGGAGTGATTTGCCGTTTCCTTCTCTAGCTCACTTTACAGATGAGGAAACTGAGGCAAACAGAGTTAAGTGACTTGTCTAGGATCACACAGCTAGTAATTCCTGTATTTGAACTCAGGAAAATGAGTCTTCATGAAGAGGCTTGGTACTGTATCTGCTGAGCCACCCAGCTGCTGCAGTTTGACACATAGAGGGCACTCATAAAGATACTGGTTTGAATGACATGGAAGTCCATTATCTCTTGAATCAACATTCCACGTTTGATAGCTAGAATCGTTAGGATATCCGTTCTTGCAGCTTCTACCCAACACTCCCCATTCTCCAAATGCATTAATAATCAAAGTGATGCCCTTGGAGGTTTCTTCACTCCTAAAACCAGTTTCCACGCATGCTTCCATCTCTAGCAAGAAATAATCCCCCAAGAGAAGGAACCGAGGACTGCTCCTTTCTTGTTCCACCCGCCCCCAGTCTCTACAGCTCCCGGCCCGCCACGGCTGGGCTGGTCATTCCAGTCGGTGGAGTTGAGCATCCCTGGTCCCCCTCCTACCTCCTCCAGCCTTCGGCGTTGCTCCTTCTGTTCCTCGATGCGCTTCTGACGCTCTGCCAGCAGCTGACGCTTGTGCTCCTCGTTCTCTCGCTGCTGCTGTTCCAGCTGCTGCCGCCGCAGGGCCTCCGAGCGCTCCTTGTTGGCCAACTGAAGGCGCAAGAAGTCCCGTCTGAGGGTGGATTCGCCAGGTAGATTCAAGATGGAACTGTGTGGGCAGAGAAAAGGAGATCAGAGACAGGGACGCTGAGAGAGGAGCAGCACAGAGGAAAGAGATGGATGCCCCATGGTAAACAAGTTCATTTACTGCAAGGAGGAACTCAATGTTGAGAGCATCTTTCCACCATCTACCTGGTGAAGGTGGATCTTCGACACAGGCAACGTTCGGACTGTCAGCTTCCCACCTATGACAATACACTATTATACACTATATACAATTTATTAAGGGGGAAGATTAGCACCATGCAAGTTGGTAATGAAATCCAATTGTTCATTTTGGTAAAAACACTACTAATTATGGTTAAGATATATTTGGTAAATAACCCAACACATAGCATCTCGTATGATAGTCATAGATCTAGATCTGGAACAGACATTAATCTTTTCTATTTAGTTATAATCATCAACATATACAAGGAAATCAATTAAGTTAAGATCATAAGCATTTATTAAACATCTACTATGTGCCAGGCACTGCTCTAAATGCATCCAAAAAGACAAAGAAGGGTGGTATATATGAAACCACAAACTTCAGTTATACAACCTGTTTAAATTGTTTTTAATGTTTGTTTACTATCTTCCAGTCATTACTGCATCTTCTCCCCCTCCTCCAGGTCCTGGATCTTTGATGTGTGAGCCTTTGCTCCCTCAGAGTTGTACTTCCCAGATATCCCCTTTATGTGTTGTCTTAGCTCATTCGAATATAAGTTCTTTGACTGCAGCAACTATCTTACTTTCTTGTATATGTGCCCCTAACACTTAGCCCAATAGACATAGTCAGTCCTTAACAAATTTTTGCTCTATCATCTATCTATCTATCTATCTATCTATCGATCGATCTATCTATCTATCTATCTATCTATCTATCTATCTATCTATCTATCTATCTATCTACCCATCCATCCATCCATCCATCCATCTATCCATCTATCTATCTATCTATCTATCTATCTATCTATCTATCTATCTATCTATCTATCTATCTATCTATCTATCTATCTCTATCACCTAGCTAGCTAGCTACCATTCACTTATTCATTCATTTTTTAACTATGTATGAGGCTCAAGAAAGTCAGACTGTGCTGCAGCTTTGGTGAGTCCTTGAAAATGAAGAGACTTTTAAAGGACTAGAAATAGCATTACAAAATGCAAGTTAAAAAATCACCACCACCACCCTGTGCAGCCGCCCCTCCCCCAACACACACACGCACACTACTCCACATGGGGAATGGGCCTGGTGGTCTGTATAGCAGGGACATCTGGCTCCTCTCTTAGGAGCCAAATCCAATTTTCCTTCTGTTCTGGCAGTGATGTTACCATCATTTAGGACTCACCCTGTATGTCCTACAGCCCTTGAAATGGTACTCTGAATCACTTGGGGACTTAAAAGCTGGACATTTACTGACTTTTCTCATGTTCTTCAGATCTTTTATAGGGATTATACATACAAAGAGGACCCAATTTAATACACTCACAGAACTTCAGATTTGCTAGGAAGCTCAGGGACCATCTAGTCCAACCTGTACCACATGTTGCTGTTTGTAACCATGATATCAGGGAAGTCATGTCACGATATGCAAGTGAATTGGATTTAAGTGAGGGAGAGCCGTGCAAAGTCATCAGCCTCACTTTCTCCTCCAGAGCAACCTGGGTCCAGTGGCCCGACATAGATCAGGACAACTGGAGATGGCTACATCCAACAAATGGTTGACCTTTTTTTTTTTTAAACTGAACTGTAATGGTAGTGCATCCTTGTAATGGCTTAAGCATCTATTTATATCAGGAATGACAAACTTGTGACAAATGATGAATGACGAATTGGAGGCCTCATGTGGCACTCTAGGTCCTCAAGTGTGGCCCTTGGACTGAATCCAAACTTCACAGAACAAATCCCCTTACTAAAAGGATTTGTTCTGCAAAAGTTGGACTCAGTCAAAAGGACACACCCAAGAACCTAGAAGGCTACGTGTGGCCTCAAGGCTGCAGATTCCCCAGCCCTGATCTACATGATGCCTCCAATTGCTATTAACCTACCTCCTTAACTATATTGTATTTAACTATCATGTATTTATTTTTTACTTATTCTGTATATATGTAATGTATATATACATATATACATGTACATATATATATATATATGTATATGCTTTCTCCATGACAGAATGTTAGACTCTTGAGAAAAAGGTTTTTCCATTTTATTTTCTTTGTATTTCTAGTGCCTGGCATATATCTGGTGCTTAATAAATGTCTATTCATTGGTTTACTGAAATATCAGGAGATTTGGATTAAGTGATGTAGAAAAAAGAAAGTGGAGGCAAAAGAACCAATAGCTTGATGATTATGATGACGTAAATAAAGTTATCTGAGTAGGGGAGTGGATCAGCTTACCACCGATCAATTGATATCCCCCCAGCCCAGCTGAGGGAAACAGATAATAACGTGCAGATTTATAAAAGACAACGTGGTGTTATAGTCTTAAACTAGAACTAAAGGAGACTTTGTTACCATTTTATAAGGTGTGAAGATGTTCTTCTATTGTCTTGGATAGACTTAGAGAGCAGCTGGCTATTGACTGGTAAAAATATTTGCTATGCCCCCGGTGTCCTCAAAATGCAGGAGGCACTCTCTAGACACTCAGCAGTGTCTGGTATTCTGAATCACAGTGGGGACTTAAAGGATTCTTAATAGAAGTCTTCCTTCTGGCATCGTAGAAGAAGACCAGATTTGGAAGTAGAGTCTAGGTCTTGAGATTTAATCATTCCTTAGTTCTCAGGGAAGTGAGATTTCTCTCTGTTCCCTCTCCTATGAATCCATAAGACATAGGATCTGGTTGTCCAGACACTCATTCAATAGAAGCTACCAGACAAGCAGGGAGAAAGCACAGTGAGTCCAGTGGAATAACCCACCCAGTGAACATGGAGAAAAGAATGGATAACTGGGATTCCAGGCACTGAGGGCATCCATGGTCTTGGATACATGAGGGTGCCTCCTTACTTCAGAACTTAATGGGTGTGCTCACTCTTCCACTGATAATGTGCATAGCTGAGGGACAGCAGTTTTGAAGTTACCATATTTATGATGAACATAAGCAAATAAATTTTTTGAGCTCATTGTGACATGTGAGTATTTAAGATAAATACACAGGTAGAGGCTCAAAAGTCATAATTTTAGGAGTCTGGGCCTCCTTGGGGGCTGATCCTCTGAGTCTAAGCTCAGGGAAAGCCCAGAAGGAGTGCTGCAAGGAGAAATGTGGAGAGGCAGCAAAAGTCTTTTCATAAACAACAGCCAATGCTATTAGAATGCCATTAAAGTTAAAAGACATATCCTTTCTCTCTGCCAAGAATGGATAGCTTTACCTTTTAGGGAGAGTTTGTTTTGTAGGGGAGTTTACTTTGGTGTTTGTCGAGAAATGCATCGTGCATCCAAAAAAATAATATAGTACATTTTGAAAAACAAAATTAAACAACGATCATTTCCAACTCTCCTCTTCCCAATGCCCTCCATCACCAATCAACCTGGCAAACAAGCACCATTTATTATAATTGTGGGTTATAGTTATGCGACTTGGAACAAAGTGCAAATGACATATCATCATGTAATACCAAGCCCCACTCCTCCCTCCCTCGCGCCCCCACCCCCAACAGTAACAGAAAGGGGAATATTTTCCTAAAGGACTTACAAAATGTGGTATGGAAACCTTTAGGGACCAAAGGTCATCATTTTTGAATGTAGTTATATCATGGGGAGTACTGAGAGGAAAGCTACTGGTAACATTCTACTTATAAATAAAGTTTAATTTACAAGATGATCTGATGATGTTTAAAACTCCATTTTCAGTAGCTTCCCATTGCCTACAGAATACAGTTTAACCTTCTGATCTTAGGTTCTCTATAATTCGGCTCCAAATTATCTGATCAGTCTCATTTCATACTCTTCCCCTTTTCAGAGGCTTAAGGCAGATAGGGTGCCAGACCTTGGGTCAGTAAGATCCTACTCTGTCATTTAATAACTTGGTCGTAGTTGCTTCATGGGTTTTTTTTGTGAAGATCAACTGAGATAACGTGCTTAATGTACTTTATAAACTTCTCAGTAATAGGTGGCAAGTTTCTCTAAGCCAGAGGCTATGCCATTTTTTACCATTGTATCTTCAGTACATCATGGGGGATATATATATATATGTATATATATATATACACACACACACATACACATATATAATGTATAAACATATATACATATGTATACACACATACATATATGTGATTAGAATTCAGAATAAAATCAGAGACTATGTAGAAAACTTACCTTCCCTCAATAAATTAATACTATAAATAATATTTCAGGAGACATATTTAAACTACTTGAGAATAAGTAATTTTAAGCACTAGAATGCAGGTGCAATGTCTATGCTAATTACAAATTAACCTTATCTAATATTCCTTCTGATTTAAAAAAAATAGAGTGAGCAAATGATCATGCCAAACGAGCATCAGAAAACTGAGCAACCACAAACAGATTAGTGTTTCCATCAAATAAAACTTACAACAAAATTGATCTGGCAGATATTAATGAGCTGCATAATGGTTATTGTTCATATGGTAATTAGTTCTTATAAATGACTGTAATTAGCATAATTTTTATATAGTCAAATTTAGGTTTCAGTTTTCCTTTTTTTGTTAATTTTCCAGTATCTATAAGCAGCATCAACAGTGACACTCTCTATGCATTTTAATCTTTCTCCTCAGCTGCTTATCTTGCCCATCTGTCTTATCTGTCTTGTCTGTCTTCCTTGTCTGTCTGTCCCATAGGCACAGAATCACACAGACATACACACACACACACACACACACACACACACACACACACAGACACACTCACTCACTCACTCAAAGACTGATCTGGCTCCCAACTGCAGGGCTCTCTGTGTGACCCATCGTGTAGGGTTGAAGCTTCCTACGTTAGAGTTGGGACTGGAGGGAGACTGCGCTCAGAGAAACTTTATCTGTTTGTGTGCTTGCTTATTTATTTGACAGATAGTAGTACAGTACTATTTACTGACCTTCCCCATGCTCTTTGGCATGTGATTTGGGCTATCCTGATGCTTCTTCATTGCCCCAGCTCCATGGCATGGGCTGAAGAATACAAGTAAAAACTGAACAGTGGTTATGGTGGGGTTTTCTCCAGCCTTTCCAAAATTAAATGCACTTCATTAACTTTCCTAGGCCCCTGGATCTCTCTCCCATTCAGCATTTTCCCAGGCATCCAATGACTAGGCATGTCCTATGTCACCCAATTTTCTAAACTTTGGAGAAGGGGCAGCTAGATGGTGCAGTGGATAGAGCACCAGTACAGGAGTCAGGAGGACCTGAGTTCAAATCTCACCTCAGACACTTAACACTCACTAGCTGTATGACCTTTGGGCAAGTCGTTTAACCCCAATTGCCTCATCCTGGATCATCTTCAGTCATCCTGATGAATATCCGGTCACTAGATTTAGATGGCTCTGGGGGAGAAGTGAGGCTGGTGACCTGCACAGCCCTCCCTCACTCAAAAACAAAGTCAAGTGCAAGTCACGTCATTATTTCCCTGATGGCATGGTCTTCTTCAGCAACAAAGGATGAACACACACAAACTTTGGAGAAGGAAACTGGATAGACCTAGGAAAAAATGAGCCCTAAGCCCACTCCACCCTTTGACTCTGGGCGTTTTTGCTGGCATTATCCCTCATGCCTGGAATGTCCTCCATCCTCATCTCTGTCTCTTGGCCTCCTTCAAGTCTTGGCTAAAATCCTACCTTTGACAGGAAGCTTGTCCCAATCCCCTTCACACTAGAGCCTTCTTCTCTCTAGTATTCTTTTCAAATTTCTCTTGTCTACATCTTGTTTGCACATTGTTATTGGTCTGCTTTCTAATTCATCAACCTGTGAGGTCCTTGAGAGCAGAGATTGTTTTTTGCCTCTCCACCCTAGCATGGAGCCTAAGTCCTGGAAAGCTATAAATGCTTCAGTCAATGAATCAATCAACAAACATTTATTACATATTATCAAGCACTGTGCTAAGCTGGGGTTACAAGACATGAGATAGCTGCTACCATCAGGGAAGCTTAGATTCTAAAGGAGGACCCAGAATAGGTGCAGGATGGGTACAAGGCAGTCTGAGGGGAGGGCTCTAGTCAGTATGGGGAGTAAAGGAAGGCTTCTTATAGGAGGTGCCACTGCTAGTATGTAAATTTAATTTGTCCATATATGCATACAGAAATTATCACTGAAAGTGTAATATATGTGCACTTTTTTCCCTCTAGAGGTGGTGCACATGTCCACTAACCTCTCCTCCCTTAGTCATCTCTCTAAGACAATAAGATGACTCAGCAGATAGAGCTCCAGACCTGGAGTCAGGAAGACTCATCTTGCTGAGTTCAAACCTGGCTTCAGACACTTACTAGTTGTGTAACCTTGGGCAAGTCACTTAACCCTGTTTGCCTCAGTTTCCTCATCTGTAAAATGATCTGGAGAAGGAAATGGCAAACAACTCCAGTATCTTTGAAAGGAAAATCCCAAATAGGGTCATGGAGAGTTGGATACAACTGAAAACAAGTGAACAACTTCCCTATAGAAGGCAAATCATTGATATTTTGCTTTAGGTCTCTATATCCACAGTGTTTGGTAGATGCTTAATGATCAAATGACTGAATACAAGCCTTTGTACCCTGTGTCCTCAAGACCAGCCCTCACTAAGTTGGGAGAAGTACATTAGTAGATTAGCCATGGAATCCTGACATTTTTTCCTGGCGCTGGCAATCACCATCTACTTAGTGATGGAAAGGAGGTACAATCTACATGGTGGAGGGCAAACCCATACCAGGGAAATCAGGGGTCTTTGAAACACTGGAATCTAAGCAAGGCATTGCAATGGCTTCTGTTCTGAGCCTAGGCCTTCTCTGGGATCCTTCTCTGTCCCACCTGCAATGACTTGATGTGAATCAGATTCTTCTGCAAGAGGTGAGAAGGGGCTGGTAGTGAGGGAGGAAGGGCCATGAAAGAGCAAAGCAGAGGTGCTCACGCTTCCTTCTTTTCCAATTTTTGTCCCATGCTTGGTTGTTTACTTTCAACTATAAAGTTTCAAATGAAAACTGGGGGCGAAGTTATTTTTATTCCACTTGTTTTCCATATGGGCGACTTCTCAGAGACTCTGTGCTCCAAGCTGGGCTGTTTGCTGTTCCTCTCACCCTTTGCTCAGTTTCATGCCTTTGTTTCCTGCTGTTCGAGAGAACAGACATTTGCAGACGTTTTCATTCCCTCCAGACTTGCTTTGGCAATTTCCATTTATCCCTCACAATCTAATTAGCTTTCCCTGATCTCTCTGTCCTCTCAACTAACAAAGTCCTCTGGGTCTCTCTCATGGTGTAGTTATACTCTAGTTTGTATTAGTCTTATTTGTGTGTGTGTGTGTGTGTGTGTGTGTGTGTGTCTTATTACCCCTCTTAGACTGTAGGTAGACTGCATCTTTGTGTGTCTCAAACTGCTACCATAAAAAAGAACACTTGCTTAGCAATTTTGAGGTTGAATCTCATGTCTGATGCTGGCTAGCTGTATCATCATGAGCAAACCATTTCAACCTCTCCGTGTCTTCACTGGCGCTTCTGTTAAATGACAGATTTGGATTAGATTGTCTCTGAGGTCTCTCCCAGTTCTAAAATCCTACCTAGTAAGTAGTACGGAGAGGCTATGGTGTGATAACTAAAGAGTGACCTTTGAATCAGAGCTCTGAAAGAGGTTTGTGAGTAGAACTTTTTATCTCTTACTCTTACATAAGAATTTGGCGGGGGGAGAGACTTGGAAAGGAGACTCAGTTTACCTTGTGCATAAGGTCATTGAATGCCCAGTGGTCAGCCGCCTTAGGTGGAGGTCAGATGGAATGCAGTTACAGCAGACCTCTAAGTCTGACTGCTGATTTCTCTTTAGTAGCTTCTGATGGAATCAGGCTCCATGTGATTTTCCCCAAAAGTATAGATCTGACCATGTCTCTTCCCTGCTCCGTAAATCTCAGCGACTACCTATTACTTCTAGGACCAAATGAAGATCTTTCTGATGTTTAAAGTTGCTTTTAACCTGGCTCTAACTTACCACTCTCCCTGGCTAGCCAACTGGCCATTCCTCACATCTCTCTCCTCCAGCCCTGTACAAAGATTGTTCTAGATGATGGAAATGGACTTGTTCCACATGAAGTTCCTGGTTTCATTCAAACCTCAGCTAAGGGTCACTTTTCAATCCTCCCTGCTCTACTGTCTTCTCCCCCAAAACTGTTGCTGTTCAGTTGTTTGTCATGTCCAACTCTTCATGACCCCATGTGAGGTTTTCTTGGCAAGGATACTGGAGTGGTTTGCTGTTTCCTTCTCATTTTACAGATGGGGAAACAGAGGCCAACAGGATTAAGTGACTTGTGCAGGGTCACATAGCTACTAAGTGTTTGAGGCTAGATTTGAACTCAGGTCTTCACGACTCCAGGTTTGGTGCTTTATCCACTGTACCACCTGACTACTCCTAAAATTACTCTGCATTTATTTTGAATATATTAATATGTATTGCTATTTTACATGATATTATGTAATACATATACACGTGTTTATGTGTAAATATATACTTACATATACACATACACACACATATATATAATACATATATTTAATTTGATAAATGTTTATTGTTTGAAGGAATATCCTGATGAGACTCAGACAATGGTGCTTTCATGCTGAGGTTCCCTTGACAAGAAATTGCCAACCTGTCCCCCTCAGGAACATCAGACCTTCTCTCAAAGTGTGAAAATAAACAGAGACAGTCTTGTTCTCTTTCAAGACCATATGCTACAAGTTATTGCTACCTAGATCATAGGTCCAAAACTTTAAACCCGCAAAAGCACCGTTTAGTTCAGCCTCCTCACTGTATAGATAAGAAAATGGAAATGGAGAAAAGCAATGTGAATTGGCCATAGTCCGAGAGAATCAGAGGCAGGATTAGAACCCAGGTCTTCTGACTCTAAATTGAACATTATTTTCACTGGACCACACTTCCTTTGAGAAGGTACAGAGGTCTCATGGCCCCAACTAGATTGGAAACTCTCTGAGAACAAGGCCTCTGCAATGTGATTTTTTCATACCTCATCCCCCACCTAACAGGACTTTGAAATCTTTCAGTACTCAACAAAGACTTTTTGAACAAAAGTTCTCCTTTGATGGCTGGCTCATTGTGAATGTTGGTCACCCTGGGCTCTTGTGGCTCATTGTAAATGCTGATCGCCCCGTGTTCTTGAGAGCTATATCAGCAAACAGGGCACTAGACGAATAATGCAATTAAAAAATTAAGGATGCTTAAGAAATATTGATTGATCATGAACTCATAGGCAGATTTCAGTGAAAACCACTTACTCAGGGTGACTGGTCATGACTCTGAAGCTGCTATCTAATTTCTAAAATGCCCCTTTCTAGTCTTCAGGAATTCAATAAGATTAAAGTCTGTAAAAACAGGAACATGAACATAATTCTTAATTGTGATAGGATGGCATACCACAGTTATAAAAGGTGAGGGGACCAGTTAGTGAGCTGGGGAGAGCCCAAGACAGGGACCAGATCAAGCACAGTCCAGTTTGAAAAGTATACAGGGTGTCTTACTTTTGGGAAACCTTGTGTCATCGAGACTGCCTAATTTGCACAGGTCAGTCATCAGAAAGGCCGTGAAGTCCATAACATTTCTCTGGATGGATAATCTACTGGAAAATAGCATGTGCCAGTGGGATTGGACAGGCTACAACTGGAGAGAGAACATTTGGTATTCTACCTCCGAAGATGGCTTCATTTTCCACACAGTTTCCTGGGAGCCATTATCTTTATACTGCCAAATGAGTTGTGGCCAGCATTTTAAGCCTCAGGTGGAAGGGAGGAATTCTTTGGTCTTTGCCCTTGGAAGATGATATGGCTGAGCTGATCATCTCTCGGCAGGCAAAGAGTTTATATGATTGCTGGTTTACCTCTCACAGGGAAGAGAAATCATAGTGAGGTGGTCACCTTAGGCTTATTGGCTTAAAAGTTCAGAATTGAGGAAAACACAGAATCAAATTCATGGCAGCAGAAAACACAGGGACAAAAAATGAGGGAACATGATGCTGGAGAAAGAACCCTAGCCTTGAGTTCAAATCCCAGCTCTTACAATGGATAAGATACTTAACCTCATTGGGCCAGGTTTGGACTGGATGAGTGCATTGATACAGCTCTAAAGTGATGATCTTGTAATTTTGTGACCTCTTAGGTTGCCTTTCAGCTCTCAAGTTATGATGTCCTTGTTAGAGAATACACCTTTGGAGTGCTAAAGGGTGACTATGCAGAAAGGATTCTGTTTAGGACTTCCTATATACCAGGCACCATGCTAGCCCTGGGAATAAAAAGAAAAAAATGAAAAATAATCTCTTAAAGAGCTCACCTTCTATGGGGAGAAAAGATATCTATCTATGTCTATCTATCTATCATCTATGTATTTATCATCTATCTATCATCTATGTATCTATCTATCTATCATCTATCTGCCTATTGCTTTATCTATCTCTATCATCTGTCTATATTTATATAGAGCTCTCTTTCTACGTGGAAAAAATAAATGTATAAATAGATAGAGATAAATCTATATGTATATATCTATAGATTATATATGTATAGATACAGATCTCTATCTATCTATCCAGAGAAGTACACACTTAGAGCTAAGGGGGCAAAGTGGATAGAGCACTGGCCCTAGAGTCAGGAAGACTTTTCAAATCCAGCCTTAAATACTTATTAGCTGTATGACCCTAAGCAAGTCACTTAACCTCTGTCTGCCTCAGTTTCCTCATTTATAAAATGGGGATAATAATAATAATAGTACCCAACTCCAAGGTCATTGTGAGGGAAAAAATGAGATATTTGTGAAGAGCTTTGCAAATCTTAAAGTATTAAATAAATTCGAGGGATGATTGATGACGATGATGAAGATGAATAAAGATGATGATAGAACTAACAACTCACAAATGAGGGTATCAGGAAAGACTTCAAATACGGAATAGCATAGGAACTCATTCTTGAACAAAGTGAGGGATTTATAAAAGGTAGAAGGGAAGAGGTTTCTAGTCACCAAGGACAATCTGTGCGTGTTCGTTCTTCGTTGTGAAAGAAGACCATGCCATCAGAGAAATAATGACATGACTTGCACTTGACTTTGTTTTGAGCGAGGGAGGGCTGTGCAGGTCACCAGCCTCACATTTCCTCCAGAGCCATCTGGATCCAGTGACCAGATATTCATCAGGATGATTGGAGATGACAAGGATGAGGCAACTGGGGTTAAGTGACTTGCCCAAGGTCACACAGCTAGCGCGTGTCAAGTGTCTGAGGTGAGATTTGAACTCAGGTCCTCCTGACTGCTGCACTGGTGCTCTATCCACTGCACCACCTAGCTGCCCCCAAGGACAATCTATGTAAAGGAACAGGGACTGAACATGGAAATGCATTGTTTGGATCAGAGCAACCTGGCCCATCTGCTAATAATAATAGCTACGATTTCGATAGCACTTGCTTACTATATTCCAGGCACTATGCTAAGCATTTTACAATCTTATCTCATTTGACCTTCACAACAAGCCTGGCTAGAGCAGAGTTGGTGAGGGCTGGTATCATGCCATAAATTTGGGAAGGTTGGCTGGCACCAGGTTTGAAAGCCCTTAAATGCCAAACTTACAAAATTCTATGAATATTATCATGGGGTGGCTAATGGCAGACTGGTTTCTAGAGTATTCATTTTAATAGATTTAAGTTGTGTACAAATGCTTGAAGGAAAGGATCATAGGATCAGAGATTTAGAGCTGAGAAGGTCATCAGAAGCTGTACAGTCCAATCTGCCCCTCCTCCCTCCTTTTTTAACAGATGAGGAAACTGAGGCCTGAGAGAAGTTGAAATAGTTAAATGGAAGTCCCCAAATCCCACCTTTTCCTGGGCTCCCTGGATACTGTTTTCAGAAGTGATTTTTGACCCTCATTATCTTAACACATACTTTTGTTCTCCACTGCTCTTTGTATAAGTGAAAGAACTTTTATATACACAGGAGGATGGAGAAGCAGGTACTTGAAGTCTGACTCTGTTGTATGGCTTTCTCTAGAGACATTCTCTTGAATACTTAATTATGCTAATGGATAATGAGCTAAACAAGGTCATTCTCAAGGAGCCTTGAAGCAAATAGATGAAGAGAAAGGGTAGGAGCACCAAAAGGCCAAAGAAGTGTGAGAAAAATGAAGAGTGGTTTGGATTTCTGTGCTCCATCTTTCTTACCTGGGTTCTCCAGAATCATTTTCCTCTTCTTCCTCTTCACTGCCACTGTATTCATACTCAGTCTCATCTAAAAATAAATTCACAGACCATGAGAGCTGGAAGGGACTATAGAGATGCCGAATGTCCACCTCCCTCTGCCCATTTCACAAAGGATAAAATTGACACCATGAGGGGGGAGTGTGACTTATCTAGCATCACGTAGTTAGTTAGCTTGGGACAGAGTAGGTCATGATCCCAAGTGTTCTAGCTTCCAGGCCAGTAATCTAGAGAGAGATACTCCTTGAGACTCTACCTGAACCACTGGGCTACTTATTGATTCAAGGACTCAGGACACAAAGACCAATGTTCTGCCACATTTTCTTGAACTATCTCCAGGTTTTTCTCTTATAGCTGCTGTTTATACCAAAGGGGATTAAAAAATGTCAGCAATTACTTTCATTTTGTAGTAACTCTGTAAAGGGGTGATTCAATTAAATTCAACAAACAGTTATTAAACATCAAAGTGTTCTAAGCACCATGCTGGGGATAATGGTAATGACTGAGGCGTGGTGACCTCAACTGAATGGGAAAAAATGTCCCAAGTCAGTAATAAGAAGAATGAAAATTAAAATAACTCTAAGATTTCAATTCATATCATCAAATTGCCAAAGATGAGGAAAGATGGAAACAGCTGTTATTGGAAGAGGTAAAGGGAGACAGCCAGTGTTTGTGGAACTGTGTTTTGTCCAATCATCCTGGAAAACTACTCTAGAAAAATAACTAAATTATTAATATTTGACCTAAAGAGAGTTGATCTTAGAGTCAGGATGACCTGGGTTCAAGTCCTACCTTGGACTGACTACATGTCCCTGGGCAAGTAATAGAACCTCTTCGTGCCTCAAGTAAGTATCTAAGACTATCTATTCTGTTTTATTTACAAAAGGCAGTTATTTACAAAAGGGAAGGAAGTCTCCTCACTGAGAGTTCCAAAAACCAATGAAAGCCTAGGTCTCTTACCCTTCCAAAAAACACTGAAAAATGGATATTTAAGTAGCACTTTAAATTTCACAAAGTGTTTCAAATGGATTATTTCATGTAAACCTCAAAACAACCCAATGAAATGCATGTTATTATTTTTATCTCTATTTTACAGATGAGGAAAAACTGAGGTTCGAAGACGTTTTGTGATTTCCCCAAACTCACATATTTTCTGAGTGTCTTGAACCCCAAGTCGTCCTGACTCTAGCTACAGCATCTTTAAAAAAACTTTAAATTTATTTCATTTTTAATTTATGGAGTGAAACAAACATTTCTATAACAAAGTATAATAAAAAAGATTGCACATGAAACTGCAAATTTTTCATGTACAACTTGCTATTGTTTTTAAATATATAATACAGTTTTCATGTAAATTTCTT
Source organism: Notamacropus eugenii (assembly GCF_028372415.1). Lineage (NCBI taxonomy): Eukaryota > Metazoa > Chordata > Mammalia > Diprotodontia > Macropodidae > Notamacropus > Notamacropus eugenii. The sequence continues at coordinate 353,045,902 of NC_092877.1, read as the reverse complement.
TTTTTATATATTATCTGCCTCTAGGTACAGCATTCTTGCCATTGGACTATATTGATTCTCCAACTTCTGATCTTGAGGAGCCTTTCTTCCATAAAAGGAAATAGAATTAAGTGGTTTTGAGTTTTGGTGTGAGCATCACAGGTGGAAAAATCACTTTGAGACAAGAATTTTAGCTATGATTTCTGTGGACCTACAACCTGCCTATAGACTATAACTTGATAAACAAGAGTGTTTGTGATACAAAGTGTGTTTTAAAAGTCTTCCATTTTATATCATCTGACCCCACCCCTGGCACTGCTGTTACTGTTGTACACCTGCTTGAGGTTAGAAATTGCAATTTCAAGAGAACTACAGTACAGTGCTCATGAGAACAAGGTCACAATGTCACCAGGAGAGGGGCAGTGCAGAGGCTGCATGGAGGGACCTGACATTTACAGAATATTTTTAAAATTTGCTTGACTTAAATCACAGGATTAGTTAACTGATTAATACCCCAAAGAGGTATCAGAGAAGAAAAGACAAAAAAAAAAAAAAAACTACAGAAGCTCAAAAAGTTTAGCAGTATTATTCTCCATGAATAAACCATTAAATCATAGGGTCATAGATTATGAACCCACAAATTTAGAGCAAGAAGTCTCCTTAGAATTCACTTGAATCAACCCTATCATTTTACAAATAAAGAAACTGAGGCTCAGGGAGCTTGCTCAAGGTCATGAACGTCACAAATGGCAGAGACCTGGAATTTGAAACTAGGTTTTCCAACTCCACATTGACCACTTTTTGTAAAGTATTATGCTGAAGTGCTTTTGGCTGTTTGCTTTTTGCCTCTGCTTTTCTTATGTTCAGTCAGTCAATCGCTTATTCATTCATTAACACACATTTATCAAATGCCTCCTATTGGTCATTAGGCTGGACATTGCATGACCATTTCTGAGCCTTTGCATCAGCTCTTTCTGTGACCCAGAATGCACCCTTCCCTAGAACCCTGAGAATCCTTAAAAGCTAAAGTCAAATACCACCTCCTGAGAACGCAATAGAGTAAGGTCCCTGTTCCTTCTCCCACCAAAATGAGTTGGGATTTTCTTTATAAAGAGATACTATACATTAATATTTTCTGCTAATAAAATGAAAACTCCTTAATAAGTCTGAGAACATTTCCTTCTTGTCACTGTATCCTCAGCTTCTAGTATAATACTTGGCACATAGTAGACAATTTGTATACATTTATTAAACAGGACACCATGCTAGCAACTGGAGGAGATGTAAAGTTTAGACAAAATACGGATCACTTCTTCATTCAATAATAATAATAATAAAAAGAAATAAAAAACAAAGGAAAGACACTGATGAGAGGCAGCATGGTATAGTAGATAAAGTCAGTCTTTACAGTGTTCTCTCTGTCTCTGTCTCCTTGCTCCCTCCCTGCTTCCCTCCATTACTCCTCCCCTCTCTATCTGTGTCTCTCTCCCTACACACACACACAAACACACACACACACACACACACAATCTCATCTGAATATCAGATTAGTACTCACATAGGTGTATGTAGTACAAGGTTAGTTATCCCCATTTCACAGATGATAAAACTGGGTTAAAAAGTCAAATGACTTGGCTAAGGTCTCACAACTTGTAAAAGATGAAATTTGGACCCAGGCTTCCTTTACTCACAGTTTAATCCTCTGTTGTGGAGCAAAAAAACTTAAAAATAGCATACAAGTACATCAGAGGATTCTCAAATAATGTGCTGCAGAAAGGCCAATGGGAGATGAGTATGTGTGTCTGTGTGTGTGCGTGTGTGTGTATACAGAAAAGATGTACATATTTGTCTCCCTACCTATAAAGGCATCTGACTAAATGCACAATTTTATGGTTCCATATTGAAACTTCAACTGAAATAAACAAGTATAAGGTTCAGAGAAAAATGTGGAATATTTATTTGATGAGGAAGATTATGGCAAAGGAAAGAATCACATTAATCCAATTACTTCCCACCTCTAGGGGAAAACTTTCATTTATTGGACTACCTCATTTTAATACTTTGCTAGAATCTGCTGTGATTTCTTTTGTATTACTGAGAAAAATGAGCAGATGTCAATATTTCTCATAGAAAACAGAATTTCATTTAAAAATAAAGAAACATAATGAAAGGTAGAATTACAAGGCTCTCCCAAGCATTTGTCATTGAGGAGGCTGGAAATAGGATGAGCAAAGGAAACAAACTGAGTCATTTTCACATAAAGGGCTTCAAGTGGATGAGATTTAAGTATTAGACATTACACCTTGTTTTGGTTGGTAGGCCTGGAGGTCCTAGTCATAAGAAGGATCAAATGCCTCTTTAAGTCACTATGAAACTCTTCAGGAACCCACTCCCCAGGATCCTAATGATTCTATTTCCAGCTCTCACAGACTGCTCAGTGTCTAGGCTTCATTCACTATGGCATTCCTCTCCCCTACATCACACACAGTGATAACAAGATCCAGATCATAAGTGATCAAAAGTGATCTTCGCTACTTATTAATCAGAACTTGGACAAGTGGATTCACCTGTCTGGGTTTCCGTCTGTAAAAGGAGAGTCAGAGGGTTGCACTTGAGGACCTAGAGGACCACATGTGGCCTTGAGGCCGCAGGTTTCCTACCCCTGTTGGATTAAATGACCTCTAAGATCCTTTTCAGCTCTAGATCCAAGAGCTGAAGGAGATGAAAACATAAAAGATGTTTATAAATAATAAATAAATAAAAGCAGAGTTCAGTAAAAAAAGAGCCTCCATCCTGGAATCAGACTTGTCTCCCTCCATGGAATGTAAGATCCTTGAGGGTAGGCACTGTTTCACAGATACAGATATAGGAGAAGTTGGTAGGGAGAAACAGCCTGCCCTCTTTGAAAGGCACGTGCTGAATACATTAAGTACTTTAGAAAGTAAATTTGAAAAAAATAAAAGGATTATGATTTGCCCTGGGCAGGAGGCCTGGGGGGTGGGGGATGGGGTGGGAGAAATCGTAATTGCTTGGATTTTTTTTAAGGCCTTTAAAATGCATTTGAATTACTTTTAAGTTGAGGGCAGATTATAAATTAAAATATAAATGGTCACGTATAAATAAACAAAAAATAAAGAAATGGCTGCTGTAGAGCCAAACGATGTATGTACAGGGCTGGATGTGTAGCAGATGGTGAGTATGAACTAGGGTGGCTCTTGGCGGGTCCAGAGTCTACATAACCGCTTTCAGTTTGATGGAAACACAGTGAAAACAGTAAATGACATTACCTTTGCTGTCCTCTATTGGGAATTTGGGAGCCACAAACTGGGACATGAGAGCGCAGAGAATGTTTTCAGTAATTACTCAGATGTATAAAGAAAAGTCAGTTCTGCAATAAATTGTCTCCATAGGAAGTCTGTTTTTATATGCTCTGTATCAGGTAGGAGTTTTTAGAAGTTGCCTTTTTTATTTTTTATTTTTATTATTCTTATTTGTTTTCAGTGTTCTACAATCATTTCCATACTCTCAGACTCGATTTTCTCATCTGCAAAATAGTCATTTCCTGTTAGCCACATGCCTCCCTCACACTAAACCTTCTCTTCCAACAAAGAAAAGGGATAAGTAAAAACTGGTCAAGGAAACCACTGTGCCTAACAAACTATGAAATGTTTTCCTCTTTGGCAGGAGGAAGAAATATGCTTTCTCCTCAGACTGGAGTTTACAAAAAGAAGATTCTGGGTATTATTCTTTTTCAAACTAGACGTGTGGTTTTATTGATATAAGGAACTCCTGGTGAGAAACCATCATCTATTAATGAAAACTTGCATCATCCCTGAAAATTATATTCTTAGGGAGTTGTCTAGATGGTGTAGTGGAAAATTTTGGACTTGGAGTCAGGAAAAACTGAGTTCATATCTAGCCCTAGATATTCACTATCTCTGTGACCCTGAGCAAGTCACTTTGCCACTCTGTCTCAGTTTCTTCAACTGTAAAATGGGGATAACAAGAGTACCTATCTCCCAGGGTTGTTTCAACATATCTAAAGTACCTTGCAAGCCTTTAAGGGCTGTGTAGATACTGGTTGTTCTCTTTCCTCTTCCTCCTCTGAGAGGGTGAATGACTTGCTCAGGGTGCTAGGGTATGTCAGAGGTGCGAATTGGAACCAGGTAATATGTACACTAGGTATTATTTATGCAAAAACATTGCAATGAAGGGATCTTTTCCTAGATGCTTTTTTTGTTTTTCTTCCCATTTTCCAAACAGGAAACTATATTTGGGAAGCAGATGTCTTTAAATCCAGTTCTTCACTTGTCATTAAAAGGTGTTCCACAGTCTGGTTCAGCATGGCTTTGTCTGGTGTCTGGAGAGGATGCTTTTTTCCTTTTTTTTTTTTTTTTTTTTTAACACGTCTCCTCTTTTCAAACAGATACCATTTTCATGTTCTCCCCAGGAAAATCCATATTTGAAACTTGAATCTACAGACCAGTCACACACCCAGATGAATAACTATGAATCTCTGAGTTGAGAGTGACCTCCGAGGGCGGTTGGCCTGAGCCCTGCCTGAGCAGAAACCAAGACAAGGCCTTCCTGGGCCAACTGAAAGTTCACTTGGTCTCCACAGCTGCCTTTCAGCAGGACTTTGTGACCTCTCCCACCTCTTGGTTACCATGCAAGATAAAAACCAGTACTAACCTTTCTCTCCTCGCTTCTTCTTTGTCCTGTCGATGTGATCCTTGAGCTGAATTCGAACCTGTCGTTCATTAGGCTGGTCTCTTATAAATGGATGCTTCATGAGCTGTTCTGTGGTGGGTCTTTGACTATGGTTCTTTACTAAGCAGCTCTCAATGAAAGACTGGAATTTTTTAGACCTACCAAAGGGAGGACATGAATTAGCCACACTACAAGTCACCAACTCACTGAAACACAGAATTTGGGAGGTGGAAGGGATCTTGGCAACCATCTAGTCTATTCCATGCTCAGAAGGCATCCCTGATATCCCATACCTGACACGTGGTCACCCAATGTTTGCTTGCAGACCTTCCTGGAGAGGGAACCCACTACCTTCTAAGGTGGCATGCTCCTCTTTTAATAGCTTATTCTTTGGAGTAGTTCTAATGGATAGGACTTAATCCAGACATCAAGTCTTCCTGGGCTCTTGATTATTCTTCCTGGGGCCAACAGAACAAATCTAACCCTCATTTACAAGACAGTCCATTAAATCATGTCAAGAGAGCAATATGCTCCTTCCTTCTTCCCCTTTCCCACCCAAGTCTTTTCTTCTCTAAACTAAGCACACCACAAACACAAAGATCACGCTGCGATTTACTGAAATTAATGAAGTCAAAGTACAGAACGATCAATCAGGCAAACTGCATTAATCATCACTGTGGTGGCTTCTATTGGATACTCATGGATGGCACAGATTCTGTAAAACAGCGTATACTCTGATATGGCTCCAAATGTTCTTAATTGTCCAGGATACCCAAATTCCTTCAATTCACCCAGATCTACAGCCTCAGAGTCATTCTTGACTCTTCTCTTTCTCTCTAATCCATCTTCCAATCATTTGCCAACTCTTGGTGATTTCACCTCTATATCATTTCTCTCATTCACCCCCTTCTCATCAATCTTATGCCTTCTATTATGGTTCAGGTACTCAACGTCTCTCATTTGAACTATTTTTTCTTTTTTTTAAAGCTTTTCTTAATGAATGTATTTGCTTTCAGTTTTCTGTAATCACTTCCATAAATCTTAGATTTTCTCCCCCTTCCTCCCCACTCCCTCCCCGAGATGGGATGCAATCTTATGTGGTTTCTATATATACATTCTTATTGAGCACATTTTCACATTAGTCATGTTGCATAGAGGAATTAAAATGAATGGAGGTAACCATGAAAAAAAACCCAAAACAAAACATAACACAAGAGAAAATATTCTGCTTCATTCTGCATTCCATTTCCATAGTTCTTTCTCTGGATGTGGATGGCATTTTGCTTCAAGTCCTTTGGGAATGTTTTAGGTCCTTGCATTGCTATGAAGGGCTGTCTACCAGAAAAATTCCTCACACACTGTGGAAGTTACTGTGTACAATGTTCTCCTGGTTCTGCTCATTTCAATCAGCATCAGTTCATATAAGTCATTCCAGGCCTCTCTGTTCCTGTTCATCATTTCTTATAGCACAATAGTATTCTATTACATTCATATACCACAACTTGTTCAGCCATTCCCCAGCTGATGGACAACTCCTTTATTTCCACTTCTTGGCCACCACAAAGAAAGCTGCTATAAATACTTTTGTACATGCGGGACCCTTTCTCATTTGGACTATTCTAAGAACTTCTTAACTAGTTTCCTGGTTTTCAAGTTTTCTGCTTTCCAATCCATCTACCTAGCTGCCCAGTTGGTATTCCAAATCGTGCTTCTTCCCCCTAACACACCCATTAACAATAAAAAAAGTCTTCCAAGACCTTCTATTATCTCCTTATTCCGGGGTTTAAAATTCTTTAATCTGGCTACCATCTACCTTTTCACTTTTATTTAGCATTTCATTGTATACACAAAGTAGATAATAAATCCAGAAGAAGCTAAAGCAGAGAGAGATCTATATGGATTGTCATCATCAGAGAAAGAAGATTTATGGGTGAATTGAGACTTGAGCTAGATCTAAAAGGATATTTGTAAAAAGGGAAAGTAGTCAGAATGGGGGAAATGGTAATGGGGATTGGGGAGGAAAGAACAACAAAGATACAGGGTTAAAAACATGCCTGGTGCATGGCGGGACTATTGTAATCATATCCTAATCCGTCTCCCTGCCTCAAGGCTTAGACAAATGCTAAAATGATTTCCCTAGAGTGAAGGTTTGACTATGCCCTCCCCCTCACTCCTTAAAAACTCCAATGGCTCCCTATTACCTCTGGGTGAAAATACAAACCCCTTTGTTTGGTATTGAGAGTTACCCACAACATGGCCCCAGTCTCCCTTTTCAGCCAAATAATGTTTTTCTCCCCTCCATGCACCCTATGGTCCAGTCTAACTCACTTTGCTGCTGTTCCTCATACAGGGGACTCCATTCATCTACAGTGCCCTCCCTCCTCATCTATGTCTCTTAGACTCCCTCATTGTCCTTCCAGAATCAGCAGAAATGCCCCCTTCTTTGTGAAGACTTTCCTGATTTCCCCAACTGCTTTTGCCTTGTCTCCTGCCCCTATTGCCTTGGGAATTGCTGTAGCTGATCTTGTATATATCTCTGTGTTATCCCTCTGGTAAGAATTCAAATTATTTGAGAGCAGATTTTTTTTCACTTTTGTCTTGTATTTTCTGTGTTAATCATGATGCTTGGTGTGTAAAAAGTACTTAATAAATGTTTGTTGACTGATGGATGGGACTCCACAGGAATGGAAAGTCAGGGTAGGTAGATAGATGGGGTGGGAACAAATGTCAGAGAAATGAACATGAATTCTTGGAGGCTCAAATGAGCTGTGAGCAGGTAGTTATCAAACTAGTAATTTAGAGTTGTTTTTAACTTCTGACATTTCAATTAATAAGAAAAGATTATAGAACCATAGATTTTGAACTGCAAGGGGTTGCATCTATTTCAACCTAGATCTACACCAATAAAATTGCCACTAATTCATGGAAGAAAAGATTTAGGGTCAGAAAAATGGGGCCACGCAAAGTGGCAGAGCAGGGATTCAACTTCGAGGTATTCTAAATACAAATCTGGGAAGCTAGGTGATGCTAGAGTAACAGGTTTAGAGTGAGGAAGACTTGAACTCAAATCCAACCTCAGTTTGATCCTGGGTAAGTTACTTCACCCTGGTTGCCTCAGTTTCCTCATCTCCCGTAAAATGAGCAAGAAAAAGAAATGGTAAACCTCTCCAGCATCTTTGTTAAGAAATGGACTCACAAAGAGTCAGATACAACTGAAAATGACTGAAGAAGAACAAAAAGTCCCAATTCCACTACAGCATCGCTCTCACATTCATCTCACCTGCACCCTCTTCTCCCCCAACTTCCCTATTGTCTAGTCACTTACATTCAAAACCTCAGTTATCTTTGACTTTTCTTACCAACTCATCCCACCACATCCAATCAATTGCAACATGTCCTATTAGACCTTCCACCTCTAAACTCCACTGTCTTCTTTCTACAGTGTCTCTACTGAGATCCAATGACACTGACCTCTGATTATTCTTGAACAAAAACTCCATCTCTCATTGATGATTTCTGTGCATTTCTTTTAGATCCTACTTCTTTGGTGAAATTATTAATTGCTTAAAATAACTTGTGTTGAATGTCTAGCGTTTTCTAGGTAAACCATTCATCTGTAAAAAGTGGTATTTTGTTTATCTGGCTATGCATATGCCCTCAATGTCTTTTTCTTGCCTTATCACTATAAGTAGTATTTTTAGAACGGTATCAAATAAGATTAGTGACAATGGTCTTACGTAGTTTATTTCTGATTGTATTGGAAAGGATTCTGGTATTTCTCCACTGCAGAGAATACTTGCTTTGAGTTTCAGAAAGACATATATTTAGAAAATAACTTTATTACTATGGTTGCTAGCTTTTTTTATTTAACATAAGAGGGTCAAATCTTATTGTCTCCATCTACTGATATAATAATGAACTTTCCTGGCTTCATTTAAGTCCCAACTAAAATCTCACCTTCTACAGGAAGTCTTTCCCAATACCTCTTAATTCTAGTACCTTTATGTTCAATTTATCCTGTATATAGATTATCTGCACATATTTGTTTGCTTACCATCTCCCCCAGAAAATTGCAAGCCCCTCGAAGATGAGGACTTTCTATAGCCTCTTTTTGTATTCCCAGCACTTAGGCCAGTACCTGGCATATACTAGGTGCTTAATAAATATTTTCTTACTAGTTAAACAAGAATTTTTTATTCTTTTGGGTACTAATATGCGATTCTTAAAGTTTTACAAATATTGAAACAACCCTGCATTTCTGGTATAAATCCAGTCTGGTTGCAATGTATAATCTCTCTAATATGTTGCTGTAACTTCTTTGTTAAGCTTTCATTCAATTCTTTTGCAATGATATTTATTAGAGATAGTGCTCTATGGCTTTATTTTCTGTCTTGGTTTAAGTAATCAGGACTATTTTTGTCCCATAGAAAGAATTAGGAGGATAACATGTTTCTCTAGTTTTAAAATAATTTATATAAAATTAGAATTGATTATTTTTTGAATATTTGTTAGAATTCTCTTATAAGTTCATCTGGCCTTGAGATTTTTCTTTGGCAGTTCGTTTATGAATTGTGGAGTTTTTCATCCAGAGACTGAGTTATCAAAGTTCTCTTTTTTCTGATAATTTCAATATTGGAATCTTGTAGTTATTCATCCATTTCATTTAAGTTATCATTTTTTTTGCTGGTATGCAATTGGGCAAAATCATTTCTAATTTTCTTTATTTCCCCTGCATTTATTGTGAGCTGCTTTTAAAAAAAAAAAACTTTGATATTGATGATTTGGTTTTCCTCTTTCTTTTTTTGACCAGGTTAGTTCAACAGTTTGTTTATCTGATAAGAATTATTTTAAAACCATTTTATTTATCATTTCAAGTTTTTCAAGCTTTATTTGTTTTTTGTTTTTGTTTTTGCTTTTCAGTCTTACTTGTTTCTTCTTTGCTTTTCAGACAATTTTTTGGACAATTTTTTTTTCAGACAACCTGGCTTCAAGTTGATTTTCTGAGGTCCCCTTGATTTCTCTGCCTCTGTTAGCATCTGGCCAGATTACTGGAGCATCCGTTCTCCTCACCTTGATCACTTCTGTATTTACCTGTGCTCATGTTGTCTTCCTTCGTTAAAGTTCTCAACCTGTCACTGATTTTTTCTGTCTATCTTCAAGGAACTTAGTATCATATGTTTTCAAACTTCTTTGTCATTGATCTTTCTGTGAATCTTTTCATATATTTGTGGGGAAGCTGGGATTCTACATAATTAACTCAACATAATTAGCCCATACTTTTTCTTAATATGTCCTTCATGCACCATCTCTGATGATCCTTTTCTGTCTTTCAAGACCTAGCTCAGAGGCCACCTCTTCCATGAAGTCTTCCATGATTTTCTTCCCACTTTCCTTAATTTAAATAGGTCTTTGCTTCCTGAAAAATTCCTTCTAGAACTTTTCTACTGGATTTTCCACATTCTACCTCATAACCTACTTATATGTGTATATATTCTCCCTTCTTCATTAGTTTGTAAACTCTTTGAAGGTGGGAACCATGACACACTGCCTAATGTAGTACCTTATATGCATAGAGGCTTAATAATTGTTTCCTGAATGAATAAAAGGACTTTATTCAGTCATTCATTTATTAATTCAAAAAGCATTTATTGAGTGTCAATTATGTACCAGAAGTATAAGTTATGTAAAGACAAAAACAAAAGCCACTGTTCTTGAGGAATTTGCATTTCTTTGGAAGAATGAATGAACATATCTGTGTTGCTACTATCCCAATGAAGTTTGCAAACTTAAGGGCCAAGTTCTTACATGAAAATTTATTAATCAATGAAAATAACCTCACTTCAAAGACTTGGAAGGGTTTAGAGTTTATAGCATATAATATTTGTCCATTGTTTCCTCAAGGATAAAACCTGGGCTATAAAGAATCTCATGAGAACTGGGAGCCAAAGAAGTAGAGAGAACCATTTTTCTAATGATTAACAACTCAACAAAGTGTGAGAAATTCTCGATGGACTTTACCCAGGATTCAAGAAATAGGCACACATGCTCTTACTGAGAGTCCCATGTGATTAAAAATGATGTTATTAATTAAACCTCTCATCCTTATAAGGACTCTTTTAGTAACCCATCATGACTCAGTCCTGGGCACCTCAGAGTGGAAATCCATAAGGTGACCTCTAGTGCCATCTGGTGGGGGATCTGGAAGCTTCCCATCTCAACTAGTGAGGAAAGCTTTTCCTTTGTAGAATAGGAGATGAGGATGACAATGTGCGTGATAGACCAAAGTTATGAAAAGGATTGTTAAGTCTGCCTACTACAAGTGGTGCCTTGGGTAAACAGCACAAACCATTCCCTCATTGGAGGGGTCGGGGACTGGAGAAACCCCAAGATGGGGGAGTAAGCATCTTTGGGAGGGTTGGTATATCGGCATAGAGGTAATTTACTCCAACCTATTTTACCAATTTTTTCTTGCTAACGAGGTGTGAACCTCTGTTGTTTCTGTACTGCTAAAAGCTTTCAAGTATTGTCAGGGTCCTCGAAGGAGGTGCCCTGAGCCACAACTCTGCCCTAGAAAGGGTTTTCTAAGACTGACTTTAAAAATTCTTGAGTCAAATGTTAGCAGACACTTTTAAGAGACCTCATTCCCTTTCTTACTCAGGTCAAAAGGTGTTTTTCCATAACCTAGGTATTTCTCTTTCTCCAAGATTCTCATATATTTTGGACATTTCCATTTAAATTTCTAAGATATTGTCAGATTGATGTCTGTGTTACTTAGGAAGGAAGCAAAACAAAAACCCATGGGTATTCCTGTACCACTGGAATGAATCAGCAAATGTTGAACATAGTTCTTTAGAGTGATCTTTCAAGATACTGGTAAATCCATCTTCCCTTAGGCTGCTTTGGAAGCTGCTGGAAGGACCTCCAGAGATACCAGCAAACCTACAGGCTTAAGAAAAACTCGGGACAAAAAGCTGCTATAACACCTGGTACCAACCTTGCTTCCAGGGATGATTCTCTGAACCATTGGACTCTCTGTAGGATTCCATTTCAATTCTGAAAGTTCTCTCTCCCTCTTCTCAGATTTTCATAAAGCACTTTGTTTAGGTCTCTTTTTTCAATTAACAAGCAGTTATCAAACTTTTACTAAGCACTGGACATGAGGCATAGTGCCACAGTTACAAAAACTGCAGAGTCTGTGCCCTCAAGGAATTGATATTCTATTGGGGAAAGAAACATATACACACATCTACCAAATCTGTAAACGTGTACACATATATACCAAATCTACCAACATGTACATGTTTATACCAAGTCTATAAACATGTACCAAACCTATAAAAAGTTAATACAGAGTTATTTCAGAGAAATGGAACTAGTTTTTAGACCTTTTTTTGTTTTATAATAATCTGTGTACATTTTCTATCACAAGCTCCATCTCATAATAGAATATAAGTCTCTTGAATGCAGGGCATATGTCAGATTAAATTCCCAGCCACTAGTATGGTGCCTTACCCATGATAGACAACCATTCACTTGACAAGTTTTCCAGGCCCTACAGCTGCTAATATCTTCCCCACAATTGCTGCCTTACTTGTGCACTGTGTTTCTTTTGTATGCACTGATTTGCACATAAGTTATCTTCCTCTTCAGAATATAAGCTCCTTGAGGTTAGGGACTACTTTTTTCTTCTTTTTATCCCCAGCACTAAGTAAAGTGATCTTTGCATATGTTGCTTCATCTGATCCTCACAATAATTCTGGGAAACAGATCCATTTATTATTCCCATTTTATAAATTAGGAATACTGAAGCTGAGAAAGGTTAAGTCACTTGCTTGAGTAATATAGCTAGGAAGTGACTGAGGCAGGCAGGATCTGAACTCAGCTCTTCCTGACTCCAAGCCCAACATCCTAGTTGGCACATAGCAAACATGTAATAAATGCTTGTTGGCTGATTGGCTGATTTGATTGAAGGGTACTATCATTAAGGTAACTAGGTGGCATAATGAATAGACTATTAGTCTAGGAGCTGGGGAATCCTGAGTTCAAACTCTGCCTCAGTAACCTATTTACTCTGTGAGTCAGGTCAACAAGTACTTGTAAAAGCATACAGTGCATAGCGCCTGGCACATAGTAAGCAATGGATATATGCTGATTTCCTTCCTTAAGGTTCTATGCAAATGCTAGCTATTATTATTAATTTAGTTATTATTATTATCACAATCATTACTAGAGAAGAGAAGATGGTGCCAAATAGTCCTTACTTTGCCTTCAAGAAGCTTCTTTGCATTAGCCTAGGAGACTGTGACATACCAGGCAGCTGTGATGGGAGCAGACACAGTGCCCTTGAGAAATAGAAAGGATAGAGAATATTTTCAACTGGGGGTGAGGGAGGTGGAGGGAAGATTGAGGAAGTTTTCACCAAGGATGTGACACCTAAATTAAGCCATGAAGGGTGGACAGAAGTAAGTAAGGGAAGGGAATGTGTCACAACCCTGGGGAATGGCATGTGCTAACAGCCAGAGATGGCAGACTGCAGCTTGAGCTATAGGGGCAAGCATTATATCAGTTTGCCTGGAACTTCAAATTCATGGAAGGAAACCATGTGAAATGGGGATGAAGAGGAAGGAGGCAGATAGGTGAAGGAAGGCCTTAATTCCTGGATGGAAAATCATATACATTCTCAAACCAATCTATCCCAAAGGACCTCTAAGACACTCTAAGTGGATCCTAAGAGGAAGCTCTATCAAGGCAAATTTCAGACTCTAATAGACTTTCCAAAGGAAAAATCCCAGAGAATAGATTTCAGGTAAGCCACTCCCATAAACTGTTCCCACCACAGCCTTTTTGCAAAGAAGAAAATTAATGTCAAATAAAAATTAATACTAGAAAACCACTCAATACCAACATATGGACAAGTGGTCATTCTATTTTCATAACTCATAGTTTCAAGAATGGGCCTCCCTTTAAGTGGGAATCTATGCCTTTATTTGAAGATGCTGAATAAAAGGCACACTATCCAATTAAGAAACAAGTCATGTAGGCTCATTAGAATGTGGCTTCCAATGCATCACCCTGACACACAGAGTGCTGAGGAATTTGCAAGGCTCTACACTCAAAAAGCATATAATTGAACTAGCTGTTGAAGAGAACTCTATGCCAGGCATTGCAGCTCGGCAGTCTTCAAGAACACAGCCTCTTAGCCAAATAATAGATAGTGAGAGAAATAGAGACACTGAGTCATCTGACTCTTTCCTAGAAGAAGTAGAATCTGACGGGTCAAATAATGTCTACCCCAAACAGACCTTCTAAGAGTGATCTCCTGTCTCTGACTGAAATTTAGCTAGAAATTAATATGTTATGATGATGATGAGGAGGAAGATGATAGCTAGCCATTGTATTGTGCTTGGAGGTTTACAAAGTGCTTTGCATATATTATCTCATTTGATCCTCACAATAATTCTGGGAGGTGGGTGCTATTATCATCCTATTTTATGGATGATGCAACCAAGGCTAGAAAAGGTTGCTTACCCCTGGATCATACATGAGGCATCATCCTGACTTCAAGTCAAGTACTCAATCCTCTCTTAAATTTCAAGTGAAGACATTTCTTCTATGTTAAACTCTGAGCAGTTACTCCTTGACTAATTGTGGAGATGTCTCCTATCACTAACGTTTTTTTGTTTTGGTTCAGACTAAGCAGGCTAACTGGGGCTCACCTGGAAAGTAAGGACCTTGGTCATGGGGGTCAATGTGCAATAGGCTAGCCTTGAATACCCCTAGATCTCCTCTCTATCCACTATACCACACTACCTCTCTCAGGGGTAGAGAATTCTCCTGTAAAGCACACTGATTGCATGTGTCCTTGCTCAAAGGAATTCCAAACTAATTTTTTTTTTAATAAGCCTATTACCATGAGCATTGCTAATCTTCTAAGGGCTGGCCTTAGATAAAAATAAGTGGTAGTGAGTGATGCTGCAAGTCTGAAACTCAACTTCTAAGTTAACCAGGGTCAATGAAAATACTTGTCTCTGGCTTTTTTTGTTTGTAGATTAACATCCTTCCACGGACCTCAAGCTGCCTGATAGACTGCTGTGTTAATCCTCCTAAGGAGGTATGTGACAAGTTTTCAGGAGAAATGAGGCCTTCCAAAAACCAGTCTGGCCAGTGATTGGCTTTGGACCTTACTTGTATTTCTCAGAACACCCCTCCCTCTCTCCTTTCTTTTGACCCCTTTCCTAGGCATTTTTCCTTCTGGTAAGGACCAAAGGATTCAATGGAAGAAAGGACTTCAGGGGTGCTCTTATCCAATACCTACCAAAACTAGAATTTTACCTCTGTTATATTGACAGGTGTCAGGTACTAAAGACCTCCAGTCAGGGAGGACCTCACTGCCTGGCAAAGTGGTCCATCTTTCACTGGAATCCTTCAAAGAAAGGCTCAGTGACCACACACTGGAGATTACAGATGCAAGTGGGATAGGATGACGGCAGACATCTCTTCTAGGTGAGAGTATGGATTCAAAGTTGACTTTCCCATGCTTAATGGACTTACCAAGAACAAGGTTCTTAGAAAAAGACCGAAGTATATCTTGGCTTACACTAGGAGATGGAGATTCAATTCATTTCAAATTTTCATTAAGCACTTGCTCTACACCAAGAACATGAGATATAGAGTGGAATAGGGAATAGAAAAGTGTACTTGGAATTTGGAAGTCCTGGGTTCAAGTCCTCTCTGACACTTACTGGGTATGAGATGCTGTACTCTCAGTCACAGATAAATCTAGTAGATTTACTAAGTAGATAATTTTTTTTTTAATTGTGAGTCTCAGTTCTTTCATCGGCAAAATGAGGATAATGGCAACCGACTCACAGAGTTGTTGTGAGGATCAAGGGATATAATGTATGTAAATGCTTTGCAAGTGTGCATTTTGTACATATGTGTGTGTGTGTGTCCATACACACATAGGTTACCTCATTTGACTCTCAAAACAACTCGATTATTATCATCACAATTTTACATATGAGGAAACTGAAAGGTTACCTATGTGACTTGCCCAAAATCACAGTCACTAACTGTCTGAGATGGGATTTGAACTCGGGTCTTCCAAATTCCAAGTCTGACCCTCTCCTCATTGTTGCCTAGATCATTCTTAAAATCACTTTATGGCAAGAAAGCTTCAAGGTTTTCAACAAAGCCCAAAGCCAAATGGATGCTGCCAAACTGGATATATTTAAATTGCAGTAAATGAAATGTTATCATCTTATTTGCGTCCCCAAAAGAGGCTTACCAGCTTTCATAGGAAATGTATCTGAAAACCCAGCAAAACTTGAGGACAGCTTTTCCCCCTCTGCCATTTACATAATACTGGAAGACTTGCAAAGCATTTTACATACATTATATCCCTTGATCCTCACAACAACTCTGTAGTTGGTTGCTATTATTATCTTTATTTTGCCAATGGAAGAACTGAGACTCACAGTTAAAAAAATGATCTGTTCAGTATTTCACAGCTGGAGGGGAGAGCAGGGGATGGAATAAACATTTATATAGCACCTACTGTGTGAGGATATAATAGCTAATATTTATTAGATGTGTACTATGGGACAGACACTATGCTAAGCACTTTATAATTGTTATCTTATTTTATCTTCACAACAACCCTGGGAGATGAGTGCTATTATGATCACTACTTTACAGATGAGGAAACTGAGGCCAACAGGGGTTAAGTGAAATGCCCTGAGTCCCACAGCTAGTGGGTGGGTGAAAGTGGATTTGAACTCAAGTCTTTCTGACTACAGGCCCAGAGCTCTAATTACTGTACCACCTACCTGGGATCAAAGGATCATAGAATTGGGGCCAGAAGGAATCTCAGAATTCACCTAGTGCAATTCCCTCATTTTATTAAATGAAGAAATAGAGGCGTAAGGAATTAAGAGAACTTGCCCAAAGTCACATAGAAAATGGAATAACAAGGATGTGAACTCAGCTCATCTGACTCCTTACCCTTTCCATTCCAGGAGACTGAAGTCTGGGCCAAGCTAAAGAAGAAAGTTAATCACAAGTCTGTCGCATAAATCTGATCATTTCAAAGCCCATTCAGAGATGCAACAAGCTTTAATACTAAGGAAAGTGATAATGAGACAAGGATGTGGTCTGCATGGCTGCGCCTCAGTGGGTGCATTACATTCATTGGAACGTAACTCTCTGCTTGGGTTTGAGTGTGTTAGTACTTTGGGAGCACAAGTGGGAACTTTCACTGGTTCTCCAAAGGTGAAAAAAAGCACGTCGTGTTTCCTTTGGCTTGGATGACATGTTTTGATTAGTAACCTTACGGTGGGAGAAAAGTTCCAACTAGCATCACAATGTGTCTATGTGTCTTAAATAGGATGACCGAATATGGTTAGACCCTGAGGTTCTGGGTGAATCTGCCAGCTCAGCCTTCCAATAGACTTTTAGCCAACCAACTGGAATATACTGTCAATGTGTTTATCAAATATGTTGAAGCCACAAAGCTGAGAGGGAATGTAAACCTGCTGCAACACAGAGTCAGAATTCAGAATGATCTTGGGAGATGTAAGCATGGTGCTAAAGTGAATGACAACATGAAATTTAATAGGGAGAAATGTCAAGTCTTATACTAGGACTCAGCAAATCAACTTCCTACAGATGAGACTGAGGGAGCGGGGCTAGAGAAAAGTTTGTTTGAAAAGATCTGGGGATTTTAGTACGCAGCAAACCTCACACAAGCCTTTGACATTGGGGGCGAAGTCCTGATCCTCCCATCCCTATCCCTTCCTAGATGGACAGTTAACGCAGGACCAGCAACTCTCTGTCTTTCTCTGGTCAACCCACAACTGAAGCTGGTGCACATTCAGAGGATTCAGGTACCTTTGACCTCATTAACAAACATAAGTACAGAACATTTAGTAACAAAACAACATCTATGGTGATTTGGGATTATATGTCCTTTCTTTTTCCTTCGTCAATGTCCTAGTTTCCTTCAAAACACTACTACAGTATTTTTCTTTTTCAATTTTTTGAAAGAAAATTTCCTTTTCCATTCAACTCATTACAATTCTTGTTCTTCCAGATAAACTGTTCTTCTCTTGAATGACTGTTTCCATTTAAAAACTGAACTTTTATTGCAAAGAAGTGAGCCAAGTCAAGTGTCATATGGTTAAAGCCAGTAATAATAAACATACTCATAGATGCCAAATCTTTCATGTGAAATAGCAAATTATTAGGCTATTTTTTAGTCCATTTGATCTTTCACAAAACCATGACCTTCTCATCCCTCTTCCCACCCCAGTGTGAGAGACATATCTCAAATGACCTTCCTCTAGTGACAAGGAAAGGGTGTAGGCAGAAGTGGACTTGGAGAGATCTGGTACTACCTCTAGCTGGAAGCCAACTTTTGAATTTCATCTGTCCTAAAAGCTGTGAACCTTGTTTTATTTTTTTCTCTCCAAATTTTGAGGATGAGAAGTCAGCCTGATTTCCTGGAATATAGCTTCTCAAGCTGGGCATCACAAGCTTCTGTTGGGATGGAATGATTACTTATAGCAAAGACTGAAGTTGTGCTCTTTCCAAAGGACTATCTTCTAGCAATGTCAGTGATTGTCTGGCATGGAAAAGTGGGCAGACCTCCTCTGCCTTGTGGGTCCTCCATCTCAACTCTTTCTCTGTGCTCTTAAGAGCTACTATGGTGCCTACCAGAAGTGTACCTCTCTAGACCTTGCAGAACTCTGGAAAATCCGCTTCTCTCCTACTCACAAATTGTCAATAGCTCCCTACTATTCCTAGGATGAAATAAAAACCCTCAGCCTATCCTTTAAAATTTTCCATACTCTGTCTGCCTACCTCTTCATTTTTCCAGTTGTATTTTACCAATTCTGTACTCAGAGAACCTGGTTTCATATCTTGTCTCTGAGAGTTTACTTACCTGTGAGATGTGGTATGAGTCACTTAACCTTTCTGGGCTCCTCAATTGTAAAATTAGAGGTTTGGACTAGCTGGTTTTGGGCGGGGGGGAAGGGTAGATCCTTCCAGGTCATCGCCTATAGTCCTATAATCATATCACCTCCTTTCGTTCACTCATAATTAGTCCAGTTACAAGGACTTGCTAATGGTTCTCTGTACATGACATCCCTTCTCTATGCTTTAGCTCAGTCTATGCTCCATGGCTAGAATTCATCCCTTTCTATGTCCACCTTAGCAAATCCAAATCTTCCTTCAGAGCATGAGGACCTTCCAAATCTCCCAGTCATTAGCACTGTATCTCTCTTGAAATTACTTTTTGTATGTATTTGGTATTTACTCATTTCTGCATACATTTTGTATACTCCCATAAGAACCAACCAATCAACCAACAGGTATTTATTAGTGCCTCCTAAACATATGGGCAACTAGGTGGTTTGAAATATGGGCTTGAAATCAAGAAAACTCATCTTTCTGACTTCAAATATGACCTCAGACACTTACTAGCTGTGTGAACCCGGGCAAGTCACCTAGCCCTGTCTGTCTCAGTTTCTCCATCTGTAAAATAAGGTGGAGAAGGAAACGATAAACCACTCTACTATCTTTGCCAAGAAAACCTCCGATGGGGACATGAGTGAAGAGGCTCAACAACAACTACATATCTATGTTTCTTGAGGGCTGGGGCTCCACAGCTCGCACAATGCCTGGCACACAGTAGGCACTGAATAAATGTTTCTTGTCACTATGGTGGACAGGTAGGTCTGAAATGGATCTTGGGGGCCACCTTATCCACAGTCTTCATCTTCCAGATGAGGCTGAGGGAAGCTGACATACCTAAGGTTACACAGGTAGTGACAAAAGCAGATTTCAAACTCAGGCGCTTAGACTCCCATATTCTTTCTACTAACTAACAATCATCCTTTTGAAGGATTCTTTTTCCCCCAATATTTTATTTTTTCCAATTACATGTAAAAACAATTTTTAACATTTTAAATTTTTTAGTTTCAATTCTCCACTCCTCTGCCATGAGAAGGCAAGCAATTTGATAGAGGTGATGCCCCTTTTGAGGGATTCTAAGGCTTGGTTTACATTGATAAATAATATCAGTGGTGATCCTATGAAGTTGGGAAATTAGTCATAATGCCCTTCAAAACTGGATGGGTTGAGTCCAGTTAAGCAACTTAGACAGAATCCCTGCATGTGGAGAGGTTTGCACAGAATGTTCAGACTTTGGCCATAAACTAGTCTGTTCCCTCCCACCCCTGTCATCTTATAAATGATTACACTGAAGCCCAGAGAAATTTAATGGCTGAAGAGAAGGTGCAGTGTGGGAGGCTGTAGCTTTGATTATTGATGTTATTTCATTTTGTTTTTCATCTAGATTTGTGGATTCACAGGATGAATCCCCTCGTGGGAAAACTCCCTCACCAGATACGGGCTGGCAGATTTGAGGCAGTGTGGTTGGTATAATGAATAGAATGCTGAACATGGCACCAAGAAGAGCCAGGTTCAAAGGATGCTTCCTAGCCATGTGACCATGGGCGAGTCACTTGCCCATCCTCATCCTCAGGTCCCTCATCTGTAAATGCAGAATAGAAAGTATAAAATGGAAATGGTAATAGCATCCCCCTCACAGGCTTGTTGTGAGGATCAAATGAGATAATATATGAAAAGACCTAGAAGGGCTTTGGAAACGTGAACAGTTACTACTGTCTCTAAGTTACAGATCAGAGATTCTTAATTATTAGAATAGAAGCTCCTTGAGACCAGGGGCTAGCTTTCTTTTATTCTATATTTGTATCCCCAGCACTGGATAAAGTTATCTAGCCTATATGTACATAGAACCTGACAGACATCGTGCTAATAAGCATGTTATAAATATTACAGCAAGAGCTTAAAATGCTCATTAACTGACAGATTAAGGGTAATAATAGCACCTACCTTCTGTGGTTATTTAAACACATAGATCCATATATCTACATTTACACATATACATACACACACAAAGCGTTTTGTAAACTTTGAAGAACTACATCAACACGTGCTATCGTTATTTTTGCTGGTATAGTAGGTATTAAAACATATTGGCTGAACAAATGTTCTACATCAAGTGAATGACTAGAGGAAGTTATCTGGAAAATTTCAGTCCAGGGCCATGACCACAGCCTGTAGACACATGGTTTTGAGTTAGTTTGTAAGGATCATGTAGGGACAGGCCCTTCACGTATCTGAATGAATATGGGAGAACTAGACTCACCATTTCTTAGACTTTAGCCGAGGGGCGGGGTTCCGGGGAATTAGGAACAGAGCTCTCATGGGATGCATGTCACAAAGAGCTGAAAGAGACAACAAATGGCATTAGTCACACTGGGAAGCAGAAGGCTGACTTGAGTATTCCATGGTTAGATATGCAAGAAGAGACCCTCAGAACTGGTGACAAATAACAAATATATTTCCTCTGTGGCTACCATTGGGATATGGCTCTTTCTCAGGTACTGAGTAGCTGTGTGACCCTGGGCAAGTCACTTGACCTGTATGCCTCAGTTTTCTCAATTATAAAATGAGGATAATAATTGCCCCTACTCTCCAGAGTTGTTGTGTGCATCAAATGAAATAGTATTTATAAAGTCCTTGGCATAGTCTATGGCACATAGTAGACATGTAGTGAATGTGTCTTTCCTTTCTTACTTTCTGCTCAAATGATGCTATTGGCCAAAGATGACCAGATGACCCAGGGTGGAAAGCATAAGTGAGCTCTTGTTTAGGAAGAATTAAAAACAATAATCAACATTTATATAAATCTTTTAAATTTTCAAATCCCTTTACGTGCTTTATTTCATCTGCGTCTCCAAAACTCCCCCAAATATGTGAAGTAGGTAACATAGGCATTATTAGCCATATTTTTCAAAGGAAAGAAACTGAGGTTCATAGAGGTTGACTTGCTCAAGGTCATGTAGCTAGGAAATGTAGGGGGTGGAGGTTGAGCCCTAGGAGCTTCTGACTGCAAGTACAATCTGATATCCTCTCTGTGATATGCTAACAGTTGAAAATAAAAGTTTGCATTAAATTCAAGGAGGTTTTTGAATAAGTAACATTTAAAAATTACCATCCTATATGGGTATTTACTCTATTATTTTTAATAAAACTTCTGTTTAAAGAAGCTGAGTTCTGTCATCTGTTATGAGCAGTCACTGAGCCTCTAGTCTAAGAGATACAAGAGAGATGGGGGCTCAATTTGTCACTGCATAAAAGTCTGACTCTTGTTAGCAAATGCATCTAACTCTCAGCATTTGTGTGGGGGCACTGCTTCATTCTTATGGAATATCAGTAGGATCCAAGTGACCCCCCAAATCCCTCTCTCCCACAATGACAGAGCCATGTAACATATTGAATTTACTTATCTGTGTATGTGCTATGGTTCCTTCATGGAATATAAGCTTCTTGAGAGTAGAATCTATTTTTCATTTTCTCTTTTTGCTTCCCTAAAACCTGGCACATAGCAAATGTTTAACATTTGTTGAACTGAATTAATTCAGGATGACTGTGATTTAAATTCCAGCTTCTAACCCTAGCACTATGACCTCTAGGAAAGTCATATAAATTTCACTGTCTGTTTTCTCATACAGATGTCATTTTGGTCCTCTTCAAGAAAGGACAACAACTAACCAATCAAAATGGAAAATAAAATACCTGTAGACTTCTACTCGCAAGGTATTGGTGGTTTTTTAGACCAGTCCTCTGATTTTGTTCATATGGGAAATGTCTTATACCAATTGAAAATGGGAACCTACTCTGCAGTTTATAGTTATAGAAAGTTGCTTAGCAAAATGGACATCCAGTCACTTATCCAGAGTCACAAAGTCAAGGCAGGTCTTGAATCCAGGTCTTCCTGATGTCAAGCTTGGCTATCTATCTCCTATACAGTGCTATGTCTTATAGTGTCTCAAATGAGATAATTTCCAGAAAGTGCTTTGTAAATCTTAAAGTGCCATATAAATCTCCTCTATTAATATTATCATCATGATGTCCTTGCTTAAATTCAAGATCAGATTTCCATTTATTAATCCAATCTCAAGAAAAATGACAATTCATGGAGAACATTTGAATCTATGGGCCTTCCACATAGTCGGCAATTAATATGTACTTGGCTTGTCGTATTAAATTGTTGTTGGATTATTCCACATTGGAAGCCTCTTCATGAGGATGGGAAGATCGGTGGGATGTGGGTTGCAATTTTGGGATTGTGAGGCCCATCCAAATATGCTATCATCTACATGGTCTTTGGTGGAAGGGGTGGAGGGGTAAAGCATTAGAATGAAGATGGCGGAACACTGCTTTGGGGGATATTATTGCAACTGGAGCCATGTCAGGCAAGGTCTAAATGGTCATTCTGAAAACTTCATGACTCGAAGCTAAAGGTTCAGCTGGGAAACAGGAAGCCCCCCAAAGCATGGCAAATTGAGGATGATAGCTAAAGAGCCAAGCTAGAGAAGTATCTTAATTCCTAAATAGGAAACTACTTTCCAGCGAAATTTGTTTTTACTCAAGTTGGTTACCTCATCCAGCCAAACTCATTAAGTATTATAGTTTTGAGATGGAAAGGATATTAGAAAACATTTAGTTCAATTACTTCATTTGATTTAAGAGGAAACAGGCCCAAAGAGGACATCTGTTAAATAGGTAGAAAGTGACAGTGGTGAGATTCAAATCCAGGTCCTCTGCCTTTTGGTGGTCACATGGTTCAAGGTCACTGTCCTAACCATGTCTGTCTTCCTAAACAATTGTCTAGTAATTAAGCAGAGACTGGACGATCCTTTGTCAGGTATCAGGACTCATTTTGGATATGGGCTGAACTACACTGAAATGACCACTGAGGTTTCTGACAGCCCTAAAATTCTGGGATTTTTCACATTTATCTTTTCTACCTCAGGACTGTGAACATTTTTGCCTAGAAGTGACAATCAAGATTCTATGGGCAAAAGTTTTCCTTTAGTCCAATATAGCTTCTTATCAAGAATGATGCTAAGGCTTGGGTGCTAGCTACATAGTGTGTGATTTTGTACTTTTTAGATGCTTTTGGCATTATAGGGTAGCTAGGTGGCACAGTGGAAAAAAGTGCTGGGCCTGGAGTCAGGAAGATTTATCTTCCTAAGTTCAAATCTGACCTCTGATACTAGTTATCCAACCCTGGGCAAACCACTTAACCCTATTTGCCTCAGTTTTCTTATCTGTAAAATGAGCTATAGAAGGAAATGGCAAACTTTGCCAAGAAAACTCTAAAGAGGTCACAAAGAATTCAATATGACTGAAATTATTGAACAAAAACAATTGGCATAGGTCCTTTAAATATTATACCAGTTGTGAAGTACCCATATCAATTATAGCTAGGCCAATAATATATGGACTGGGCAATTCTAAGTATTGGGTAGTGACTGGCAGAGTCAACTCTGTAGCCAGTTGGGTCTATCAACTTTAGATGAAGTCATAAGGAGACAATTTTGGAGGAAAAACCAAAACCAGAATCATTCTAATAAACAGTCTGATGTGAGAGACAGCCAATTCTCTCCATTTGTCTTAAGGTGGGAAAAGAGAAGTAGTTACAGTTTGTAGTACAAACACCAGAGGTCCTGATGAAGGGAGAGTCTTACACCAGACATGGAGCTGTCCACCTTGACTCTAATACAAGTGGGAAATCTCAAAACTAGTACCTAATATGGATGGAAACAATGAAGCTTGAGTGTGTCAATAAGACCAGTCTTCAAGTCTACCTTTTATATTGGTTTGAGTTGTAAGTTAAAATCTTTATTATTTGATCCTTGTGTATTTAAAGATACTTCTCCTGTTGGGCAGAAGGTTGGCTCAAGAATAATCCAGAGGTTAAATTTTTACAGAGAACAACTGGTGTCCTGGAATTTTATTTTCCTTTGTTCTCCCTCTTTTTTCATATTTTCCTGTCTCTGTCTCTGCCACCATCTCTCTGGCTCTATAAGTTCCTGTTGCCATTTTGGGGTTTCTATTGGGCTCTGTTTTTCCATCAGTCTTTGTCTCTCTTTGTCTCCATATCTTTGCTTTCCAAAGGCCCTGTCTATGTCTTCATCTCTGTCTCTATCAGTTGGTCCTGCACGTTGTTGCCATCAATTTCTATCTCCTTCCGTGTCTTCATCACTCCACACATGTCTCAATCACTCTCCTCATTTTGGGTCTCTCTTTCTTTGTCTCCATCAGGTTCTATCTCCCTTTCTTTGTGTCTCCATTAGTCTATGTCCCCATCACACTCCATCATTGTCTCTATCTGTCTTTCTCTTTCTCTCTCTCTTGACTTTCATTGGTTTCTGGTTGTCTCCATCTCTTTACGTCTCCATCAGTCTCTCTCTCTCTCCGTCTCTATCTCCCTCTCTTCCCCTCCTCTCTGCCTGTACTTTTATCTCTCTCTATGTATGTGTGCATGTCTCTTTCTCACCTATACTTCCTTCTCCCTCTCCCTCTCTCTTGTGCTCTCTCTCTCCCTCTCTTGTGCTCTCTTTCTCCCTCTTTCCCTCTCTCTTGTTCTCTCTCTTTCTCTCTCTCCCCCACCTTTACTTCCATCTCTCTGTCTCTCTTTCCCTGTTCTTCCATCTTTGTCTCTCTCCACCAGTCTGTCTGTACCTGTGTCTCCAATACTTCATCTATCTTTGTCTCCATCATTGTGCCTATCTGTCACTCTCTCACCACCTCTCTCTGTCCCCATGTCTCTTTCCATCTCTCTTTTGGCCTTCATTGGTTTACGTCTGCTTTTCTGTCACCACCAGCCCCTCTGTCTGCCAGTGTTTCTGTCACTGTCTCCATCAGTCTCTTTCTCTTCCTCTGTCTGCTAAAGAAAGAAATCTTCATACCAGCCAGCAATGAACAAGCTTCTGCTGGGTGTAACTTTAATTTTGCAATCCCAGCATGCCAACTTGGTGCCATACACAGCTCACTGTACCAGAAGAAATGCCCATTGTAACTCTTGGCAGCCTTCCACCATTAACTCAGTCACAGATGCTTCCCTTCCCCCTTTGCCCCCCACCCTGCCCAGCTGAGACTTCCTTACTTACGGGGGGCACCTTCTGCCATTTCAATGGCTGTGATTCCCAAAGACCACAAGTCACTCTGTAAGAGAGGGAAGAAATAAACATGGGCATAAATTAATCCAATCAGGAGTTTTGTTAATACTGGTCACTGTTTTGGACTGTGGCTTCTAGGGCCATTTAAACTTTCTTATCAAAAACAGTTTCCCTTTTTTTTCTCAACACATGATTCTCCCAACTTGGGGAGCCCAGGGTGAGGATCCTGGAAAGGTACACGGAGTTATATCAAGACTTCTCCAAATCCACATGTGAATCTGACGACACAGTAGAGTTTAAATCTCAATTCTGCTCCTTATTACCTGTATGACCCTGGCCAGGACCTGGGCCCAGTCCCTAATCTGAAAAATGAGGGAGTCAGACTAGACTATCTCAGAGGTCCCTGCTAGAACTAAATCTGGTCCAGTAAATAGGCAACTCAATTACACAAACTTTTAAGACAAGCCTACTGAGGTAAAGATGCAAAGACAAAAAAAGAAACAGCCTCTATCCCTGCAGGGCGTCCATCCCTCTAGACCTTGGTGGTTTGTTGTTAGAACAAATCCATGTCAAAAAGATCCAAGGATGTCAAAGACTCTAGACTGAATAAGGAATGCGCCTTACACATAGATGGATTTCTGGCTTTCAAAGGACGTAGATGCTATGGTGACCAACAAAACCATTTATTTTATAGTTTTGCTAAATTAATAGCAGCATTTTGCTGTGATCTATTTTTCCAAGGAGGCCCAGTGGCTCTCTATTGTCGTTAGACCCTTTAACACAGATTCATCTAAAAGTCTCATTGAAGTTTTAAACTCCAATAACTTAAAATTACACTAAGACTTTTGAGACAACCTCTCCAAACCCCTCAGCCTGACTAAAAAGTCTTTCAAAATCTGACTTCAGGATACCTTTCTAAGCTAGTTGCCCATTCCTCCTTTCCACATACTTCATGTTCAAATTGGCCTTCCTGCCTTTCCTCAAATATTTCTGCCTCTGTCCTGCATTTTTGGAATTCTCTTCCTCATTATTTCTGCCTTGGAGCCCTTGTTCCCTTCCATGCTCAGCCCAGGAGCCACTACCTCTTGCAGGAGCCCTTTCTGGATTCTCCTTTCGCTGATGTGACTGCTCTTTCTTTTGTATATACTTTTCCTTTATTCTCTATGTACCTCATTTTTATCTTTGTATTTCATACTTGTAGAAATGTATCTTTAATTCCAACATGTACCTGGATGAGCTTAATGAACTGAACTTGAAACATTGAGGTACAGTTGTATCTACACACATGCAGAGTATCCTTGTGAATTATTGAGGTTCTATTGGAGGGGAGGGTACAAGTAAAAAGCAGTGAGCATCCTTAATTTCTTTCGAAGCTCAACTCACCGGTACCTTCCATGTAATGCCTTTCCTGATACATCCAGAAGCTAGTGCTATTCCTATGAGTTATCTTGTATCTATATATTTCTTCTGCGTATACTTTATATCTTTCTATCTCCCCTGTTAGAAGGGGAGTTCCTTGAGGGAAGCATTATTTGATTTGGTTGGGGAGGTGGTATGTGTATCCCTAGCACAAAGCCCAATCCAAGCTGGTGCTTAATAGAAACTCTTTGATTGACTGACTGATTGATCAGGAACTTGAGACAACATACTGACACTACCCAGCCACCATTTAACAGCCATCAAATCTCATCAGCTATTCAGCTGGAATGATTCCAGACATGGTAATTAAAAGGTCAAAGGTTCTGTATCCTACTTGCTGCTTCTCATTATCTCTGCTTCTCCAAAAACAGACTTGCATTGTCACCTGAAACCAGGAATTTTTGTTCTGAGTAAGATGGACTTGCTATCAAAGTTGTTCACTAGTCTGATGCCACGGAGAGGAGATATGCAGTTGCTGCCAATTTCCAGGTGGGACTTTCCAATGTTAAGCACAATATACCATGTAGAATCTTAAACCTTTATAAGTAACTGATAAGCACAAAGCAGTAACTGCCCCTGGCCAGGTTCTGGGCTATTTGGGAAGGCGAACATATGAGGGAGAAGAACCAGTTCGGAGCCCCATAATTCTCCCCTCTCTAATCTTGTCTACATAACAGCTGCTGAAGTGATATTCCTAAAACACAGGACACTCCATGATTTTCCGCTACTCGAAAAGTTCCGAAGGTTTCCTATTGCCCCTAGAATGGTCCCCTCTACCCCCACTCTGCCGCTTCCAATACTCTCTCATAATCTGACATTTAAAGCTTCCTTGAGAGCTTGATTTTCCAAATATATTATACATTACTCCCCTTCACTCACTCTATGGTCCAGTCAAAAGGGACTTTTCCCTGTTCCTCACACACAAGATTCCATCTCCCATCTCAGTGTCTTTGCCCACTCCTAGAATATACTTCCTCCATACCTCTATTCATCCCTTAGAATCCCAAGCTCAGCTCAAGAGTCACCTCCTACATGAGGTCTTTTCCGACCCATTCTCCTTTTTATTAGAGGCTTCCTTCTAAAATTACTTTGTAGTAACTTTTAAAAAGTTAAAAATAGTTTTCAATTAATGAGCATTTATTTTCTCTCCTTATTGCTACCTGCTCCTAGTCACAAATATGCACAAATATGCGGCCAAGCAAGTAAATTCTCACATTAGGTGTACCCCCAAATGGATAGCTTCTTTTGCACCAGAAAGTCTATCCCCTCTCATGAGAGGAAGTAACCGCTTTATTACTGGTCCTCTGGACTTGTGGTTGTTGGTCTTTGCATTAACAAGAGTCCTCAAGTCTTTCAGAGGTGTTTGCCTTTAAAATGTGACTGTCACTGTAGAAAGAGATCTCACTCTTAACTTCAATCTGCATCAGCTCCTACAAGCATTCCCAGGTTTCTTGAAACTATCATTTCTTCATTTAATGGCAAAATCTTATTCATTACATTTACATATCAGAATTTGTTTAGCTTTTCACCAAATGATGGGCAATGCCTTAATTTCCAATTCTTTGCTACCAAAAAAAATAATAGCTTTCAATATTTTTTAAGAGTTGAGCCTTTGTCTCTTTCTTTAATTTTTTTATAATATAGCATCATCATGATTCTGTATTTCCTTGCATATGTATATTGCATATATGCATATGTATATTTGTATATGTATATATACATACACATACAAACATATATTTATATATGTATATATATGTGTATATACATATATACATACATACATACATATATGTTGTCTTCTTCCACTATGATGTAAGACCCTTGGGGGCAGCAGTTGTTTCATTACCCTCTTTGCATTCTTAGTCTTTAGCACAATGTCAGCACACAACGCACTCCTCTTTAAACCAAAAGGAAAATCTTTCTAAATGTCTGCATGACATTTGTACAACCACCTGGATGTGTGCAGATGCTGAGGTTTTGTTGAGAACTCCATTTTCTATCATACTTAGGATTATTTTCCCTGATATTATCTCATTTTTCAAAAGCAGCATTGATATTCCTGGCCACACACCCAAAGTCATTTGCAAGCAATGCTCATCTGCTTGCACTAGGAAGCAAGAAACGCCCTTGATGTGTCTTGTTTAAGCCTTTGAATCCATGAGTGAATCCCAGAGATACTTTGGAACTTAAATATGGGAGAAAATGCTCCAATTAAGAGTGGTAAGATGGCTCCTGGGAGAAGAGAAAGGCATGAAGGAAGAACAAGATGGAGAATGAGTCAGGGAGAGATAAGTTTCCTTAGTGGCCATGGTGTGACTCCTTTTGGGCAGAAGATGGGTAATTCATTATTCCAGCAGCACTGTGCAGGTTAGTCTGTGGCATGATTAATAGCTTAGCAGTGTGCACATTACAAACACAACACAGACAAATTCCAGTGCCTCAGTGGAGGCATAGCCCAATATGCATCTTCTCACTTGGTGGGTGGCCAGCTGGCAGCAAGACGAGATCCAGCTTGAACAAAGCTAAAAGGATTGTTCCTTTTGGGTTGAGATGATGCAGGTATGAGGAAGAAAAGTTGCCTACTCTACTGCGAACACCAATGCCAAAAGGAGAGACACCAATGAATGAATCTTGGACTCTTTCCTAATGCAACTCTTGTAATCTTTATTTAATTTAACAAAACCATGTAATGTCAGCCTAATGTCTGGGGTCCTGGAGCTTTGTCTGTGTAGGAGTCACATATTGCAGGGCACTAGTACATAGTAAGTTTTCATGAGGCATGTGGTACTGAGTTTTATCATTAATAGGACAGAATCTCTTTGATGGGTGAGGTCTGGCAGAATTTTCTGCTCGTATCCTCTAGCACCTATCCTAGCATCTGGCTCATGATAGGGGATTGCAAAATGCTCGTTGATCAATTCAGCATAATGACTTCCTTTTTAAAAAAATTAAGTGTTCAATTCCTTATTTTTAAAAAATTTACTTATTTGTATTTAGTTCTCAACATCATTTTTATAAGATTTTGAGTTCCAAATTTTTCCTCATCCCTCTCTACCCCCTCCCCAACACAGCATGTGATCTGATATAGGTTATACATGTACAATCATATTAAACATATTTCCACCTTAGTCATGTTGTGAAAGAGGAATCAGAACAAAAGGGAGAAACCATGAGAAAGAAAAAAACAAAAACAAAAAAGAGAAAACAGTATGCTTTGATCTGCAATTCAGACTGCACAGCTCCTTCTCTGGATGTGGACAGCATTTTCTACCATGAGTCTTGAAATTGTCTTAGATCATCGTATTGCTGACAAGAACTAAGTCTATCAAAGTTGGGCATTCCACAATGTTGCTGTTACTGTAATGACTTTCCACAGGCCCTTTGTTGAAAAATTCCATCATAAATGGTAGCATGAGATGTTTCACATACCATCTGCTAAACCAATTAGCCTGAGAAAGTTCATCTAGCTCACTACATCTCATTAATTTCAAGTGAATAGTCAAAGGATTTAAAGAGGTGTGACCATAGACATGAATCTCATCCTCTTTTTGGGAATCACATCCCTCAGAAGGCTGTGCATTTTGAAAGGCACTGGGGAAAGTCTCGTGAAGAATGAGGTACAGGATTGGAGAAGGCAGGGTAGCTATCCAGAGAGAAAAAAAAGAAGACAAAATGGTAACTGAGTTCTTAGCTCTGGTTACCATCTTGTTCCCGTGCCAAGTGGAAACCAAAGTGCTCTCTACAAAGAGCAAAGGAGAAGTCACAATACTCTCTTCCAACACTCTTTGTTCCCATGCCAACACTCTGCCATGAGAGACTTATATGTGGAGCTCCAGGTGTTTTGCAAAGACAAAGTTGTTAATAGGGAGTTAAGAACAGTACTCTACAGGAGACAAGTGGGGAATATTCATTCCTCGCTGTTTAATTCAATGTCCTTGATCTGCTTCTTCTTTTGGACACTTTTGCTGGCAATTTCACATGTCAAAATGGTTTGGCATGTAAGAGAAGAGATTGGATGGGGGATCCAACCAGAAGCTACCATATAATTGACCTCAAATCCAACTCTGAAGCATCATTTAGTGAAGAGCTAAACAGATTCTGATATGTAAATGTAATGAAATATGATTTTGTCATATGAAGAGGATTCCAGAGTTGTTCTTGGTGTACTGGGGAGGGATGGCTAAGTTCTATGTATGATACACACTTTACTTTTCTAGGTTACTAATAATTTTATTTCCTTAGTTTCCCCATCTATATAATGAGGGGGCTAAGATCCTTCTAGGTGGAAATCCAAAGACTGTATAGATCATGAAGTCATGGAGATAGAGATAACCATATTTTACCAAAAATAGAGGTATATGGAATTCAATGATGCATTCTGGTCACTCATTAAGGCAAGATGAAAATCAGTGCTTAATTTGCATCCTGTTGCCAAATGCCTTGAGCAATAATGCCTTGACTTTTTTGGTCACTGACATCCAATGAACTTTGCCACCGTGCCTCAGCTGCCCTCTCCTTCTGACCCAGTTAGCTACCTTCTCTCAATGGTAAGTTTCTCCTGGAAGTTCCATTTTGAGGAAGGACCCAGTCCAGTCATGCTTCATTCCCTAGACTTCACTACATCGAGGGTAGGTACATCTTCTCTTCCCCTACTGCCTTTCAGTAAGCTCTTGGATGTCAAGCACTAGCTTTCTTTTTGCTTGCTTTCATATCCCCAGTGCCTGGCACAAGAGTGCTAAGAAATGCCAGTTGAATTCTTCACTTGTCTTGACTTGTGCTAAAATAAACATTGTCAATCTTTCTTTAAAAAATTGTAACAGAATAAAATCCTGATACTTCTTGAGAACATAATCAAGTCTTGATCATCTATGCTAAGGGAAGAGAGGGATAGGATAAACAGATCTTGCAGTCAAGACAGTCCAAAGTCAGAAGATTCATAGAACTGTCTAGCCGGAATGGATGCCAGTAGTCTAGTTCAAGAATGCCCTCTCCTGTATTCCGGATAAGGGGTCATGCAGCTCCTACTGGAGACCTCAGATGTAGAGGAATGCTCTATCCCAAAGGCGTCCACTTTACTCTCTTCCTTATATGTTATCAGAATTCTCTGCAGTTTTCATTAGCTTGAGCATGCTTTACTTAAGTTAATCCTAATGACAGCTTGCATTCCTTTACAAGACTTGGCACCTCTACTCACCATGGGAAGTAATGAAGGATGCTGATGAGTAAGAACCTATCCTTGTGTTATAAATTGATTGTGGCTGTAGACAGTGTGCCTGGTCTGGAGTCAAGAAGACCTGAATTCAAATCTGGTTTCAGATACTTACTAGTTGGGTGACCCTAGGCAAATCACTTAACACTGTTTGCCTCAGTTTCCTCATCTGTAAAAATGAGCTGGAGAAGGAAATGGCAAACTATTCCAGTATCTTTGGCAAGAAAACCCTAAATGGGGTCGTGACTGAAAACAATTGATCAGTGACAAGCTACATAACAACACAAACTTGTCTTTGTATAGTATTGTCCTAACAATAGCTCTTCTAAAGTGAAGCATAAGTTATCATTTTTATTGTTGTGTTGAAACTGTCCCCAAAAGAGAGAAAGACTTGTCCATTGTGACTCAGCTTATAAGTTTCAGATCAAAGACTTGAACCCAGATCTCTAGACATGAAGCCCAGTGATCTTTCAAGTGATCATATACCATCATGGGATTACAGACAGAGCTGAAAGGGATCCTAAGGAACCATCAAGTCCAACTCACCCATTTTAAAATTGAGGAAACTGAAGCAAGTAAAGACTAACTCACCTTCCCAGGATCACATAATAATAATATTTAGAGAATACTATGAAATTTTACAAAGATCTTTACAAAGATTATAATAATTTTTATCCCCACAAAACCCTAAGAACTAGGTGTTATTATTAGCCCCGTTTTATAGATGAGGAAACTATGGTTCAGAGACATTCAGTGACTTGTCCAGGGTTATACAGTTTCTCAGATGGGATTTGAATTCAGTACTTCTTGACCTCAAGTCTAGTACCTTTCTGTTATACCATACTGCCTCTCTAATTAATCTCTGGGAAACTCACTTTTGTAACCTGACTCATTATTTATTTATGAATTTTTAACAAAATCTGAAGCTTGCCTGCATGCCAGGTTCCAGGGAGAGTGGAAAGGGCGAGGCATTTGCTTAAAGGAGACATTTAAGAGTAGACTTGGAGAATGTGGGTGTGGGTATATTATATTGCTTGTGGAGGACCTAAGTTCCAACACCTCACAACTCCTATTGGTGTTTAATCTTCCCAAAGATTAGATACACACTGGAAAGGCTGTATGGTGCAGCAGAAGGATGTCTCCCTCTGGAGGAAGAGGACCTGTGTGATTTGGAATAACTGACTTAGCCTCCTAAGGTATCAGTGCACTCATAGATACAATGCCAGATGTGGTCACTAGGGGTCCCTTTAGCTCTCAACCCGTGATGCTATTTGATCCTCCTAACAGCCCTATGATGTAAGCAGGACAGGGATTATTATCCAGAATCTACACTATAGAAACCGAGGTTTAAAGTCGTTAAACAAGATGGAACATGGCATATGGGAAAGGGCTTTTCATTTAGATTCAAGAAAGAAGGCCTGTGTTCGAATCCTGATTCTGACACTCACCTGATGTATGATGAGGCCCAGGTCACTGAACTTTTAATTTCTCCCTCTGTCAAATTGGAATAATAACTCCTGCGATGCCCATCATCTTACCGGGTCATCAGTTATCAACTGAGACAAGTATATAAACCATTCTGTAAACCTTATGACATGCTTGCATACCTACGTATATGTTTAGATGTATGTATAAATGAGTGCTTTCAGGTACATGCATATACACATGCACACATGTATTACTGTTCAGTCATTCTTAGTCATGTCACTCTTCATGACCCCTTTTTCTGAGGTTTCTTGGCAAAGATAATGGAGTGGTTCACCATTTTCTTCTTCAGATCCTTTTACCGATAAGAAAACTGAGGCAAACAGGGTTAAGTGACTTGCCCAGGGTCATGCAGCTAGTAAGTGTCTGAGACTAGATCTGAACTTGGGTCTTTCTGACTCCAGGCCTGGTGCTTTATCCACTGCACCACCTCGTTACCCATACAATATATACATACATACATACATAATGTAAGTGTTCATATCTAAAAATACATGCACACAAATATATACCTATATGAGTGAGTACATATATAACTAGCTAGCTAGATATACAATCATCTATAATTAGAGGACAAAGTCATTATCAGAAAGACCTAAATTCCAGTCCTAACCAAGACACTTAGAAGCTGTGAGACCCTGGGCAAGACATTCTTGTTGGCTTTAGTCTTTATATATGTGAAATGAGATAATTAATTATAGGACCTAATTCATGGAGTGGTTGTGGGGATCCAACCCCACAAGGCAATTTGTGTATAAGGCATGTAAAGCAATTTGCAAACAACGCTGTCTGTTCTTATTATAGCACCACAAAAAATGGAATGGGAGAATGATGGTGATGAGAATGATGATAAATGTATATGATGCTTACATTTTGCAAATTTCTTTATCTATATTTTCTCATTTGAGCAGATGGAACTATTGGTGAGATCTCAGGATCCCAGGGAACTCCGAGATGAAAAAATTCTCTCTACTAAAGCATCTTTAAAGTGCTCTACATATATGATCTCATTTGGTCATCCCAACCTCTCTGAAAAGCTGGTGCTTTTATTAAATTCATTTTACAGATGGGGCAAAGAGAAATTAAGGGGCTTGACAGTCCCACAATTAGCCTGAGGAGGGATTTGACCCCAAATCTTACTGACTTTGAGCCTAGCGTTCTATCTATCACTCCATGAGGCATTTCCTAAATAACGAACCCTTTTAGTTCTAAGTCAGTGGTATACCAGAAGGAGCATTGGCTCTGGGGTCAGAGGATTTGCATTCAAATCCTGTCTCTGATACTCACACCTTGGAAAAATATTTTCCTGTCCTGAGCCTCAGTTTCTTGATTTGTAAAACAATGGGGTTGGCCTAGATTGCCTTTGAGGTTCCTACTACTTCAGGATCTAGGATTCTAATGAAATACAAAATTTAAAAATACATAAACATACCCCCAAATAAAGGAGCCTCGGAATTGAATTATGAAGTGTTTTTTATTATTAATTTAGATTCTTTTGAACATTTATCATCAAAAGGGAAAGCTTTCATTTTTGTCCCACATACTTATCAGGGAAATGAAACCTTTCCGTTGACTTGAAGTGTTTTGACAGGCTGTCAGGAAATGAGAAAGAGAAAGACCTCTAGGGGGAAATGAGCACACCAGACAAATGAAATTTTTCATGTTATTGCCTGATAATAGGGTAGATTTGGGGCGGGCTGTTTGTGGTCCCCTCGCTATAGCAGGCGCTGCCTGCTGCCAGTAAATAACCATGAGCTTGGCCAATGGCTTTGCTAATCTTCGAAGGATGATGCCTCCAGAGGCTTTATTGCCTTTTATGGAATCTTGGCATTTGTTGTAATCTTGAGAGACACTTTGTCCAAATCCTTCGAGAGCCTCGTCATACCCCATACCCACCATGAAATCCCAAATTGCAAATCATACCTGTCGTGACTTCAAAGGAAAACCCTTTGGCTCTCAGGGTTTCAAGAAATAGCCAACAGGTTTCCAATTATTTGTGGCTCAGAAAACCCCTTTTAGCAAATAAGGCAAGAAAGTGCAGCAAGGGATTTTGGGAGGGGTCGTTGGAGAGTTTCCATTCCCATTGAGAACCCTGTTCTAGCCCAAAGAGGGCCAATTCTCTGGCTTCTGAGAGTATAACAGAATGCTCCTGCCAAGAGCTGAATGGAAACATTAATAAAATGATTACATTTAATATGTAGATAAAGCTTTAAATTTTCCCAAGTTCTCTATGTTATCTCATTTGATCCTCATAATAACCTTATGAGGAAGAGATCAAATTCTCTCCATGTTATAGATGAGGAAATTGAGGTAGGGGGCAGTGAAGTAACTTGTACAGGGTCACACAGATAGTAGGTGTCCAAGGTTGGATTAGAACTCAGACCTTCTTGATTCTAGGCCCAGCATGCCATCTATCATCTTG
Source organism: Notamacropus eugenii (assembly GCF_028372415.1). Classification (NCBI taxonomy): domain Eukaryota; kingdom Metazoa; phylum Chordata; class Mammalia; order Diprotodontia; family Macropodidae; genus Notamacropus; species Notamacropus eugenii. The sequence continues at coordinate 353,009,616 of NC_092877.1, read as the reverse complement.
TCTAGCTAACTCTATATAGCCCCAGCTCTTTTGATCAGTCTTCATTTGCAATAGGTTCACAGTCTGTCACCATCCTGGATGTGTTCCCTTTGACAATGTCATGATATAACAAAGAATTCTTAAGATTTAAGATAATTTCAAGTCTTCTGTGACTAGGACCAAGCCCATCCTTTTCCACTCTGCTTTTCTGCTACTCTTCATGATCTCATCTACTTTACCGTCTCTACTGAACTTGTCCAAAAGGAAGTTGGTTTTTTTTGGGGGGGGGTGCAATTCTCTGCTGGATTGAGAAGTCACAAAACTTCCACTACAGAGGCCACAGCCACTTGTGCTCTGAGAAGGGTGAAAGGCTTTGTTTAGCTGACCTACAGCCTCCCAAGGGATTTTGCGAGCAGCCAACAGACATCGACAGCTGCTGGTCACTGCTGAGCATGTCATTGCTAGAAGAATGGTAACATATACCTAAAGGAGACACAATTTAGAACCTGGGTCCTGGGCGTGAAGCAGGATAGGTCACAGGGATTTAAGTTGAAATACTTGAGCTGTTGCTTCTCCTTAGTAGTTTAAAGAAACCACATTTGTTTTAACAGGAGATGAATTTTTACGCCATCCCAGTGTTTTCCATTATACCCTAGTAAAATTCTCCTATAGGCTAAGTTTGAAGGAAGAAAGACATTTGAAATACAGAATATGGCGGCCTTTATAGCTTCTTTTCCTCCAAAGAGACTGAGATCTGTCATTGCCCTGAGAGACCCATCATGAAGACTGAAAAGTTTGTGTTTTCCTGACTCAATTTCAATTATGATGGGACCTTATTCTGATTTAATACTAGGCCTGGGGAGGCTAAATGTGTGTTTTCAGGACCAGCTTTTAAGGCAGGAAAGTGGCAGCATTTCACGACGCATGGAAGATTAGGTTGTAGCTCCGTCTCTAATACATAATGGTTGTACAGCCCTAAGAAAGAAATAGCATCTCTGGGCCTCACTGAGGACAATGAACTCTGAGGCCCATGATTTAATGATGATGACTTCCAAGGTCCCTATCAGCTTTTGGTTGTCTCCAGCAAACAACAGAGAGTACAAGTTCTAGGTCTCAGTTTCTTCACTTGTAAAAAGGGAGGGAGTGATGCTATTTGTGAAGATGAAGTGTAAAATGAGGAGGGTTTACTGGATGAGTTAGTCCTAAGCTCCTTTCTGAGTCAAGCTCACCTCCAGTTCTCTGAATCCTGTCTAGATCACCTTAGGCACCCCCTCCTACATCGGGTCACTCCTAATGATCTCCGTTGTTGCCGATCTTAACGTCTTCCCCAAAGTTATTTTGTATTAACTTGGTAGTTATTTATCTGTGGTACATGTGGTACTCTCTGACGAGATTGGGAGTTGGTTCAGGGTTTTGTATCCACAGTGCTTAGAACAGTGGGTATTTAATAAATTCTTGTTTAATTGAACTGAATCCTGCCATCCTATAGAATTCCAGGATTGCAGTCAGGTAGACTCCTCTTCCGAGTTCAAATCTGGCCTCAGACACTAGATGGGCAAGTCACTAAACCCTTTTTACCTCAGTTTCCCCATCTGTAAAACAAGCTGGAAAAGGACATGGCAAAGCACTCCAGTATCTTTGCCAAGAAAATCCCACAAAGAGTCAGACATGACTGAAAAATGACTAAATAGCAACAACATGAAGCCTGTAAAGAAAGTTGAATGTCTTGCCCAAGGTTATTTAGTGAGCAGTCAGCCTGCCTCTTCAAAGATTTCTAGTGCCATGAAAAACTGTTGGGGAGAAGCTGCTCTACTGGACTCCATTGGCCCCAGATTTTCTGGATGACCTTCGACCCACATCGAAACACAATATCCCCAAGCCCAGTTGCTATTCATGATGGTAAACAATGCTGGAGACATCCAAGACTGTGTAATTAGTGCCTAGGCAATCAGCCTCAGGAGACAGAAGAAGCGGAGGCAAAAAGTCTACTCTTTTGCATGCTTTGGTGAAGGTGGTGGATCTCATCCCTCTATTGGGATACTGCGAGAGTTATTATTAGCAGCTTCTCAGTTTGCAACATAAAGCCAAGAGAGGGTCACTGAATTTCAGCTGACCCCTCCAATATACAACATGCTTTTGGCATCATATGGAAGCTGCTCACACCCTATCTCTCCTCTATGAAAAGTAATTTGATAATAAGGCCCTTTGCAATGAGACTTTATATAATACTAGGGATGCTTGACTCTGACTATTTTAAGTTGGGAGACGACAGAAGACAATGCATTCATAATTTAGTGTAAACTGAATATGAAAAGAAAGGGAAAAAACTGCCAAGATTGCTTGCCATAAATATGAATGATAAATGAAATGGAAATGTTTTTCAATACTGTGAGGACAGAGCAAAAGCTAGATTTAGAGGAAAGAAAAGACAAGCCAGAAATGTTTAAAGAATTTTTCTAAATAAGCAATCAAATATTATGGGTGATTTTAAAAATACACATGGATATCTTAAAAATATATTACCCCAGTTTGAGTATAACCCTATGAATAACAAGAACAACACGTATAAAACATTCAAATGTTAGCACACTATGTTTTGCATATATTGTCTCATTTGAGACAACAACAAGTGTGAGGTCAGTGCTAATCATGGTGCCCAGTGATTTCTGAAGAACCCTAAAAGGAGGTCAATGGAGGGACACATGCCTGGCAGACATCAGTGAGCTACAGTGCGTTCCAAGAGAAGACATGAGCAAAAGGTAACATGACAGATATCTGGATGAATGGAGCCAAGAATGAGAAATAACAGATGGATAGCCTGGCTGGTGGTAGGAGTAGAAGTAGTAGTAGTAGTAGTAGTAGTAGTAGTAGTAGTGGTAGTAGTATCTTTATATACTATGTTAAAGTTTGCAAAATACTTGACAAATATTATCTCATTTGATCCTCACAACAACCTTGAGAAGTAGCTGTTATTACAACCCTCAATTTGCAGATTAGGAAATTGAGAGAGATGGATGTCAAGTGACTTGCCCAGGATCACACAGCTACTAAGTATGTAAGGCCAGATGTGAGCTCAGGTCTTCTTGATTCCAAGTCTAGTGTTCTATCCTCTGGTATCCATAAGATGAGGAAGAAAGGAGGGTGGGGGGGGAAGAAGAAAGAAATCTAGTTAAGAAAGAAAGAAAGAAAGAAAGAAAGAAAGAAAGAAAGAAAGAAAGAAAGAAAGAAAGGAAGGAAGGAAGGAAGGAAGGAAGGAAGGAAGGAAGGAAGGAAGGAAGGAAGGAAGGAAGGAAGGAAGGAAGGAAGGAAGGAAAGAAGGAAGGAAGAAAAGAAAGAAAGAAAGAAAGAAAGAAAGAAAGAAAGAAAGAAAGAAAGAAAGAAAGAAAGAAAGAAAGAAAGAAAGAAAGGAAGGAAGAAAAGAAAGAAAGAAAGAAAGAAAGGAAGGAAGGAAGGAAGGAAGGAAGGAAGGAAGGAAGGAAAGAAGGAAGGAAGGAAGGAAGGGTTTGAGAGAGATGGAAGGAAGGAAGGAAGGAAGGAAGGAAGGAAGGAAGGAAGGAAAGAAGGAAGGAAGGAAGGAAGGAAGGAAGGAAGGAAGGAAGGGTTTGAGAGAGATGGAAGGAAGGAAGGAAGGAAGGAAGGAAGGAAGGAAGGAAGGAAGGAAGGAAGGAAGGAAGGAAGGAAAAACACTAAGGTGTTTTTAGATGGTCTCTGGAATTTTGGGCAGATTCTCTTTGAAGGCTATACAGGAGGACATAGCTAAGAGTCACAAAGAATGATAAGGTCATACTGCACTTTGTTGTATGGCAGAACATAGCCACATTAATGACATCCATGGATTCACTGAAGTCCTAATTAAGTATCCTATGATTATTTTTTTTTATTTCTCCCTCTTGCTTATGGAACTACCCTATATATAGCATACAAGTGCTTAATAAATGTGAACTGAATAAATATACTCTATAGTCAAAGACACAAGAGGACCTTCCCACTGAAAGTCCCAGAATGGGAGGTTTGCTTTGGTCCTGAAAGCAATGTAATGAAGAACTCATACCTTGAAATCATAGGTGGCATCAGGATTTTCATCACAGGCAATAACTTCTGGGGCCATCCAGTAGGGTGTGCCAATGAATGTATTTCTTCGACCTACTGTTCGGTCTAACTGGGCACTGACACCAAAATCCACTGGGTGAGGAAACAGAGACATACATATTAAGCATGAAATCTTACAATCCATTTGGGGACAAAAATAACATGGCAGTCTCAAGTTGGATACTTCATGGGAAAATAGCATTATGTTGTGTTCTTACTAGTTGAACACTTGCTTAGGTATGTAGCCTGACAGTAAAGGATATTCTAAATCTCTGCTTTGTCCTGGAAGCATCTTGCCAACAACTGAGGGGAGCAACCCTGAGTGCTTACATCAAAAGATGGCAGAAGAAACGCCCTACACTTAATTAGAGCATTTGTGAAGATTCAGTGTGTCCGAGTGAGCAGACCAGCCTTGTTGCCCCTTCCAGCTTACTAGACCCTCAATCCTGAACTTATGGTATGTATCCAAGTTCTGTACTACCTTTGACACATTCTGTGAAGCTGACCAAGTCTTTTCGCTTGTTAAAAGTACAAACCCTAAGGCTGTAATTTACAATGCATTTCAGATCTGCATCAGAAGAGGGAATTTTCATATTGAGAGTTCCTCCCATTGATGGAATCACAGACATAGACAAAAAAACCAAAAATATCAATGTATTTTTTGGTTAGCAAACCCTTTCTGGGATCCAGATCAAACACAAACACAGAGACGTAACTGAAGTTCCACCCAGAAAATGCAGGATTACTTCCCAAAAGAGGCAGTGGTGGGAGCAACTGGTGCAGCAACAGGAACATAGGTATTGTATAAAAAGTAGCATCTTCTAGAAAATAATTCTGTGCTTATTTTCATAACTTCTGAAAATTCCTACAGATGCTTTAGGGGAAATGATAGTACAATATTTCTTTCACATCTCATAAAATATAAAAATGTATCATTCAATAAATTCTCTACATAGCATTTTGCCAACAGCCAATAAGTGTTTCTTAATAGTTTATCATGCACTGGGTGCTGTACTACATGCTGAGGATTTAAAGAAAAAAGTAAAACCAGTCCCTGACCTCATGTAGCTTATACTTTTATTGCAGAAGTATGTCCTAATGGAACTATATTATTTCTGTCTTCATATAACAAGTTTCCAACACAATTTCACAAATTGAAATAACTTAATAAATGTCAGTTGAAATGAATTGAAGATTAAAACAAACTCTTAAATTGAACATATCATGTTAACTTAAGGGAAATTGATTGAGAACAAAGATACTTTTGGAGACATCTCTACTAGAATCATAGAAAACTGGAGTTGGTTTTTAATTTGATTCCTTCATTCTATGATCAAGAAAATGAGGTGCAGAAAGGAGAAATCACTTGTGTAATAGGGTCACAGACTTACTCAAAGCACAACTGAGTCATCTGGACTTCCTGCCTTTGAGGCTAGGGCTCTTTCTATAGTACCACGATATGCCTCTGGGTATATCCAATAGCCTGGGCACAGAGCTTTTGTGTGTATGTGCTGTGAAAGTCAATTCAGCAAATTCACAAACATTTTTAACCATCTTCTGGGTCCAGGGCACTGTCCTAGGTCCTGGAGACACAATGGAAAAATGGATGTGGCTCCTTTTTTCAAGGGCCTTATTTTCCATGGAGGAAGAAGAGAGGAAAAGGAAGAGACTAGAGAGGGAATGGGATAAAATATGTACACAGATAACTACCTACAATCTAACTGGAGAAGGAAAAAAACACTAACAATTAAGGGGTTCAGGAAAGTCTTCTTGTAAAAGGTAACACCTGAACCCGAAGGAAGCTACAGATTTTTCAAAGGTAAAAATGTGGAGAGAGAATGCATTTTAGGGATGGGACAGCCAGTGTGAGATGTAGTGATGCTACATTGACCCATCTATGGCCATGCTGTGCCCACCAGTGTTTCATAACTGTGTGTTTATTGTATTCCTACACTCTTGCTGTGTATATGTATGTGGGGGGGATTAGGGGAGACAGGGGAGTGGGAGATACCCAGTACCTAGCACAGTGCCTTACCCATTAGATGATCAAGGAATATTGATTGAGTTGAATTGAAAGGCATGGAAAACAGATGGTTTCTGGGATATAAGATTTAATCCACAGAACGGCCTTGGAAAAACTGTTCTAATGGACAATAGGTAAAGGAATGCTTATAGGCAGACAATAGGAAAATAGTCCCAAGATGTACTGGCTAGTTGTATGACTCTGGGCATGGCATTCAACTATTCAATGCCCCCAGGTGATGCTCTAAGACTGAAGTTGGGGAGAAGGTAAAGAAATGAAAGAGAATAGGGATAGAGACTGGGATAAAGATAGGGACAGAGATTTGGATAGCAATAGAGATGGGATAAAAAAGATTAAGATATTCTCCAAAACACAAGGTTGGCAGGATGAAGTGATTGAAATGCTTTCTCACTCTATTCTTTGAAAGTTTCATTATCTCTTCCCAAAAGCAATATCAAAAATCTGCCTCCATCAACTGTCAGAGAGACAGGAGATCTGCTCATGTCTGGAACCAAGCATTCCTCTGGCAGGTGGTGTACAAGCCATAACGAAATCAACATTCATATGAAGACAAGGAGATAAAACAGATGAATTTGCAGCATCCGTGATTCTGAAAATGCCCAACTGGGAGTGATTTCAGTAGAAGAACTGGATTTAATTACAGCATGCTCCTGCTCCCACCAGGTGCAGGAAGTGTTCTCCAGTTCAGGGTCCCCTGAATGCAACACAGCCGACTTTCACACAAACCCATCTTCCCATCACTCCCTCAGCCTCCTCAAGTGGATGTCATTACACGATAGTTGGCAGCTCCTCCCCAGTTCAGAGGCAATTTTAGGCATTTTAAGCGTACAACTAACGGCCCTGATCAAATAAACAAAGAAAAATTGTCAATCCCACTTCTTTTCTTAGAACTGTGAACTCCAAGCCATGGGCCTCAAATTCACAATTGTTACAGAAAGAAACTCAGCTGTTGGCCTGACGTGACGTCTATCAAATTCCTTCTAGTTCCTGGGGTGGCTGAGACTGCTTTTCCTTGACTATTCTAAGAGTTTGAGCGCGATGACTCTTACCTAATTTTACTTCAGCATTCTCTGTCAGCAAGACATTCTGCCCTTTAATGTCACGGTGAATCACTTTGTGTTGATGCAGGTGACTCAGGCCCTGGAGAGATGAAGAGTCAGGAGGTTAATGGGAATGGAACCCCCTCCCCCAACATTACAAATAAATAATTTCCCCCTCCCCCTTTTCCCAATAAGCACACTATGAGCAAAAATAAAAATGTTTAAAAAAAAAAACCAGGCAGGCCAGATGTGCCCCATACAAATCTTTCATGTGCTCAGGATGATGTTTTAAATTATGGGGCAATCATAAAAGTGAACAGGATTTACTGCTTAGTAATATAACCTTTCTCTCACTGCCTGTGGGGAATATAGGTCAAGTTCAGATGAAACATTCTAGACACTGACTTCCTGTTTTGGTTAATTTACTCTTACCTGTTTGGGCTGCATGTTACTCTTTATTCTCTGAGGCACAGAATAGTACACAGAAAAGAGCACTTGATTCCAGCAAATCCAGGCTGAGCCTCCTCCTCCTCTTACTTCTATGATATTGGGAGAGTCACCATCTCCTTAGCACTGAGCTTTCTCAATAATCAAATGAGGTGTTTGGAGGAGATAACCTCAAAAGTCTAGCTCTAAATCCATCCGGTTATTTTCGGAGGTTTAGTTAGGTACAATGCAACCTTCAGAAATAAAGGAATACTTTTTTATAATTTCTGATTCAGATTAAATAATGATAAGAACATACATCAAGTACATCTGCATTACATTTGGGTGATGAAAAATAAATGAACAGAGGCTTCAAGGGGAGGCAACATGTTCAAGGTCACAAAGCTAGCAAGCCAAGGCCATTTTCTTTTCTCATGCTCTATCCCTCATCACGGTCAGTCAATAAAGATTAAGGGTCTACTGTATGCCACACACCATACTACGGTCTGTGAATACAAAAAGGCAAAAGAAAGCTCCTCAAGGTGCTTACAATCTAAGCAAATAACAATATACAAATGACATAAAGGATAAATAGGGAATAATTAAAAGAGGAAAGGCACTAGAATTAAGATTAGAAAAAGGCAAGGCAAAGTGAGATGAAGAGGAGAGGGGAGGAAAGTAGGGAGGGAGAGAGGAGACAGAAAAGGAAGGAGAAAGAGAAGGAAAGAGAAAGGAGGGGAGGGTTGAGAGGGTAGAGGAGCCAGGGTAAGGCGGGAAATTCTATTTCCATTGTTGGCATTTATTACTGTCATTTTTAGTGCTTCCTTTCATACATTACACTGTGTTTGTTATCTACAGAAGACAATTACTCAGTGACAATAAACTCAGAGGTGCTCCACTTCTCCATTGAATTACTCTGATTTTTAGTTCTTAGAGGCTAGAGACTCGTAAGGATATGGATTTCCTTTCTGATAGCCAGATGTCTTTCACTGATTTTTTTTCTGGCAACCCAGCTGCATACAAAGATATGAAATGTCATATATTAACTTTAGTTTGGAATCATCACCAGTCCCCAACATGCCACCCTTTTGACAGATATCAGGATGAGCCAATTTAGAATGCACACCACTGTCTGGTACACAGTTATATCTCACAATGGAAGATGTACTTTGTTAGGGCTCATCAGTTCAATAATCACTAACTCAAGCACTTTGTGATTACTATCAAACTTGTCAATGCATAAAATGTAACTTTTAAAGTGGGAGGGACTTTGTGCAAGTGTTTGGAATTTTTGCTCTTCCAGACATATCTTTAACCACTATGGAAAGCTCCCAGCATGGAAATTTCCTTCACTGATAGACTAGCAGCTCATTTATGAATATTTTGGTATATATGGGAATGGTTGTAGATTTAAAAAAAAAATGATGGTTGGAAGCTGTGCCAAGGGAACAAAGTTGGAAAATTAGACATTTTTACCACTCTCCCATACAACAAATGAGGCTATCTAATTACCTCAAAAATCTTCTTGTTCAAAATATTTAATAGTAGGGAGGAAATAAGCATTTATTAAGCACTTATGATACACCACGCATGCTAAGTGCTTTGCAAATATTATCTCGTTTAATCCCCACAATAATGGGAAATATTATATGCTAATATTATGTCCATTTCACAGTTGAAGAAACCGAGGGAGACAGAGGTTAAGTGAGTTGTCTAAGGTCACACTGCCAGTAAGTGTCTGAGGCCAGATTTGAACTCAGGTCTTCTTGATTCCAGGCCCAGAGCTCTTTCTACTAACCATGTAGCTACTTTTTGCAATTATTTTTCTGACAAGGTATCAGACCAATTATGAATATTAGTAGATAATCTTTTCAGGTCCTGGATGCAGCTGGGAGAGTAGATCAGAGTATGTGTAGGAAAATAGGTGATTTAGTTGGTATAGGGAATTCCTAGATGAGGAAACTACTTTCTACTAAAACATGTTGGCACCTTCTCTATAATTTACAGCCTTAAAAAGTTCCCTGAGGGATTAAGTGACTTGCTCAGGATGACCCAATCAGTATGTGTCAAAGGTGGGAAACTATACCATGTTGACTGGCTCTCTGGAAATAAGCGATAAGATCGACTTATCATGGCTACTTCCTGGGGCTGTTGTGAGGCCTGAATGAGCCAATGTATGAGCAGTGCTTTGGAAACTGTCCAACACTATCAATGAATGTCAGGTATAATCATAAATTAAGACCCAGACAGGTTTCCTATCATCTTTGTCCTGTTTAGAATCCTACTCACTCCTATTGGAGCGAAGCTTCTCAGATGCCATCATCACTAACAGAATTAGCAGCCCTAAAGACTGGGAACATCTGCCATCCATGTCCCCTCTCCCCAAGTTGTCTCTTGCTTATAGCATCATGAAGTAGGAGCATGCCACCATGTGACGTACCCGCAAGATCTCTCGGCAGATGTATGCGATCCACTCCTCTTTCAACGTGTTGCCTTTTGTATTCTTGATCAGATCTGTGACAGAGCCTGCACCGCAGAATTCCATCACCAGCTGGCAAAGAAAAGATGCAAAGGCACAATTAGTATAATTAGGGTATGAAGGATTCGTGGGCTTGGTTGAGCACGATGGAAGACCCTTCAGCCCTCCACCTTGGGGTGCCATTTTTGAGAGGAAAAGCGATCATTAGACAATGTGGACCAGAGTGATCATTAGACAATGTGTACTAGCTTCTAAAGTGGAAGGAGTTACTAGCTAAAAATAGAGTGAGGAGGGAAATTTTTAAAATTTCCAACCTCAAAATTACCATCAGAAATGGAAGGTCATATTCATTGCCCAAACAGGAAAAGGAGGCAGGCAGACTTCAAGGAGGTGGTCCATTGCTTGCAGCACCACATTCTTTCTGAAAATCTTAAGCTGGGTTCCATACCATTAGATAGGGGAAATCACTCCTTTGCATGGGGCCATGGTCCCCGGTCCCATCCCAAGTAACAAAAATACAAGGCATTTACTTTAGGTGGTTTTCAAGTGACATTGTGAGCTTTCTGGACAGGGACTATCTGTTTTTAATTAACTTCAGTACAAGTTCCCAGGAGGTTGGATACACCAAATAAATTCAATAAACAATAAACCCTTATTTAGCACCTTTCATCCCCAAAGCTCCAAGCTCTATAAATATCAGCTCATTACACTTTCCAACAACTTTGCGGAGAAGGCATGAGGCACGATCCTTACTTTAAAAAGGGCAAAAAGGAGACAGGACAAGATGAAAATTGCCAAGTCTGAACTTTTCTCTTCATTGCCACATATAGAATGACCTCCCTTTCCCCAGTCTTCTCTCTATCCCTTTGAACAAATTCCATGGTAAAAACTTTATACAATATCTTTTCCAAATAAGGGAAAGTGTTGGGTAAAATTTAGCCCAACATAACCAGAAACTAATCCCTGACCTCCTAGGATGGACAGACTGAAAGAAGTTTGGCCAAAATGATGTCTGTTAATTCATGTTGACCTCTTTAATTGATAGGTTCCTGACTGCTGGCAATGCGCAGAGGTAGAATCTATTGGCCGGTGACCAGGGAAGATCTTTGGAACTTTGACACCATCAGTCTTTCTACAAGAATTTATTAAATGCCAAGTTTTTGTATTCCCCAGGCTTAGCACCATTTTCTGTTGCCTGATTTTTAGAAAATTATGTGCCAAGGATGGGGATCAATTTTGGGAATCCAAAACCAAAAAAATGATAACTGTGAGGGGGGGGCATTATGAGCAGCATTGTGATCAGATCATAGGATCAAAGAGCTGAAGCTGGAACAGAACTAAGGGGCCATTGAGTCTAACCCCTTCTTTTTACAGATTTGGAAACTGAGGTGCAGGGAGGTTAAGGTCACAAAGGTATTAGATCACAGCTCTAGAGAGGCAAAGAAGCTGGGTGGTCAACTAGTGCCACCCCTTCATTTTACAGATGAGGAAACTGAGGCTCAATTTGGTTAAAGGAATTACTCAAGACTGGGAGGAGCAGGGGAAGAATAAGGAAAAACTTCATGTCTAATGCCATTGATTTCTGACATTTTCTACCCGCACGTTCAGCTCTAGCTAAAGTCAGCTGCGTTCTTTTCATCTTCCTATGGAACAAAATGATCAATAAATTATGTAATAGCCATAAAACCCCACCAATCCAAAACACCTTGTTTGCTGGTGATTGGTGACCCCAGTCACACAGCAGTCCTGATAATTATCATGCAACTCACACAGTGGGAAGCTTCTCTCACTACAGGTACCTGATTCCATGAGCAAACAGAATCAAGTTGCCTAACGCAACTGAATTAAGTCAACAAGAAAATGTCTACTAAAGAATGGATCAGCCAATCAATAAACATTTATTAAGACAGTACCCCAAAATATAATATTTTAAATTGACTTCATAGAGGATCTTTCCCCATTTATTTTTTTCTTCTTTTCTTTTGATAGAGAGATTATAGCTTGTCTAGACACTTGAATATAATAGGTAATCAATAAATGTCTCCTGCTCTGTACTCATGCAATAAATTATTATAATAAAATATTCAATAAATGTCTCTTGCCCTACGCCCCACACTCAGTCACCTACTAGAGACACAGAGGGCTCAAAAGCTTCCTTCCCTCCTTCCCTCCTTCCTTCCTTCCTTCCTTCCTTCCTTCCTTCCTTCCTTCCTTCCTTCCTTCCTTCCTTCCTTCCTTCCTTCCTTCCTTCCTTCCTTCCTTCTTTCCTCTTCCTTACCTTTAAATAAAACAGTGATGTGGTTCCCTGTGTCTCATTTGAGATTGTAGCTTCTCTAGCAGAGAGAAGCTATAATCAACCCTGAAACCTGTTTTTGCTCAGTCTAGAATGTGACCAGTAGGGTACCTCGTTTGGTCTCCTGGGTCTTCAGAAGCTATTCAGACTTGTAATTCCTCTTAACAACACCATAGTCCTAGGCACCAGCACATTTTGTGGCTTTCTAATTTCAGGGTAATTAGTACACTTCACAGTCCCTGACATCTCAATGACAGAATTATCCAGTAGAGGAGAGTCCAAGTGAGCCTCTTCGTCCCTGAAAGGCAGGGGAAACATGCGGACAATGCTATGTGTCAGAAGCTCGCCGCCTTTCTGAGAGATCTTAATCTTTATTGAAAGAACTCCCATTTTTGATTTCCGTATTGCGACCTGAGCAGTTGATAAAAGACAGTCACTTGGCCATTATCAGGAGCTGGTGCTAAACAAGTGTTTATCTCAGCAACAAGTCTGATAGAATTCTCCGAGGTTATAATTCAATCAGACACTGGAAACATCGCTTAGTTGCTGTGACATGGAAAACACTCTAGTTTCACCCAAAAAAGTCATCTTGGGATATTTGATTTAGTTTCAAGGCAAGGGACAAACCCCTCAGATTTCTGGATGGTCTGAGTGGATGCAAAATATGGCTACATTATGTACTCCAGGGTGGTACAATAGAAAGAGGGATGGATTGTAGAAGGACCCAAAAGTTCAAATCCAATTCTGCCATTTAATATCAGTGTGACCTTGGGCAACTAATATATCCTCTCTGAGAGTATTCATTAGTATGTAAAATGAGGGGGTTGCGCTAGATGTGACCTTTAATATAGATGCCTTTTAGATTTAGAGCCATATTCAATTTGGTTCCCAAAATGTTAGAAAGGACATTGATGCCCTAGAGCACATAGGATCATAAGTTTGTTATGGTTGTTGTTTGCCATCAAATACCAATAAAAACAAGCTGGGATGGAAGGAGTAGGATAGGAAGACTCATTGCCATGAAATTATTTTAATACAATTTGTCTATTCATCTCATTGACAAAGTAGCTACTGAAGAGCTCTGAGTGTAAAAGCCACAGTTAAATGCAACAAGAATTTATTATATGCTAAGGCACTTTCCTAGGCACCAAGGACACAAAGTCACAAATGGTGACAGTGCTTCAAGAGGCTTACATTGTTGGGGGCCAAAACAATCTATCCACATCTAAGTAAATGAAAATATGCACAGCTTGGGGCTAGATAAATCGACCTAAGAATCATCTGCACAGAGATGAGAAATGAATCCATGGGAAATAATATAGAGGGAGTAAATAAGAGGGCCCAAAACAGAGCACTGGGGGATACTGGTTAGCCAGCAGAACCTGAATGGAGATGACCCAGCAAAGCAGACTGAGAAGAAGGTCTAATCTGTCTTAGGAGGGTGCTAGGTTATAATTCTCAAGGGAAGAGAGAAATTCAAAGGTAAGTGACTGAGAACAAGGATAAATGTTGTTCATTGGTCAAAGTCTAGATGAAAGAGACAAGAGAAAAAACAAAATGTGGAAAGGACACTTACCCAGAGTTGGTCATCCATTCCTGGGGGATTCTTTTTGATAAAAGCACCATAGTAAGTAGCAATATTTCTGTGATGAGAGTATTTCTTCAACATGTTAATTTCTTGTTTGATTTCCTCCTCTTCATCCTATATAGGATAAAGAAAATGGGCTATTAAAATATGTTGGATCTACCCAGTAGATTTCAGAATTATATCAACATCTCAATAGAACAGCAAATAGGTCTCTGTGTTTTGGTTTTTTTTAACTTCCTGGTGAGTAGATAAGCAAGCATAATGATTATGTTCCATTAGAAAAAAAAAGTTTTGAATGATTCTTGATTGGGAGTGTGAATGTTGAGAGAGAGAGTATTTCTGCACACATGGAAAACTGGCCCCCTCAGATCTGTAATGAGCAGGTCAGGTCCTGGGTGCAAGCAGCCTCAAACTAACCCTTTAAAACATTCAGTTGGTGAGGAGAACTTGAGGATATGAGACTGTTGGATGAGCAAAGAATAGTAAACAATTGAGCAATCAACAAGCATTTATTAGGGGCTTACTGTGTGCGCCTGACCCTAGGCTAATCTCTATTGAGTGCAAAGAAAGGCAAAGATAGTTGCTGGCCTCAAGTAGCTCACATGGAGCCAACATGTAGACAACGAGGTACATGCAAGTTATATATAGGATAGATGGAAGATGGCAGGGAGACGGACTGAGGCCGTTGGAAAGTTGTCTTAGGGGAAGAAATAGGCCAGGGTCCAGTCAAGGAGGAACTCACTTGGGATGTGACTTCTGGGGTTAGGAGAAGGTTGGTGGAAAGAACTCCTCCATGTGGTAGTTTCCAAATTCAACTAAGTACTCTTTCTAAGTCAGACAATCAAAAGCATTTATTAAGTGCTCATGGGGGTATAAAGGAACACAAAAAGAAGTTCACACACATTCTAATGGGGGAAGATAGCAAGATGAGGATGAGAGAGGGAGAGAGAGGGAGGGAGGGAGGAGAGAGAGAGAGAGAGAGAGAGAGAGAGAGAGAGAGAGAGAGAGAGAGAGAGAGAGAGATGGAGAGAGAGATATAGGTAGAAAAGATATATAGATGATAGAGAAGATATAGAGAAATGATAGAGAAGGTAGAGATAGTAGAGAAGATATATGATAGAGATAAGAGAGATAGATAATAAAGATGAATGATAGAGAAATGGAGGACAGATAAAATAGATCAATGGGTGATAGAAGACAGATTGATAGATGATAGAGAAAAAAGGTTATAGAGAACTTAGATATAGATGATAGAGGGAAGATTAGGTAGCTGATAGAGAAGAGAGAGATGATGGAGAAGACATAAATGGCAGAGAAGATAGAAAATGAGGTTATGTGATTTGGACAGGAAGATACAAATAGATAGATGATAGAGAAGGTAGAGATAGATGATACAAACAAGATGGAGAGATAGATTATAGAAAAGACAGATTACAGAAGATAGCTGATAAATAGACAGATAAAGTCAGATAGATAAATAACAAACAGACAGAGAGAGACACACTCATATAAGTGCAAAACTCAGCTAGTCCTCTCTGCTGAAGGACTATGTAGGCTCTCAGCACTCTCTAAATCTCATCACCCTCAGTCTGGTCACTCTGCCCTATTTAATGCTCTAGGAAATGAAAGAATGTGCTTCCAATCCACTTTATATTCTCACTTAGAAGGAAACAAGGAAGAAACTCTTACGTAATATTCACTCCTGGTCACTGGGAGGCCATTCATTCATATCAATGGCCATCCACTGACCAAGTATGGTACACGAGAGGCAGAGAACAGAACAGAGAAAGACAATAGAGAGGATGAACAACAGGTATGTTGGTCATGCCACTTTTGAAGAAGGAAGTTTTACTGAAGGGACTTCAGTGCTGAGTATGAAAGCCAGATCAGAGAGGATCCAGGAGCCTGTGGGTTATAAGGAAGTGCATGAACCAAATGGAAGCACTTCACTCCAGAAGTTGAATAGGAAAATGAGAGAAATGGGGCAGCAGATAAGAAGTGACAAGAATTAGAAATTAGCGGAGGACAAATTTCTATGATTTCATAATTAGTAGCTACTAGGCAGGTGTTTCAGGTAAGGAAACCAAAGCTAAGAGAGCTTATGTGATTTGGCCAAACTAAATCTCAGAGCCAGACTTTGTACCAGGTTTTCTTGACTCCAAGGTCAGCATTGAGTCCACTACTCCACATTACCTTAAATATTTGCATATCAATAATTGCTAAAGTCTGTGCCAGAAAATGAAGGGAAAAAAGAGGAATGTTTAAGTCCTATTTCACATATGAAGACATGTTATACGTACTTTTAAGATGGTAGTATTTTGATCTGAATAAATGACATATTTAATATGTGTAGAAAGTTGACTATGCTTGCTTATATGATATAAGAACACCAAATTTCTTTTTTCCCCCAGTGGGTGGGGGTGGGTGAGAGGAAGAAAAAAACAACAAATGTTTAATAATTACAAAATGAAAATATACTTTAAATGTATGAATTTTATAATAAACAAAATTCTCTGTTTAGTGTTCAAAGCTTCTCATAAAACTAGCACATATTTCTGGTCTTCTTACACCTTACTGCCCCCCTCCACATATTTTGATTCAGTGATACTGGCTTCCTTACTGTTCCATGCCTCAGCTCTGAGGATTTTCTCTGGCTTTCTTCCCTGTTGAGAATGCTCTCCTTCCTTATCTTTCCTTCATGACCTTCCTATCTTCTTCAAGTCCCAGATAAAATCCCACCTTCTATAGGAAGCCTTTCCCAACCTTTCTTAATTCTAGTGCCCTCCCCTCTTAATTATGTCCTATTTATTCGGCACGTAGCTTTTTTGTTTGATCATTATCTTCCTCATTAGACTATGAACTCCTTGAGGCAGATACTGTCTTCTTCCTCTTTTTCTATCCCCAGCACTTAACACAATGTCTGGCACATAGTAGACACTTAATAAAGCTCCTTTACTGACAGACTGCCTAATCATTTATGGTTATTCTTGGAAACTGATAATATTTGATAATAATATCATGTTGACATAGAGTGCTTTACAAAACTCTCTACCTACATACTGGATTTCATTTCATCTCATTAAATTGGAAGGATGGGTCTGATGACATCACTCTCCTACTCAAGATGTGTTGGTGGCTCCCTATCACTTCCAGGTAAAACATGGATTCTTTTGTTTGGCATTCAAAGTCCTTCACAATCAGGCTCCAGTCCACGTTTCCCAGCTTGTTCCACCTTATTTTCCTTCGAACACTTGAGGATCTAGTCAAAGAAATCTTCCTTCAGTTCCTCATGGGTCTCTCATACTCCATGTCCTATCTGAGAAGAGTCTTTGCACACAGTCTCTGGCAGGCCTGGAATCTACCCCCTCCCCACCTTTGCCTCTTCTTTCAACCGTCAGAACAAGAGTGACCTTCTTCATGATTCCCTGGCTGCTCGAGTTGCCTCCTTCCCCCAAATTACCCTCTCGAAAAGACTTGGATCAGACTTCAGAATTTTCCTAATCATCCTGATAACAGAGTGTAAGGAAAGTCATGCAGGGGGCCCCTGATGTGCTTCTGTTCTATGGACCTGTTGTTATCCCCTATAGACTATGAACTCCTTGGAAGTAATTGTTCCTTTCCTTTTGTCTTTGTACTCCTCTTGCCTAACACAGTTCCTGGCACACAGTGGGCATCTAACAAGTGGTTGGTGATTAATTGAATAAGAGCTTTAATTAATAGGATGTTTTATTGTATTGAGCTGAATGAAACAGATCTTGCAACTACCACTACAACTCCTGCTTCTGGCTTCTGGCACCAAGCAAAACAACCCAGCCCTCTTCAACATGGCAGCCTTTCAAATACTTGAAGAGAGTTCTCAAACCTCCCCTCTACTTCCCTCCCCCAAGTCTAAGCATGCTTTCAACTGATTTTCATATAGCAGAGTTTCAGGGTCCTCCTGCACTGACTTTCCCTATCCAAATTCAGGCCATGTCATCACATCGTATCTGTCTTTTCTCAAAAGCACACTAACTCTCTGGAATTTGGAATATGATTGGAGGGTCCTAATCTTATAATGGTCCAACAATCTCAGGATATGCTAACAAAGGCCACTTTCTATGGATGATGCTAGTGTCTCCTAAAAATATTTGTGTTTTTTTTTTTCATTTTTTTCTCTTGTTTGTCATTGCAATTAGTCTCCTGAAATGCTAGGAAACAACACAGCAAATTTTCCATTTCTCTAGGTTCTTTTGATGTAGGTCAAACATGGTAAGCGAAATAGACACAAGTTATTTCTAAGAATGTTTCACCTGGACCAGATTTCAGATAGCATCTAGTCCAAACACTCATTTTTTTTTACTGAGGAGAAACTGAGGTCCTGAGAGACAGACGTAGAGAAAAACAGAAAATTAAACAGACAGATAGACACAGAGAGAGAGAGAGAGAGAGAGAGATGCCAAACCCCACAAAGACTTTCTGAATTCCCCAAGCTTAGCCTTGAGAATGGTATAGTGGAATAAAGCATTAGACCTGTAGTCAAGAAGACTTGAATTCAAATCTAGCCTCAAACCATTACTAGGTGTGTGATCCTGGCCAAGTCACTTAAATTCTGTCTGCCTCAGTTTTCTCAACTTTAAAATGAGGATAAACAGGGTTACTGTGAGGATCAAGTGAGATAACGTTCGTAAAGTGATTCACACAGCACCTGACACATAATAAGTGCATAATAAATACCTGAACAAAAGAGAAATTATTTATTATTTGTTTACCATGTGTCCAGAACTGTGCTAAGTAAGCAAGAAAGACAATCCCTGACTTCAAGGAGCTTACATTCCAATGAGGGAAAACAGTACTTAAAAAGGAGATAGAAAGTGGAGGCAGGGTGGGGGAGTGAAGTGATGTTTTGGTAGCATGCTTTGGAGTGGGTAGTTAGAAAGTGAGGTGGGGTGCCTGGTCCTGAGCATGACAGAGAAAACTGAGCTATGAGGAGGACCCAGGGTGGTCTCAGGGGTGGAGACCAAGGCTCCTGTGAGGAAGAGGTGGAGATGGTGACCACGAGAGTGGGGTACCAGGGTGTGGTGATAATAGATTCCTCAAAGGTCACATTGTGACTAGAAGGGCCAGGGACAAGTATTTAAATCCCTGAACTCCAAACTCAAGAGCCAATGATTCTTCCACTAGCCCATTCCTGAACTCAGAATGGAGTGCCCAGATTTGCTGTATTACAACTTTTAATAATTTAAGATGAAGAAATCTGTCTCTTTTTCAGGAGAGAAACCTTCAGAACAGCCAGGCACTGGGGCTATTCATGGAAATGGCAAATTTAGCCAGAGGAGAGGGCAGGCTTCCCATCTGGGTACTGGCTGCTTCCTATGCATCCCATGTTCTGTCTCTCATCCTCAGGGACCTCTTGGCTCCCTGCCAGGCTCAGCCCAAGGGCCACCTGTTGCAAGGCCCTTTTCTGATTCTCTCCCCTTGGCACACTGTCTAGACACTTCAGTACCAACCAAGCCTTACTTTGATTCATACTTGTTTCGAAATGGGATTGTTCCACTAACTGAAGCTAAAATTACGTAAAAAATGGGATCGAGAAGGAAACGGCAAACCACTCTAGTATCTGTGCCAAGAAAACCCCCAAAGGGGTCATGAAGAGTTAGATACAACTGAAAAGTGACTGAACAAAAATCACCACAAAATAGGGATTGGTTCAGCCCAATGGTAAATGTTAGGACCATTTCAAGGGATTCATTATTTGCACTAATTGGGACCTAGCTGCACTGCAAACCTCAAAGTTCTGTTGTCCTTGATATTACATTTGTAATAACTTCTTTCCATCTCAAAACCTGCCTTTTTTCCAATCAAGGATGTGGTGGGGAACAGATTTTCCTGCCTTGGCCTTTTCCCAACAGCTGGCATGTGTGCCCTGCATTGGGCAATGGTCACACCAGCATAAGGAAAGGTCTCATGCCCTGAAGTCACTGGGACTGATCAGACTTCATCTATTCCACCTTTTCAGGAGTTTGAGCGACTTCACAAAGCACAGGAGACTCCTGGTAAATGATATTCCCTCTACCAAAGCAGATCCAATGTGCTGCAATTTATTATCTTAGAATTGGCTGGGGGTAAGTGATTTGTCAAGGTCACTCACAGGCAGAACTTGAACCTATAACCCCAATGCCATTCCCTATCTTCTATGACACACTGTCTGTTTTTATCTTATTTAGGAAAAAAAAGACCCTATGAGCCTGTGCATGCCACTCAGAGTAGGGCAGTTGATATCCCCACACATAGCACATAGCATTTTCCCACAAAGAAATATCTCTTGCCAAATTTCAAGAAACTAGTTAAGTTGTGATATAATTTCCCTTGATATCTCTTTGCTGGTCAGCCCCTGAAATATTAATCACAATTATGGGAATGTTAACTAAGTTTCTAGAGAGCTAGATTCATTAATTCTAATACATCTCAGTGTGAATGATGTGGTAGGGATTAATAAATACCTCAAAATAAGCGTGTAAGAATATTAAGATAACAATGAGGATAAGAATAATGTTTCTTATTTCCTAATGGGCAATGTTGGACTTTGCTTTGACTATGGATAATTTCCTCTTTTTCATATGGGGGAAGGAGGAAGGAAGAAAGGAAAAAGGGAAGGAGAAGAGAGAAAGAAAGGGAGGAAGGGAAGGTAGGAAGAAGAGAGAGAGGGAGAGAACGAGAATAAAGGCTTATTAATTGAAAAAAAGTAAAATAGAATATTGTTCCCCCCCAAATAAAAGAAAATATGTAAGTTCCCTAAGGGACTTTTAAATTTTTTGTCTTTGCATTCTTAATGTCTAAAATAGAACTTTGCCCATAACTAAAGAAGTACATGTCACCTCATCTAACACAAGGTAAGCTCCTTGAGGGTAGGGCCTTCCCCCCCCCCCCAGTATCTGGATCATAGAAGTTGATTAATAAATGCTTGCTGATTAACTGCAGGTTTATTGGATTGGATCAAGCATACCAACAGATGGGGAATCTGCCATTCATTCTTGTATTCAATGAGCCCCTAATGAAATAAGCACCACGTGGAATACTGAAGAAAAAAAAATTTTTTTTGAAGTACAGTTCCTGCCCTCAATGGGATTAAAATCTGATTATGAAGATCAGATTTTTTGATATGAAAACCGGAATTTGTCATCATGTTTAAAATTCTAAGCTTGGAAAAAGGAAAAACAAGATATCATTGGAAGAGGTGAAGGGAATCCAAGTGGGATGAAAAGTGGAATGGGATTCCTGGGGAAGGAGTGGGCTTCCTCTTTCTGGCCATCTTCCAGCAAAGGCTGATGACTGCTTCTCTGAGGTGGTATGATGTAAAAGCAAGCACCTTGACATATCTAGGATGGCTTGCTATACAGGTTCTTAGATCTGTTTTTCTAAAAGGAAAGCAACTTTTGAGGGGTCAACAATCATTTTAATCAAGCACCTGTATCATTCACTTCATTTGGGGGAAAAGTCAGCACTCTGAACTTCAGAGAAAATACAGAGAAATCAAAATCAACAGACAGGACTTTCAACTGTCTGACTGTAAGCAATACATACATCACAGATCAACAGACAGATAACTGTCTGGTAACTATGTACATAGTTACCAGAGAAAGAAGAACCAACATTTGGGTTTTCAAAGCCAGGGGTGTCCCAGAGTCTTGTCTGGCCAAACAAACACTTCAAAGAGCAAGCCCCAAAGTAAAACCTCATCTCAGAGTATTTATACATTTTTCAGAGCCAGAGGGCATCACAACCCTTGAGAACCAGTACCTCATTAACAGAAAGTGTGGGCCTTCCTATAAATCTCCCCTAATCAAACTCCCCTTAATGGGTAGGCCCATTAATGGTTGGGGAAGACCTTTAATCTCATTAGCATTATATGTGAACAAGATTCTTTTTCAGGTATGGCTTTAACAAGATATCTGCTGAGGCATCTTCCAAATATAAGCCTTTGTTTTCTGAATCAAAGCTATAAACAGGAGGAAATGATCTCTAAACTATTTAAAGCCTTTTTTGTTTTAAATGAGAAAAGAAGTGCTTAAAAAAAAGCAATGTTATAAACCTGCTAGAAGGAGACTAAAATATCTATAAGAGAATGATATAAAAGAAAAACAAAGGGAGAGGTGGGAGCCATGGAAGGGAAAATAAGGAAAATTAGAGAAATCAAAATAGGGAGTGAATAATGAACAGTGAACTTGGAGCAATGGAAGATGAACAGACTCAACCAAAAGAAGCCACAAAGCCCAGAAGTCAAGGAACCAAGGAACTCAGTTCTAATGCAAGATTGTTCCAGTGTGCTTTAAGACTCAGAGCAACATAAACTCAATGGCAATTTTCTCATCTTTATATGTACTACGTTATCACTATAATATAGTAATCATCATAGTTGATTATTTTTACCATATTTTATATATTTAAATGTAATTTTATGTCCAGTAAATATATATACTTAGATGTTTACTATATTATTACTATAATAATATATTATTAGATTACTGTGCTATTGGGAGAATTCAAGTTTGGGAATGTATTTTCAGCTACAAAGATGAAAGGCACTACAGAACGCTAAGCTATTATAAATCACATTAGGCCAAGACTGATGAAAATAAGCAGATACTTATATGTTCTAGTTTTGAGGTAAATACAAATCTTTTTCTGGACTTAACTGCGTCAGCATGTGTTAGTACCACTATCAAACACACAAGCACATACACACAGCTCTAAGCTTGCAAGCATTCTGAATATAGATATTCAGAGTAGGCTATTCTGTGTGTTAATATTTACAATGATACCAAGAATGTTTTTCTAAATCTAGGAATCTTTCTAATAATGAGAGTACCCCTAAAATGGTAGGATAAAATGTGTATTCAATTAAATCATCCCCCGATGGGGTCATGAAGAGTTGGAGATGACTTAAAAGCAACTACATAACACCAAACATGTCTGAGGCACTGGAATAAGCCTTGAGAATATAAAAAGGGCAAGAGACAGCCCCTGCCTTCAGGGAGCTCACAATCTAATGGAAGAGACAAACAAACAGATATATATATAAAGAAGCTACCTATGGGATAAATAGGAAACAATGAAAAGAAGGAAGACACTGGACTTAAGAGGGGTTGGGAAAGACTTTGCGTAGAAGATGGGATTTTAACTGAGGCTTAAAGAAAGCCATAGAGGTCAGCAGGTAGTGACAGGAAGGGACAGTATTCCAGGGATAGAGGCTGGCCAGAGAATATGCCCAGAGTCAAGAGAAGTATCTTATCTGAGGAACAACTAGGAGATGGGTGTCACTGAATCAAAATGCACATGATAAGGTGTAATAAGATGAGAAAGTAGGTTGTGAGTCTGCGACAGTTGGCAGATAGTGATGCCCTCTATAGTAATAAGGAAGGAGGGGAAGGGAAATTTAGGGAGAAAAGTAATAAATTCCATTTTAGACATGTAGCTTTTAAGATGTTTCCTGGATATCCAGTTCAAGATGTCTGAAAGGCAGTTGGAAATGGAAAATGGGAGATCAGTAGAAACATTAAGGTAGGAAAGGTAGATTTGAGAAGAGATGGTAATTAAATCTATGGCAGCTGATAAGATCACCAAGTGAAGTAGTATAGATGGAGAAGACTCAGAATAGAATGCTGAGGGACATCTACAGTTATAGAAGGCATGATCAGGAAAAGGGTCCAGCAAAGGAGAAGAAGCAGTCAGATTGGTAGGAGGAGAGCCAGGAGAGAGTGATGTCTCAAAAACCTATAAAAAGAGACTATCAAGGAGAGGATGATTAAGTGTGTCAAAGACTACAGAGAAGTCAAGGAGAATGATCACCAAGAAAAGACTATTGGATTTGGTAACTAAGAGATCACTGATAACTTTGGAGACAGCAGTTTCAGTGAAATAATAAAGCCAGAAGCCAGATTGTAAGAAAGTTAAGGGTTAAGAAGAGGATGAGGAGAGAAAGTAGAGGCACCTACTACAGAAGAATTTTTCAAGGAGCTTAGCCACAAAAGGGCAGAAGAGCTATAGGATGATAGTGGAGACAGAAGGCTCAAGTGAAGAGTTTTGGTTTGGGTTTTTTCCTGGAAGATGGAGACATGGGTATGTTTTGTAAGCAGTGGGAAGTGAACTGGTAGACAGGGACAGGTTGAAAATAAGCCATGAAAAATAAGAATAAAACATATATGATTTTTAAATAGCCAAAATTTGTTTTGCTTAAACACACACATCTTCTGTGTGTGCTTAAAATGTATACATATATTTTAACAAGTCATTTGTTTTCCTTTTTTTTTAAAATGAGGCTAGGGTGGGATGGAAAGTAGATTTCTGTTAATCAAAAAACAGAATTTAAATTTTAAAAATAGACCATGAGTCGAACCACTGATTTAGTACAAAGTAAGAATATAAAGGTAGATTGTTACTCAAAGGCAGCAAAACTCAGATCAGATGCAAATGGATGTTGATTTCAAATTGAAAATTTCAAACTCACAGCTTTTCTTCTTTTAATGATCCAGAAATCCATGGTACACAAAGGATGAGCAACAGGTACCACTGCGGGGGAATAGGGATGAATGAAGTTCCAAAACAAAGATACTTTTTTAGAAGAGCTTGCTGGGTCTGGGTCTATCTTAGACCCAGGCTGCAAGAACTATCCCAACATAAAGGTCATCAATCCCTAGGAGGCCACATAGGCCAACTCCCTCACGTTAATTCCATGGAAGCTGAGGCCCAGAAACGGAACGGACTTGTGTCAGTTTCAGGACATTCTGGGCAGTCTTCATGTGGCATCATGCCACCTATCAAAGCCTTCTACCCTCGCCTGGAGCCTGGCTTAAGGATTCTTTTGTGGCTAAATCATCATGTGTGTATACTTCTGAACACCTCTGGCTGTCACTAGTCCCAGGTTCTTAGGCACGTTCAACCAAGTTTCTTTCACTAATGGCCATGGGGAAAGAAATGCCTACAAATTATGAGGAGGCTTAGGTACCTAGGACAGCAACTCTTTGGCACCAAAAGCAGTTCATACTGATTTCCCTTGGTCTGTATATGTCTATCAACTTGCTTTGCCTGCTCTATCTTCATTAGGTTCCCAGGCACCAAGGAATAATAACAATAATTATTGGCAAATCTATAAGACGTTTTTAGTTTGTGAAGAACATGATGACACAGCCTTCTGAAGGCCTTCAAGGATTCAGGGAGGACATGGTAGTAGCCTTGAAGGACTGTCATGTGGGAAAATGGCTATATAGGTTCTCCTTTTCCTCAGAATGTAGAAGTAGGGACAATGGGGTGAAACGATAGAGCTACTCAACAGTGAAACAAATCATCATGGGAAGAGACCTATATGAAAAGTCTACACCTTCTGTCAGTTGTATTGGGAAAAGGATTCCTCTTAGGCAGGGACTCTATGAGACTGAACAACCTCCAAGCTGCTTTTTAGCTCTGATGTCCTCAGAGACCACTCTTTCGCTGGGTTTTCATCTGAATCACCCCCTTTTCTCATTCTCCTTTTCATTCACTTCAGTGCTGACATCTGACTTTTCTTTGTTCTTTTCATTCATTAGACTCAGTCAGACTCTTCCCTTCTCCTTTTTATCTACCAAAGTTTAACTGTCATCGTCCAATGCCACCCATTGGTAGCTTTCACATATTCAAGTATATCTTTGAGAGGTAACTGATGGGAAAAAGGGTGAGATGGGGTGGGGAGAGGTGGCTAACCTCTAAAACTATATACCTATGTGGCAGGTACTGAGACATTTTCCCTTTCTCCTTCCCTCTCTGTTTTGAACAAGGGGGAAGAATAAAAGCTCCATCAGATGTCTATGGTGATGGGAGGGGCTCGTAGCAAGTGGAGACTGGAGGAAAAAAAAAGGGAGAGGAAGAGTCAGGAAGGAAATAGAGGTAACTGGATTGGGGGAAAGAGTCAAAAGGATGGGATGACTCTGAAAATTTTGCCCCTTATACAAATCACATGTTGGCGAGTGGGCAAGTTATCACTATGTACTGAGTCAGCCATGCATCCAATTCTCCTAGGTGGGGACAATGAGGCAAGAAGGTAAGATACTGACCCCAAATATCCCTAGGCTTTTCTTGCAAGACAACTTTTCAACACAAGGGTTGCATGTATAATCAGCATTACTTCCCAAAGGTCTCTTAATAAAATCTTGAATAAGGATTGACTTTACAACCTAAGTCTAGACTGCATAGGGTCTTTCTGTGTTTTTCCACATACATCAATCACCAGACTCAGTGGGAGACACATGGTATATTCAGAGTTAACTTCAGAAAATAGAAAATACACTGATCATGTTGATCCCAAGTCTTCCCTGGTCCCACAAACCTATTTTTTAAACAAATTGTTAACTGCATTTTAATATAATTCTGGCTTTAGCCCTGGTGCTCTACCCACTGTGCCACCCAGCTGCTATTTTTTAATCTTATGATGTTCTTTTTAAATATCTTAAAACATGATTCTGAGAAGGTTCATCAGACTGCCCAAGAGGTCCAATGCATACAAGGTAAAGAACCCCTGGCCTAGCCCCAGGATCTAACAAACCAACTAAAATAGGGAAGAAGGGAGAGTTGGGATGGACCAGATCATGTCTATGGGCCAGCCACAACATATACAACTGATTCTGCCCTAGCTTGTGCTTGGGTGGGGGTTGGAGGAAAGGTGGAGGATGAAGAGAGAGAAGATGGAGGGATAAGGGAAAGGAAGGGAAGGGACTCCCAGCTGTAGGTCTGCCTCCATTCAAATATGCATATGTGTGTTAACACACACTCTCACACACATGAAGACCTCCTTCTCCTCCACTGCTCCTGCTTCCCTTGAGGGCATTTTTGAGACTTGTATTCCCATTCAGGACTTATCTAGATGTTCATTTGAAACCTGATTTCACTTGTATGCACAGGCTGGGACTTATGTCTAGAATACTCTGTCTCCCTCCTGCCTCCTGCCTCATTAGCTCCTTTTATGTGATTGTCTTTGAAAAACGTGAGGAACAACAACTGGTGCCCATCAGAAGGTATGCATGGTGATGGGAGAGACTAAGAGCTGGAGGAGGAAAGAAGGGAAGAGTCAGAGAGGAACATAGGGAAAGGAGTCTGATCACAAGCTCAGAAGCTGCCTCCCATGGGATACCTTTCAAGCTCCACCCAATAAGCTCTCCCCTACCCCTACCCAAATGTTTGCTATTTATTTACCTATGTACACTATCACAGATCTAGGGCTAAAGAGACCTAGGGCCAACCTCCTCATTTTACAGATTAGAAACTGGAGGCTCTAGAAGGTTAGGGGTCTTTCCCAAGGTAACACAAGTGAAAAGCAGGGTGGGCTAGGAAATGTCTAATAGCCAATGCTCTAAAAACTGCACACACAACATAGTTTTTAGAATAATCTCCATTTTAACATTTTCTCTATCCCTTTATTGTGTCTAGAAAATTAACAAAACTAGGTCATGTTCTGATCTAGAACTTTTGGCTGATTTCTGAGGTGGAAATGCTCACTCTTAGTCAGAGGCAAGACTTGAAACCAGGTCCTGTAACTCCTGAGATAGGGCTCTTTCCACTTCACCACGTTACTCTTGTGTTCCATCCATGTATGGAAACAAGGGGACACAATGTATACATTTGAACTGGAAAGACATAAGGACAAAACCTATCTCACATACTTACCACTGCCACCACTGCAGTATTACTACTGCTGCTGCTGCTGCACTACTGCATCCACCCAGTAGAAAGTAAGTTTCTTGAGAATGGTGACTGTCATTTTTGTTTTTGTATCCTCAGTTAATGTTTGTTGAATGAAATCCAACTGAACTGAATAAAGTGTTAGGGGTGGGCTGGGGATCACAGCCCACTATTGAAGGGAACAGAGGATATTGCAAAGAACATTGGGTTTAGAGCCAGGAAACTTGGGTTTAAACAACAGCCCTGCTACTTATCACTTGTAGGACCTGGGGTAAGTCACTTCTTTGTTGAGGCTTCAGTTTCCTTACTTGCAAGATGAGGGCGCTGAATGAAATGATCCCTAAAAGCAGGATTCCTTGATCCTATTCTTTGTCCCATCCCATAACCCTGAGGTATATAGCCTGGTCATATTCATGAACACCTTGTAAGATTTTG
The DNA here is from genome assembly GCF_028372415.1 of Notamacropus eugenii. Lineage (NCBI taxonomy): Eukaryota > Metazoa > Chordata > Mammalia > Diprotodontia > Macropodidae > Notamacropus > Notamacropus eugenii. The sequence continues at coordinate 352,981,560 of NC_092877.1, read as the reverse complement.
CCTCCTGTTATGTGATGCACGTCATCACCTATTTCCATCCCTGGTGAAGGAGTGGCTGGGATCAGAGCTCAAGATAGCTTTGCTAATCTCCAGCTCAGAACTCAGGGAGAGAGAGCAAATGTCAGGCTCTGAAGTCCTGGGGGTGGCTCAGGTTCAAAGATGGAAAGGGCAGGGCTAATATAGAAAGAGTTTTAGGGGGATTTCTTTTCCCATGGGAATCCCCTATCCCATTCTAAGGTCAGGAATCTGGGACTGACACAGTATGCTTTGGGAGAGTCTCCTTGTGGAACTGTAGACAGCAGCCAAATGCTGAGCCAACATCATTACAGTCTGAGATCTGTTCTAAGAGCTAAGAGCTGGCATTTGTAGAGAGCCTGAAGGGGTTATGTGGGATCTCATGTGATCCCCTCTACAATGCTGAGGGAGAGATTCCATGACATGAGTGGCTACCTCCTTTATGGATCACACTTCTCTACAATGAATTCTCTTTTAACACGCTTGCACCTCATCTGTTATTGGTATCCAGCAGCAACCAACTTGGTCTCAGCATAGGTCTCTCCATTGTCCTCTGGAAACTCACAAGTTTGATGATTTCAAGATGATGGCAGCTCACATGGTATCCTCATGAAGGATGGCAGGAAGGCACCAAGGTACAAAGTGAAACAATCTTTCTGCTTGGGACCTTGCCAACCACATGTCAGCAGCCTTCTCATCCTGCTGAGACATCCCTTGGTCCCTGTTATTCTCTTCTTATTGGTGAATTCCTCTTTTGTTTTCTTGTTCAGTTGTTTTTCAGTCATTTCTGGCTCTTCATGATCCCATTTGAGGTTTTCTTGGCCAAGATACTGAAATGGTTTTCTATTTCCTTCTCCAGCTCATTTTACAGATGAGGAAACTGAGGCAAACAGGATGAAGTGACTTGTCCAAGGTCACATGCCTCCTAAGTGTCTGAGGCCTAATCTGAACTCAGGTCTTCTTAACTGCAGGCCCAGGGTTCCATATGCTATGCCACCTAGCTGCCCTAGGAATTTCCACTACAATATACCTAGTAAGTGGTCATCCAAGGAAAGGGGTTTATTTGCGGACTTGATATGGCTAGCTCTCCCAAGGGCAAGGACTATTTTATCTTTGTACCTGCAGTGCCCATCACAATGCTTTGCACATAGTAAGTGCTTAAACAATGTTTAGTGAACTGAATATAACAGTCATCCAAGGTTCAACCTAGCCACATTTGGAGAGGCACGTGATGAACTTTCTGGTCAAAATGACCCTCAAGGATCATTTGTTGAGCTATAAAAGAGGTTCTATCTGCACTGGTAGAGGAGCATCACACTGATAAACCACAGAGCCTTGAGTTTATAACCAGGGATTTTTAAACAACTAAAATAAAATCTTAGAGACCAGGCGATGAGTACAAGTGAAAACTCCAGGGGAACTGGAGCAGCAGAGGTTTTCATTTGCAAGACAGAAGAATTCCAGAAACTGATCACATTGTGACCGCACTGTTCTAAAGGACAGGCAGCCTATGATGAAAATAATATTTAAGAAATTATTTGAGCTTGCAGTTCCACTGGTTTCAATCATTGTTTTATATCCTGAAAGAGGTCATAGAGTACTTGATTTAAAAAAAGTCTTTTCACAGTTCCATCTGTTAACAGAGGATCTGACAGCCCCCAGAATGAACACTGTTTTAGGCTGCATGAAGACAATCATAGCATCAAGAATGAGGGAGGGGACAGTCCTAGTGTACTCTGCAAGGTGGCCCATACCTGCATTCCTGAGAGTGGTTCTCTGGGTACCACAACTGAAGAGGGGAGTGATACGCTAGAGTGCAGAGGAAAGTGATGAGTGTTTACAGTGTTTAGAGATCATGCCATGGAAGCAATTGGTCATGCTTCACCTAGAGAAGAGAAAGCAGAGTTGGGGGTGGGGAGGAAGGGAAAGGGATGATGGTTGTGTTCAAATATTCATAAAATATACATGGGGGATTTGCTTTGTTTGGTATGACTCTAGATGGCAGAAATGTGAACAATGGATGGAGGCCACAAGGCAATAGATTTTTTCTTGATATAAAGGAAAACTTTTAAATATAATTAGAGCTACCCAAAGGTATAATGGGTTAATTGTAGGCAGTCAGATGGCCCAGTAGACAAAACACAAGCTTTGGAGGCAGGAAGATCTAAGTTCAAATTTGGCCTCCCTCCAGCACACTTACTAGCTGTGTGACTGGGCAATTCACTTAATCTCTCTTAGCCTGTTTCTTTATTTGTAAAATGGGGATAATAATAGCACCTATTTCCCAAGGTTGTGAGGATCAATTCAATATATATTGAGCATTTCACACACCTTAAAGCACTATTTGTTATTCAGTCATTTCAGTCCTGTCTCACTCTTCATGATCCTATTTGGCAGAGATACTGGAGTGGATTGCCATTTCCTTCTCTAGTTCATCTGACAGATGAGGAAACTGAGGCAAAGAAGGTGAAATGACTTGCCCAGTGTAAGTCTAGTAGTGTCTAAGGCCAGATTTGAACTGAGGAAGGATGAGTCTTCCTGACTTTAGGCACAGCGCTCTATCCACTGGGCCACCTAACTTCCCTTGGAAGCATTAAACAAATATTGTTATTATTATTACCAGCAGCAAGGGGTGGTAAGGGCCTTTCCCATCATTACAAATAGTCAAGCAAAGACTGGATGACTCCTTGTTTCAGTGCTTTAGGCTGTATAGGTTGGAATAGAGGGCTTCAGTGGCCCCTTCTCTGAGATTCTGGGGTGTCTCAGAGCACTCTATGGGGGAAACTCTTGCAATGTTTCATCCCACTCAATGAGAAAATAGTATTTGTCAAAAAAGGCTATATTATATGAGGGCTTTCCACTAGAAATATACTTTGGTTACACTCACAAAGAGGATGAAGCAAGAGATATGACTCAGGATATCAGGCTGGGATTTTCCATAATGTCAGGTCAAAGATGGAGGACTTCCTGGCTTCTATCTGGGCTTTTCTTGGAATGACCCATTATATAGATGGCTCTGGCTGCCATGGGACAACAGGAAGACCAAACTCTATTTGTAACACCAATGTAAACTAAAAATATTTTCTTTGGGACAGACCATTAGACTCTTTGCTAAATTTCCATAAAGCTGATGGAGTAACAACCTCATGGCTTTGCAAGTACTTAAATATGCCACAAATGGCATCAGAAAATAGGGTCAGAATGATGATTGATCTCAGGGCCAGCTCAGACTGGCATGAGAAAGAACAGCACCTGTGGAATGGAATGATAGGAGCAGTGGAACAGAAGAGCTAGGTAGTGAGTAGAAGATGTGTGTATGTGTTTGACTCACACACATACTTACACATATATGTGCATATATATGGGTGTATATGTGTGCATAAAATACCATACATATAATACACATATATATTAAATGTATTTTCCTTCCATAATGTATTCACCACACACACGCACACACACACACACACAATGTACTTTTCCCTTCCATAATGTACTTGCCACACACACACGCACACACACACACACACACAATGTACTTTTCCCCTCCATAATATACTTGCCACACACACACGCACACACACACACACACACACAATGTACTTTTCCCCTCCATAATATACTTGCCACACACACACACACACACACACACACACACATAATGTATTTTTCCCCTCTATAATGTACTCACTTCACTCAAGGAAAGCACTACCGCTATGTTTCAAGATAACTTCCAAATTAATTTACAGCATTAGCTCCGGGGCTAGAATGTTGTTGCAGGCCACACCTTTATAAATGGATTTCTACTGAAAAAGGAGCAGGATCCAATTTTGATGTCCCTTACTTTCTAATTTACATGCGCTCCAACTCAATAAGCATTTATTAAGTAGGCTCTAGGCACTGTTGTGCTGGTAGATGCTTAACAACTGGCTTTCCATCCCTCTCCAAACAAACAAACAAAAAATAATTGTACCATAACACGCTTCTAAGTTAAATCTGCAAAATTATTAACATTTTTTCTATCCCTTTCTTGAGTCTAGAAAATCAACAAAACCATCCATCAAAGCATGATTTATGGTGTTTGCCCATTTTTGAGGCATAGACTCTCACCCTGAAGATTTAAAAATCAGTTGGCGCTGTGTCTAGCCCATGCCTGCCTCCGTATGGTAGGCGCAAGCCTGGGAGCTCGGTTTTTTTGACAAGTGAAAAAGGTGGACTGAATTTTCTTTAAGGTCCCTCGCAGCTATAAATCTATTATCCTATGAGAACAGATATGAAACTATCATTTAGAATTGAACTAGTGAGTCAGGAAAACCTTGGTTCAAAGCCTGCATCAGACATTTATTAGGTATGTGAACATTGAATTTGTCTAGGGCTCAGTGTCCTCGTCTATAAAATGGGGATGCTCGTAGCACCTACCCGATAGGTATATTGAAGGCACAAGTAAGATAATATATGTAAAGTGTTCTTCAGAGTTTAAGCACTATCTAAATGTGAGTTGCAATTATTATTTTCGTACTAGAACTACACCACTTTTTTATCTGCTAGAAAATGACCTTGGCCAAGTCACATCTCTTTTCTGGGCATCTATTTCTTCATCTATCAAGTAATGAGGTTCTATTACATGACCTCTGAGATCTCTTCCAGAGCTGGAAGGGATCTCACCTTAGAATCTAAGGTAAACAGCTTCAGGCTCAGCTGAAGTTTTCATAGGGAAGTGAGAATAAAGAGCAGTTGATCAACATGGGGCATTGGAATGAGACAAAATATAACATAACATATATGTCCAAATGAATGGGGGAGCAGTAACGAAGGGGAGGTCAGGGATGGCCCATCATGGACGACATTCTGGGAGCTAGTTCCCAGTGTTTTCTATAAAACAGCAGCTGGAAGCAGCTGAAAACAGGCTCCAGAGCCCAGTGGTCTGGCCTCTTTTCACACAGAATAATTCTTGATACCTTTGTGGGAACCATTCAAAGTCTATTCGTCTTGGATAATCTGCTTTCAGGTCCAGCTTAAATCTTTTTCTCTTCACTTTCATGTGTTTATCTGGGCATAGCTGAAAGATGTCTCTGAACAGTCCCCAAGACAATACAAAACATATTAGCATGCCTTTGATGTCCACTGAGGTCTTCTATGGAGTCCTCTGTACTCTTGGAAAATGCATTAAAATATTTTAAAGTCAACAAAAGGAATGGGAGCAAACACTGTGATTGCATTTATGGCACAGAATGAGCTCCATTCTTGCGCTCGCCTTTGTCCATCCAAGCCAGAGAGTGTACAAAAGAGCAATGGACTTTAATTGTTATAAACATTTGAGGTTAGTTGGCATGTTGAAAAAACAAACAAAAACGAAGACGTTCTCTTGCAAAGATCCCCATACAAGACAGCTATTATAATTCATCCTCAAACTTCTTCCATTCTCGTTCTACTTGTGTTCTAGGTGACCCCCCCACCAGAGTGCATGTGTGTTGTGCATATATGCATACATGTACATATATACACTCATGTATATACACATACATGTGTGTAAATATACATATACACTCATATATATGTAACCCATCTACATGTGTCAACAAAAGATACATGTACACATGCATATATATTTAAGTGTATATGTATCTTCTACTCATACACACATATACACATATGTATATGTATGTGTGTGTGTTTATCTTTTTTGATTTTAAGACTATTATTTTAATAGCTTGGAATGCCTAATTCTCTCTTCATATTCAATTATTGATAACTATGTTAACTGTAAATGATGGGCACATATCACTTATCCTAATACCATGTGGTACTTAATTGGCTTGAGGGATCTTTGGGTTAGATACTTGGGCTGTATCTCCTACTGCAATCTGAGAGTTATGTATACTAAAACCAAAGGATGGGATACCTTATGTGGATAAGAAACATTCTTTCATACCAGGAAACTTTCAGAAGCCACTAAACAAGTACGTCTCTTACCCTCCAGTTCTGGAGAGTTAGTAAATAGACTTTTTTTAAAAAAGGTGAGGCAGATACATTACCCCAGTGACATCCATGACTTTAATAGCAGCAAGCTGTCCAGTTTTAACGTGACGACCCTGAAAAGAAAGAAATGGAGAACATTAGTTTGGGAGGAAGTAAATTAACCATCTGGAAATTCACAGAAATTTCAAACGTGTGACATGCTCTTGTATGAATCAATGATCCATTCCATGACTCAAGCCCCAGAGCATAGATCCACTGAGGGCACCAAGCTAAATCAGGAATACCCTGGTGCCATGAGAGCAGGGGATCATAGTACTGTACATTAAGAGCTGAAATTTTCACTGAATCCCACCTTCATAGGGAATCTGAGACTTAGGAAGGTTCTGAAGCCACCTACCTTAAGGTTCTGCATTTAGTGTCTAAGTCAAGATTAGAACCTAGATCTTCTTGGTTCCAAGGACTGTGCCCTATCCATTACACCAATATGTCTTCCCATCAAGTGAGCACACTGATGACCCACCAAGCCTGGCACATAGTATCTGCTTAATAGTGGCCTGCCAACTAAATATTTAGAGGTTAGGGTAAGACACAGATACTAGAAATGTAAACCACTATCAGAAAACATTGGAAAGATCCAGAATCTGGACTCTCTTGACTACTCCTAGCTGCCTCTTTCTTCTTGTCTGGGTCAAGTAAAAATATTTCAGAGTTCAGCTTAGATGCCACCTCCCTCATAAGACTTCTGTACCATCCCTCTATTCACTAAGCTACTTGGCTCACTATTATCTATGGGATCGAACAAACTCTTCTGCTGGGCATTTAAAGTTCTTCATAACCCAGCTTCTTCATAATTTTCCAGTCTTACAACCTGAGTTCTCTCTATGCACACTAGGATCCTATAACCCTGACCCTATGGTTATGGGTTATGTTGTTCCCATAACATAACTGGCTGTTCCTTGTACACAACACTCCATCTCCTGTCTCATCACAGGTATCTCAGTGCCTTCAGACTAGCTGTTCCTGATACCTAGAACTCTCTAGTCCCTCTGCTTCTTCTTTCCCTTGATTCCTTTAAGATTCAGCTCAAGCAGCATCTTCTGTAAGAGGACCTTCAGGATCTCCCAAACTATCCTTCTGCTCTCACATGATCTACAGCTATTCTCTATATCTTGTGTGTACAGAACATACTATTGATGACATTAATGTATGTGACCTCATAGAGATAAAACTGTATAAAAGGAAACTTACAATTAGCACTTTTCCCTAGTTCTTAGCACCTTTCATCAAATGGAATGTCAGAAAATCATAGAAGTTAGAGTTGAAAGAGAACAGTCATCATCTAGGGCAAAATGAGGCTAGTGATGGGAGCCAGTCCTATGTCTGCCTGGACTACTTCAACTTCTCTTGTCCAAAGTGCGCTCTCTCCTCCCCCCCCCCTCCTTCTCCTCTACCTTTTCTCCTTTTCCTTTTCCTCCCTCCCCTTTCCCTTCCTACCCCCAGCCAACTTCAACAGAGGATTTATAAATTGTCAACCTATATCAGATTGCTTACCATGCAAAGAGGGGAAATGGGAGGAAGGGAAGTGATAGAATTTGAAACTCAAAATTTGAAAAAAGAAAATAATGAATCTTAATATTGTTTTTACATGTAATTGGGGGAAATAAAATATTTTTTAAAAAAGAAAACATAAATTATCTACAACTATCAAACAGTAATAGGGGTAGAAAAAAAAACTGAAGTCAGAGGAGGATGTAAGATCTTGAAACGTCCTTGTACAAATCCCTAATTTTACAATGCAAGGAATACAAAGCCCAGAGAAGAGAATGATCTTGCTCCCAGCAAGAGAGCTCAGCCAGAACACTAGTGCTGGGCTTGGAGCCGGGGGCCATAGTGGATCTGAATCTCAAGGGCAACCATGTTTGGTTTTTAAATAAAAGCCACTATATTTAAAACTTTTAATTTAAGGTTCAGATAGCTTGACCTATCACTTGACCTAGATCTTAGTGCTGAATGGATTAAGCTTTATTCAATTTAATTCAAGCATTTATTAAGTCCCTGCTTTTTGAAATGTTCTGTGATAAACACTGGGGATACAAATACAGACCAATCCCATCCCCCAATTTAAACAAACCACAACAGTGTTCTCCTTGGAGGCAGAGAGGAGGAAGGAGGCTGCAAGATGTATATTGAGAGGTAAATGATGTGCACCATGTTTTTGGTTTTGAACTTCTAATGCTAGTAGATATGACACAGAAATGAAGTACATGAGGTCCCTAGGGATTTCAGATTTGTCCTTTTCAATTTTCACTTTGTTTTTATACACAGCCAAAGTTCACTTTAGGCCTGGCCAAATGCTTGAATTAGCTACTTGGAATCTCTACTGGAGCCTCGTTGAGCTCTTAGAAGTGGGGCAATTAGTAGGCAGAACTCAGTCCCTAGTGAGGTGTCTCCAAACCCCCCCACGGAAATCCAGCTGACCTGAGTCGAGCTGTCAGACTTTGATGCTGAGAAGGGAATAGGGAATCTAAGAATAGTGGACTGCCTCCTACATTGAGGAGACATCACTAGGATAGAGATTATTGTCAAACTCTGCAGGGGGAATGTCAAGGATTTATAGGATGCAGAGATGAATAAGAAACAATAGATAGGAGGACTGGTCAATTTAATGAATAAAGACTCTACCTTCTTCCCATCACCCAGTTCCCATGTAAAATCACTTAATTTTCTGTGTCACTCCTTTTGATGAGCAAAAATAAAAATGTTTTTCTAATAAAACTTCCTTCTCATATGCCACTCAGCAAGGAGAGTAAAACTGAATTGGTCAGTTGTGTTCCATGGTCTAAACTAAGCAATTACATCTTTTGTCCTAACATTTAAATGTTTAAATGAAAATTCAAAAATATCTTTCATTTATATTTCAATCAAAGAGCATTTCTGAAATATGTGGAGCATGTTGTGCCCCATCCTAAACACTGGGGAAATAAATATACAAAGGTCAAAAGGGAAAACTGCACATACCCTCTAGTGGGGAATATAACACAAACACAGATAATTAAGCTTAATTTAGGTTTCAGGTATAGTGCTTTTTCAAGTGCAATTTACATTGAAATTACATTATAAGTTCATGTGCAATCAAGGAAAGGTTTGGGGTGTTCTGGAAAAGCAGTGGACATGCCCAGTGACCACAATAACGCAAATGAAAACAGCTAAAAACGTCAGAACTCAGATGGAATGCAATGACTAGTCTTGGTTTCAGAGGATACACACTTCATACTTCTCAGGAGGCAAGTGGTGAACCGTAGTTATAGATAACTGCATACTTTGTCAGATGCAATCACTTTCTTTGTCTTTCTTAGCTGTTTTCCTTTGTTATGTGGGAGAGATCTAGAGCCTAAGTGACAGTGGCAGGAGGCAAATGAAGAAAGCAAGTATTTATTATAAGCCTTCTATGTAGACTAGCTCTGTGGGTTAAAATAGCCTCCTGCTGACAAAGCTACATGGTAGTGGTGACCTCAAGAGAGGCAAAAAACTGCTATCAGGCAGGACTCAAAAAGCCACTGGCGCCCAAGTGTGTCAGGAGATAATGTCACTGGGTCCCAAAAACAAAATGGAAAGAAGCACACGCATACTAGGGATTGGGAAAATGGAAATGGAAAGTTTTTGCTTACTCAGTGTGGTATGGCTTCTCTGTCACAAACCATCACTCCAAGAACTCCCATTTGGCCAGTCACTTACTTCCTGCCTCACAATGAAGATGCTGTTTGTCACATTTGCAGTCAGTAACAAAATGGTGGTGGTAGTCTTCCCTAAAAAACCTCTTGCTAGACTGAAAGCATAGTTTTAGAACTTTTTTATTGTTTTATTTTGTTTGCATTTTCTTTCGCAACATGGCCAAAATGGAAATTTTTTTTATGACTTCATATGTAAAATCAAAATAATGTTTCTTGCCTTCTCGAGCAGAGTGGAGAAGGGAAGGAAACAATTGAAACAAATTTTTTTAAAACTATTGTTAAAAAAATTATATATAAATAAGAAACATCTAACAAAATACTCAAATTAACTATAAAGGACATGTGAAAAAAGATGCTATCAGCATCCAGAGAAAGAACTAACAAATAGAATTATGTTCAGAATAATTTTACATATATATACCTAGTTTGTCTAATGGTAGCCATCTCTGGGTGGGGAGAGGGGAAGAAAAAAAAGAAAATAAATTTACATGATAATTTTATTATATATTTGAAAGGAATCACAAGTTGTGCATAATAGATTTACAATTTCATATGCAATCAAATTTTTTATTGTACTATGCTGTGGAAATGCTTCTTTTATTCCATAAATTAAAAATAAAAGACAAAATAATTTAAAATAATTTAAATATAGTATTTGACAATATTATTCAATAATTTATTTAAAAATAATATAAAATATAATATGATAATGATAATTAAAATAATTTAAAAATTTTGAAAACCTCCTATCAAAAGGGTATGCTCTCATCAGATGAGGTGACATTTTATATTCCACTCCCTCTTCCTTCCCACCCCCAATACATGCCCTTCTCTGGAGATGAAGGCAAAGAAAAAAAACATCCCAGTTGTTGTTTTTGGGGAGGGTTAGGGTAGGTGGTAGGGGAGAAGAAGCCATATAGGCTTCAGTTATTTATGAACTATATATTGCTTCCCCCTTCCTCCCCTCACTCCCGCCTTAGAATTGTCAAGAGAGCTTTTCAGCAGATAGCCTGAGGCATGAGTTTTGCTCTGGGGGCTTGTGATGGGATAAGGAATATGTTTATTTCTAGGTCACACATCTGAATCCATCCCTGCTGCTCTATTCATGCTTTCATAATCAAACCATGACCATATAAGGCAGAGAAACACATAGAATTCAGGTCTGCCCTTGGCTTGCCAGGGTCTGATAAGCACGTAGGGACCCTAGTCCTGGGGCCATTTGTGAGAGCACCAGTGTTCTCCACCACCAACATTCACGCATCTAAGGGGGACTTTCCTTCTAACTACCCCAATTCTCAGATATCGAAGCTAACCCTAAAGTGTCCATGGAGATTGTCAATAGGAATTAAGATGATTTAGCTTCAAAGAAGAAACAGCTGAAAAGTGATGAAGTTGTTCAGTGCGCAGCGCATTAGTGGATGTCATGGCCAGCTACTATGAATGCCTACACATATTCATGCAATAACTCAATACACATTTGTTAACCATGTACTATGTGCGAGACACTACAGCACCATCCAAGAGACACATGAGAATGGGGGAAGGGAGAAGAATTCAGGAGGGGGAAGTTGTCTTGTCCTTTAGTGGGGAAAGCAGCAGAGGATTTGGGCTCAAATTCCATTACTGCTTGATCTTAAGCAAGTTAGTTCACCTCCAAGGGCCTTCATTTCCCTACTTATAAACTAACAAGGTAGGACTAGGTGATATACAAGATGCCTTCCTATGAATTTAGGATGCCACAGTGCCTAGTAATGTCAGGCGTTTAGTAGGTGTTTAATAAATGCTTACTGACTGACTGATGATCGTATGGATAATTCCTGACCTTCAAAAAAATTAAAATATATTATATATCACTAATAACTAGTGATAAGAGAAATACTAGAAAAAGAAAAGCAGACTCCCATTGTGTTTGGAAGGCTACTTAAGAAGGCCATGAAATCTCATCTGCGACAGACACTTCAAACTAATTTCCAAAAGCCTGAAGAATTAAAATGTACCAGTGAAAGCTGCCTGGAAGAGGTGATAAATAGAGGGATTTACAATATAGACAAAGGTGCACTAATGGTAAATGTTTAACAACCAGATCTCTGAAAAAAATGTGCGCATGACACAATTTTAAGTTTAACTGACACCATTAATATTTTCTCCATCACTTTTTAAAGTCTAGACAATAAAAAAATTCAAGCCCTGATTTATTAGCACTTGCTGATTTTCAAGGGGGTAAATGTTGACATTGGGAACTTAACAATTAGCTCTTGTGAGAGCACACCCTGAAATGGTACCATAGCCTTGGAGCTGGAGGGACCTTAGCCGCCATCTTCTCCTAGGCATTCATTTCACAGATGAGCAACGCAGGCCATGGGCCCATATCTGGACAAGAATACCCTCTGCAACCCACACAACAAGGGATCATGCAAACTTGGAGATTGCTGTTGAGGGTGAACTCACTGTCTCTTGAGACATCACAGTCTGCTTCTGGGTAGCTCTAATTGTTAGGAAGATTTTCCTTATGTGGAGCTGAAATCTGTCTTCCATCTCCAACTTAGGGCCAAGTATCCTGGGTCCTCTCCAGTCATCCTGATGAATATCTAGTCATTGGATTCAGATGGCTTAGAGGATAAAGTGAGGCTGGTAACCTGCACAGCCCTCCCTCACTCAAAACGAAGTCAAGTGCAAGTCATGTCATCATTTCTCTGATAGCATGGTCTTCTTCGGCAATGAAGGACGAACACACGCAGGGCCAAGCAGCAGAAGTCCAATTTTTCTTACAAAGGATAGCATTCAAATATGAAGGATGGTTATTAGGAATGAAAATAATGTGTTTTCCAAGTGTTGTATAAAATGCCGAGAATCCAAATATCAAAAGCAATACAGTCTGCACCCTCCAGGGGCTCCAACTGGCAAGGCATAAAGATGTCCACGTTGCTGTATGCTGGGGTCTGAGACTGGATAGATATAGAGACCATTCACTAGAATGAGTGACCACTCCTTGTACCAGACACCCTAACTCCAATCTTTTTTTTTCCAGGCCAGCATCCCCATTTCTTTTGATGGGTCCTCATATGGCACAAACTCTAGATGCCTCCATCTTGACCACTGTCTTCTAGAATGCTTTCCAATATTGGGATCCAGAATAGGAAAACATGTAGTTTGAGGCCTATTAACATTTCTACCTGACCCCTTTTCCACTCTACTAGAAATGAAATCAGTTTCACAGAGGTAGGTTGAATGAGACTAGAGGTCTTTAAGCATGCAAAGGATGACCATTTGTATCTTCTGTTACGGGGTAAAGGTTGGATGGGGCAGTGAGGTGGTACAATGGATAGAGTGCTGGACCTTGAGTCAGGAAGACTCATCTTCCTAAATTCAAATCTGGCCTCAGACCCTTACTAGTTATGTGACCTTGGGCAAGTCATTTAACCCTATTGGCCTCTGTTTCCTCTTCTGTAAAGTGATCTGGAGAAGGAAACGGTAAACACTCCAGTATCTTGGTCATGAAGACCCCAAATGGGGTCATGAAGAATCAGATATAACTGAAAACTACCAAACAGCAACAAGAATGGCTGAGACAAAATGATTATCAAAGTCCCTTCTAACTCAGAAGTTCTGGGTCATGACAGGCAGACTCCCTTCTGATATGCTTTTTACTGCAGAAGCTAAGGTCCGTTCTCTAATGACTCAGTAAACCAGGTTATTTAGACTCACTTACTTTACTTCAACTGGAAAAAAGAGGAAATGAAATCCACATGGCCATATGGAATCACTAGCACTATTTGCTCCCCAAACAGCTTTTACAAGTGATAGGAGCCAAACTCGGTTACTGGAGCACCGTCTCTGGCCCCGAGGGGAGAAGAAAGCAAACAAGGGGCATTTGGATTTTACATCTCCTACGTAGCTGTTATCTGCCAACCTGGGCAAGCGGAGGGAAGATGGAATTACTGGAGTGAAAAGGATGGTTCAACTGTGCCCTGCTAAATGAAAGCCTCTCCATCTCTGTCTCTCCTTTTCCTGATGGAATACTAACTTCTCAGAAGAGGCAGGAGACAAGCAATCATTTTTTTAGATCTCAAATCAATAATGCTTTATCATCACGGGGTATTTTACACAGAAGCTGTGTCTTCCCCCTTGGGCCCCTGGAAAACAAGTTCTTTTCCAACTATCTCCCTCTCCCAATAGCAGATTAAAGAGATATTTTATATCCTTCCCCCCACCCTCAGCCCAGTGCAGGTGCGACTAATATGACCAGACACTAAGCCAGACACCGAGTTTTTGTTAGGGATTAAGCAGCACAAGTTCTTGACATGAAAGACAGCATGGCAGTGGGGAGAAAAAAAGCCAGCTGTTTCTGGAGTTAAAAAGACCTGGGTTTGAGTCTTGCTTCATACACAGACACACACAGACACACACACACACACATCCTATGTGACCCTGGAAAAAACAATCATCATGACTGTGATAATTACAACAGAGAATATTTATATGTTATATCGCAGCTACTATGTGCCAAGCAATATGGGACAGCTAAGGGGCACGGCAGATAAAATGCCAGGTCTGGAGTTAGGAAGACTCGTCTTCTTGAGTTCAAATATGGACTCAGACAAATACTCGCTGTATGACCCTGGACAAATCACTTTAACCCTCTTTGCCTCAGTTTCTTCATCTGTAAAATGAGCCATAGAAAGAAATGGAGAGCCATTCTAGTACCTCTGCCAAGAAACCCCCTCACAGAGAGTTGGACAGGACTGAAATGGTTTAGCAACAAATGTGCCAAGCACTGTGCTAAGAGAAGAAATGAATATAATTAGGCCTCACCAAATCTTAAGTATTAAGGACTCAAAGTCAGGCAAGGAAAGGAAAACCTGTCTGCTCTCACTGGATTCTTGTTTGAATCTTAACACACAAACAATTTTCAACAGTTTGGTTTTACCTAAGCAAGAAGGAAAGAGAATGATGAGGTTGGGAGTTTTTCACAGCCATCGCAGTAGTTCTTAGGAGGGAAGACTATAAAGCGAGCTTCCAACCAGAAAGTTGGAGAGGTGAGGGGAAAGGGGGAAAGGGACAGGAAAGACTATACATAGGTGCCTTGACTTTCTCCCTAAAAAGGCCTGGAACTTCACTTCAGGACTATTGCCTGGAAGTGCCTGAGTCCTGCCACTTAGAAGAATACCACTCCTGCATTTCACTGTTAATGGAATTTGAAATTACATTTTTTTTGAGGAGGGACATATTTCTGAAGCCCCAAGCACCAATGGTCATTTGTCACACTAGCTAGACTGATGCCCACTAGACCAGAAAGCCACTCTCCATCTGGCATGTTTCTGTGTCTGTAGAACAACCATGAGTCCATATCCCCACAATTTCTTTTTAATAAGAAGCTTTTCTTTTAATTAAAAAAAATCACTAAACCAGTATTGTGGCTAAAAAGAAGTTCAGTTAGCATTCCTGGACTGCTCGAACCAATGACCCTAATTTAGGAGAGAGCACATAGTCCATTTTGGAGTAATATTTTTTAGCCTTTCCAGACATTTCTAATTGGGTTTCAAGGTTTTGTTTTGTTGACTGTTTCTCACTCCAAAATGCAATCTATTTACAACCTTTAACTAAGGAAACGGTCATATTGTCTGTCTAAAATATAAAATCACAATCAGCATTAGGCCGTGAGTCTTGAGCTAAACTTAAAAAAATGACACTTGCATTTTCCTAATGTTATGATGCAAAATCCTACAAAAGAGAGATGATAGGACACGGAAGAGCCTCTTAACTTGGGTTTTAAAAATACTGCTCAGTTGTTATTGGATCCTCTCTCAAGAACTCTGCAACTCAGAAACTACCATTATTCTCACTTTACAGATGGGGAAATTGAGGTCTAGGGAGATGGAGTGATATAGCTACTAAGCCTCTGAGATACAATTTGAAATCCTCGACCAATTCTTTCCAGATCTGAGTATGAGAGGGAGAATGAACTCTCTCATTTTTTTGTGATTATAATAATGATGACGACAGTTTTGTTGACTGCTTCAGGTAATGGAAATGAACAGTCAGAGATGAAAAAAGATCATTGACACATGGGAGTTGGGGGGGCATTAGAAAAGGTTATATGTAAAAGATAGCACCTGAACTCTGCTTTGAAGGAAGCTCAGAATTCTATGAGATAGAGGTGAGAAATGGGTACATAATAGAATTCCGGTGCAAAACATAAAGATGGGAAATAGAACAATGCATATCTGCAACAGTTAGAAGGCCAATTTGACCAGAACAAAGAGTGGATGAAGAAAAGATACACATATTTAGAATACTGTAAGCAGCCTAGACATGTAGCCTTGGACAGAACCTTTGTGGCTTAGAGCTTCTTCCACCAGCAATCAGAGTAAGCCCCCGGTGTCTAGCAAAGGCTGGAAATATCAGCTACAAATTTTGCTTGCCTTCAGGCTACCTAAGGGCAAAGCTTACCATCAACAGACCGGCCAATAGGTAAAGGCTTCTATGGTCATGAAGGAGCAAAAACAAATACAAAATAGGTCTAGGTCCTAGGTGTCCTCTGACCCACTCCCGAAGTGAGGGATGGCAAACAAATGGTTGGCACCGGAGCAGCAGGTGCTGAGAATCACAGTTCTGAGATCACCTACAAACATTAACTCAACCGTTGTCACACAAAATGTCAGATCCCTGTCCAAAGACCAATGAGTTGACATAAAACTGGAAGAACTCTATCATATCAATACTGACATTCTCTGTATAAATAAATCCCAAAGACATAAAGATGGAGCAGCCAAATGGAAGGATGACTCATGTGGCTTCTCCTTGGGGAGGCATCAAAAAGGAATCAACAGAGTTGGTTCAATCCTGTGTCCAAAGAAACAAGAAACATTTCATGGGTGCCTTGGTCACTTCACATTTCAGGTGTGGAGGCAAATAGAAGACTGAAAAAAAGACCTCTATCAAGAGGAAATGAAAGATTATGGTTCATGCACTGAATAGAATCAAAAAGGAAAGAAATTCTACTCAGACTCTCCAAATTAGATCTACCTGGATTTGATACTTTGTGACTTCAATGGAAAGGTAGGATATCAAAGAATATGATGGAAAATATGACTCCAACAAGATAATCCAAAGCTTTATAGATTACACAAAAGTCTCATACCTGTATACTTCCTTCAGGAAGAGATTCAAGAAGCTTTGGATACAGTCCAAATAATATCACAAAAATTAAAATTGATTCTAATTAAGCAGATAGGAATCATTTTCTAATCAGCTATCTGTGTGCAGTCAGGCTGTCGACTTTTGCTTATTAGAGGAAAGATCAGAATCAAATTTAAAGAATAAACATGAGTAAATATAGCATGTAATCAAAATAGCTAAAATCTGACATATTAAATAAGATATTTGTGTCAAAAATGGGAAATGGATACAGGAACAAATTCTTTAGCAGACTATGATCATTTCCTACAGAAGTTTAACTGAGGCCAAGCACTCACCAAAACAAAGAGGGGAAGAAATCTATAGCGGACATGAGGAACACTGGAGTATAATATATAAATGTAAAATCGCACAGAATAAGATGAGAAAATGATGAAGAATATCACTTCATTAAAATATGAGAAGTGATAGAGAGAAATATGAAAATTTTTTCTTTGAACAAAAAATAATCATTTTGCTTCTTCATCAAATGTAGCGAATACTGAAAAGCATTTGGGTTAGCAGTGTGTGATGCTACCTTACAATGATGAAGCATACGTGCTTTCTCCTAGCAGACAAGTGAGAGAATCCTAGGACAGAAGGTTGCATTGGTCCATGGCTTTTAATTAACTATTTTTCTTTGTTCCAAGGTTTGTTATAAGGTTTAAAGGTGGGACACCCTTGTTGTGTGCATGACAACAACAACAATCATAACAAAAAGATGACTGGTAAAGTTTTTTTGGTAAATTACATTCTGGTGTTCCAGAAATTAAAACAGAACCAAAAAAATTAATTAAATTTATTTTTTAAATTTATTTTATAATAAAAGTGTGTAGCTGACATTTTAGCTTTCAGAATTTTTTTTCTATTAACTAAAGTAGTGATGTTTTGGTAAAAAAAAATATTGTATCTCTGATGTCTCTCCTGTTGTTTTGGGGTTATAGCATAAAATCAGACAAAATAAGCAGGTAACAATGAAAATCAAACTAATCAAAATTGTAAAACACTGATGATAACGTGCCATGACAGACCTACTATTATGATTTAAACAATCACCATTTGCTATCAGCTGCCATATTGTACTTAGAAACCTAAAATAACATCGAGTAAAAATAATGTTTTCCATCAATGTGCATTTAGGCATAAACCCCAACATGACTTTCTAATTCATTCAAATGTGAATAAATTCATCATCATTCTCTTTAATTAAGCATGAACATGTGACCCTTATTACAATTAAAGTCATCCAGCTGCCATTAAATTAAGCAAGGTATAGAAATATCCATGAAAACTTCCAATCTATGCAAATATGGAGTTATTATTTTTTCCAATAAACAGGCAGGTGAAAACATTCTATGAAATCAGGTCCTTTGGGAGGGAAATGAACCAATGGTGGCCCAAAGAAACAGAAGGAAATTTTCACCATTTTCAAACCTCTTTATAGCAGAGGGCCCTGTATAACATATTTACCAGGTACAAACATCTGCTCTGTTAGGCACCACTGAGAAAGCTCAGTTAGTAAATAATTGCAGTCACGCTCAAGGAATCCCAGCAGATCGTGAGGACATCTCATGAACATTCCCAATATGTCAAAACGTCAAGCACCTCTGATTTGTGCTCCACCAGCTCACAGATCACTTTCTCTCTAGGGCTTACTAGAAAAAATCCTAAGGAGAAGCCAGATGCTAGAATATGTGAAAGCATTTATTAAGCACCTACTATGTGTCAAGCACTCTAGTAGGAACTGGAAATGCAAAGACAAAAATCAGACAATCTCTGCTTTCAAGAAGCTTATGTTCTACAGGGGCTGAGTGGGTTAGCACAACTACATACAGAGTATATACAAAATAATTGTGCTGTGATGGATAGTGTGTGGCACTAAGAACTTGGGAAAAGGTCTATTGAAGTAGCACTTGAGTTAAACCTTGCATGGAGGAGACAGATATAAGGAAGGAGAGTATTCCAGCTATAGGAAATGGCCTTGAGCTAGGAGAACGATTTCTGTGGAGAGGGAACAGGATCAGTAAGTTAGCCCCTTTGACCAAAACAGAGTGTGAGACCATGGTAGGAGGGAGAGGAGCCCCCTCCCTTGAAAGATTTTAAATGGCCAATACAGGGGTTTATATTTTATCATATGGACAACTGGGAACCATAGTGGTTTTTTGACCAAGGAAGTGGTACTGACCACATTTCCACAGCTCAAATACTCAAACAGATCTGTGTTCTATCACTGATTAAAGAATTCCTTCTAATAGCAGAAATTAAAGTGCAGACAGCTCACCCCATGTAACTATTGACCATGTTTTCCCAAAAGTTCTCAACAAAGGTCCACCAAATGTGCTGAAGGTCTTCTCTGCTATGTCCCAGCACCATCAGTGGATCACTCTGGCTAATCATCTGTCACTTCTCATTGTTGCTGTGAGCAGGAGAGAATTTGGGGCATAGATCTTGAGTTTGATTTAGGACCTATTGAGTCTAAGATGGCTACAGGATCCAGTTCAAGATGTTCTTTGGAGTACTCCATTGGGTATATGTGACAGCCAGCTCACCCCTATAGTGATCCCCTCCATTGCCCTCTATGAGATGCTCATCTTGGGTTCTGGGGAGGCACTGGGACTCCCTATCTTGTTGTCATATAACAACCCCAGGTGTATAGATTTGAAGCAGAAAGGGATATTATGTCTAATCTATCCCCCTCATTTTGTAAATGAAACAGCCCTAGACAAGTTAAGGGACTTCTCCAAGGTCATACAGGTAGCAAAAGTCAGAACCAGGTCTGGAATCAAAATCCTTTGATTGCATATCCTAAACACTTTCCACTGGACCACATTGTCTCATATTTTATCATTTTCTATCATCTCTGCTCTCTGTCATCACTTCTGCTGTCATTGTTGCTTAGTCGTTTTTCATTCTTATCCAACTCTTCATGATCTCATTTGGGGCTTTCTTGGTAAAGATACTAGAGTGATTTGCCATTTCCTTCTCCAGCTCCTTTTACAGATGAGGAAACTGAGGCAAGGTCATACAGCTAGAAGTCCATAACAGCTAGTTAGTGTCTGAGGCTAGATTTGAACTCTGTTCTTCCTATCTCTAGCCCCGGGGCTCTATCCATTGTGCCACCCTGTCACACCTATTGTCAAGCTAAGAATGCAATCATAAGTTGCACCTAGCTTTTGTATGATCAAAATCTGGGGGAAATCCTATGGCCTATGACTGCACCTCCCAATTCACATTTCGGTGTTTCTCTAGAAGCATTATTTGTAAAGTGCTAGTAAAGATTAGCGACTGAAGAATTAATTTGTCACTAGTCTGATTTGATGTTCTGTAGGTCTGAGGCAAGGTCATGTAAAGGGAAGAATCATATATTCACAGTCTGAAAAAGCTGGCTTCAAGGTCCACCTGACGATGGATAAATACATCACTGAACCTCTCTGTGCCTCAAGTTTTTTCAATTATAAAAACACCTCTTTAATTGACCTCACGGGTTTCCTCTAAGGCTCAAATGAAACAATTAATGGAAAGCACTTTGGAAATGTTAAGGTGCTCTGTAAATATAAATTATTCTTATTAATGCTCTCGAAAAGTAATTTGTTGACTGTTAATCTAGACTTTACATCACAGACTACCAGAAGATAAAGAAGGAACTAAGTGGATTTAGTTGACTGGCACTGAACTAATCCATTTGTTTCATAGACATGTGGTCATTAAGAAAGGAAAGGGATGTTAAAGGAAGCTACCGAAAAGTAGACATTTTGTGCAGGAAACTACCATAAATCAGGATTTTATCACCTTATTAAACTATCTTCTGAAAATCCAAGTTAAATCCCATTGCCATAAAAATCTAATTGTGCTGACAAACATGGGACAGAGCTGCACAGTAGGGCTATAAAACACGGGAGCCCACACACACACTGTCAAAGGGAATTCAATGGGAACCATTTTTTGCATCATTGAATAGAATCTGTTGTCAGACTTTTACAATGCATCTCTGAGTAGTAGTTTAAACCTCATCCTTTAATAGGGCAAACCTAGACAATCTCAGTTTTTTTTTAAAGAAAAAGCAATCCAAGTCACCTTGAAATGGTCCAATTGCTTAAGAATATGGAAACATGCAACAAGAATTTTGTCCCTCAAAGGGTATAGAAGCCAGAGCTTTTATAAATAAGACGCATTGGATTACTGAGGATGCAAAGTAGTCTACATCTATAGTACTAGAGTCTTGTAATTTGAATTCTAGAGGATGTTATATTAGAGTAGGTTTGTTTCTGACTTATTTGGGGCATGGAAAGGAAGGTGACAGGAGTGCCTGGTAAATAGAAATCACTTAATATCAGTTCTAACATGTAATAGTAAGTTATATAACCTCACTACTGTATTTCCAAAAGAAGGCACTTCTGACCTTCTCAAAGAACAAGATTAGAACTTATGATTCTGACTCTCTTAGTCCCTCTTCCACACAGTTTTAACAATGATCCCTTTCTGCAGAAGTCACCCAAAGCCTCCGAAGCCACAATGACTCACTCAAAAAGACAGACTTCTGTGGCGTCTGTTCTTATGATTGTATTGGGTGATTTCCTTAATATTAACAGAATAGATTTTCTCAGCACCATTAGAATTGTCAGGCATTTCAATATACTAAGAGCTGGAGAGGCATTATGGCATAGTAGATAGGGTGCTGGGCCTGGAGTCAGAAAGACCCAATTTCAAATCATGTCTTAGGATTTGGCACTAACTGTATAACACTAGCAAGTCAAACTCAGTTTCCTCATCTGTAAATTTTTTTAAAAAAAGGAAAGGAAGTATTCACTTGAAGGCATCTCAGCTCCGTTCTATCTTGAAATCTATGGTTTTATGATTGTATAATCCTAAAACTATTCCTGAGGGGCTAGACCACTGTGGAAAAAGTAAGAAGAGAATGAAGAAAGAAGCTAACAAAATTCTATTGAAGCAAACAGGATTATTCTCTAGAGTCTGCTCCCCACCTGCTACAGGTGCACTAACTATGAGTGATAGGCACTCTGGCCATGCTCCATAATATACCTCTCCTGGCACAGAAAATGTGGAAATGGAGATAGGGAGAGGGCTAAGCATGGAAAAGTAGATGTAGGAAGACAAAGAGAAGGAAAGTGATGAAGAAAAGGAGAAGAAAAAAGAAGAGGAGAATGAAGAGAAGGGATAGTGATGTACTGGGTCAAGTGTGTCAAAATCATTCTGGATGACCCTACCTAACCAGGTCTTTTCACTTCTCTGCCCCTTAATTTTGTCCTCCAGAAAAATGAGAGGAGTTTCACTAAATGATCCTTGGGTCCCTTTGTAGAATCCTTGTGCATATGGTCCAAAGGGTTTAAACACTTTGTCATGGCCATACAATATTTTACATTTCTTGGGTTATATTTTGCATGAGGCACAATTTACATTTACCCAGGGGAATTCAAGTGTCTTGTGGGCAAGAAACTATCTTCATTCTTTTTTTTAAAATTTATTTATTTAACTTTTAACATTCATTTTCACAAAATTTTGGGTCCCAAATTTTCTCCCCTTTTGTCCCCTTCCCCCACCCCAAAACACCGAGCATTCTAATTGCCCCTATCACCAATCTACCCTCTCTTCTATCATCCCTCCCTTCCCTTGTCCCCATCTTCTCTTTTGTCCTGTAGGGCGAGATAACTTTCTATACCCCATTACCTGTATTTCTTATTTCCTAGTAGCAAGAACAGTACTCAATAGTTGTTCCTAAAACTTTGACTTCCAACTTCTCTTCATCCCTCCCTCCCCACCCATTCCCTTTGGGAAGGCAAGCAATTCAATATAGGCCATATCTGTGTAGTTTTGCAAATGACTTCCATAATAGTCGTGTTGCGTAAGACTAACTATATTTCCCTCCATCCTATCCTGCCCCCCATTGCTTCTGTTCTCTCTTTGGATCCTGTCCCTTCTCAAGAGTGTTGACTTCAAATTGCTCCCTCCTCCCATCGCCCTCCCTCCCATCCTCCCTCCCACCCTGCTTATCACCTTCTCTCCCACTTTCCTGTATTGTAAGATAGGTTTTCATGCCAAAATGAGTGTGCATTTTATTCCTTCCTTTAGTCGAATGTGATGAGAGTAAACTTCATGTTTTTTCTCTCACCTCCCCTCTTTATCCTTCCACTAATGAGTCTTTTGCTTGCCTCTTTTATGAGAGATAATTTGCCCCATTCCATTTCTCCCTTTCTCCTCCCAATATATTTCTCTCTTACCCCTTAATTTCATTTTTTTAAGATATGATCCCATCCTATTCAATTCACTCTGTGCTGTGTGTGTGTGTGTGTGTGTGTGTGTAATCCCACCAACTACCCAGATACTGAAAAGTTTCAAGAGTTACAAATATTGTCTTTCTGTGTAGTAATGTAAACAGTTCAACTTTAGTAAGTCCCTTATGACTTCTCTTTGCTGTTTACCTTTTCATGCTTCTCTTCATTCTTGTGTTTGAAAGTCAAATTTTCTTTTCAGCTCTGGTCTTTTCATAAAGAATGCTTGAAAGTCCTCTATTTCATTGAAAGACCATTTTTCCTCCTGAAGTATTATACTCAGTTTTGCTGGGTAGGTGATTCTTGGTTTTAGTCCTAGTTCCTTTGACTTCTGGAATATCATATTCCACGCCCTTCGATCCCTTAATGTAGAAGCTGCTAGATCTTGTGTTATCCTGATTGTATTCCCACAATACTTGAATTGTTTCTTTCTAACTGTTTGCAATATTTTCTTCTTGACCAGGGAACTCTGGAATTTGGCCACAATGTTCCTAGTAGTTTCTCTTTTTGGATCTCTTTCAGGCAGTGTTCTGTGGATTCCTTGAATACTTATTTTGCCCTCTGATTCTAGAATCTCGGGGCACTTTTCCTTGATAATTTCATGAAAGTTGATGTCTAGGCTCTTTTTTTGATCATGGCTTTCAGGTAGTCCCATAATTTTTAAATTGTCTCTCCTGGATCTATTTTCCAGGTCAGTTGTTTTTCCAATGAGATATTTCACATTATCTTCCATTTTTTCATTCTTTTGGTTTTGTTTTGTGATTTCTTGGTTTCTCATAAAGTCATTAGGCTCCATCTGTTCCATTCTAATTTTGAAAGAACTATTTTCTTGAGTGAGCTTTTGGACCTCCTTTTCCATTTGGCTAATTCTACTTTTTAAAGCATTCTTCTCCTCATTGGCTTTTTGAACCTCTTTTGCCAATTGAGTTAGCCTATTTTTAAAGGTTTTATTTTCTTCACTATTCTTTTGGGTCTCCTTTAGCAAGCTGTTGACTTGCTTTTCATGATTTTCTTGCATCTCTCTCATTTCTCTTCCCAGTTTTTCCTCCACCTCTCTAGCTTGATTTTCAAAATCTTTTTTGAGCTCTTCCATGGCCTGAGCCCATGGTACATTTATTTTGGATGTGTGGGATACAGTAGCCTTGACTTCTATGTCTTTCCCTGATGGGCAGCATTGTTCTTCCTCATCTGAAAGGATGGGAGGAGATATCTGTTCACCAAGAAAGTAACCTTCTATGGTCTTACTTTTCTTCCCCCCTTTTTGGGCATTTTCCCAGCCAGTTACTTGACTTCTGAGTTTCCTCTCCACACCCACCTCACCTCCAGATCTGCCCAGTTAGCGCTTAGGGGCTGAGATTCAAATGCTGCTTCCCAGCCTCAGGGCTTTTGGCAGGGACAGGGCTGCTATTCAGTGTGAGATTAAGTTCAGGTGTTCAGGTGGGGGCAGGGCTGCCACACGGGGTTCAGTTCCCTCAGGGGGTTTATGAGGAGACCTTCAACAATGGATCCGAGCTCCTGCCTGCTTTGGGAGCCCTTGTCTGCTGCTGCATTTGCTGCTGCCTCCCAAGGGGGCCTGAGTTATGAAGACACCCACTCCCCTCTCAGTGAGCTGAAAAGACCCTCTCACTGACCTTTGGTGCCTGTGGGTGGGGGGACCTGCACTGCTGCTGGAGATTCTGTCCCTGAAGCCTGCTCGGATCTGCTCCCCTCGGTGCTGTGTGGCCAAGGCAGGGGTGGACTCTGCTCTGGGTCCAGTGCATGACTGACCTTTGGTGTTGGTTTTTCAGGTCTCTCTGGAACAGAAATTTCCTCCACTCCATTGTTCTGTGGCTTCTTCTGCTCCAGAATTTGTTGGGAGTTCTTCTTTACAGGTATTTTATGGGTTGTGGGTTAGGAGCTAGAATATGTGTATCTTTCTACTCCTCCATCTTGGCCCTTCCCCCCAACTATCTTCGTTTTTGTCCCAGATATTCCCATGTGCTTAATAAAGGCTTGTAGAACTGATCTGGGGCACAAAGAAGTCAAACGAACTCTCCCATGGTTATATAGCTAAAGAAAGGATTAGAATTCATTCCTCTTCCGACTTCAAGCCCAGTTCTTTGTGCTAAAGCATCACATCACCATTTCTTAGGGAGCCATAAAATATGCAGTACATATTGGAAATTCAAGACACCAGGCATATCATGCTGGCCCAGACACTGTGGCTGCCTTACAAACCCCTAACTTACACACACTGTCTTTGGGGACTAGATTCTAAACATGCCAACAGAAGCACAGATTCTTGCAACACCTCTGCAATGCCATCTGCCTGCTGTGGGATTCTGCTTTCCTTGCCAACCAATCTCCTTTTGGAGAGGGGATGGCCACCAAACCCTGTTTGACCTGACATAGCCCAGGGTGTCACCATCCTACAGACAGACTCATTGCCTACCTCTTATGAGACCTGACTTCTTTGTCTCTGTCACTGCACTAGAGCAGTGATTGATGCCCAAGGCACTTACATAGAATACTGGCAACAAAATGAAAAGCACATATATCATCTCTGGGAAGACACATCAACATTAAAAATATAGCAGTATCAAGGCTTTGGGGCTGTAACTCTTAATACCACTTCGAAACTTACCATGATCAAAAAGGTTCAGAGATTAATAATTTATCTACAACTCTTATGATTATGGAAGGGCAGGACACTGTAAATGGCTACCCCACAAATGGACTTCCCCAACACTGAGGAAGACAAAATCTCAAAGCTATTCCCTGCCCTCTCCTCCTTCTCTCTTCCCACCCCAAGAATGAGTTTCTTTTAGATTTGAAGCAATAGTATGACAGGAAATGTGGGTAAGTAATAAAGACCCTGGAGATGGGTGATTAGTATTATAACCCCTATTCTATTCTCTTATTTCCAGTAACTTCCTGTCAATTTGAGAGACAGAGAGACAGAAATAACTCTGGCTAACATCCCACTGACAAAGAATGAGGTAGAGTGGATGAAGCATTAGACTAGGAGTCTGGATGACCTACATTCACTTCTGCCTCAACTTCTTTCTAGCTGTCTGATCTCAAGGAAGTCACTTGATTTTCTATGCCCCCGTTTCTTCATCTGGGACTTGGGGCTTGGACTTGGACTTGATGGTTTCTAAGAGATCTCCTAGCTGCAATAAGGATGTATGCAAAAGCACAAGAGTGAGCTGGCTGTATGGGAGGGTCCTCGGGTAAAACTGGACAACCTCAATAAGTCCAAAGTGGGATGTTTACTTTATCTCTTTGTGTCTTAGACAAATCTCTAAATCAGGTGCTGAGGGGCATCTGGAGCAAGAACTCAACAGGAGGAACTCATTATCCTGATGAAATGGGAGGGAAGAGGAGGAGGAGGAGGAGGAGGAGGAAGAGAGAGAGAGAGAGAGAGAGAGAGAGAGAGAGAAAGAGAGAGAGAGAGAGAGAGAGAGAGAGAGCACTTCCTACCAACCAAATGATCTCTGAGTTTATTCTCTGAAACAAAATAAGATAGGCATTTTGAAAAACATTATAGAAGGCAAACAGAGAACAGTATTAGGACAATTAAAGGAATTAAACAGAAAAGTGAATCCAATTTACATTTTTTCAGTGATTCTACTTCAACTTTTTCAGTGACTCAGAGTTTTGGAATCTCCTAGTGGACTGGCTTTCCAGCATTGCTTGGGTGCTTGTCAATTTCTTCCAACTCACTGTGATATATGGACACACATGTGGCCGTAGCTGAAGTTTAACCTTAAGCCTCATGAAACCAAAGATCACTAACCAAACTTGCTGCTGTAGCTGCTGAACCTTTTATGAGGTCCTGGCCAGGAGAACAAAACTATTTTTTTAAATCTTAGCTGCTTCCAAACAATTCTCCTGGGGGGGGGGGGGGGGAGGTATTGCCAGGCACAAAGGACCACATTCCCTCTACTCTGCAAAACAAAGTAGCTTAAGAGGTAAAAAGGCAAAGCTACCAAGGAGGCTTCACCACCAAATGGCAGTAAAGGTTGTTATTTCATTTATTTGGGATTTATATTTTGTCTACTATAATTGAATGAGGATTTTTTTTTAGTACTTACTCAGTGCCAGATATTGTGCCTGGTACAAGAAATACATGGATCAAAATGAAAAAAGAAAATAAAATGCTCTCAGGGAACTGGCATTCTGTCACCTACAACTTGGTTCCAACTACTTGTCCAGTCTTATCAAATATTACTTCTCTTCCCCAACATTACCATCTGGCCAAAATGGTCTTTCTCTCCTCATATACTCCGCCTCTATGCCTTTGCATTCATTGATCCCAATGCCTGGAATTCCTTCCTTCTGAGTCTCCACTTTACTAAATCTCTCACTTGCTTTTTAAGTCTGAGCTCATGCATACACACACACACACACACACACAAACACACACACACATACATATATATATACATATATATGTGTATATATATATATAAAATCTTTCCTAACCCCTATTGTGCCTGGTATATAGTAAATGCTTAATAAATGATTATTGATTGATTGATTAGGAAAGAACTCAAATGGAAAAATAAATGTCTCTGAGCACAGGAAATGAGCTTGTCCCAGGAGTTGGCTACTGAATTTAATTCTGAATTTCCTGACAGCTAATAAGAAAACAAAAGGACAACATATTCAATTATTTCCCAATATCTAATTTTTTAAGCATAGGATTTAAGGTGATGAGAGGAACTTTTTTTTAAATTCAAAGATACAATAGGGACTACAGAGATCCTCATGTCTTTCCTCAGTCCATTTTACTGAAGCCCTTGGACAGTAACTGACTTGCCCATGGTCATACAATTACTAACAAGCAGAGCTAGGAATCAGATCCTTGAACCTTTTACTCTATATTGAGGGCTCTGTCCAGTTAGACAGCATGTTGACTCAATGACAGGTCCATATTCTAGATGAGTGCATCATGAATATTAATTAATGAGGAAATAATGTCCAAGGACAAGCAGAATTGAAAGCCAAGCTGATGAAAATGAAACCATTTGAGCATTCCAAAGACCCTATATAAGTTTCCTGTACCTTGACAAGACTATTAGGGTTAATAACCTTAGCATACAGTGATGACCTGACATATAGCAGATATTTAATGATTATTGATTAAGAAAACAACCTGAATAGCTAAATCAATGTCTCCAAGCAATGGGAATGAGATAGTTAAAAAATAAAACACAAGCTTTACCACTTTTTATTTGTGCAGCGGTAGGTCTTTGTATTTTAAATCTTTTGGTGAATGAATGAATCACAGGGTAAATCTATGAGGAGTTAGGGGAAGAGGACAATTGTTGGTAGAGGAAAAGTAAGGAGTGTCTTGGAAAGTAGGCTTTGGTGCTAATTTAATCACCCCTTTTCTGCAGGTCCAGTGTGCCTTGCTCTTTCCTTCTCCTCCATCTAATCCAGCTCTCAACTAGCCCTCTGAGGATCACACATTTGGAGTTGAAGGGGACATTTTGGTGGTCATCTATTTCAAGATATTCAGTTTTCAGATAAGGAAACTGAGGCCCAGAAACATTAAACAATTTCTCCAAGTTCACCTGCATCTTGGGATTTGAATCAGGTTCCTCTTTAGGATCCAATGCAAGAGTTCAAATTTTGGCATACATACATTATAATGCTTGAATGTACTCCTCCTCCTATGGTTATTTGTGCCTTATTAGAGAACAGTGGTTGTACACTTTTGAATATTAGGATTATAAATCAAGAGCTGGAGGGAGCCATAGAGAACATTGAATAGCCTCTGATCATTTACAGGGGAAAAACCCAACGCTTGGAGAAAGGTAATGACTTTCCCAAAGTCACACAGAGAGTAAGTAGTAGAGCTGGGACCCAAACAAAATGTTAGATTTTCAGATATTAGCAACTACACAATTGCTTTTGGCTAGAAATCTTCCTACTGTCTTTTAATAACAGCAATAACAGAGAAAAAATAACTGATTAATATAGCAAGGCTGTTTTCATACATTATGTCATTTGAGTATCAAAGCAACAAAGCAACCCCTGTGAGGTAGATGCTGCCAATATTATTATCTTCATTTTACAGAGGAGGAAACTGAGGCCCTCTAAGGTTCAGTGACTTGCCTGTGGTCACCCAGTAGTAAGTACCAAGGGCAAGATATGAAGTCAGCTCTTGTTGCTTTCAAATCCAGCACTCTATCCACTAAGCCATGCTAACTTCCAACTCTGGAGAAGGGCAACCATATCCGTCTCAGTCCCAAGGCAGAATTCTGTCACTGTTTCTTACACATTTTCAGAAAAGGGAAGTGTGATCTCCCAAATCCCTTCTTTTCCCAATAGAACTTTCCAAATATAGGCACAAAGACCGTGGTTAATATGGTGTATTTTCATCCGTGGAAATTGGCAAATGATGAGCTTAAAGAACACTGGAGCTGCTGTTTGCCATTTCAAGCATCAAATCCTGAAAATACTTCAAACAATGAAAGAAAATCTGGAGAAAATTGTGACTTAGAACCAATTTGGGTAGAATTTCTAAGAAGAGAATTGTTCAGCTTATAAAAGACTTCTCAATGCTCATTTTTACAACCCACACGGAGCTTTTCTTTTAGGAAAATCATCAGCAAGTAGCTCGGAAAGCTAAGATAGCAGGAGCTTCAGAGAACAGAATAATCTGCTGACTTGAACTGGGGTTAGTTCAGTTTTTAAAATTACTCTTTCAAAATTTTGGAATCAGTCCATTCTGTAATGCTAAATTTTGGTCATTTGCATTTCACATGGACGCTCCCAAAGGGCACATGTGCAAGGATGGATAAAGGGCATGAGAAATGGTGATTAAAATAATCTAGGGGATGACCTTTTTACTCCCAACATTCTGCTACTGTGGCAGTATGGGCGAACGTCATGGAACACTGGCTATCCAAAAGATTAAAAATGGCTATCACCCGGAGATCAGCAGAGGGGAATAATGGGTGATCAGACTGGTCCATGGAAAAGAGAAGGAATTTTGCAGAAGAATCAAAGATGAAAAAAGAATGGGCTGAGCACAACCAATGCACAGCCTTAGTACTCTACTGGTATTCTCACTGAAAAGATATCACTGGGTGCCTCCTCACTCCACTGTTGCAAGGTTAAGCTTGGTGGCATAGTGGATAAAGCATTGGACCAAGAGTCAGGAAGACGTGAGTTCAAATTCAGACTCAGACACTTATAAGCATGTGATCTTTGGAAAGTCACTGAACTTCAGTGTGCCTCGGCTTCCTCATCTATAAAATGAGAATGATAATAGTACCTCTCCCAGAGCTGTTGTGAAGATCAAATGAGAAAATATTTGTAATGTGTTTTGCAAACCTTAAAGCACTAGGTAAATGCTGTTATTATGGATCAGATATTGACAAAGAATGGTAAGATACAGATTGGTTCTGATCTACATGATTGATGAACGTAGGTCTATTTGAGTACCCTACAATCTCTGTCTTTCTCCCAAAAGAATGTAAACTTTCTGAGGTCAGGAACTGTTTTCATTTTTATCTTCTAATCACCAGTTTCTAGTGCAGTGACTTAATTCATTCCTATTGAATTTTGCAAGGACAAAATGATCAATGCAGATTAAGGAAGGAAAAATTGTGAGCCACATCAGAGTATGCTGCAAAAATTAGCACTTGGTGAGGACATAGGAAGACATCACCAGGCAGTTAGAATTATTCATCAGAAGTCCCATTTTTCATGACCTGGCAGAAAGCGAATCCCCATATTACACAGATATATCCTGGAATAGATTTGAAAAAAATCATCAGTAAGCTGAAATGGAATTAGAATGTTATCACAACCATACTAAATTGTTCACAATTACTAAGGCAGAAACTTGAGCTACAAAAACTTACAAAGAATGGTTTATTTGATTTTGCCAAATACTCTTAATCTCAAGGTCATGAGTATTGAAAAGCTTTCAAATTACCGAGACCTCATGAAGAAATAAGTATCTACTGGGAAAAGGAGAAGCACCCATTATCCTTACAATCCTATCTACTACCATCATTATCTGAAGCATGCTTTAAGTAAGTCTATAGGAGATGAGCTTACATTGTTATACTCTTATATAATTAGAAAATCAATTATTTTATCCATTGGTCCACAGAACATTATGTAAAAGGATAATACCAGTATAACAACTTCACAAATTTACAATTTTTTATAACTACAAAAAGATGTCATTAAATCTATATACTCTTAAATAACTACAAAATCAGTTATTTTATTTGTTGGTCCACAGAACATTAAATGTAACAGAATAGCATGATACTAACTTGTCCCAGGACTATTTCTATCCGAACCCCATCAAAAATATTACGAGAAAAAGATAAAAACAGCAATAAGAACAGGGGGCTTTTTTCCTTAATAAAAGATGTCCCAAATTTATTGCTAAAAGATGAGAACACTATGTAGTTCATACAAAGCATTCACAATTTATATTGTTTTTTACGGTCTAGAAATATTTGCCTATATATGTAATACATGTGCATTCATATGTGTGTTACATATTATATATGTTGCATATATATGTATATATACATATATGTACATAAAATACACCTATTATACCTATGTGTTTGTGTACACATATATGCCAAGGAGCAAGCAAAGTTGGACCAAAAAGTCCTGGAGAGTATAAAGAACAACTCCTCATCAATCTGATGATTCCAAAACAAGCCACTCAAGGTCCCATGACTTTTAGATGAACTTTATTATACAAATCCTTTGACTCAGTTCCATACTCATGGCTTAGTTCCGAAACTGTAAATATGTAAGTGAAATCCAAGCAGAGTCTGAATGCTGGAGTATTTGATGGCTGCATGGAAAGTGTTCTATATTTAAAACATGCCACCAACAAACCAAGGCCAAAAACAATTGCTATAAATCATGCCATCTTTCAGGAAGGCAGCTTTGATCAACTATGATTCTGCCTGGCCTTAAATTATCTTCCGTCCTGAATAGGCGCTCAGCTAGGAGGGGTAGTTGGCACCAAAACTCTGTATT
The DNA here is from genome assembly GCF_028372415.1 of Notamacropus eugenii. Lineage (NCBI taxonomy): Eukaryota > Metazoa > Chordata > Mammalia > Diprotodontia > Macropodidae > Notamacropus > Notamacropus eugenii. Next base: position 352,949,357 of record NC_092877.1, on the reverse strand, counting down.
AAACCAGTGTACGTGAATGACATGAAGGTGCATGGCTCAACGGAAAGAAAAATGCATTAAATTACTACTTCATATAGTGAAAATTTTCACCCATTGAATATTTTATTCAATTATGATTCTTTGAATCAATTATAAAAAGCAGTCATTTTATCCATTCTGCCATATAATTTCTGAAGACTCTTCTCTCTTCTCCGGGTCAGTTTTAGAACAAGGAAGTCTGAGCCTCCTAGAGTGATGCCCTCTCTCCCTTCTGTACACAGGGTAGGAGGAGGAGGGTTGTTTGCAGCGTTCCTCTATAGAAGTCTCTTCTTTCTCATTGGTAGGCTGCCCTGATGTCTGAAGATGCTGCCTTACTCTCCCCTTATCTCTGTAAGGTTGCCGAATGCCTGCTCCAACTGAGCAGGAAATCTGGATGCTTACCTGGAAAAATCTTAGCTTACTGCTAAGAAGGCAACACTGTTTGAGAGGTTGGGAGTAGGGAGGGGCAGGGCAGAAAATTTGGAAAAGTAATGACAGGGTCCCATTCAGATAATATCTTTTCTCTTGCCCATCCTTTTAACTTGAAACTCATCTCACATAAACCAGATTGGGGAATGGGCAAGTTTCTACCAAAAAGCCAATCGATGATCACTTGGGACCCCTTGAGCTCCAAGCCTTCTCAGAACAGCCTGACCTGATTAAAACCCCTAAACAATTCACTCTCAGTTTGCAATCAACAACACATCAATTGTCATAGGAAATACTAAGCTAAGCCAAGGCACATCGTACTTTCTGCTCTCCTAAGATTCTTTCCACAAAGCTGGCACAGATAAATGTGCATTTTTTCTCCCCTCCTCACCCCACTTTTAAATGCCAGGAGACAAAAATAGGGAGAGACAACAAAAGACAGCATGGAAGTTAATGAAAGGAGTTTGGGGTCGAATGGAAGGCACGTTCGTTTTCTGTGATTGTACCTCTCACAGCAATGGGGAGAGAACTTTATTTAGATATAGATTCAGAAAGAATTGGTTTTAAATTCTGCATCAGACAAGTTGTGTGACCCTGGTCAAGGCTTTTCATAGCTCTCTGCTTTACTTCTCCCATCTGTAAGATGGAGATGTAAGCATCTCACAGAATTATAAGGATAAAATATAAGTATGGTACATACACACACTGATCACGTATATATAAAGTATATGTATATACTTTGTAAACTTTAAGGCACCATATAAATGAAAGATACTATAGTTAGTAACAACAGCAATAACTACAATAATATTCTAATATGGTATTTAATAACTGAGCCTGAAAAATATTGATGAAATTTGGGGGAGAGAAGCCAGAGGTACAGACCCAGCGGAAAATGGCTTTGGAGTCAATCAATCAATAAACAGTTATTAAGTACCTACTATTTGCCAGGCACTATGGATTCCAGAACCTGGATTTAAATCCTGTCTCTGTGACTTTGGGAAAATTATATAACCTCTCTGGGCGTTAGTTTGCTCATGTGGAGAATGAGGAGGCTAGATTAGATGGTGTCTCAGGTTCCTACTAGCTCTGAATTTGTGAGCTTCTGAGATCCAGGGAAAGGAGGTACAGTTGCTGAGTCTGGAGGTGTTGCCTTCCATACCTGGCTCCCCCCAGTACTGTATCTGACACCTGATTCATAGCTCAGCAGCATCAACAGAACGTAGGAAGACCCAATCTCTTCCAAGACTAAAGTGAAGTCAAGCACTTAATGTTGAAAAGCAGCACTGAGCAGCTAAGCAGGGACTAAAATGGGGGTTTAGAAGCATGAAAATCTGATTTTATTTCTGCATATCAAGGGCTGGGTGATAATGACTGGGCACTGACCAGTCTCCATCACTTAGTTTCAGATTAAAAATTCTCCTTACTCAGGAATTTAGGCTTCAAATTCCATATCCTAGGCAGAGGAAGGTAGGTCTTTGAGTCTAATCTTCCTGATCATGAGACCACTGAATTGTAAGGACATCAGAGGCTACCTAGCCCAACATTCTCATAACTGAGGCCCTCAGAGATTAAATGATTTTCCTAAAGGTGGTAAGTGACAGAGCTGATATTTGAACCTACATCCTCTATCTCTAAATTCAGTCTTGTGCCAGGACACTGAAATTTCATGGGAGAAAAATTAATCCATACTAGAAGCCACTATTATAATTGATTTTCCTTCTCTTACAAGTGAATGTCTTAATTCTTTCATAGTTTCATAACGTGAATTGGAAAGGTGAGTTGAGGAAGGGATCCTTATTGCCTCTCTTTCAATGTAATATGTGTAGTTTGTCCTTTGCATTTCATTCTTACCCCAGGAACCCAGACTGCCAGTTATAGATTCATCAAAGAGCCTATGAACAACAGAGGCCTATAATGGATGGGTCTTTTCTCTCGTCTTCTCTCTCTCTCTCTCTCTCTCTCTCTCTCTCTCTCTCTCTCTCTCTCTCTCTCTCTCTCTCTCTCTCTCCCTTTGTCTGTGTAGATGCATACTCATGGGTGTGTGGTTCTCCCCCCTCCCTATTTCCCCTGAGTTAAAGCAATCCAGGAAAATTCAGCATGGGAAAAAGGCAGATGTCTGCAGAATGAAGTGTGTGATCTTCCAACAGAACATCAATATGTAATTTGCATGGTCACAAATATTATTGGCATAAATAATTCATAGAGTTATTTTGTAGCCTCTTGATTAATTGGGTTCTTTGTCAATTTTATCTGCTACAATGCCAATGCAAGCTCGCTCAGCCAGCAGAGGCATCTCCCCGGTTTTCTTTAAACAAAAGTGTCTGGATTAGTCTATCTATTTATTTATTTACTTTTAGTTGAAATGAGATAAAAGGAGGTTTAATATATGTATCTGCATTATATCGGTACCCTGTAGTTTCAATAAATTACAGCTATTATTACTGGAATTAAACAGTTGTTTGATTGATAGGAAAAAATATAGCTGGATGCTTTCCTCCCTATACATACCGTCTCACTGCCAAAATACACCAATCTCTCCATCTTCCAGACCTTTTCTTTATAAGTTATTTAAGGCAGCCTTGAATAATGTCACATCCTTTCAGCAACAAGATGGCACCAATAAATCTTGGCCATTCATTGCTTCAATTTGGGGCAGTAGGTTTCGATGACCTTTCTGCATATATGTATCCTTTACTATCCTCCACCCAAGTCCACCCTCTCCCTATCTACAAAATGATCCCTCTCTAACTTCCAGGAGGGTTAAGTAAAGATTCCAAGAGATGCAAATGACCAATGGCTTAGATCTTACAAGGAATACTTGCCTTCCAAAAGGATGGCTCCCTAGCACAAAGGATTCTTGGAATGATGGAGACAACTTGAGGCAGGAGAAATGTTCTAGTGCCTCTGACTGGTTTCCAAGTCTTCCCTTCTTGATTCCACCAGAAGAATAATAGCCAACTTTTCTAGAGCCCTTTATTATTTATGAAGTTCTTTACATATATTGCACTATTTAATTCTGAGGAGTGCTCTGTGAGGAGGGTGCTATGATTATCCCCATTTTATAGAAGATGAAAATGAAGCTGAGTGAGATCTAGAGATTTGCTTCAGGTGCCAGAGCTAGTTGGGTCATGAAGTAAGAGCCAAACTCAGATTTCCTAGCTCCCAAGTGCAATGATCTTTCTCCACTTCATCACCTAGCTAGCTGTCCGTACCTACTTCACTCAGAGGTGAGGTTTGAATCAGATTCTTTGATTACTAGATTATTGTACTTGGAGTCAGGAATAGTCAAGTCCATATCCCACATCAGACATTTAGTAGTTGGGTGACCTTGAGAAAGTTAATTAATCTCTGTTTGCCTCATTTTCTTCATTTGTAACAGAAGAAGAGGAAGAGGAAGAAGAAGAAGAAAAAGAAGAAGAAGAAGAAGGAGAAGAAGAAGGAGGAGAAGGAGAAGGAGAAGAAGGAGAAGGAGGAGAAGAAGAGCACCTACCTCCCACAGTTGATGAGAGGATGAGATTGAGATAGAATATATAATATGCTCTGTAAACCTTAAAACACTATGTAGCTTAAAATACTATGTAACGTTCTATAATACTAACTGTTGTTATTGTTGGTTGCTGTCCTTAGTTCTTGAAAAGGATAAAAATGACATCACTATGTTAGTCATTATTATTATCATTTTACTGCCTAATACTATTATTTTGCCAGTGAGATATACCTCTTTGGGAATGAACAAATGAAAAAATGAATGTATGAAAGACTAAGCATTTAAGCAATAACAATAAGTAATAAGTACATTTACTACATGTCAAGCACTGTACTTGATATAGATTTATAACGTATATATATATACACTATATATACAGAAATATTCTTTTGATGAGAAAATACATTTCTAGTTGAGAGTAGTGGATTTATTAAAGAAGTCTTGGAACACAACCATTTGTAGCTTAGGGATCCCATCTCCTTATGAAAGTAACTGAGCTGGTAGGAATGGACATGTCACATGATTCAATGGCTAACATTGACTCCTTTGGGGCTGGCAACAGGCAGCATATGTCATCCCTATTTCCATTCTAGAGTGATGGAAATATTCTATCAGCACGTTGTAATTCTCTTGACCTTTCAGATGATGGCGAGAATCCAGGGCTTGGGTTTTCATTGCCACCCACGGTATATATTATTACCTGTTGGAAGAAAGCCAGTTGAACTCACTCAAATAAAAACTAATTCCTAGTTGCTTACTCTTTGGATATTGGTTTTCAATTTCTAAAACTCCATTACAAATCACACAGAACTTACCAACTGGTCATTAGTAAACAGAGAAGAAATCCCTGTAAAAATAAGATACCACAAGCACAGTGACCTTTATGGCTGGTCTCATTCCTGCCAACATTTGAAAGTTATCTAAAGGTAAAGATATCACTTAATGAGGAGGAAAATGGAAAGGAGTTAATATTTTGTTAAGAAATCAAAGATAAGTCATTTTCCTCCTAAATGACAACGGCCAGCTATCTGTATTTGGACTTGTTTCTCTCTGGCATGGAAATTCAGTGATTACCATTCACATTCCATTTTGAAAGCTATTTACAATCACACCTACTTGACCTTCAAAAGGACAAATGCTAAAGACATGAGGATTACTATTTTCTCCTCTGATCTTTGAGTACAATCTTCCTAGAATAATGAACAAATTCTAGTTTTGAGATAAATAGTTGCAGTATGGTTTATATGTAGGAGTCCTCACATTCATAGGTACATCTATCCATGTATGGTTCATTCAGAACAACAGTTTTATTAGATTTCTACCCCATGCAATAACACGTCCACCCTACCCAACCCAGATGTACTGGGGATAATGAATAAGACTTAGAGTATTAATAATAATAACTAGTATTTAGATAATATTTAAGGTATGCAAAGTACTGTAATAATAATATTAATAGTAACTAACATCTGTATAACAATTACTATGAATCAGGCACTGTGATTTACAGATATTATTTCATTTAATCTTCCCAACAACGCTGGGAGGTAGGTGCTATTATCTTCATTTTATAGATGAGGAAACTAAGGCAAACAGAAGTTAAGTAACTTGCCCAGGATCACACCATTAGTAAGTATCTGAGACTGGAATTAAGCACAGGTCTTTCTGACTCCAGTTCCAGCACTCTAATCATTATACCATCTAGATGCCTCAGTGAATCTGAGGTCAGAGGGTATGAAGAAGGTAAACTGGACACTGTACTGGACCCAGGCTGAGTTAATATGATTCCCAAACTCAAAGAGCTAAGTAACGTTTAGGAAGAGGTTGGTAGTAGAATATCAAAGTCAGGGAGATGAAGGCAAACATTATGAGAGAAGTGTTTTACAGTGCAAAGCCTAGGAACTCTAGAGACAGGAGAGATGGGTTCAAATCCTACCTCAAACACTTCCTGTGTGATCTTAGGCAAGTTAATTCACTTTTAAGGGCCTCAGTTTCTTCATCTGTAAAATGAAGCCACATGGTTTGTCCATTGAGGACTCCATCAGTGTTTGTTTCTGCTTCTGTATCTATTAAAATAACTCCTCATAAGCTTTTGTCCATATAGGCACTGTAGGCACTTCATTCAACCAATCAGTAAACATTTATTAAGAACCTATTAAGTGTTAGTCCTGGCGTATTGTGCTAAGTCCTGGGGATACAAAAAAGAGACAAAAGGCAATCCCTCTGTTTTTAAGGAGCTCATAATTCCTTGTTGACTACTGGCCTGACTGACTGATCTGGGAATAACCACCATTTTCCCTTGGTACCAAGAAAGTTTTGCTTTCTAGTCATGCATTAGTACTGACATCAAAGCTAATGGTCAACAGTATTTTGAATGGGATGGAATAGTTCTCTGAATTGGTGGGACCCAGGTAGGCATTGTTGGTGAATATGCAGATGCGGGTGGGTGGGTTTCAACCTATAGCCCCCAATCCGGACTGGGAACTAATTGGGGTTGGGGTGGCAGGACTTTTACTTACACCACAAGGAGCAGCAGCTGAAAACCTACATAAATGTCTCAGGAGAAGGCTTCTTCCTGGCTTCCTTATTCACTATGTGACAAGAGTCAAGTCACTTAACTACTTAAAAGTTCATTATCCTTACCTATTAAGAGGGTTGGGATGCACAATTTCTAAAATCCCTCTTGGCTTTCAGTCTAAATTATGAATCTTTAGAGTAGTTTTTGAGTTTGCCTTAAGTGGGGATTTAAATTAGGAAAAAAAGCTACTGTGAAAAGGAAAATTTTAGACTACTTGGTGAAGTTTACATATAATCTCAGGAGGACATCTTTTTTTCCTCCTGAAATAACTTGGTATATACTTATCTGTGTTCACTTTCTATCTTTAAAGTATGGAATTCCCTGGAGAGCAGAATTCTTTTATCCACAAAGAAGGTATATGATACATGTCTATTGAACTGAATTTAGATCAGACCTGGTCTTATCCCAACTAAGCCAGGGTCTCTAGTTTTCTGTCCCTTAGAGTTCATCTCTCTCACTTGCAACAAAATCTGAAGATAAAGAGGATGCTGACATTCATTTATTTTGTAGGCAATCTGAAGTCTTGAAAGATACCAAGGCCATGTCTACTAAAAATCATGCCAATGGAAATAGTTCACTGATTCAGATGTTATTTTGTACAATATCATAGATCATAAAGTTAGAGTTAGAAGGGATCTTGCAGATGTCAAGCCCAATCTTCTCATTTTACAGAGGGGGCTAAGATTATACAGCTAATAAATGAGACAGAATTTGACCTCAGGTCTTCCTGACTCCAAGTCTACCACTTTACCTACTTTACCAATTATAACATAAGAACAATCACTTGGTAGAGGGATATTTCCTCAACCAACAATTCCTATACCCATAAAAGTATAGGTCTAGTCCCTAGATCTAGATCATCTTATCTAATAACAATTTTGAAGAAAATATTTTTTTCATCATCGTCATCATTGGAAAACATCTCCTACTTAGAACAAGGGCAAAAATGGATGTAGACTCTAAGGGTCCTCCAGCATTTTTTCCCCTACTCCACCCTCCAATGATTTTGTTTCAAAGACTCTGACTGATTTTTTAATAAGTGCTTTTAAATACTCTTCCATTCTTGCTGAAATGGCCCCAAACCACTACCAATGAGTTTCCCCTCAAGGAAGGAATCTAAAAATACGCTTCCCTGCCTTGGCTGCCTCTCACCAAATTTCACATGACAGAACCTATCTTTTACATATTCTTGCCTTTACCCAGCCTACAACAGATGCTTCACAAACATTAGCTGAGAGAGAATAACTGGGTAATAAGTAATTCTAGGAGGCAGGAGCACAGACGAATGGAGTCTGGCTTCCTGCAGATTAGACCCCAGGAAGGAAAATGACCCATGCAGATAAAAATGGGAACTGACTACATCTGTTGAAAGGCAGAAAGAGTATCCGGAAGAGCTACCCAGGCATTGCCATAAATGTATGGCATAAGAGAGGAATTGGAGAGAAAAATGATGATTTTGCAAGCCTTCCTTCCTTTAGAAACTCAGCTCATAATAACCTTGTTTTATGGGGTAAATGCTCCATGACTGGACAGCATTCAGGAAACCCAGACCCACTGAATACCTTAAGTGTCATCTGATCTACTAAGGAGGAGGTCTTGAGAGCCAGGTCTCTAGTGTTCTTGTGTTCAGGTTACCAGGGTCTTCATTCATTAAACTCCCCTACATACCTCAAATAAACTGCAGCTTTCTGGGAATTCAGAATCTCAATGGCCAATTAACAAAAAAAAAAAACAAAAACCCACAAAAACTCTAACCAGTTATCCTAGTACTTGGTTTCAATTCCGTTAGGATACAGGGGGGAGTAGGTACAAAGTGCCATCTGCCTCAGTCAGGGGATGAGGAAAACAGACCTGGGACATCCCAATCACAACCTCTCAAACATTCCCAATATAAACAAATTTACTTTTAATTAATTTCCTAATGCTTATGATTACCAGTATAGTAAATGTATGTTATAATGTTATATAGTCTAGGAACTGATAACAGCATATTATTAGAGAACAATTTTACTATTTTAAGAGATTTATACTGTTTAATGATCAAATAAAGAAGAATTTAAGGTCTACTGATAGTCAGCTGGGTATTAGATACATAAAGGCAAAAACCAAACTTAATCCTTGCCCACAAGGAGTTCACATTCTACTGAGGGAAACAACACATTCAACATCCAAAATACAATCAAAACAAGACAAAACAAACAAATGCTGATTTCCAGAAAGGAAGGCAGGCAGGTGGAAGCTAGAGGGAGACAGGAAATGTTTCATGTGGTTGAAGGTGGCTCTTGATTGAATTTTAAAGGAACCAAAAAATACTAAGAGGCAAAGGTGAAGAGGGAGGGTGTTGCAGCCATTACAAAAGCACAAAGCTGAGAGAGGAGAACCATGTATGAGCAGCATTGACAAGGCCAGTCTGGCTGCACGACACAGTATGGGAAGGAGAAAAACATCAAAGTTGGAAAGATAGGTTAGAGTGAGTTACAAAGTGCTTCAGTTGTTAAAAAGAGGATTACTTGGTTTTGTATTTATTAAATATGTATTTCATCTATTTATTAAATTGATTGCATATCATACATACATTTATTAAATATTTATTTTATTTTTGTTAAATCTTTAAAGTATTTGTATTTGTTCTTAAAGCAAAATGGAGATATTGGAAATTTATTACGTATATGGGGAGATGACATAGTTGACTCATGCTTTTAGGAAAACCATTTTGATTGAAATATGGAGGATGAATAGGAGTGAAGAGATTAGGTGCTATTGTAATAAATTAGTGATAAGTGAAAATATAGGTAATCATGTGAGTTCAAGGAGGACAATGGAAACACGACAGATTGTAGACATAGATTAGATATATGAGGCAAGAGAATGGAGAATAAAGGAGAATATCAATGTTGTGAACCTGAGTGATTGGGAAAATGACAGAACCTTTGAGAGAAATAGAAAAATTGGGTAGAAGAAAGGATGTGGTGGGGGCAGGGAAGAAGAAAATGGACATGTCTCTTGGACATGTTGAGTTTGAAGGCTGACTGGACATTCTGCTTAAGATGGCAGCTGGTGATGTGACCTGGAGCTTGGGAGAAATGGGGCTAGAGATAAAGATCTGTGAGTCTTCCATGTAACCATAAGTGAACCCATGGAAGGTAATAAGGTCATCAAGAAACATAAGGAAGTGATGAAGATTAGAAAAGGACAATGAACATGGGAGAAATGTGTCAGCTAAGAAGGGAGATAATAAGACAAAGGGAAATAGAGGAGTTGGCCTTGGTGAGTATGCAGACCATCACTTCAGGGCTGAGTGGAGGAAGAAAGACTGAAGGGTAACATAATGAGGTTTTGAGATCTAGACAAAGTTCTCTGTAGACAACAGGATGAATGCTGTCTACTTTCTTAAAGAGGTAATTATAATAATTACTAATATTTATCAATATTTTAGGGTTGCAAAATGCTTTATAGATGTTTTCTCATTCGATTCTTATAAAAAAAGGAGGTCATTACTCTCTCCCCTATTTCTATGCCCTCGTTACAGATAAGAAAAATGAGGGGGAGAAAAGTTGTCACTTGTTCAGGATCACGGTTTGAAGTAGGATTTGAATTCAGAGTCTTTCTGATTCTAACAGTCTACTGTGCTACTTAACTACGACGTCCTCAGGGGAGGTCCTCAGCCAGGAGGATGGAGAGGAGTCTGGGATGTTTGAGGAGAAAAAAAGGTTCAGAACAGCCTGTGTAGGGAGTACAAGAGAGATTCAATTAGGGAAGACGGAGAGAATTGTCTGATTCCTTATACCGCCATTCAAAAGCATTTGTGTAGAATTTGGGGATGATAGTGGAAAGAACAGAGGTTTGGGGACTGGCATAATGTAAGCATTAACAGGATAAGAGGCAAGGAATTTGAGAAGAGAGCAGTGTGGTGTCAAACTGTTTAATTATATGGTTGAGACTAGGAAAGAAAGAAAGTAAAATTGGAGAAGGGGTAATATCCTAGGAGAGCCATGGAAGATGGAAGCACTGATGGACACAGGGTGGATAAAGAATGAGTACAAAATATGACATGTAGTTGAATGGATGGTACACCAAGTCAGTCCATCAGGGCATATATGGAGACAGGTCTTATGGCTGGACAATGAGTAGAACTGTATATGAGGAATAGAGTAGGAATAGATCACATCTGGAAAACTGCGCAGAGCTTTCAGTAATCCCACACTGACCCATTGTCTAAGCATCAAGATTGTCCCAGGGATGCTATAAAGTTATGAATTCAATTTAAATCACATCAATAAATATTTAGGTAATTTATCAAACATTCCTGTCTTTGAAGAACTGAAATTTTGGCAAGAACAAAGGGCCACAAAGAGACATATGGTGGGCTAAAGTAATTTGCTAAGAACATATTACCAATGAGGGGGAAGCACATGATGAAAGAGAAAGAAAGAGAGGTTAAAAGTCAGGCATTGTGCTAAATGCATTACTTGGAACTGTGAAAGAAACAGAATAAAAATAATGTTCAAAATGTATAATACTAAGGAAAAGATGGACTGATAAAGTTAAATCAACAAGCATTTATTAAGCACTTACTGGGTGCCTTTATCAAGATAGATAGGGAAGACATAGACCAAATGCTGCAATGATCCCCATGGAACATTAAAAGACCTAGCAGATGACTAATAGTCTGTTGCAGAGATAACCAATATATAGAATTTGAGGGAGGTCAAGGACAGAAATTTCATAAAATTCGAGGGAGTGTACAAACGGCAAATGGTGCAGGTTAACGGAGCACCAAGTATAAGAAGATGGCAATTCCATTGAAGTAACAGGATGAGATGCTTATTTACACTTATTTCTTCAGTTAAAGTTCAGAAGTGATTCAGGCTGATCTGAAACTTCAAGTTTGAGATGGGCACACAGTGAGTCCTATGTAAGCCGCCTAACACTTAGCCAAAAAAGATTATGGACCCAAAGCACAGAAAGAATATTCAGCAACGATAATACGTTGATTTCTTTGGGCATAGCCTCCCTGTTGATGTGTTGGCCATCATGGTCCACTGGGTAGAAGACTGAGGGAAGAGCTACTCTTGCTTCCTCAAGGGCTGAATTTTGGGTGCATTAAAGTCATTGAGAAACTATGAATTTCCCAAACCTTCATCTCCTGAGCCAATCAAGTATCAAAGATAGTTTCAACACATTGTAATAAACCAGTGAGCTGGCAGACATTGCCTCTCCTCCAGCAGCCTTCTTTTTCATCTATGCTGCTGATAATGAGCTACTTGGTGCCAAGTTCTTCTTAAGGCGTAAAGTTCTCAGTCCCTACAAGAAGATATCTGCTGAATAATAATTATTATTAGTAATTGTTCTATTAATATAATTATATTCTTTTAATAATCATAATAATATCCTATATACAAAAGTAATATAAAATATTATTAAAATATTATATTACATATATAATTAATATTATTAAAGTAAAATTATTGTTGTTGTTGTTATACCTAGAACTTAGATAGCACCTGCTATACTCTAGGTACTGAGCTTGGATCATAGGATCATACATTTAGAACTAGAAGGTGACCAGAGGCAATTTAGTCCAACCTTTTGCCTTTAAAAAATGAAAAAACTAAATCCTGGAGAAGTTAAGTGACCTACCCAAGGTCACAAGTAAGCAGCAGAAGTAGGGTTTGAACCCAGGCTTTCTTACTCCACATCTATTGCTTTTCCAATTGTACTTTGTTCCCACTCCTTAAATAAAGTCTTCAGGAATATCTTGCCATGGAAAGGAAGGAATGTTTCTCCCCACTCAGAGGTCCACTGAGCCAATCACACTTCCAGCCCTCAAACAGACAACAATGCTGGGATTTTCTCACCCCCTCCCATTGTACTCAAAAGTATGAAAAAAAAAATTATCGTCTTTTCTGACACAGGAAAGCAGGAAAATCCAAACCTAGTGACTCTAATCTTACTCTTACTCTTGGGATATGGTTCAAATGTTTCCATTTTCCTGATCAGTGTGTTTTATACAACTCAGTTCCTAGAGTTTCTTATTTCATCAGAACATGAAGAATCTGGAAGAAGTTGGAAAGTGTTCAAAAGTTGATTACCAGAGTGTTTGTGAAAAGGTTGGCTAAGGTCAAAATGAGTGGGAGAAGCTCATCTGATTATGGACTGGTACTAGCAACAGAGACAGGAGCAGTGGGAAGGAGGAAGTCATAGGAAAGAACGGAGATATGTTTCTAAGGCTTCATAGTTTTCTTTCTGGACAGTGAGTCCTCTCATTAATTCTCTATCTCATTCCCTGTAGGAACCATTCCTACCATTTTTCTTTTTCTCCAAACCCTATCACTTAGCACAGATGACTTAGCCATCTGATTCATTAGGAAGAAGGGATTTTCTCTTGACTTCTCTCTCTCTCTCTCTCTCTCTCTCTTCTCATATTCAATCACTTACAACCAAGTTTTCTCCTCTTTCCAAGTCCACTGTCTTTCACTCTAGTGCCACCTCTCACCCAGTCTCCCATGTTTAAAACCTTATTATTTGCTTTGTCTCTTCCTCTGTTACACCAGAGGCTTGATGCCAGAGAACCTGGAGCCCATTCCTGACCCTGCCTCTTACAACCCACTTCCCCCATCATCATCTCCTCTTCCAAGGCCTCAGTTTACCCATCTGGAAAATGAAAGGTTTATATGAGATGATCTCTAGGATCACTTCTAGCTATAGATATACTACAACCCATCACAACTAATCATTTATCAAGTTCTGCTAATTCAGCTTCTGCAAGTTAGCTCTATATGCACCAAGAAACACACACAGAAAGCTTCTGCAAGATCAGCCTATATGTAGGTGCCAGTTTTCTTTTCATCATTAGTGTAGCTGACTCACTGTCACTGGACAGTCCCTCCAGGACTGAAATTAGATAATGCCAGGATTTTTTAGGGGGAAGGGGGAAAAGGCCACAAAATTTCTGCAAAAAAAAAAAAAAAGACCAAACCTGTCAGGAGATATAAGTATCATTATGAACTTTCTTAACTATTTAAACAAAAATATCTCCACCAATCAGCAAGAACTATTTGTGTCCCTCTCATTACAGACTTTTTCGATTTTAAAAAAATTCTGGGGGGTAGAGCCAAGATGGCAGAGTAGAAAGACACACCTACTCTAGCTCTTCATCTACAACCCATAAAGTACCTGTAAAAATGACTCTAAACAGAGCAGCAGAAGCCACAAAATGATAGAATGAAAGATATTTTCAGCCCAAGGCAGCCTGGAAGGTCAATAAGAAAGGTCTATTGCACAGGGCACAGAGCAAAGTACAGCCCATGGAAACCAGCCCAGCCTTGGCCACACTGCACCAGCAGGAACAGGACTGGAGTAGGCCTTGGGGGTGGAATCCCCAGCAGCAGCTGTGGTTCCCAGATTGCTCAACCCACAAATGCCAAAAACAGCTACACAGGTCAGTGAGAAAGCTTGTTCACCTACGTGAAAAGGGATCAAGGTCCTCCCCCAGCCCTGGCCGCAGGCAGTGGTGGTGGTAACAGCAACAGTGTCCATTTTTAGAGGCCTCGCCTAAAGCTGCTGGGGGAATTGAGTTGCTCATCTGGGTCTCAGCCCTGAGTGGCAGTCCTGGGATGAGGAAGAGTGTTGGCATGGTGGAGTTGGTGGAGGCTCTGGAAAGGAAATTCTACCTGCAGATCCTGGGCAGAAAGGCTTTGGTAGCTCCCAGACCAGAGTGCAGCTTTAAAGAGCAGAATTAGCCAAATGGAAAAGGAGGTTCAAAAGTTCACTGAACAAAAAAGTTCTTTAAAAATTAGAATGGAGCAAATGGAAGCTAATGACTTTATGAGAAACCAAGAAATTATAAAACAAAACCAAAAGAATGAAAAAATACAAGACAATGTGAAATATCTCATTGAAAAAACAACTGACCTGGAAAACAGATCCAGGAGAAACGATTTAAACATTACGGGACTACCTGAAAGCCATGATCAAAAAAAGAGCCTAGACATCATCTTTCATGAAATTATCAAGGAAAACTGCCCTGATATTCTAGAACCAGAGGGTGAAATAAATATTGAAAGAATCCACTGGTCACCTTCTGAAAGAAATCCAAAAAGAAAAACTCCTAGCAATATTGTAGCCAAATTCTAGATTTCCCAGGTCAAGGAGAAAATATTGCAAGCAGCTACAAAGAAACAATTTGAGTATTGTGGAAATGCAATCAGGATAACACAAGATCTAGCAGATTCTATATTAATGGATTGAATGGTTTGGAATATGATATTCCAGAAGTCAAAGGAACTAGCACTAAAACTAAGAATCACCTACCCAACAAAACTGAGTATAATACTTCAGGGGAAAAAATGGTCATTCAATGAAATAGAGAACTTTCAAGCATTCTTGATGAGAAGACCAGAGTTGAATAGAAAATTTGATTTTCAAACACAAGAATCAAGAGAAGCATGAAAAAGTAAACAGGAAAGAGAAATCATAAGGGACTTACTAAAGTTGAACTGTTTACATTCCTACATGGAAAGAAAATATTTGTAACTCTTGAGACTTTTCTCAGTATTTGGGTAGTTGGAGGGATTATACATACATACATATATAGATAGATAGATAGATAGATAGATAGATAGATAGATAGATAGATAGATAGATAGATAGATGGAGAGCACAGGGTGAGTTGAACAGGAAGGGATGATATCTAAAAAAATAAAATTAAAGTGTGAGAGAGGAATATATTGAGAGGAGAAATAGAATGGGGTAAATTATCTCTCATAAAAGAGTCAAGAAAAAGTTTTTTTCAATGGAGGGGAAAAGGAGGGAAGTGAGAGGGAAAAAGTGAAGCCTACTCTCATCACATTTGGCTTAAGGAGGGAATAACATGCACACTCAATTTGGTATGAAAATCTATATTACACTACAGGAAAGTAGGGGAGAAAGGGATAAGTGGGGTGGGGGGAATGATAGAAGGGAGGGCAAATGGGAGGAGGGAGTAATTAGAAGTAATCACTTTAGAAGATGGACAAGGTCTAAAGAGAGAATACAATAAATAGGGGTCAGGATCAGATGGAGGGAAATATAATTAGTCTTTCACAACATGACTTTTATGGAAGTCTTTAGCAAAACTACACATATACAGCCTATATTCAACTGCTTGCTTTCTCAGTGGGATGGATGGGGAGGGAGGAAGGGAGAGAAGTTGAAACGCAAAGTTTAAGGAATGAAAGTTGAGAATTGTTTTTCCATATAACTGGGAAATAAGAAATACAGGTAATGGGGTAGAGAAATCTATCTTGCCCTACAAGAAAAGAGAGAAGGGGAAAAAGGAAGGGAGGGCAGACTGGAGAAAGGGGTAATCAGAATGCACTGTGTTTCGGGGTAGGACAGGGGAGAGATGGGGAGAAAATTTAGAACTCAAAATTTTGTGGAAATGAATGTTGAAAACTAAAAGTAAATTAATTAATTTTTAAAAATTCAGTCATTTATTGGACCTTATTTAAATTCCCCCATTTATCAATTTTATTAGCTTCAATTTAGGTTAATTTAAAGTACATATATGTTAATTCCAACTAATAAAACTAGTTTGAATTTTATGTTGAAAAACTCATGAGTGGTTACCACTGCAGCAAACTTAAAAATAGACTAAAAACCAGCTCATGTCAGCACCCGAGTGAGAAAGACTATTTAATGACAGCTCTAATTATTACATTCTCTTATTTTCCACTTCTGAAGAGCAGCAATTAAATCTCTCTACTTAGACTCATGTGCAAAGTAAAATAAAATGTTCTGCACCTGCTATCCTAACACCGATTCATCTCCTCAAGTGCCTGGAGGGTTCATTTCCTCCAGTAGCCAGTAGTGGGTCAAAGACTCAATGGCTCCACAAGAAGGCAGAATGCTGGCTAAAATGAGCCAAGTTCCCAGTGTCACCTTTTCTCCAGTATGGTAAAAATCAAAATCAAATACCTTTCCTAGGTCTTCCTCACACACACACACACACACACACACACACACACACACACACACACACCTTCCTATTCATTGAAAGACTTGTGATTTTGTGTTCCATAGCAGAGGAACTGACCTGAAAATTGCATAGTTCATACAATAAATTAAGGATATTAGATTTTTTTAAAAAGTGAGACTAATGCAAATTCCCAGCAAAGTAGTAAAGATGGAGAAGTTCATTCTGAATCACTGCTTTGCCATTTATTACTTGTATGACCTTACACTAATTATGTTATGTCTCAGTTTAGTTGCCTGTAAAATGAGGGATTGGTTTGAATCTGATGCAGTTAAAAGGCCCTTCCAATTTCCCATTCTAAATCTATGATCCTTTGAACAACTTGTCAATGTTAGGCAGTTAAGTCAGATCTAGTATGAGTAAGAATCAGTGGGCTTACAGCTGGAGACAGCTCAAACTTGCTTCAGAGAGTCTACTGTTAAATTTTCTGCTTGGATATTTACACCTCAAAAACTAGCAAAGGCTACAAATCAGGTCTTCATTTATGGTTTTGTTGATTTGTAGACTCAAGAAAGTGATGGAGAAAATGTTAATAATGCAAATTAAATGCAAAAGTATGCCCATCCAGAGAGCTAATTGTTAAACATTTGCCAATACACCCTTGCTTCCAGCCTGACTGAATTATCACCTAGAACTGAAACTAATAATTTTTTAACCACTGATTGTGACAGAAATTGAGTTATATTTTTAGTTTTTAAGGAATAGACTTCTAAAATTGCAGTAAGATTTAAGGGAAAGAACACGAGACTTGGTTGTAGATTTTGGATAGTAGAAGGGATGGTGGAAAGCTATTCCTTTGTGATGCTGAGTACATGGCTTAAACTTCTCAGGACCTCAGTTCCCTGATCTGTAGAATGAGGGGGATGGGCTAATTTTCCTTTTAAGTTAGATCACAGTGATAGAGACAAGGCTCAAGTTCTAAGGTTTAAAATCACAGATCTGGAAGGGATAAGAAATCTCATTGATTCCAATCCCTTCATATTTACAGATACGGACCCTCAAGTACTTTTCGCTTTCAGATAGCTGAAAAGTTTTAGTGCAGCGTCCAGCACTTGGTTGTTCTGACCATCACCAGGGCTTTTCCACCAGAGTACCTTAGCCTTGAGGTAGAAGGTGGCTTTGATGTGAGGGTATTACCTTGGCCACCCTCTGCCAGGTGAATTCATCTTCTCCATCAAAATGGAGTGGCAACTGAAAGTTAGTTCTACCAATATACCCACAGAACAGCAATGCCTTGTAGTGATGAAAGAAATGTTAGTGGAGTGCTGTTTCTCTCAAGTAAGTTTAAAAATATCTCATGGAGAGATTCGGGGGGAGGGCATTAAAGTGACAGTTTCAGGAATGAGATTTTTCTCAGTGAAAAAATATTCCACGTGACATTATTTTTGGAAGGAAGAAGCAACATCTCCTTACAAGACTCAAAAAAATGTTGTCTTAAATGTAATTCCGGGAGAAGGATGGTGAGTTTAGAAATCTGTGCTGATGAAAAATAAATGACAGTTATTGAGAGAGCTTGAGATGCTGGGAGCTCATAGAAGTCTATCTCGATGACATTTGCACATGTCCTCATCATTCCAAAACAGAAGCTTTAGAGCAGAAACATCGGAAAGAAAGAAATTGGAGGCCCTGAGGACGTAAGAATAAGAGACAGGAAAGATCTGAGGTCACAGAATCACAGAATTTCATAACTGGAAGGCACCTCAGAGGCAATCTAGTCCAATCTATACTTCAGTTAATCAGTTAACTGGCAAGCATTTATTAAGCGCCTACTATATGCCAGATACTGTGCTAGGATCTGAGGATTACCAATGCAAAGAATGAAGAAGTCTCTACTCTTAATTAACTTCTAAATGGGAACCTTACCAAGAAACCCTTTCACCATACACCCCCAAAATGTCCATCCAGTCCCTGCTGGAAATCCTCCAGAGATGTGGGACATACTTACTACTAGCACACTACATGGTGGGATAGCTCTAATCATAAGGAAGCTGGTCTTTATAGCAAGTCTAAATTTGTCTCTCCAAAGCGGCTACTCTTTCTACTACTCCCTACCTTAACATCACAACTGCTTCATATGTTTAGTATGGAGTTTTCCAAGGTGGGCAACTTTTGATCATCTGAAAGAAAGTATAACGACTATGCTGGGAAAAACATGGCAGCCAAGGTCTGGTCCCAGATCTGACAGGAATGTAGCACATAGACAAGTCAAGGAGACATGGAAGGAAACTTCTTTATCTACAAAAATAACATATTTATTACTAAGATTTGTAGTAAGAGAGCCTGGACTGGAATCCCAGGTGGATCATGGATCGTGTGCATGACCTTGGGGCAAGTCTGAACCGCGGGGTCCTCATCTGCAAGATGAGAAGGTTAGACGTAATGATCCCCAAGACCCTTGAAGCTCTAAAATTAAGGGTTAGGTCAGGGAGTTAAATGAGTAGGACTACCTTTGGTGGATAATGATATCTCTGTGACAGTCCAACCCAAGTTTGGAAGGGTTTTGGCAGAAGCTGTGGCTGCATTCAGAGCTTAACACAAAACTGGTCTTCTATTCCCCTTGTTATTAATGGTGTGTGTGTGTGTGTGTGTGAGAGAGAGAGGGAGAGAGAGAGAGAGAGAGAGAGAGAGAGAGAGAGAGAGAGAGAGAGAGAGAGAGAGAGGGAGGGAGGGAGGGAGGGAGGGAGGGAGGGAGAGAGAGAGAGAGAGAGAGAGAGAGAGAGAGAGAGAGAGAGAGGGAGAGAGAGAGAGAGAGAGAAGGAGGGAGGGAGGGAGAGAGAGAGAGAGAGTGTGTGTGTGAGAGAGAGAGAGAGAGAGAGAGAGAGAGAAATATACCTATACACGCATATGTGTAGATTTTGTTGTTTTTGAGTCATTTCAGATGTGTCCGACTCTTCATGGCCCCTTTTGGGATTTTCTTGACAAAGATATTTGAGTGATTTGAACTCAAGCAGGAGTCTTCCTGACTCCTGGCCCAAAACTCTATTCATTGCACAACCTAGCTGTCCATATTTTAAATGTTTATACTATATGCTATTATAAGTACATTATAATATATTATATAAAAGTGATAGATATTATATGTTCCATAACCTATAATGTACAGCATTTATAAATATAAAGATAATATAATTTATGTCAAATGCTTAATAATATAGCGCATTATATTAGATATGAGTAATTACCTAACATACTACTTAGAATTCTACAGTATATACATTATTGATATAGCATATACTATAATTATGTAATAAATAATCATATGATGTGTTAATTAATATAGACAAGGAAATTGCCTATTTCTGGTTTGGAACGCCTGCCACATTCTAATAATCAAAAGAATTCGAGGCAAGCATCCAAAAATAGAGATAAACCCAGTCGGATCTTGAGTTTTTAGGGGTACAAAGTGAGGCCCCCTAAAGGAGGCCATGTGGCAGAGTGGGAAGAACCTTGGATTTTGCAGCAGAAGATGAAGGTTAACGTTCTGTCTCTGTCATATAGAGTTGAGAGAAGTCACTTCATCTCCATGAGTTCCACATGGCACAGTAGAAAGTGTGAATTCCAGAACCACAGGATATGATTTCAAATTTTTTATTACCACTCACATGGCCTTGAGCAAGTTATTTTACTACCTGGGACCTCAATTTCCTCATCTGTAAAATGGGGGATTTGGGCCAGATGACTTCTGAGTTCCTGCCATCCCTAGATTCATGAACCTCCATTTACTTATATGAAAAATTGGGCTAAAAAAAATTAACCAGACATTGTTCTATTATGAAAATAAAACAAAACAATATCGTCCTAAAAGAGTATCTTGAAAGGCTTCATGGTATTGCAGATAGAGGGCCAGCAGAACAGCACTGCCTCAAAGACTAGTGCCTCAAGTAACTCTCCTGAAGGATTGTCCAACTACATCAGTAGAGAGGATTTCCACACCAGGAGCACCCTATTCTGATAAAGATGACATTACAATGATTCCAGAGACTTCATTTCCCCAATTTTCCTTTTCTCATTTCAGTCAGTGTTTTAAAATCACTAACAACTCAGAACACCTCTGTTCTTCCAAAGAAAAAGAAGAGTTTCCCCTGATATCTGGGTCAGAAAAAGACAACACAAAAGATGTCCAGCAACCAAATTAGGCAAGTATCACCAGCCATGATCTGGGGCTAAGGCAAATACTGTTATGGGCCAAGAAAAGTACCTTGAGACTTTTAATATTCCAAAGGACCATCTTTACGCTTTGCCACCTTGAAAATGTCTTGAGTGTGAATGTGTGCACAGCAGAGGAAACAAGAACAGTCCTTAAGTTAAAGCCAAGTTGTAGCCCTTGGGACTCTGATGCAAGTGAAGATAGAAGGGGCCCACTGATTTTGAATTAGGAATTTGTTCTTGTAAAGTCAAGAGCATTTATATAAATGCATTTAAAAGATTACATTTACAGAATCCCATATGAAACAGTGAGTGGTATGGTTGAAAGGAAGGCTCGTGTTCTTTGTAAAACATTCTTTTAACAAGTGAAGGGAAACCCAAAAGATTTTGCAAAGGCATAAAGAAGAAATATTTAAGGCCAAACATCCCATTTAGGGGTACCACCTTAGTTGGAGCTTTTAAAAGAAAAACTGTCCTTCTGAGAAGTGGAAGGCAAAGAATGCATTATTCTCATGCACCTCCAGCTTTAGCCAGTCTGTGTGATCCATACCCAATCAATTCTTCCATTTTCACTTCATATGTTTGCTGAACATTCCATTGATTAAGAGTTTTGTTCACCTTTTTCATTCTAATGAATTCGCATGGTAAAGGTGTAGATGCAAATGCCATCTCAGTCTTTCTTAAAGTCTCCCCTAATCTCTCTCTGCCCTAGTTTTCTCCTCTGTAAAACAAGAGGGTTGGAATTGATGACCTCTAAATCACTTTCTGCTCTGACTCTATAATGAGAAAGGGAGGCACCCCTAGGTCGTTGAAGTCTTTGTCTGAAAAGTGTGATCTCCAGTGGATCCTGCCAACATGAGTAGGTTTTGAGGACAACTCTTGCAAACGGTTGAATGCCTGTCCAAGGAAGACCACCTTCCTTTGTTACCCTACATTGGGAGGCATTCATCAACAGAAATTTAGTGGCTGACTAGGTGGCCAATTTTATCAGCTGCAACAACTCACAAAGACCACAAACACTAACAGTCAGTAAACAAACATTGATTAAGCACTTACTATGTTCCAGGAACTGTGTTAAATACTAAAGATAGAAATACAAAAACATGGTTTCCAGGATTATGTAGGAGACAATATGAAAACAATTATGTATATGCAAAATATATAAATGGGAGTTAAAACACAGTAGGTGCTTAATAAATGCTTACTGATTGATATGCATCAGTGGAATGGGTACCTGCAACATTGATATGAGATCCTTAAATTAACCATGTAAATAGGGTCAAAAACTAATTTCTACAGTAACAACTCAATTGACAAATCCTCTGGGAATAAAGCCATCTTATATTGAACTTGACTGTGTTTATTCATAATTCATGGGAAGTAGTCAGAGATAGTGACCACTGCATGGCTAAATGGGGCAGGCATCTCTCTTCTTCCCCTTCCTCACCCCTCCCCCCCAACTATGGTTGTAGCTATTAAGGACCATATCTGCTTATATTTTCTTAGGCAGCTTTTGTCCATAGATAGACGATGGTAAACACAGTTGACACTATGAAAAATGATGAAGTCAGTGAAATTATCTAAAGAAAAAAAATAAACTTTCCTTTTTTTTCTTTATCTATTTTTTGTTTCCTTGGTGGTTCTTTTCCCTCTTTCAACCCACCTGGAAACTATGTACCCACCCCACTCCCTTTATCAAAGAAGGAAAGACTCCTATCTATTCTACTTCCTTCTTTCTAGGTAAAATGTGCTCCTCGCACCCAAGAAGCTGTGTACAGATGTAAAACCTGCTTGTGTCTCTGTTCCCAGAAATACAGAATCAAAACAGAAAGAACCATGGTCATCTTGAAATTGTCTTTCTCAAACACTTTATTTAATGGGCCTCTCTAATGATTTGGCAGGATTTCCATCCAAATACAAGATCATATTAAACACTTCTTGCCTACTGACATGAAAGCATTGGAATATACTATGAAAGAGCTGGACCTGTGAGTCCATGATATTAAGAAATCCCTGGTGAGTCAATTCCTCCTCTGATGCAGATTGGTACATTCTTGGCAACTTTTTCTTAGAGAGTTGCCTAGAATGCTGAAGGATTAAGTTTCTAACACAGGTAGGACATATAAAAAGCAGGACTGGAGCCCAGATCTTTCTAGATTTAAGACCAGATCTCTATCTCTCTACTCCGTAGACTCCCCCTCTCAAATACATTAACACTAGTAATAAGAAATGGTAATTAAAACAACCGAGGTTTCACCTCACAACTAAAAGAACAGCAAAAGATGTAAATGTTTGGAGAAGCACACTAAGACACAGAAAGAGGAACTTTAATTGGTCTGCCAATCATAGTAAATAATTTAGAACTATATAAGAAATGTCATTAAACTTTAGTGTAAAGATTAGGAAACTCAGATAATCTCTGAACTGGAAGGTTAACTACATGAAAGCTGAGAATTCTCTCTCCAAGATGCCTGACACTTTTCTGTTGTTGCACACAACTCAAGTGGTTCTTCAGCTTTTGTTGGAAGACCACCAGGGTGGGAAAACCTCTACTTTCTGAAGGAGTTCTTTAACCCAATGATTCTATAGATCAATGAGTTAAAATGGGGGAGAGAGGGGAGTTGGGAATGAACACAATTCTTTAAAGTAGAAATTACATGGTGGCAAAAATACCAACACAAAATTCTTGGAAACAAAATAACTGCCCATTGATTAGGTAATGGCTGAACAAATTGTGATACATAAATGGAATAGAATATTCCTATACTCTAAAAAATGACAAAGATAAGGAATTTAGAGAAATACAAGAAGACCTATCCAAACTCACCCAGAGAGAAACCAAAAGTTCAATAACCATGACACAATAATGGAATGCAAGATGGAAAGCCATTAGAACCCTGACCAATCTCTACTTCAGCTCATGGATACTGAAACAATCCTGCCTCCTCTCAGCAAAAAGGGAATGGTCTGGAAGTGCAAAAGGAGGCATTCATTTGCAGACATGGTCAATGTGCTTGTTTTGCTTAGCTATATTTATTAACTGTGAAGGATCTATCACATGTATGTGAATAATTTAAAAATAATAAGGATTTTTGTAAAGTATCAATAAAACAATGATTTAATAGAAAAACAAATCCATTAAGATAAAATTTGAGTACTCCTTTAAGATGGAGATGGATCACTGGCTTTTTATGTGGTTAACCATTTTATATTTGTCCAAGTCCTTCTTACCATTAGAAAACCTCTCTAGACACCGATGCAGGTGCTCAGAACATTCCAGATAGGATTGAATCTTTATAAAATAC
This sequence comes from Notamacropus eugenii, assembly GCF_028372415.1. Classification (NCBI taxonomy): domain Eukaryota; kingdom Metazoa; phylum Chordata; class Mammalia; order Diprotodontia; family Macropodidae; genus Notamacropus; species Notamacropus eugenii. The sequence continues at coordinate 352,925,376 of NC_092877.1, read as the reverse complement.
TTTGTCAAAGCGATGACGATGTCAAACAACTACAAGCCTGTTTTTCTGATACTATGTTTAATATTCTTATCAGCAATTTGGATATATCCACAGAGGACATATCAAATTTGTGAATGACAAGAAACAGAGAGGGATAGCAAACAGGCTAAATCAGAATAAAAAATATTGCAACAATCTAAAACATTGGGCCAACTCTAATAAGATTAAATGTAATACAGGTTTATGTAAAGTCCTACACCTGAGTTCAAAGAAATGATTCATTTCTATTATTCATAATCTAGATAATGACACATTGTTTCCCTTTTGTTGTTGTCTCCAACTTTTAAAAATTTAAATTATCAATAAATCAAGTTAAGAATTTACTCTGAGAGAAAAAAGCTGTAACAGATGTCTGGGTGGTAGGAGTCCTCCATCACAATTAAAGAGACAAGGCAAAGAAGAAATGCATAAAATACAGATGCTAAACCAGATGCCATAGTGGGCAGAAGTATTGAGGTAGTCACGAATCCATTTGGTCATTTGTCAATCACGTCTGAGCCTTCATGACCCCATTTGATGTTTTCTTGGCAAAGATACTGAAGTGGTTTGCCACTTCCTTCTCCAGCTCACAAACACAGAGACTTGTCCAGTCACACAGATAGTAAGTGTCTGAGGTCAGATTTGAACTCTGGAAGACGAGTCTTCCTGACCCAAAGTCCTGTACTCTATCCATTGTACCACCTGGCTGCCTTTGAATTCCATGAAATTCGTAGGAAACAATAAGAGAAATGAGGGACAGAAAAGACAAAGAGGAGCCCAGATATCTAAATACCAACATGTACAGTATAACTACAGATTTTTAACATAGCTTGGTCAATATGAACTCAAAGGGACTCCTGAGACTTGGTAGGGATATAGCTAAAGATTGGAATTCAGAAATGAGAAGGTATACCATATTTAACAGGTACAGTTTAGAAAGAAAATGAGCACAACCCAAGAAGGAGATATTCAGCTCTGCAGCAATTTAATAATAGAAGTAGGAAAGAATAGTAGAGAAAGTATACATGAAGGACAAAGAATGCAAAAACACGTAAGAAAGTAAAAATACTGTACTGCAGGCTTTGTGGCCAGCTGGAGAAAATGGACAGTGGGTTCCTGGTGCACAGCACACAGCTGGAATGGAAGCATGGTTGGGTAGGGAGGGTAAAACTAGACTATGGAAAGACTTGAGGGCATGTCAGAGAAACTAGACTTTCTTCTAAGAAATAAGGAGTCAATGAAAGAATATAAGCCAGAGAGATACATGACAAAAGTGGTATTTTTGGCAAAAATGGAGGTAGATCTAAGTGATGTGAAAACATATCATATAAAGAGTGTTTTAAGATTAACCTGACAGTGTTGGGCCAGTGGAAAGAGCACTGAATTTGGTATCACAGGGACCTGAGTTCGAATCCTGACTCTGACCCTTATTATATCTGTAGTCTTTGCTTGACCTGTCAGGGCCTCCTCTGTGGTATGAAAGCATTGGAATGATTGATCTGTAAGGTCCTTTACAACTCAAGATCTTATAAACTTTAAACAGGAAGGGAGACCAGGAAGTTGTACATATCAGTCATTTAGGTCAAAAAGACCACTTCATTCACAGGTATCTGAACTAAAGAATGTGGCTCATTACCCAGCTACTTTGGTGGTACTGACCTTACTGAAGCCATTAAACTCTAAATAGCTCTTTGAGTCACTGATTGGGTTATCAAGCAACTAGGCTGTGCGGTGGATGGAGCTCTGGTCCTGGAGTCAAACCCAGCCTCAGACATTTACTTGCTGTGTGACCTTGGGTAAGTCACTTCACCACTGTCTGTCTCAGTTTCCTCATTTGTAAAACAGAGTTTATAATAGCACCCACTTGCCAGGGTTGTTGTAAGGATAAAACGAGATATTTGCAAATGGCTTAGCACAGTGCCTGGAACATAGTATTTTGCAAATGTCTCTGACAATGATAATGATGAAGATGACAGTGACATAAATACAAGATACCCCACACCAGAACATTTCCTCATGTTAAAGGCAACTTTCCCACAGGTGTTAAAAAAACAGCTCTGTGCTTTTGCAACCCAACTTTGGCAGTAAAGAGGAGAAAGTGAAAAGTTACATAAAACAGGAAGTTCAGTTCATCCTGTTTTGCTCAAAACCCACGTAGAACAAGGCAGCTTCACATAACAGCTATAAAATCAGAGAAAAAGGGGTAACAGATAAGATGTTAGCAAAGAAATGTTTGGTCTCAGACATGCCCAGTGATGCAACTAGAAAGTCTGGGCTCAGTTTTAAATAAAAAGTCACAGTATTTCTACTCTAGTTCCTCTAGAGAAGTTTTTATAATATAACAACCTGGAGGCTGCATGGAGATGGGAAAATTAAGTGACTACCAGAGGGACGAGTCAACTGAACCCCTAGGAAAAATGCTTCTTTGCTGGTTGGAAGTGAATGCTTCAAGGTCCTTCCTTCTTCAATTTGTCTCTAGATAACAAATCCCTCCAAAGAAGAGGTGTGGACTCCGCTGTCAGGAGGATATAAAAAATCCCAGGCAGCCCAGAGACTCAGGATGGCCTGAGTCAGAGCTGGCAGAGGCCTAAGTCTAAGGCTGGACTTGATGGTTGGCTTCAGGGATGAGGCAGGTTTATGCTTCATGTTTCTTCATAAGCAAGATTAAAACCAGTGGATTTGTGGCCGCTGACCAGATGTCTTTCCTAACCTCTGATTAAATGGGGCTGGAGGGACAGGATCACAGATTTCACTCTGAGGCTATCTACTCCAACATCAGCGATTGACATAGGAGGGAAATGAGGCAGAAATAATGTCCCAAGGTCACACAGGTACCAGGATTCCTAACACCAGAGTTCTTTATGATAGATTTTTATGGAAACAACTTCATTGACATTGTCTCCTTCTTTCTCTCTCTCTCCCTCTCTCTCTCTCCCTCTCCTCCCCCCCCCCCCGTCTCTCTGTGTGTGTCTGTCTCTCCCTCCTCATTGCCTTTTTTTCCTTTCCTTGCCCCCTCCCACTGACTCTCACCTTCACTCTTGCCCCTTAGCTCTAAAAAACTGGAGCTTTGACAAGGAAAGAACCTGACAAGAGGATGTGACCTCTACTGCTCAGTGACATTGCTACGATAGTGACTCTTAATTCTCCTGTACTTTGGGGATTTGCAAAGCACAGACTTCCCAACCCTCTGGGGTAGAGAAGTAGATCAGCTCAGCACAGTGGAGAGAAGGCTGGACCTAAATGACCTAAATGGTGCATAGGAAAGGATGATGGATTTGGAGTCAGAAGAGTTGAGTTCAAATGTCAGCTAGTAGTAGTAGTAGTGGTGGTGGTGGTGGTGGTGGTGGTGGTGGTGGTGGTGGTGATAGTGGTAGTAGTAGTAGTAGTAGTAGTAGTAGTGGTAGTAGTAGTAGTAGTAACAGTGGTGGTGGTGGAGGTGGTAGTGGGGTGGTGGTGGTAGTGGTAGTAGTAGTAGTAGCAGCAGCAGCAGTGCAGTAGTGGTGGTGGTAGTAACAGACGACAGAAGTGTTTCCTGATCCCCCTTCCCTCTGAAATCATTTTCTACTTTACCCAGAACAGACCTTTGTTGCAAACCATGGCTTGCTTGTTTTCTCCTCCACTGGAATGGGAGTTCCCGCTAGGCAAGGGTTACATTTTGGCCTTTCTTTGTAATCCCAGTGCTTAATACAGGACTTGTCACATGGTTGCCCAGTTGGGTCTGACTTGCCATAATCCCTTTCGAGGGTTTTCTTGGAGAAGATTCTGGAGCAGTTCTCCATTTCCTGCTCCAGCTCATTTTGCAGATGAGAAAACTGAGGTAAATAGGGTTAAGTGACTTACCCAGGATCACAGAGCTAGTATGTGTCTGAGGCCAGGCCCAGAGCTCTACCTGCTGCACAACTTCGCTGCTTGCTTGTCATGTAAAAAGCTTACCGAAAGGGAGCTAGGTGCACAGCAGATACAGCACTGGATTTAGAGTCAGAAAGACCGTTGTTCAAATTTGACCTCAGACTTTTAGTAGCTGTACGACCCTGGACAACTCCTTTAATATTTACCTGTTTCTTCATCTGCAAAATGAAAATAATCACAGTATAACTCACAAGGTTGTTGCAAGAATCAAATGAGACAACAGCGCCTTGTAATATTATTATTAATTATTTTAAATTGACTTCTGGGTAATCAATGAAGACATTTCAACCCTAATTCCTGATCCCAGACAACCAGGTCCATCAACGGAAATTGAATACAGGCCTCCCTTACATTCCACGTTAAGTGCCCTTTCTGCCATATCTCATTATCTCTCATAACCAGGAGGCTAGACGACGTGACCTCCGGAGTTCATTGCAGCTCTAACTTCCTCACCGCATGTGGATGGGGGTGAGGAGAGGAAGAAGGGGAAGAACCAGTGCTCCACTGCCCAGGACCGAACCTTCCAGCACCAGCCAATCCCTGACATCTCAGGTTCTGCAAAGAGCCTATGAAATAGAAGTTCTCTTAAACAGAGACGGCTTCATTTTGGGTTTTTTTTGTCTTTGTAGCCCCAGATCCTAATATGATCCCTGACACAAAGAAGGTGCTGAATAAATGTTTATTGAATGATTTATTGAAAATGAATTTCTATCTTCTTTTCTAGGACTAGGCTCATAACCACCGGAGGAATGTGATGAACATTATGTAAATGAAAGGAACTTAGTGTAGGGATTCAGGAAACAAAGATATAAATGGGGGAGAGGGGTGTAGAGTTTGGTAAAAGGGACAGGAATTGTACATTGTAGTGACATAAATAAGGAGCTACTTTGCTTTCTTGAAGATTTATATAAAGGTTAGTATAATTATGATGTCATATTCTTTTTGTTAAGCAAGCTTTCAAACAAGGCAGAATCTCATTTCAGATGTAACTAAATCATTTGGGTCACTAACACCCACATATTTGCGGAACTCAACTTAGTATGGGAAGTTGAGAGTACAGAAACCTTCTAGGTTGAGGGTTCTTAAGGACCCTTTGGCAGTCTTGAAGAACCTCTGGACCCCTTCTCAGAATGGTGTTAAATCACTGAAAGGAAAGCTAAGTTTCAATGAATGATTAGTGGATATCAGTATATAATTTTCCTCATTCTAGTTTTGAGACCTGCTAAAATCGATCTCTCTCCTCCATTCCCCAGTGGAGTGAGGCATGAACCCTTGTTCTCAGTGTCTCAATAGTCCAAGTTAACCTTGGAAGAAAGGAATTACCTCACTCTTCTTACAAAAGCTGCCACTGGGTGGGAGCCACATGAAATATTTGCTTTCTCCTTCCTTCCATGAAGAATGAGATACACTTAAAACTCCCTTGCTTACTCTCCCCATATTCTTCTTGTCAAGAGTCTCATATGTGGGCGATGCTATCTTCTGAGTGCTTAGAAACAATGGAAGCCTGCCACCCAGGGACCCCAGAGGCCCCATTACCACTCGGCACTCTGACCCATTAATATTCCTTGGGGAGGGAATCGGGAAGAAGGGAGGGGATTAATGGGTAGAAGGAGATGTAAATTTAAAATGTATCTCCATGAATAAACCAGAGGTAAAAGTAGCAGATAGGAAAGTTAATAGAAAGGTTGCTATTAAGTGGTTCTCTCTTCTAGAGCTTCCAAAGAGGAACCAAGGATAACTTGTAAAGAGACTTTCCTGATGATTTAATATGAGACAAAGTTTCCTGCAAGATGTTCTTAGGGGTAAACATTAGCATTGCATTATCATGACTCACAGCTTAATCTCATTGTCCTTTGAGATGCTCCTCAGGATTCCCCAGCATATTTTAAGAAATTTCGCATTATCAAGCAACTTCTGGATACTTTGGTCATTCCAGGGATCCATGATCTAGCAATGTGGGCACTAGATTCAGTAAACAAAATGGGAAAATCATGACCCTGAAATGGGGTGTCCAGAACCGTGCATAACCCTTGGGATACAGCAGGTATTTAATCAGTGTTTATTGCTTGAGTGAACTCATCTATGCCTTATTTTGTGTGATTCATGTCCATGTATTCTCACAAATTTTTGAGATGCTGAAGATCTTTTTTTAGATCTTTTTATGATTTTTGAATATCAACGGAGCATGTGAAACATCCGAAGGTTATCTTTTGCTCTCCCTTCATGGCCAATACAGGGTCCAAATGGAAGAGGAACTCCTGGTAAGGTGGTGAAGTCCATCTGATGCTCTTGTTTATGGTTGACAGTGTGTTGTTGCATCAATCCCCAGAATGCTGTGGAGTCTCCTAAATGAGATTTAGAGTTTGGCTTAACTACACAGGAAAAATTAAATGGATGAAAAATGCCTATTGTCCAGAGTATGACCAGATGGACAACCCCTGGAGCTGGTCTGTCATTACCTATATATTGGATAGATAATGAACTTGTCCCAGAAGTTTTAAGTATCAGTCACAGCTCCTCAGGTCACATTGAACTCTGCCTTCTTAGCCCTAAAATATTTTCTCCAGTTATTAAGAAATTCCAGCATATTTTTTTCTCCAAGTATCAGGTCTTCACTAAATTCCTCCTCCAGTGCCTCATAATTACATAACAGCAATACTGCGTTCTCAAAGGCTCTTCTAAAATAATGCAAACTTTGGAAGTTCTTACCCAGCTGGAAAGGTGTCAAGAAGTGACTGATCATGAAATGTACATTTGTCATTGAAGGACCTTCCTAGATGAGTTCAGAGAAGCTCATTAGCAGGCTGGCTATAGGGATCTTTCAATTGTATAACAGTTCTTGAAGATAATCTACCAAAAGATAGATAGACTCTCTCTCCATATTAGAGGAAGGGGAAATTACAAAACCTGGTAGTATCAAAATATCTTATTTTCTCTATGATTCACAAAAGGATAAACCAAAGCAATATCAAGTCTTGTGTTTTCCTTACAAAACAAAAAGAAAACAAGGACAAAATGAGGAAAACAGAAACAATATGACCCTTGATTTTTATTTCATGTATATGGTGGAAGAATCCTGGGTCTCTGAACTCTAGGCTTTCAAAATGACTCCGTACCCCAAAAGTAACCAGAGTTAAAAGAGTCTTTTTTGCTGGACAAGAAAGTTCCTAAGTAGCCAATGACAAAGAACAAAGCTGAGAGGGGCCAATAATGGGAACTTCCATCTGATGTATTGTGATCAGCTGATCAAACAGAAAGAAAAGAATGTAAAGGTTCATACAAAAGACTGACTCCAGATGCAGAGGGTCTCCTTACCCTACCTCCCTACCCTCAAGAGCCAAATAATCATTCTGACATATTTCTTTTCTACTTTCCAACCTGTCATATCACATTGACACAACTATTGTCTCATGTTTTAATTGAGGTCTAGGCCACCAACTGCTACCATCTGGTTCTCTTTTGTAATAGATCTTTAAGCATACTGAATGTCAGTATCTTCACCAACACATGTTCTTTTATCTGCAGCACATGGGGAAGACCTGGTAAGTGTCCCATGGTCTCAGTCTGAGCGGCTCAATGCTCAGTTCATGAAATCAATGGAGATGCCTGGCTAACTAATAGTGCTTTCAAAGGATGCCCATTCAGACATACATTCTGGTGGAGAGACCTAATCCTGACACTCCCAAGTTTGTGCTGGGTGGGGGTGGAGTCCTCTCCCTTGGGATCAGTGGTCATTGCTTACATTAAAAGCTGAAGGATTAGACTTTGTAGCATTAGAAGTGGCTTCAAGATACTGGTGTGATTAATTTTCCTTTAGTGACATGGGATAAACAGAGCAGCTGCATTGAATAAGTTATCTTAGATTCAAGACAATAACTCAGCAAGACAATAACTCAACTTTTTAATACAAAAGTACATCAAAGTGAAGGAGAGGTGTAGGCAAGTATTAGGCCTTTCCCCATTGACTTCACCAACAGAAAGGCCAAAAAAAGGAAGAGGGATGATATTTCACCTTTAGAATGATGAGTGAGAAATAAAGAAACTTGGATCTATGATTTTCATTAGTGGCAGATAATGACTCACCCACACCCTCTCATCCTTCAACTCATCTTGCAAACACCATTTGGTAAGTCAGATAAAATAGACAAAGTGAAAAAATATCAAAAGTAGAAGAATCCTATATATAATATATATAAATACTTCTTGACACCTTTCATATATATATATATATATACATATATATAAAATTTAAAAGCCCTATGTATACTTATGTGAATGGATTGAAACTTGAAAGAGATGCAGAGGAGTTTCCCAGTATGTTGCAGCTGAACATATTTTTATAGAGATCTTTGGGTGGGGGAGGATGGGCAGGGAATCAATCTCACCGCTCTCTTGAAAGTCACAAGCACCTCGAATGGCATTGAATCTGAACCTCTGATTTCATCAGCATCAGAAACTCTCTTCTCCGGTGGTTTAGGGCAAATAAAGGTTAAGTGACTTGCCCAGGGTCAGGCAGCTAGTGAATCATATTTGAACACAAATCTTCCTAATATATAGATGCCTTACATGGTATCCAGTACATCTGAATAAAAAGATACGTACAACTGGGTGGTTCCTGTCCTCGAGGATCTCACATTCAAGTACAACAGATAAATGTACCAAATAGCTACACTTCAAATATATCTAATACAAATTTGTAAGACTCCCATGTTACTGATACTGCATCTGCTAATTCCTTTTTAAACAGACTCCTGGGAAACAGGATAAAATTAGGCAATAAAATTATGAAGACAAGTGATTCCATGTTATAATTAGCACAAGATTATATCAGATACATTTTTAATAAGCCTATATGGTGGCTCTATATCTCAGGCACCTAAAATTGAACACAATTACCTGGAGTTATTCTGTGAGCTTCTCCCTGACCCTCCCAAACTTGGGGATTGTAGGGGTGCAGAAGAAGCAGATAGACATGTATTAATCACTCTAGACAAAAGGCTCAGTGTAGTAGGTGATGACCAGGCTCTGGAATGCCCTCATGACCCTCACAGTCCATATTGTTTACAGAGTCTCTATCTTTGGCGTCTTGTTTAGCTTCCTATGCTGGGCAAGAGATAATCTACCCAATTATTTGCTACAACATAAGTGCAACACAGTCATCGTAATATTTAAACATGCATATTTATAAACAGAGGGTGAGCTTGGCCATGAGCAACAGATTATCATCCAAGAACATAATAATGCTATGTGTTTAAATATTACAATGCCTACATTTTGGGTCATAGTATAGGAAAAGTTGCGTAGACTGCCTGAACATCGAGCTGTCATAACTATTTGTCACCTCTCTGTCTCTTTGATCCTCTCTGTAAATGTAGATCAATTGGTATTATATAACGGATACAGACAAATTTCAAGTCAAGCTGCAGTGGATAGGTTAGAATGGTTGTGAACAGAGCTGGGAATATTTTAATGGGTACATTGTACATTACAACTAGGGGTAGAAGGAAAAAATCCTGTGATTAGCCTCCTTCCTTTGTTATGGATGAACTAACCCCACCAAGAAACACTGTACATTCTCTGTCAAAGCTCATTCTCCTACACTACCGATAAAGAATCTACCTTAAAGATTAGGATCGGAAAAAATGGAATTGGGGGGATATAGCCCTTTTTGCACTGTAACCCCTCACTATTTCTTAAGGGTGACAACCTAGAGGCATTGTGTATGTAAAGGGAAGAAACGTCATAGGAAAGGGAGCAAGTACTTACTAAGCAACTACTATGCTCTAAACACTAACAAATATTATCACAATTGATCCTCACAACAGCCCTGGAAAGCAGGCACTATTCTTCTTATTATTATTATTCCAATTTTACAATTGAGGAAACTGAAGCTGATTGGGATTAGGTGACTTGCCCAAAGTCACACAGCTAGCAAGTGCCTGAGGCCAGATTTGAACTCAGGAAGAGAAATCTTCCTGACAGTAGGACTGGCATTCTCTTCAGGGCACCACCTAGCTGCCTCCCTTTAAAATAAACCCACAAGTTAAATCTTCCCTAGTAAATAAAAGAAATTCTGTTTGGACACTGGTTGCCAGAGAGTAACACTTCCCCAAAGTGTGCAAAATAAAACCTGCACCACCTTCACATTGTGAAACACTGAGAGATAAACTCAGCCCTTAGTTCAGGGAGTAGACTCTCAGTAGTGGTTGTCCCAGTGTCTACAAAGGTCTCTTTCCTTCAGACTCTCTGGCTTCCTTCAAGGGAAAGTCGCACTATTTTCTATATAATTCCTCCAAATTACTTTACACTCATAAAAGTCTTGCCCTCTTGAAATGACTTTGTATTATTTTTACTTTAAAATTACTTTGCATTATTACCTATTTTGTATTTACTATTTGTATTTGCTATTTTGTCTACACCTAAATCCTTATAGCAATTTAGAATATAAATTACAATTTTTTCATTTTTTTTTGTGTCTCCAGTGACTAACATGCTTTACATATAGTAGGCATTTATTAAGTTGAATGTATAAAAAAATCACAAATTTGAAGATATATTCCAGGAGGAGACATTTCTCCTAGAAAAGTACTGAATAGGGAAGAAGCTGCAAAAATTACAAACACACACACACACACACACACACAGACACACAGACACACACACACACACTTTATGACTCAGACTTCTTGGAAAAATTCAGACAAGATAAATTAAAGTAAACAAGATTTAACCGCCTAATAGTTTAAAATGCCGTGGGACAATAATTTATCATCTAAGAAGATCATGATAGAATAAAACCCTCCAATGAAACATAGTTAATCAGCACTTTCCATTCAAATGAGAAATCACACTGACTTAACTGGCTCCCCCGAAGGAGGGTAATACCCGAACTATTTTTTCTGCCTCCCTTTTCCCGTTATTAAAACTGTAATTTGAAATATCTGTATCCATCCTGGTTAGAAGGATGTTGACAAGATTAGGAATGAAGTTTCTGAGAAATGGAATTGAGCCCCTTGGGGGGGGTGGAACATTAAAAAGTATCATGTGCCCTGAAGTCATTTGAAAAATACTAGACCACTTATCTGTCTCTAAAACAGGTGCATAAATACATTTTTTCAGCTGTCATGAGAATGTCAGATAGAGAACATATTCTGATGACAAAACCAAACAAAGAAGTGATTCTTTCGCTTTAAACTCAGATTATCATAGTTGGAAGCGACCTCAGACGACATATACTAAAAAAGTACCCTAAATAAGATTCCTTGTTGAAATTGAAGTTAGTTTTTCTCCAGTTTTTCACCTGGTCCTCCTTTGCTGAGATGCATTTACATGATAACTTGTTAAAGTAAAGCATGGAAAATTTAGATCTGCATAAATATGATATGAATGAAATGTTTGTTTTTAAAATTTAAAAAAAACCATAAATATAAACCACAATATTCCTGAAAAGTGGTAATCCAGTCTTTGCTTGAAGACTTTCATAAGAAGAGCTCACTAATGAAAAATGCAATCCATCCAATTTGGGGATTATTCTAATAACTAGGAAGCTTTTATTTTCCTATGTCCTAATATCTAATCTAGAAATTCCTCTTTTTAAATTGGCAAGTATTTCTTCCAGTTCTACCTGCACACTATATATTTTTCATCTCTTAGGTAGAATTTTCAAGGACAGTCAATTTTTATCGTTTTGAAGGAAATGTTACCATTAGGCCACCAATACAGTACAGTGGAAAGAGTATTGAATTTGTAGTCACGGAAATTGAATTGGACTCTTAATGTCACCACTTACCACCTTGGTCAAGTCAGCTTCCTTGTCTGCAAAATAAGGAGGAAACAAACAAGATGAAAGCCAAAGACACTTCCAATTCCAAAGAATCTATAGGATTCTATAGGGTAACAATTCTATAGGATACCATGATGTTATGCCCCCAAGACTGGTGGGAATCTAGCATATAGCTAAGTCAGAGAGACAGGTAAAGTGATTTTCTTTCTGCTTATAAAATGAACTTACTTCCCTCTTATTTAAAAACTCAAGTCCTTTATCAATTTACATTTAATGCTTGATTTGGAGCTAAAGGATCTGGCCTGAAATCCTACATATGTCACTCGGTGTGACACCAATTGGACAGGTCATTACATCTGTCCAAGCTTTCATAGTGTCACATATAAAATGGAGGAGTGCCATCTGTACGACCTTCATCAAGTCTCTGTTCCTTGATTTTCCCCATTTGTAAAATGAAGATGGCAGTTGAGCTAGACTTCCAAAATTCCTTCTACTTCTAAATCTATGACGATTATATTTCAGGAGCTTTCTAGCCCTCAGTCTCTGACCCTATGAACCCATAATGCCTCTGAAAATTTGATATTCTGAACTCAATTTAAAATCACTTTTTAAAATCCACACAATTGAGCCAAGTGAATAGTCAACAATCCTTATCTTACACATCAGTTAACTTGGCTAACAAAAGCAGCGTTGGCAGGTGCCACAAGCTGATCTGGAAGTGGCCATCATCATAAAACCAGGTAGAAGGACATCACCTGTGAAAGGAAGAAGGGAAAGGGAAGCAGCCACAGTGGCTGATCTGGCCCCTGCCTGGCTAGTTTTTCTCTTAGAAGTATCTTGGCCTTACCAGACACATATACAATTCACATTTAATGAAGAATAAAGGTATTTCTGTCATCACCAGAACCAGACAGAAGAAAATTTCTCTTTTTCTCTCTTTGTTTCTTTAATGCAAAAGTTTAAGGTTTACTCTACAGTTAAAATATTTAAGAGAAATAGAACAAAACCAGTTGGTTGATTTCTACCTCCCAGTCTCATAGACATAGACATACACACACACACACATACACACACACAATTTTATAAGGGTAGGGTTTGCTTACAAAAAAATAATTCAACAGGGGCCACATTTATTGGAATGATTTCATTCTTAGAAAGTTCTTTTTTTCTTTCTGTCTTTAGAGCTGCCTTAAATAGGCAAGGGCACAGAGGCAGCATTGTGAGACCATGAAAGCTGGGAAGGGAGAAAAAGGGTTTGCTTATTAATATTCCCATTCCAGCTGGCTCACTCTCTTGCCCGCCTGCCAGCCGCAGAATTGGTTGTATCTCCCCATCACAGTGTTAAGTGAACAATGGGACATCACAAGTCCAGTGCGTCATAATCCCACTATATGCCTGAACAAAGAAGCCAGGAGTCAGATGGGTGGCCAGACACCCTGAGACTGTGACATCTGTAACCAGGCTAATTCCAATTAAAAGTGGAAAAATAAACACAAATGCATTGTGCACATGTACACACCCATAGACACATGTGCATACACACAATCACACACATGTACACATGTGATGACTAGAGTGGGGAATAAATAAAGAGAGCAAAGATTTCTCACACAGATGTTATTCAGATTGATTTTCTTTAAGTCACTCATGCATATTTAGAGATGCTGACTCCCCACTGCTGCCTTCACCCCAGTAAATCCCAAACCCTTATGAGGCAGACAACAGGAAAGATTCATTCACAAGTCCCAAGGTCAAACAATAGACTCGATTTGTGGCTTCACAGAACAAATGTTGCTGGGTTGTTTGGGGGTTTTGTTATTATTATTTTTGTTTTTGCTTGTTTATTTCTGTTGGGGTTTTTTATATCCCCAAACTCCACCAATTTACTGAACATTTCCTCACCTCCCGAGGTGGCACAAAATTTAGGAAACCTTCATGAAAAGAATATAAACATCTCTTGCCCTAGTTACTGACACCACATGGATGAAAGTCATTCCTGAGCGCTGATTGTCATCATTTACAGGGGAACGTGTGTTCATACCCAGTTTCCCTCCTGTCACTTGGCTATTAAATTATTCAAAGTTCTCTGGGTGTTAGCACTAATAATATCATCCCAAGTCATTTGAGAAAAAGTACTTTCACCTACTGGTGGAGACAGATGGATGGCAGGAGAATCATCTATCAAGTTACAAGCAGACAAATGGATTTCAGATTACCAGATTGTGGGGGGGGGGGGGGGGTGGGGGAGGAGGATGGAGGGAGGGGTGTGTCTAGAGAAAGAACAATGAATTAAAGCTGGCATCTGAAGGAATTGGTAAATTCACCAAAATATCATTTTTAGATCCACAATTTTAGAAGAAAACACAATTTAAGACCCCTTGTAATCAGATGTCTCCTTTATTCTCTGCTCTTATCTGATTAGCATGAGTTCTATTTCCAATTTAACCTCAAAGGTTACAAAACGACAGTGGATTCTCATTATTAGGCCAGTGCCTAGGGACAAGGATAACCCTGCTTGGTGGGCTTTCAATAGGATACCAGAAGATACAGATACGGGAGATGCGGTGCGATGTGTGATGAATAACAATTCATGTTAGAAAGCTATTGTTGTGTTTCACTCTCCATTACAAGTTATGCAGTGGAAAGAGTGCTAAATTGGGAGGGGAGATGTCACAGAACTTGGGTTCACATCCTCCCTTGGCCTCTGTGACACTGCCCAAGTCACTGGATCTTAATTCCTCATGTAGAAAGTGAGGGGGCTGGACAGACAACCATTCACATGCCAGCCAGTTCTAAGTGTCTGACACCATTTTAAGCAAGTCAAGATTCGGTGAAAAGTGTTCTGCATTAGAAGCCAGAATGGCAAGTTCTCATTAATTTTGGCATCAATTCTCCCCAAATTTGATCTAGTATTTCAATATTAATAGTTCTTTGCATACCCTGTGAATACCCCTTGAAGTAGCAGTGACCACATTCCCTCCCTTGACATACCAATAACTTCTTATTTTTTAAAATCAAATTTTATTTTGTTTTCAAACCATGCTCTGCCTTCTTTCCCAGAGCACCACCTCTATTCACTCTAATTCCTTTCCAAGAGAAATATTTCAACCTTTTCTGGGGAAAGAACAGCACCCAGCCCTAGCTTGTTATTTAGGTCAATGGAAGATCACACCACCTTATCATTGGACTGCAGAGGTGGGAAAAGAGTTGACTGTCCATGATGGGTATTATCTGTGGCCACCCAGGCAACCTGAAGCAAAAGAACTATTCACCTGGAACCATTCCCAGACCAAGTGCTTTCTAGGAAAGTGAAAAATAACATGTTGAAATTATAAGGCAATCTTTGCCGAGGATCACCCACATATTATTTCATTTGAACTTCAAATGAGGAAATAGCCAGGGAAGAGTAATAAGGTCCAAGGACACATAAGTATTAAGCTGTTATATATATGTAGTTCTTGTGAGGCTCCACAAATATGTATGTGTATATATAATATACCTATTTATGTCTACATATATACATATTACACAAACATACATATGCAAATACACACATGAGAATGTGTACATGTGCACACATGCACACAGATGACAAGTCCTGAGATTAAATTACTGGAGGAAATTCCCTTTATTAAGATATATCTTCATCGGCTCTGAAACTTAAGAGACTGGCAGAGTAACCTGCAACGCTGAGAGATGAAGCGATTTACTCGGGGTCACAAACCAGTAAATGTTTTAGTTGGGACTTGAACTCAGGTCTGCCTGAGGCTGAGGCTGGCTCTTTATTCATTATACTATGTTGCCTCTCACAATAGAAATATTCCCATTTTCCTAATGCTAATGTCAATAATAGTAATAGGTGACATTTGTAGAGCACTTTAAGGTATACAGTGTGCTACATATACATTTTCTCATTTGGGCGTTACAACAACCCTATAGAGTAAGTGCCATTATCATCCACACCTTACATATAAGGACACTGAGTCTCAGAGGAGTTAGGTGACCAGATCATGGTCACTTTCTTAGTATACCCTAAAGATATCCCATTATTCTCCACTAAGCCTGGTGGCCAGCCAACTCTCATTGAATGGTAATAATTTTTAGGTCAGTTGTAGTTTCATCCAGATATGAGACTCAATTTATGATAGCAAACTCCCCTAGAATACCTTACTCATATACATCTCACTTTGGCAATTTTTAAGGATAAAAAAGCACTTTCTTTCAGTGAAATCTGAACACAGTAAGAAATTTATGAAGTTCTAATATTGGTGCTGAAAAAGCTCTCTGCCCCTTGAAGTCCTGGATTCATTTAACTACTTCCAGCACAGATAAATTCAATTAAGACAGAGTTCTTTCCCTCCAACAGGCTTCCCTGGTATACTATGTTCCTGTTGACTTCAAAGGGAACTCAGCAAACAGAAAAGATCTCCAGGAAGAGGACAACAAATGAAATCTGGGGCAGCAAAAGGACAAAATGATTTTTCTGCACCTGGAATGATGGCTCTGTTCGAGCTACACAAGTGATGAGGTTAAAGTTATTTGATTGGTTTGTATATGGCCACTGTTGGAGCCTCTTTTCCCATTACAGAATGTAAGGGATCAAATTTTATTCTTCTAACTGATGCTAATTAGACAGGCTACCGAAGTATCTGTACTAAAGACACAAAGAACTGGGTAGTTAGGAAGGTGTGCAAGTTTGTGGAAGATATACAGACATACTAAGACAAATTCTAATTTAGAATCAACAGTCTGTTCTAGGGGATGGAGAGCTGTCCTTGGAGTTAGTAGCACCAGAACATTCACATGCCTTCTGTGACCTCTAGTTTCCTCATCTGTATAATGGGGATGATAAACCCTTTAGCAACTACCTCACAGGGCTTCAGCGAGGCAGAAGCCTTAACCTTGTTTGTAGACTCTCAAGGTCCAGAGGGCAGGGATTGAACCATTTTTCAGTGCCCAGATTAATGGCAATACTGCTATATGTGGAGTCAGAAGAACTGCGTTTGAATCCTAGTTTGGAGACTTACTACCAATGTGACCTTAGACAAATCATTTCCCCTTTCTTGGACCTCAGATTTCTCATCAGCAAAATGAAAGGCTTAGACAGGATGATCCTAAGGTCTTTTCCAGTGCTGACAATCTATGGTACTATAAAGAATAAACACCAACACAGACAAGATGGGAAAGGAGGAAAGGAAGGAGGAAGAGGAGGAAGGAAAAGGAAGAGATAGAGAGGCCAAAAAAGATGAGAAGAGATGAGAAATATGAAAGAAAGAAGAGATGAGAAAAGGAAAAGGTGAAATGGAAGAAGAAATGAGAAAGGGGAAAAGGAAGAGATAGAGAAGGAAAAAGGGAATGGGAGAGTAAATAACAATAATCATAACAATTGATATCATGCTTCAAGGTTTACAAAGTGTTTTACAAATATTATCTCATTTTATCTTCACAACCCTAAGACAGGTTACTTAGCTTGCCCAGGGTTACTCAAATATTGTCTAAAACTAGATTTGAACTCACACCTTCCTCACTCTAGTCCAGCACACTATTCACTTAGCTGCTTCATAAAGAAGGAAAAGGAAACAATAAAAAAAGATGGGGAAAGGAAAAGGAAGGGATGGAAAAGGAAAGGGGACACAATAGAAAGGGAAAAGACTGGAAAGAGGAGAGTAGTACTGAAAAATGTAGGTAGAGCCAATACAATTTTTTTCAGTTCAAATTATAATCTGGAAGAACCAATGTGAGGAAATTTATAAAAAAAAAATACCCAGGAAAGGGGTATTATGGTTTTTTTATTCACTAGTTAATTTTATAGGAAGATAGCTGTGTCACACTGCCTTTGGGGGGCCCTATCATTGCAGAGGGATGAAGGGATCTGATGAACCAGAAAAGACCAAGCAGTACTTGGATCAGAGATTTAGCATTGAAAGGGTCCTCAGAGGCCATCTTGCATAGCCTTCTCATTTGACAGAAGAAGAAACTGAGTCACCGTGAAGATTTAACTCCCTTATCCAAGATTACATAAATAAGTGTCAGAGTTAGAATTTGATCTCAGTTCCTCCGATAGTCAAGCTTTCAGAGTGCTCTTTCCACTGCACTATGTTTCTCCTGTGTAAAAGAGATAAAAGGATTTCAGAGCAGTGAGGAGGACCTGATTGAAGTTCCATTGCCTGAATTTATAATGGGCCACCAGCTGACTTGGAAGTTTCCATCTGCATTGGATGTTCTAATGCAAGTTTATAACCTAACCAATGAATGGAAGGGAACTAGCTAATATGACTGCAAATAGACATGATAGATAAATATGTGTGTGGAAATGTATACAGAGAATATTCTCAGTTTGACCTCCTCATTTAAAGACATAATTGAAGTCCTACTTTCTGTCTGCCTTTTTTGACCCCTCACCCCTACCGCTCCAGGCTGCTAGAGTTCTCTTTCATTAACTACCTTGTACTTATTGACCTTGTCTTCAATTTTTATTTATTGTAACATGTATATATCTTATATATGCTTATTATATAGAAGCTAGCTGCCTCCCATGATAGAGTGTAAACTTCTTGAGGTTAGGGATTGCTTATGTTTTTATCTTCACGTCAACAATACCCAGCAAAGTGGCTGGAACAGTGTGGGCACTTATTTGCAAGAGTCAGAAGATGCTACACATGGTGGCATATTAAATTCACAAAAAATGAAACTGATTATATCTTAACCAATTATCTGCATTCCTCTTCTCTTCAGTCTCAACAGACTGCATTGTTGATGCATTTCTGCAAGAATTTATCTACCACTCCACAGAGCTCTCTTCACCCTGGAAAGTTATTCCACCCCTGGACTCATGATGGC
Organism: Notamacropus eugenii; assembly: GCF_028372415.1. Taxonomy (NCBI): domain Eukaryota; kingdom Metazoa; phylum Chordata; class Mammalia; order Diprotodontia; family Macropodidae; genus Notamacropus; species Notamacropus eugenii. The sequence goes on along the minus strand of NC_092877.1, from coordinate 352,906,826 downwards.
AACATCCTCTACTCCTGAGCCCCATCTTCTGATTGTTCAGTTCTTAGAACCTTCAATTTAAGGAGGAAGTACAGACCAAAAATGTCTTCATTCTTCTTCAGGCTGCACTGCTGACTCATCTCCATAGGACTTTCTCTCCCACGCTCCCTCAAGTATTACCTTCTCCCCACTCCTTCTTCAGCTCCTTTTCGTATCTTTCCCCATTATAAGGTAAGCTCCTGGAGGTCAGGGACTCTTGGTCTTTCTATCTATGTTATTATTTGTGGAGCTTAGTACAGTGCCTAGAATATATGAAACACTTAATAAAAGTGTGTTGATTTGATGACATTAGGAAATCAATGTGGGGATCATTTTGGAACAAAGAAAAGTAGCATTCTGTTACAAAAAGCAAATGGTAAGAGCAAATCAAAATGAGAATATATGATATACAATTGCTGCAACTGTAACCCGACCTATTTAAATAAGAGAGTAGAAGAAAGGGGAAATGAACAAAAGGACAGATATTGATATAAACTATGATCATTTTCTCAAGAAACTTAACCAATTTAATCACCATGTCAAAACCAAAAGAACATAGAAGCTGCCTTTTTCCTTTCTCTTTACAAAGTGCAATGCCAGTTGAGAATATAAACTTGTTAGTAAGATCTTATCGTAAAATATCACTAGCCATATCACCTTGTAAAACCATGGTGGGGGCGGGGGGGGGAGAAACACCTTTAAAGAAAGCTTGACAAGAAACCCAACCAAGTGAAATCATCCCAGCAGCATTCAGGGATAAAACCTTAAGAAGAAAACAAACAGCTAAAAATAATTTAAAAAAAAGGTTTATCAAGATTTCTATAGTTCTTTTCTCTATCCATGACAATGGAGTCATCTGTCACATTCAGACTCTAAAGTCACAGTTCCTGATGTGTTGCATCACAAGTAAAAAAAGGTGAAAATAATAACTGGACTAGCCCAAGTATATACACAAAGGAATTCTGTGCTGGAGGCAAAATAGTTTTAAGAGGTCAATTCTAAAAATATCTGAATGGGGGTAGGGCACCAGATGCTTCAAAAAAGGTAGCAGATATCATTATTAGAACAAGAACGAAAAGAGACAATGAGTACCAACTCATAAGTCTACTCTCCCGTGCCTACAAAACTTTAAGGGAATAATCTACAAGAGCACTGAGGGCATCTTTGATAAGGGTATGAGAAGGAAACAAGCGGGTTTTAACAAGTGATTTCCTATAGCAACCACATCTCTACAGTCAAACAATTGACTGAAAGATGTGGAGAATACAAGATCCCACTGTGCTCACTGTTTGATGACTCTAAAAAAGCACTTGCTTTGGGAGAACAAAATGCTGCCTTCAAGGCTTTCCTCCAACAAGGTAAGCAGGGGAAAAGAAATAAAACTGCATACATTATAACAGTTAGGGGAAAAAAGACATAGAATACCATACAGCAATGAACTGCTGAGAAGTAGTAACAGAAGGAAGACAACATTGTTTTCAATAACACAGAAGTGGATAGGCTAACCAGGATCAGAGACCGAGGGCTGGAACACACCTTAAAAGCCACTGTATCCAACTCTTATCATTTTATAGAAAAGGGAACTGAGGCTCAGAGCAAGTAAATGACTTACTGGGGTTCACACATCTGTTAAGTGTCTGAAGCAGGATATGTATTCAAGTCTTCCTGTCTGCCTCTCCAAACCTAGTGCTCTGCTTGCTCTGCCATCTAAATAAAAAAATCTAATCAGAAAGAAAGGATTTGGGGGGATACACAAAACCCCAAATATTGAGAGATATTGAAAAATTCCTTCTCTCCTTACGTGATGCCCACTCATATATCTTGAGCCCACCTATGTGCCAATGGCAATATAAGCGCTGATCAAAGTGTATAAAAGCTCTCAGAAGGTATTTTGGCTCTATGCAGGCTAATAACTATACCTCAGGCTAAGGAGGATAAGCAAGCTGTTGCCCAGGTAAAATCTATACCTGCTATTTTTTCTTTTCTTTTAAAGCATATTTTACTGAATACAGATAACTTACATCAGATTATATACCACCTTAGGGAGGGGTGAGTTAATGGAAGGAGGGAGAAAATTTGAAACTCAAAATTTTTAAAAAATGAACATTAAAATTTGCTTTTACATGTTAATTGGAAAAAATAAAATACTATAAAAAAGAAAGCATATCTTAGCAAAGCATTTGAAAGAGGCATTTGCCTTACAAACACCCAACTGACAAATAAATCACATCCAAGGTATCCCAAAATCTTAGTGCAGTTTTACGTTTTAATAAGAATTTTGAAAGCATTTATATATACCCTCCTTTAACCTCTGTCTACTTTCCCAGAACTGTCTCCTCTCCCCTCCCTACTTCTGCTGCTATTGAAAACTGTTGGATTCTAGATGTCTTTGGCAGTCTGGTAAAGCCAGTATCTCTTTGCTCAGAATAATCTTTTTAAATTCATAAAATACAATATATAGAATTACAAAGGAAATCAAGCATATTTAAATACAGTTATCAAAGTATTTTTAAAATAAGTTTCCGAACCCCAGGTTAGAAAAAAAAAACAACCCTTTGGTTTAGAGAATCTTTGACTTCAAAAGTGGAGAAAGGGAAGAAGCCATGAGGAATAGGAACAGTTGAGCTGAGAATCACACTACCAGGCGAGGGCAGGCTAATGACCTGGGCTTACCCCTCAACACAAAAATATATTCTCTCACATTCCCTGCATGCTTCTTCTTCAGCTTGTCATCACATCTGAAATTCTACCACTTGAGTTGATAAGTGTCCTTTTTTAAAAATGAAAAACCTGATCGTTGGATAAAATCTAGCTCATTTTATTTAAAACTGATCTAAATCTATCTAAAACTGATAGTAGAATAAAAAGTCTATCAATCATTCATTCACACATTAGTATGAATTTATTTTGATCAGTTCCCTTGATACTCAACAGAGGTCATTCATCTGATCTAGTCCTTCCCACCTCATTTTACAGATGAGGAAACTGAGACTCAGTCAAGAAATTCTTTATCTGAGGTCATATATCTATATAGTGGTAAAGCCAAAACCTGATATTACAGCTCCTGAATTCAGTGGTCTTTCCATTATACCAGTAATGGTACATATTCTCAGGGTCTAATGAAAATCAGTGTGGGCTTGATGCAAAGCAGACAGTGATTCTATATTTGTGGAGTACACCAAATTCAACAAGCATTTATTATATGTAATATATGAGATAGATTATACACAAAGGCATGGAAGGGCTGCCTTGGTGCTGGGATCACAATAAAAAAAAATGAAACAGTAAGTATTAGGACAGTGCCTGGCACACAGGAGGCACTTAATAAAGGCTTGTTGACTCCACTTGACTCAGGTAGCTTACAATTCGGTCAGATGCTTGTGTTCTTAGAGACAATGATGGTGGCTGTGTGTATGAAGATACACATCAATTGGTTTGATGATATTTTTATGAACTGGATTGAAACATTTTAGCTAAATGGGTTTTGAATTTTTTTCAATTAGCATTTTCTTTTGTAGGGGTTTCACTTTTCCAAACTTTACCAAGAGAGTTGGGCCACTCAATTGAAAGACAAGTTGTCTTTATGTTCCCCTCAATGGCTATCATATGGCAGAAGGTTTATATTTACTCTACTAGCCAAAGAAAAATAAAGAACAATAAGATGGCATTACAAAGATTTGGTGAATCAAGTAAAGAAGCTTCCCAGCAATTCACACTGCCTAGAATCGGCTGCTTTGGAAGGAAGTGGGCTCCCCTTCACAGGAGGTCTTCAAGAAAAGGTTGAAAGATCATCAATTAGACAAATCAAGGGGGAATTCTTGCTTGTGTCTGGGTTACACCTGATGGCCACTGAGATCCCTTCCAACGTGTCCACGGAGTGATGTTTGGAATTCTCTTTTTAACATTACCCCAGAGGGACTGTTCTCTTAAACAGTCACACATTCCTTCAAAATGAGAAATGGAGGCCATGAACATTGTTTCTCATTCTTTTCCTAATTAACAAGTTTCAAAGAATAACTTTTAAAAATCCTCTAATTTGTATTTTATTTGTCCATGGTTTTGAATGGAAAAGTTTCAAATCTACATTTTTCAACCACCACCCAAATGTACCACTCTCAGGGGGATATTAAAGTAAACAAGCATCAACAAGGGCATCCCTACTTGCATAACTGAATAAGTCTGATTGCTCTGTGTTATCAAGCAATGAAAAGGTATTCGATTAAGTCTTAAATCAAGAAATACTCAAGAGTCTTTGAAGAATCCTAACATTCCAATCTCAAATGTAAAGACTTTTTTATTCTCCTATGATTTCTTAGTATCAAACATTAGTACTTGTACAGAGATATTTTATGCAATGCAGTTCACATTTATTAAGAATCTATACAGTCCTAGGTACTTAGCCAAGTGCCAGGGATACAAAAAGAAAAAAAAATTAAAAATAAAACTTAAGATAGCTGACCGCATGGACTTTACATTCTACTGATAATCCATACAGAAAGTATAGCATCTCCCAAAAGACTTCATGAAGTTTGAAGCTATTGAGGCTAACACTGTGTGTATATGTGTATATACATACACATATGTATACACATACATATATGCATGCATGTATATATGTATGTGTGTATATGTGTATATATATATATCATACATGAAAAGTTTTTTTAAAGGAAGAGAAAGCTAATAATAGGATCATAGTTCATATCTGTAGAGCCTAAAGGAACCTCAAAAATCATTTAGTTCATATGTTTGATTTTCCAGATAAAGAAAATGAGGCAGGGAGAATTTACCCAAATTGGACATGGGACTTGAGCTCAGTTTTTCAAATCTAATTCTCTTTTAGCTACATCCAACTGTCTCTTTATGGATTCATCAAATCGTGAAATTAGAGATGGAAGTGACCTCAAAGGTCATTCAGCATGTCACTCCTTTACTCAGATGAGGGAATGTCACATAGGTCCTAAGTGGAACAGCACAGTTTAGAAAAATTCAACTCTAGTTTCACTAAACTCAAAGCTATTTTTGAGTTGTATGGGTACAAGATCTTGTCAATACAACTAAATTCCATTGGTTTGTTGTTCTATTTCCTGACAAACTGATAATGGATTTCTGCTTGTGGCATTCATTACTAATACAGTTTTATAAGATTCATCATCCATATTATCTCATAGGCTACACAGAAGGGTTCATCACCAATAAAGTTCCATAGACCTAAAAGGTAGTTCAGAGGTCATCTAAACTCATTTTACTAATGAAGAAACTGAGTCTCAAAAAGTTTAACTGATTCAAATATACTAAATGGCACAGTTGGGATTTGAACTCGGGATCCATAACATCAAGTTCAAGGCTATCTTTCTGCTATGCTCCAAGAAGAAACCGTGAAAACACAAATCTTACTGCACTGTGGACCTTGACAAATAAATGAGGATAGAGCAACGAATGGCACGTGTGGTCCAGTGTCCCTTTTATTGAAACCTATCAATGAAAAAATAGTGGACTTTTCAAAGGATGAGTCACTAGGAGTGAGGGGGAGAGGGAGGAATCAGCCAGCAAAGCCAATACCATGCAAAGGGAAGCCTAATTCATTTTTAAAATATGACCTACTTTCTGCTGGCTGGGATTCATATAGACAACTGAAACTTTAAGAAGCTTTATTCAGCAAAGTCTGTTCATTAAAATCACTCTCTTTGCTTTACAGCTTTCAGCACTGAAGGATAAGAAAACAGATTTCCCACTGTGGGCATCCTGTGAAAGGCCCCCAGAATTAATCTTTCCTGGTGACTTCAAGCAAATAAAATCTATACAAAAGGCAAAGGTTGTTGCAGATGGAAAAAGACTGAATGAAGGGTACCATCATTCCACTTCCTAGCGTGACTTGTCTAGGAAAGGGTATTTACTCTGCCCTAAATAGGCACCTAGGATATAATAGAAGGAATTCTGTTTCTATAGTTCAAAATCCCGGTTTCAAATATCAGCTTTTCCATTTATTGCTTATATGTTGCTGTACCCATCATCTAACCTCTCAAGACCTCAGTTTTCTCATTTGTAAAATAAAGGGATTAAATTAAATTATCTCTAAGGTCTCTTCCAGATCTAAAATAATGTCTGTGAGACAAAATTTCATTGGTTAATAAAAACATTAGAGTGTTGGATGTGGGGTCGGAAATACCTGGGTTCCAACCCCAGCTCTAGCCCTTTCTAGATGTATGACCACGGGCAAATCACTTAACCTCTGAGCTACAGTTTTTTCATTTATGAAATAGAGATGGTAAAGCCTGTGGTTTTATACCTAGCTGCCTCACAGTATTGGTGGGAGGCTCTAAAGAGTAATGTATAGGTCTATAACTAGATATCATCATCATCCTCAAGCACATAGTAGGTGCGCAGTAACTGATTGACTGGTACTTGTTAAGCATCTATAAAATTAAAATATTAAAATATGTCTCCCCTTCCTAAGTTCCCCTGTTGTCAGTCTCTCTGCTTGTTGGTTTTGTCTAGACACAGCACTGTGTAAAGCCTGGGTATACCTCCAGACTTTTGCAGACACAAAGGAATATTTAACAACTGGTTCCATTTAGCTTTCAGACACTCCAGATATCTATCAATCCCGAATTAGTTAAGGGTCACTGGATCTTAGTCTATAAAACAACGGACGGAAAGTATTCTTAGTTGCTCTTTCTGCAGGGAAGAAAGGGGAATCCTGGTAAAGTGGTCTCCCTAATTCTTTCAGAGATTAGAGTGTTCCTTTGTTCACATAATCTACCTGAGAGGAAAGAGGGTCACTTTTCCCACACAGCAGAGTCAACCAAGATTAATGAAAGCCAGCTACACTGCCTCTTAATTTTCTCTTTCTTCCTCTTATCTGGCTTGACTTCTCTAGATAGAGCATATAGATTTTCCTTTAACAAACAATACATATGCAGAGGGCAGATGCAGTCTGAGAAGCCAGCTAGCTACAAAAATTTGTGGCATATAGTTCTACATCACAGGAATTCCATTTGTTTGCACCAAAAGTCAACAAAAACAGCTTCCCCAGTCGTACCCAGTTACCAAATTGGAATAAAATGAAGCCACATGGGCTTCTACTCCACCTTATAACTCAGCCACGCTGTGCCCATGGTTAAGTGAGTATCTCCATGGATTTCTCATGGGAGTGGAGGGAAAAATGTTTGGATGGATAATACAAGTTTGAGCTCCATTCAGGATGTAGGGATGGAGGAGCAATGATGGTCCTAACAATATTAAAAACAAACATGAATTGTGTGTAGTATGAGAGACATCAAACAGCCCAGTGGGGGGCTCATAAGACAACTCTGGGAAGTAGAGAGATTAAACTCCAGGGCTTTTTAACTTTTTGGAACTAATGGACCTCTATTGCAATCTGGTGAAGCTAGTGAAGTCTATGGACTCCTCAGAATAATGCTTTTAAATGCATTCATTAAAACACGTAAGATTATAAAGGAAGCCAATTCTATTAAAATAGTTATCAAAATATTCTTAAAAATTAAAAGTTTTCAGGTTAAAAACCCCTGATCTATTGCTGATGAAGAAACTGCCCCAAAGACAGTAAGTGACAGAGCAGCAACCAGGATAAGATTATTGAAGTTTTGTCTCAGGGTGTGAAAATTTATAGGGTGTCTGCAAGGATCTGCAGCTCTTTAGCACTGTAGAAAACAGCAAATGGTATCTGTTCAGTGACATAGCAAGATTTAGAACATAACAGAAAATAGGGTGGGATATGGAGTCCAAAAGACTTAAATTTGAATCCTGACTCAGGATTTAGTGTATGACCCCAGAAAAGTCAGTTCAACATTCTGAGTCTCAGTTTCCCTATCTATAACATGGGGATAATAATACCTGCCTTCCAGGGCTGTTGTGAGGGTCAAGTGAGATAATGTCTGTGTAGCACTTTTACAAACTTGAAAGCTGTTCATTGTTGATACACATCCCAAAAGTCTTGGTGCAGTTTTGAGGTTAATAACTTAAAGCTGAACTCAGACTTTTGGGACACATCGTAGAATCATCATTCTCTCCTTTTTCTCATCAAATTCAATGGTTCTCAGAGAGAACCAGTCCTGGGACATGTTGCTGTCCTGTTCTTGTGCAAAAATACAAGTGAACTAAATCACAGCTTTTGGTACTTAAAGGACACTATTGGGAAGTAAGCCCATCCTCTCCAGGTGCTCATTGAAATGATATTTGTACAACTCCAACAGCAGGCGGGACAAAGAACCTCGTTCTGACCCCAGACAATTTTGATCTCCCCTACTAGGGCTCTTCATCTTGAAAGATTTTTGTTCTTTTTGTCTAGGAAATCATTAAGGATTTTTTAAATGGTACAATCTATTAAAAATTTCATTTTTGAGGTTTTAGGGAACAATGTTCAGCTTGGGTAACTGTGGGTGACGGTTTGGTCTGATTCCAATGTAATGTATTGACTGAGTTCACATGGATGTCTTGTATTTGTAGTCAGGGAATTATCAATATTATTATTTTTCAAACCTGGGGCATCTGCTTCCAAATCCATCACTCATTTCAACGAACAACACTACCTTTCTTGAAATTGAGGAATGGAGGGCTTTAAAAATGTGCCATTTTTTTTTCTTTTGATTTAGCCTAAAAAGGTCCTCAGCCGTCTTCTTTTCTAAGCTCTCATTTTACAGATGAGGAAACTGAGGAGCAAAAAGCCTAGATGATGTGCACTAAATTGTACAAGTAGCAAGTGGAAGGGTTAGAGTCAGAACACTTACTCTTGGACTCCAAAGCCAATGACCTATCCACGAGGCCATGATGTGGCCAAAGGGATCTGAATGCTCACAGTAGATGCATAAAACACTGGCTGCTGTGTGCCATTATCTGATAGATACACGCATGTATGTATACAGAGAGACACACACACAGATATATCTGTATATTTGTGGGTATATGTATTGTGTTCTGATGTGTGTGTATTTATTGCACCTACGTTATTGGTTTGTGTATGCACATGTATGAATATGTATGTTGGTATATGTGTGTGGGTATGTATAATACCCGAGAAGTTAAGTAAATTATCCAGGATTACACTGCCAATGTACTTCAGAGACAGGACGGATTGTAGGCAAGGTCTCTATCTATGCTATGATAGCTAGCTAGCTAGCTAGATGGATGGATGGATGGATGGATAGATGGAAGCATGGATAGATTGACAGATGGATAAATATGGTAGAGATATAGATGTATTGCAGTAGATAGAAGATACAGATAATAGACATATACAGGAAGGAAGGGAGGAAGGAAGGAAGGAAGGAAGGAAGGAAGGAAGGAAGGAAGGAAGGAAGGAAGGAAGGAAGGAAGGAAGGAAGGAAGGAAGGAAGAAAGGAAGGAAGGAAGAAAGGAAGGAAGGAAGGAGATAGAAAGATAGAAGTTAGACAGGGCAGATTGCATAGATCAGAAAATAGGAATTAGGCTAGTGATTTCACTAGTGTAGAGGAAACACTCTGCCCCAGTGCAGGTTGCACCTTCTCTGACACTTACGAGAGAGCTGCCCAGAGCACCAAAAGATGAAATGACTTTCCTTGAGACACAAGTGTCAGAGGTGGGACTTGAGTCCACACCTTGGCTGCACCATGGGAGAGCAGACATTCAACGACAACTTTTAATAAAGATGCAGTATATATGACCTTGGGAGTCAGGAAGACCTTGCCTTGGTAGAGGAAGGTCGTTATTGGGATCACAAGAGATTACAATCTATCTATAGAATACAAACACATGCCCATATGTAGATACATACATACAGCTGGACTCAAGAGCCAACTATTATAGATGAATACAGAAATGTTTGTGTATCCCCGTGTGTACATTATACAGGTGTATCTGTGTGTTTTTGCGCACACACACACACACACACACACACTCACACACATCCCTTCCCCTTGATATTCTGGCTCCTGCCTACCCTACAAGGCTAATGACACATTCCTCCCCTTTCCAGTCAAATCAGTTTCCTTGCTCTTGCCACTTCACAATGTTTAGTCACCGTACCTTTGCATACTCCTGGAGTGCCCTCCTATTTCTTAGAATGCCAGCTCTCCCACACACTTCCTCACCCTCCCCATTGCTAGTGTCCTCCCCACCCTAATTCTCCATAATCCATTTTTATTTACTTTCTCGATATTCTGAATGTCTCTGTATGAAGGTTGCTTCCCCTACTTTCTAGCAGAAAATTAGCTTCTAGAGGACAGGAAAGTTTTGTTTTGGTCTATTATCTCCAGGGTCTACCAGAGAACCTAGCATATAAAAGTCATTTAATAAATGTAGAATTGAATTCAAGGGCAGAAAGACAGACCTGGGTTCAAATCTAGGCTCTGATACACACTACCACATCTACATGCTTCTCTGGATTCAGCTTCCTCATCTGTAAAATGAGGAGGTTGGACTAGAAGTCTGAAGTTCCATACAGACCCAAATGTATGACTGTATGAATCCCTAAGAAGCAAAGAAAGGCATGAAGGCTTCATATAAACTACTCTAAAGAAAAAGCAATAAAATGCTAGAGATAGTTAATAATTCCCACAAAATAAAGGGCTAGGGAGATAGGGGATGAAGTAAGAGAAAGTAAGAGAGACAGAGTGAAGGGAGACATTAGGGGAGAGAAAAGGAAAAAAGAACAAGAGTAGGGAGGGAGAGAGAGACAGAGAGAGAGAGTGACACAGAGAGACAGATACAGAGAGATACACAAAGACACACACACAGAGAAAGAGAATAGTTCTTGCAATCATTTCTGGATGACCTTTTGTTTGGGGTCAGTGGATTGCAAGACTTTGGATTCTCAACCAAGCACAACATTTTTAATAAATATGCAGCGTGTGTATATACACATATATGTGTGTGTGTGCACGCACACATTCACACACACACACACACACATCTGCACTGGGTTCTAGAATGGCTTTTCCAAAGAAACGTGTGAGCTGCCCAGGTCTGTCCAGGTGCTCCACTGCTAGCCTAGCAGTCACCTCCCACATCAGTGAAACGACAGACGGGAACAGATGCACCTTCTCTAAGGATGAGGCCGGTTCCCATGAATGAAACAGGGACAAGGGATGAGAAGGGTGTGGAAAAGAACAGAAGGAAAAGAAACTGCATTCTCCAGGTGGCTGGAAATTGTTGCCTTTTCCCCTTGGATACTCCTGGGAAAGAAAACCTTGACACATCAGAGGAGGAAGTGTGGCACAGATCCATGTGGTCATTGGGAAGCAAGTGGGTTTTGAAGAGGGACAACCCGAGCTCAAATCTCTGCTCTGCTTTTACCAAGCTCTGTGACCTTGGGTATCACTTCCCCTTCTGGCTCTAGTTTCCCCTTTAAAATTAAGGCCTTAGACTATCCGATGTCAAAGGTGCTTTCTGACTTGAAGGCTCTGATTTCCTCCATATCAACTACTGGGGAATTGTGACAAGATCCTCTCTGGAACAGGGCCAAGCTTCCAGAAGAAAGGTCATTTCAAGATACAGCTCAGTCCTATAATTTGCTGCTTTAAGTGGAGAAGTACCAAGGAGTTGGTAGGGCCTCCATGGATCAAACCATGGAAGTTCACGTAGACTGGATGAAAAAACAGTTGGCCAGGGATCTGGCCTGAGTCACCAGAAATTACTGGTGCTCTGTTACTGTGACTTTAGGCATGGAAGTGCTCAATGGGATTAACGAGGGGCTGCTGGAGTCCCTTGGGTTTCATCATTCCATGACAGACCATGTCCTTCGGTGACCCCAAAAGAAGAACACAGAGCACAGAACATCCACTTGATAGCAGTTGTGCCACTGGCCAGGATAAGCCCCAGGGAACCTACGGTGGAGCAATTCTTTCCACTCTTCCATTATCTGTCTATCTATCTATCTGTCTGTCTGTCTGTCTGTCTGTCTGTCTATCCATCTAGAAAAACAATAACTGTCCCCCAAGACTGGGCCAAAGAAAAAAACAAGAGGAAAAAACAGGCCCCAGAAGTCTCGAGCAGGTGTTTGTGTTTACTCACTCAAGTCTGGCATCAGCAACTGTTTCTAGGGTCTATGGTAAATGTCTGGGCTTAACACTTTCCTCCTTCCTGAAAGGAAATGCCTGGAGGCTTGATGAGTTATACAGCTTGAACTGAATCTAAAACCCTAATGCCTGTATCAGTTACACATTATTCATTCATTCACAATATTTTTGGAAGCATAAATTAGCAGTGATTACACACAGTATGATGCCATGAGTGGATCTAACAGGGTTAATGACCAAAAGTTCCACCTAATAAGCATTGATTAAGCACCTACTATGTGCAAGGTGCTGGGAATAAAGAGACAAACCAAAACTTTTGCTGTTTGGTCCATTGTTAAAGGCCAACGCATTCTCTCCTGCTCCATCCAGGAGTTTATCACTAAAAACTGGAAAAGAAGTTGGTCTATTGAGTGAATGTTGATTTGGTCATGAAATTTACAAATGTTCCTTAGGAGAAACATGGAACTATACCAGTCAGTCAATAGATATCCATTAGGTGCCTATTAATGCACCAGGTGATGTGCTAAGCTCTGGGGATACAAAGAAAGACTGTACAAACAAAGATATACAAAGCATAGATTGGAGATAATCAATAGAAGGAATTGTTGTTGTTCAGTTGCTTTCAGTCGTGTCCAACTCTTTGTGACTCCATCTGGGGTTTTCTTGGCAGAGATACTACAGTGGTCTGCCACTTCCTTCTTCAACTCCTTTTTACAGATGAGGAAACTGAGGCAAACAAGGTTAAGTGACTTGCCCAGGGTCGCACAGTTTGTGTCTGAGGTCAAATTTGAAATCATGAAAGGGAATCTTCCTGACTCCAAGCCCAGCACTCTATCCATTGAATCTTCTCATTGTTCTCAATAGATGGCAGGCACTAGCATTAATGAGAATAAGGGAAGGTTATTATAGAAAGTGAGATTTTAGTTGAAGAAAGCCAGGGAAGACATAAGGTAGAGAGGAATAGGGAGAGCATTCCAGGCATGGGGAGCTGCCAGAGAGAATGATGGGAGCCTGCAGATAAAGTGTCTTGTGTAAGAACAGCAAGGAAACCAGTGATCTTCCTAAAAGTTGGGTTTGACCACACCATCCTCTTACTCAATAAACTCTGGTGTCTTCTTATCACCTCCTGTATCAAACATCTGTTTGGCATTGAAGGTCCTTCACTACCTGGTCCCCTCTTACCTTTCCAGTCTTCTGACACTTATTCCTTCCAAGCCCCTAGCCCCACCACGAATAGTGCAATCCAATGACGAACTTCCTGGCTGTTCCTCTAACAAGACCCTCCTTCCTTCATTTCCAGGCATTCTCTCTGGCTGTTAATTCCATGCCTGGAAAATGTAGAGCTAGAAAGGACATTATTGACCATTTCACCAATCCTCCATCAATCAGTAGATTGGGAAATTGAGGCCAGAGAGGTTAATTAACCTCCCCCAAATCACAGATTGTATCAAAGATCAGATCCGAATGCAGGTTCCCCTGACTCTGAATCCAGCTATTTTTCTGTTGTGTCTTTTTCCTTCTAATATTATTTTCAAACAGCAAATTTTCTTGAATAAAATATTAACAGCAGCATGGCCTTTACCAAGGCTAATGACCATCCAATGAAAGGCAGCCCAGCTCCATTCTGCAGCAACCCCTCCCCCTCTAAAGGATTTACATTTTAATATACCATTTCAGATGACTGAAAAACAGATGGCAGAAAACTTCAATCCTGCTACAAAACCATAGAGATTGAAAAATCCAAGTAGGCAGTAAGAGAGAAGAAAGCAACCACACCCATGCCACACAGCCCAGCATATTGGTCCAGCCAGTACAAAATAACTTTGTTATTGAAAAACAAATGTTTTGTCCACATCAATATTTTCATTGCTCCTGACTTTTTCATTCTAAAGCGAGCACTTTACCTCGGCTCTATATTATCACATTTACTCTCCTGTGAGGTTTACGAGTTTGAAATACCGTACTAAATTAACCCGACAAAAATACATGGACCCCACATCGGGTGATGCCTTTGCTCCTGTAGCCCCTGGCAATCCATCCTCTCAGAACTGAATCTTTGTGGACTGAAGCCATCTACCCACTCAGACAGCCGACTGGTGTGGGCTAAGGCTAGGCCTGCCTGCTCAGTTCTCCATAGAATGATTATTTATAACAGTTCTAATCTTTTCATGGCCTGTGTAGGTGGCTTCCTAAATTATTTATCTGTCTCCAACACATAATAGTAATTGAGGTTGGACTACAGATAACAAGGTGATTTTCTGTTTCTTCCTCCCAATTGCCTTTTAAGATCAGATCTGACGCACACTCTATCATTCCAGCCAAAGAAAATGCTGAAGCATTATGGACGACATAAGGAGGGGCTCAGATGATTCAAAAATCTAACCCCCTTACCACAGCACAATGGAAGGGGCACAGGACTTTTCACATGGTCTGACTCAAACAAATTAAAAGCTCTGCCTTCAACAAGCCTGGACTGAGTGGGGGGAGGCGGGGAGAAAATTCAAATTAAATTGGCTTTCTTCATCTATCTCATTCCTTTCCCAAGGCTCATCACTGAAAATCTTTGAATCTTCTCCTAGAAACAGCTACATTTTATCACAGAAAATGAATGTATGTGTGTGGGTTGGTGGAAGGGAGAAAGTTTCTTTTTCTCCCTTTATCCTTGGATTTGGTTTATATTTGCTTTTATTTCTCCATCGGAATGCAAACAATTTTAATCTTCACCAGAGAGACACTTATCAGATGTCTGATCCATAGGAAGCAGTAGTAAAGATCAGCATCCCCATCATAGGACTTTGCCTGACCCTGAAAAAGGTCTCCTGGGCCTTCGGTGTTCACTGCAAGAAATCACAAGTCATTAATTCTCTTACCCAGGATATGAAATGAACTCACTATATAAGGAGTCAGAGCTTCTGGGCATCCATGAATTTATCCTCTTTCTTTAAAAAAAAATCCCCCAAAAGAGTCAGTTTTCTAGGCAAAGACATATTAAGGTCTTTTTTTTTTTTTTTTTGGACGTTGAAAACTGTAAATCACACTTGGAAAAAGGAGAAATAGATGACCTCCTCTTATCAAGTTCTTCTATGCCCTGTGACATTCTGATCAGTGTGGGGGCTCAAAGCTATACCCTCTACTGAGGGAAAATCGGGTCCAAGTAAATCACAAGTAAGCTTTGCGTGTAGTCAAATGTGCCTGCACACATTACTGGGGGTACTTCTCCTAAATAATTTCCCTTCATGTCATTAGTAAGAAATATTTGTTTTTTCATCATTAATAGCCTCCTCTTAATATGAATTCTTTGAAAGTAATGACAGTTTCATTTTTGTGTTTGGATCCCATGATGAAACCCAGGGCTTGGAATAAGCAAGGTGCTTAATAAATGTTTATTGATCGACAAGACCTTACTAATTATAGCATTCACGATGTGATTTTTGGATTCTCCATTATGCTGGAGTGGAGACCTCAGCCGAACTCAATGCTTATAAAACTATCACAAGCACTTCTCCAATAACCAGGGCTCTTAAGTGACATTAAGATTAATATCTCATTTACTATACACATCATGTTCCTTGGCCCCAGCTCTAGCTATATGAACAGTTGCCTCAAATTGGTGCTCTCAACCCTTTTATTAGAGCTAATTAACTCATCTCATGTGCTTGGAAGAGGAAGAGGGTGATTTGTGTATTTATGGAACTAAAAACAACTGGGGTGTGGGTTCTAACCATGTGCTCACCTTCTCACAAAATTTCAGACGTACATCTAATTTCCCCCCAGTTGATCTGTCAAATGAATTTCAGACTCACCTTGGCCATCAACTGACCAATCACACAACACACCCTTGTTCTGGGAGGAAGTTCTCCCCTTCCAAGACAAATCTTATCTTGTGACCTCATGGTCATCATATGTCCCACCCAGATTAGTCTAGAATGGTGAAATGAGAACTTCCCCCTCTAGTCCAATACAGGAGTTATTTCTAGACCAAATCTCACAAAGTGGTTTTATTTTTGTTAGGCCACAGTAATCTCAACAATGAAACCCAACAAGCAACAACAGCACACTAAATATTAGGGACACTGATACAAAACTGAAATTTAGCCTCTGACCTCATAGAGCTTAGGACCTCCTAGGAACAGGCCAAATGCCAGAATGGGCAGAGCGTATAGCTGAACTAGCATTTCCTCAGTTGAAGAACCAAGAGATGGGGGCTCTAATCTCAGTTCGGTTCCTAATAACCTATGCCACCTTGGGCTTTCTTAGCTCTGTTCCCCCACCCCAGTCCTGCTATGGTAATTCCTTAGGTCATATTAATAGGGTCAAGGGGTACAAAAATTTGTTGAAATGTCATTAAATAGCCCTAGAAGCCAGAATACAGAATTTTCCAGTTTTTTTTAGGGAATAGTCCCAGGAAACTTCAGTTTGCCTTTAGTACTCACTGTCTCTAGACCTGAGGCAAGAAGGGGAAAAAGTTAAATTATCCTAAGGAGAGCAGATATTTATAAGAAACATGGACACAGACATTGGGGTCAAGGGTTAAGGGTGGGGAGAAAGGAAAAAATTATAACTTTATTACACATCTTTCCCCTTGGTACACTCTACATTCCAATACATCTGACCTCCTTACTACTTCCCATTCAACAACATTCAATTCATGTTCTCCTTACCTGTGTCCCTCAAGCTGAAAACACACCCTCCTTACCTCCAGAATCCCTACTTTTCTTCAAGGCTCAACTCAAATACCACCCCCTGCAAACCATTTGGGATAAGCATATTCCTAGGAGCCCCACAACAGGATACAGTACCAGGCCTGGAGTCAGGAACACTCATCTTCAGCCTCAGACACTTGCAAGTTGTATATGTGACACTGGGCAAGTCATTTAAATCTCCATCTGCCTCAGTTTCCTCATTTGTAAAATAGAATATTTGGATTTGGAGTGAGAGCACTTGAGTGTGAATCTCTGCTGTGCTACTTCTCACCCATGAGATCTTCAGCAAGTCATACCCTCCGAGGTCTCTCATTGTAAGATGACTCAAGGACCCATGAGGTCCCTTCCAGATAAAGCTATGATCCCATGATTATATATTAATTAATCAATAATCATTTCTATTCACCTACTATGTTCTGAGAACTTAGAATAAAAGGACAAAAAAAATATGGAAGCAACCCCTGGTCTTGAGGAGTTCTGTTTGAGCATAACTCCCTGAGTCTCTCTTTATAGAAAATTTGCTAAAATACAACTGGAATTATTTTCTTCAGAAATCAGTCTTCTCTCACATTCCTAATTGTAGAAAGTATACACTTAACAGGTAGGAGTGGATGTGACCACCCTTCCACACCTCTACATGTATATGCATATTGGTCAAATGAAGACACAAAGAACATTCCTTGGATCCAATTATTGGTGGGATTTATTTCCTAAATCTGGGGATTGATTCTGTGTCTGTGAGGAGTTAGTTACCTGTCTCTTATCTCAAGAATTACCATTGAGCTGATAACTGTACCTTGAATAAACCCCATTTATTTTGAGGATCCAAAGCTAGAAATCCAAAGAAATTAAAATTCATTGTCAGAAGACCTCAGCCAAGACCTGAAATCTTGAATTAGCCTCCTAAGTTACAGAAGACATTATTCATGAGAGCGACCTGACCCTCTCCAAAACATGTCTTCAATGGGATGACTCCCAGTTCCAGTTCAGCTTGGCAATTATGTTTCCTTTAGAATTACAAATCCTGAAGTATATAAGAAAGGATCTGTTATGTTTCTGAGCAGCATGGGATCATAGATTTAGAGCTAGAAAGAGCCCATCCCATCATTTTATAGGTCAAAGTTTCAAGAGGCAGCTTTTTAAACCTGAAATGCCTTCAACAATGGAAAGAACATGTATTTGGAGTCTGAGGACCTGGGTTCAAATCAACAGCTCTGTTGTTTGCTACCTGTGTGGTCCTTGGCAAGTTACTTAATCTCTCGAGCCTCAGTTTCCTCATCTGTAGGAAATTATTGGGTTTGGACTAGAGGACCTCTAAGGCATTTTCCCAACTCTGGATCTGAAACCCTAAAATCAAATCCCTTTCCCTTAGGAGAGAAGAAATGAAAGCCCAAGAAATTTTCCTATCTTGGCCAAGTTCACATGCGAGAGTTTATAACTCTGTTCCTAATTTGGCGAGCTATTTGAAGAATGCACTTAACTCACAGGCTTCTCTTGAACTAGAAAAAGCCAGGAGAGATCACAGGCTCTGTGAATGGTACATGTAGATAGAGAGTAAGACCAGGAAAGCAGCAATGATGTCGTGGGGACTTAGCATCCAGAAGAGCTGGGTTCAAGACTGCCTCAGACCCCTACAGGTGTGATCCTTGGGCAAGTCAGGAAACTTCTTTGCTCTTCAGTTTCCTCATCTGTAAAATGAGAAAGCTGGACATGGTCTCTAAGGCCATTTTCTAGCTCTAAATCTATGGCCCCATGGTTCTAATGGGGCTCTTAGCTGTAGAAGCAACGTTTTCTCATTCTCCAATTGGGATGGGGAAAGAAAAAAGAGAGAGAGAGATTCCTGTCACTTGACAGGATCTCAAAGACTGTAAGCAGGGGTCTTATTTTCCTGAAAGCACAGATGATCCTTCCCAGTCAGAGCTCTCTTCCAATGTGCAGTCATACCTACTGGATTCAGAAGCCTTGCCCAGTTTGTCCTAAGCTAATATGGATGAAAAGAAAAGAAAGAAGCAGCCTCATTAGTCTGAGCAAATGAGCCATTGGGACAAAAGGTTCCTTTTGTTTCAACTTCACTATTAGGAGCATTTAAGATGTCACATCTACCAAAAAAAACTACAAGCTGGGTGACTCATTTTTTAAAAAAATCCTAAAGAAGATGAAAAAAAGTCTAAATAAACCCTCACGTTTGATGGTACAAGAGTCAGGAGTCATCTGAACAGGGGCAGCCAGACAATTTGGTTAAACTTGAAATGAGACTTTTCAGATTTCAAGGGGGTGAGCTGAAAATCAGCTGGCTGATCTCACATACTCACATAACAATATAATGTGGACAAATCAGGGCCTGGCTCGGGTAGAGACAATAGCTAGGCTGTCACTGACTGCCAAGACAAAGGAAAGTTGAAGAAAGGGTTTGATGAGGTGGAGGGTGGCTTAAATTGGATCAGAAAGATTCCAAGAATTTGCTAGTTGTCATTTGAAACCAAAATAATGGCCCTACCATTGCTGGAAGAGCTAAGGCAGCTCTAAATCTCAAAGTCCTTGGAGAAAACATAAGTCACCACAGCTTTGCTATCATCCATTTTTCCCTCTGCTTTGTCCCCAAATACCCTCTTTCAGCAAACTCACTGACACGGATGCTCCTGTATCCCAGCAGCCCATTTGGAAGAAGTTGGTCAAAAGAAAATAAACTCGAATTCATTTCAAGTCTTGGCTCTGGTAAGTTACAAACTTTGTGACCTTGAGTCAATTAAGTCAACGATAATTTATTAAGCACCTGTATACCAGGTGCTGTACTAAGCACTGGCTCTGAATCTCAGAATTCCCATATCTGCAAAATGGAGGAGCGGAGAAAAGAAGTCTGGCTTGAAAGAAAGGGGACTTGAGTGCAAATCCTAACAACCACTTACTAATTATGTGCCTCCTGGTAAGTAAGCATCTTAAAAACCCTGAACCTGAGTTTCCTACTCTGTAATATGAGGAGTTTGGGCTGAATGACCTCCAACTTCTTACAACTATTAATTTATAATTATATGATTCTAAATCATTCCTCTATTTCTGCATTTGTCAGATGAGGATGTTGGATGAAATCACTTGTCAACTTCCTTCCATCTCTAAACTCTATGATCCTAATGACTGGATAATTCTGACACTGAGAATAACTCATTGGGATTGAGCTAAGGCTGTAAGTATTACAGCTCTGGGCTTCCATTATCTCATCTGTAAAATGGGAGGGCTAGATAGGATTATCCCTACTTAGGGGATCTCCTCTAGCTACAAAGTCCCTACAGTCCCAAACTGCCCTGTAAGCACTAGGTATGTCCTTGAAATAACTGTAACCTGCCAAAATTATTACTTACTCCTTCCCCTGATTTTGACCCTTGATTGTCATGAATATTCTGACAGAAGGATCTGCTGTGTAATTCTTGTAAAGAAGAGACTCATGAGATCACAGATCCAGAGCTAAAAGTCAGACATAATAAAGTCTGGCTTCCTCTGTACAGAGAAGGAAACTGAGACTCAGGAAGGATAAGTGGTTTATCCTAAAGTCCCACAGATAGTCACAGGAGAAAGGGGAAAAGAATTAGCATGGCCACTATGTGCCAGGTACTGTGCTAAGTGATTTTTACAAAAATACCTCATATTATTATCATTTTACAGAGGAGGAAACTGAGGCAAGTAGAGGTTCAATGATTTGCCTAGCATCACACAGCTAGTAAGTGTTGGAGGTCAGATTTGAACTCAGGTCTTCCTGACTTCAGGCCCAAAGTTCTATCTACTGTGCCTCAAGTCACAAGATCAAAAGATAATAGATTTAGAGTTAGAAGGGCTGTCTGAGGCTCTAAAGTCCACTCCCCAAATTTTACAGATGAGAACTAAAACCTAGGACAGTTAAGTGATCATACAGGTAGGAAAGGTCAAGAAATAGAACTGGAACACAGGTCCTCTGATTCCAGAGGCCATGGTTCTTCCCCTGCACCGCTACCCATCCTTAAGCATCTTGTTTTGGGGTTCAAGGTATGACATAGAGAGAGACATCCTCCTCAAAGTCCCCATTCTCTTTTAAGCCAACCAATCAAAAAGTGCTCTCATTTTCTCCATTGCCTCAGTGGAAATATGCAACTATTTTAGACTGGTAATCTGATCTCTTTCTTCCCATGTTACATCATAATATTTTAATTTTTTTTAAAATAACCTTTAATGATACCTTGTTTTTACGTCACTTAAATTTCATCCTCTCTCCCTATCCATTCTTATAAAAACATCCCACATAATAGTATATTTTTAAAGAAAGAAAGAGAAAACAATCAGCAAAAGCAATTAACATTTTAAAAATATGATAATATATGCAAAGTTCCAACCCTGCAGACCTCTTTCCTCGGCAAAAAAGTAGGTGGAACTGTCTTTCATATCTCTTCTTTGGGGCCACAAACTCTTTCTTTTTAATTTTACAATGTTCTCTAATGATCGTTTTATAATTCTTTCTATTTTTACTCTTACAGCCAGTGAGCACATTCTTTTTGTTGGCTCTACCAATTTCACTCAGCGTAAGTTCATGTAAGTCTTTCTATGCTTCTCTGGACTCATACTAGTTACCACTCAATCCAGCACAGTAACAGTCCATACTCATGTGCCACAATTTATATAGCCTTTCTTCCATTGCTTCTAGCTCTTTGCTGCTATAAAATATTACTTTAAATATTTAAATAAATTTAAATATTTTGAGGAACTCTCTTCTAATCAATGATGTCCTTGGAACGTCAAATTCTTAGTGGAATCTCTATACCAATGGGTATGGGCATATTAGTCACTTTATTTACATAATCATACTGTAATATTTCATTTACAGCTAAATGACTTCCTACCACTGAAGAAGGTAAATCATTTACCAGCTGGTGCAGAAGCTTCCTCCTCCCTCCCCTTCTTTTATTCAAGTTGAAGTTAACCTAGGTAACCATTTCCTGGTGTGCATTGCAAGGAAGGTGGATAATTGATAAAATTTCCCCACAAAGGGAATCAATGAGATCAGAGCCAGCTGGGACAGAAATGATAGGGATAATACTGCTCCATTCTAGACTATATGTTACAAGGGTCACCACCTGAGACCACAAACATCTAGTCTCTCAAGGAAAGACTGATCCAATCAGATGAGTTTTTATGGAGCAAGCTGAATCTAATGTTTGCCACATGCCTGGCTCAGGGATTTCCAGAACAAGATGACCAAAGGTCAGGACTAGTTCGTGCTGAGATAAGGATATTGAACTCATTGCCTAGATATAGTATGGTTGTACTTCAATTGAATTAACAGATTTTTTTAACCCAGACCTGTGATTACATTGGAGAAGAAAACCCTCCTGGAAGAAACTCCATTTCGTGATGCTGGTGAGTAAATGTTCAGTAGCATATAGTCTTATTCCTAGCCACTATAAGGAGGTCACAGTCCCATTGTGCCTCATACTTGATATTACTTCATCAGACACGTTCCAAGGGAGATTGGATGGCTGCTATACTGTAGCATGTGTATTTAGGATTCAGATTTGGAACTAGTATGAGGGATTATATTAGAATATGTGAATTGACTCCATAGCATTAGAAAGCCAGAGAGCTTATATAAGTCCACATACTAATAATTACTCAGTTCCAAGTTGGACTGGTTGGCTACTGAAGCCCCCTCAGCTCTGAGATTCCAATTCTGTTCCCATTTCTGCTTTCCTAATACAGGGTCTCTTCAACTTACTTAGATTAGTGGAACAATCTCCAAACTGGTCTCAATGCCACCATTCTGAGCCCTCCCTTCAATCCCAGCTACCAACCACTGCCAGATTGATGTTGCTAGGAACAGTCCAGTCACTAGAGCACTCTAAAATCTTCGATGACTCACCACTGTCTACTGAATATGGTACACACTTTTTCGTAGTAAGATTTTTAAAGCTGAAAATGAGCTTAGAGACTCTGTATACATTTTATGCTCAACTAAAGAAAAAAACACTTCCAAACTATTAGAGTTGTCCCAAAGAGGAGTGGCTGCTTTGGGAGGTAGAGAGCTCCCTTTCACAGGAGGTCTCCAAGGAAAGGTTGGATGAGCAATTGTACATTATGATGGGCTGGGGATTGTTTCAAGTAGGGATTGGGTGGCCACTTCATTCCCTTACAATGAATTCAATCCCATACACATTTATTAAGGACCTGTGATGCTCCAGGCATTGTGCTAAGCATTATGGATACAATTAATAAAAAGAAAAGCAGTCCCTGCCCTCAAGAAGCTTACCATTCACTGGAGAGAGACAATACACAAAAGGAAGCAGGAGAGGGGAGAAACAGAGAGGACACTTTGGAATTCTAAGCTGTCTTGTGAGTCAAAATGAGATGTGGTTCTGCTGTTAAGAGCAATTCTTCCACCTCTTGAGATAACATCTTTCCATTACTTATTTCTTGAAGCAGTGGCCAAAGAAGATGGTTTTAAAAAATTCTCCTCTCTAAACCAATTCATTTTTCATATTTTGATATTTCTGCTCTTCTCTAATACCTTCACAGCTCAATCAAAGAAGGGGACTCAGTGGCAGCAGCATTTGCAAAGTACAGTGAACATGCCTGGAACCATTATTTTTATCTTGTTGCCCTGGGCCTCGCTTTACATTTGTGCTGGAAACCATAGAAAAATGGTGCTCGAGAAAGGCTCTCCATGGGCACATTCTCCAGGCTCTACTGAGCCTTGGCAGTGGATTTTGAATGAAAGTTCTGCCTAACATCCCATCCCGTATTTGTTGAAAGCTTGCCCAGAATACATCTCACACAGCCAACGGAACCTCAAGACTCTTAAACAATTCATGAGCAGGAAAGCTATTTTAAAAGACATTTTAAAAAAATGATCAGATAGTCCAAAAGTACTCCATGCTCCATAATACCTTTGAACAACTGCTAACAACTACGACATAATATCCAGCATAAGCAAACCTATGTTTGCCTTCCTTTCAGGGTCCCCTTCGAAGAACTGAGATTTTTGTTGTTGGTTTCCCATGTTCCATTGTTTTCGTATTCCCAGCTCCTACTGCAGCCTTGACTCCTAGTAAGTCAAATAACAAGCATTTATTGAGCTCTTACTGTATGCCAGGCCCTTTGCTAAGGGCTAGTGTAGTTAATTGGTGTAGCAAAGAGAGAATCTCACCTCTGCTGTCATTCCTTGTGTTAATTAAAACTGTATCTTTGTCTGTAAAATCATGTTAATCGTGTCTGCAGTCGCTACCTCCCAATGTTGTGATGAGGAACAAACAAGGGGAAGAGACTGTAACTTCACTGTCATAGGAAACTCACTTTCAAGACAGGTGGATACTTTCTGTGAAAGTTGTCATATCGAGAGTTGTATGTGATGGCCAAAGTCACACAGCCAAGATGAGGCAGAGGAAGCACTTGAACCTTGGGCTTCATGGACAGCTCTTTATAATAACATCTAACATTTATACAGTATAAGACTCAATATGTGTCAGGCACTGTACTAAGGGCTTTAGAATTATTATCTCATTTGGTTCTCACAACAGCCCCAGGAGGTAGGCACTATGGTTATATCCATTCTACAACTGAGGAAACTGAGGTGAGCAGTGATCACAAAGCTAGGGTCTCTGGATTTGAACTCAGATCTTTTAGACTCTATTGACTGTGTACAGTCCCTCTCTTATGTTTGTAAAGTGTTTTGCAAACTTTAAAGTATCATATCGTTTCAGTAATTATTATTTTCTTCTCTCAGGTCAACTCACATCAAGGACACTAGCTAGACTGCTTGTTGTTGGTCTAGAGATCAGTTCTGGACTCCAGCAAGGATATGACCTAGCCCCATGAAAGGCTCTGGGCTCTGTTTTGATCTGGATTGTATCAGGGTAGGAAGTGGAAGGTCACCATGAAAGCTTCTAATTCATTTCCAGACACTGAAAGAAAAACTAAATGCCCAGGCTCCTGGGAACTTCTGGAGGGGGGAACCTGAAAATCTGTATTCGTTGCATTTTACCTCTTGAAAGAATTCCATATTTGGAAGAGGAGAAAAATTTGTGGTGGAAGATTTTTGTTTAGCTGTTTCAGCTTTCTTTCTATTCTTGAAGCTCAGGACCACAAAGATGAAAAAAAAATCACTGGCTCACACAGACTAATGTGACAGATATGTCTGTGTTGTGTCTGTCACCCCAGCTCGAGGTGGGACTGTGAAGGAATGGAATGAGCCCATTTCCGCCAAGCGGGCAGGAGAACTGCTGTTTTCTTTCTAAATTCACTTCAAAGGGAAGGCTCAACTAGCAAGGCTGCTCCAAAATTATTTACATGTCTCCATGCTTGAAAATTGTCCCAATTTATTCAATGTGCATTTATTAAGCACCTACTAAATACAAGGTTGGCTGCCAGAAATTTTTTTAAAAGATGATTTAAATTTGTACATAATACATGCACAAAGATACAAATGTACAAAGGAATTTCCTGAGGGAGACAGCACCAAGAACTACCTATAGGCTCCCTGCAAGAGGTAATAGCTAAGCCTTGAAGATTCTAAGAGTCTGAGGGGAGGACAGAGTCCTTGCCCACTTAGGGCATAGGGACAGCCCTTGCAAAGGCACGAATGTGCGAGATGGCCTGTGCATTTGGGAAACAACAAATAAGTGCATCTGGCTGGAATGTGCAGTGAAATTGCACTTCCCAGGGGGTTAGGTGCTCAAGTCAGGGCATAAAGCAACAAGCAAGAACAGTCAAAACTAGCGTAGGGGAGCCAGTCCCATCAATGGTGGGGTCTCTCAATCTTTCTCTCCAGGCTGTCCTCCTGACCCTCCAGACACTCCTTGTGCCTTAGAAACCTCTCCACGCTCGCTCCAGTCCTGGATTTCACGTCATGGAAGAACCTTCTACCTGTTCAGCCTCTTCCTCTTGTTGGCTGGTTTGTCCAACCTAAAGTCTCCATGTTTAAGGAGGAGGCCCAAGTCAATGGTGCCTTCCTTCCTCTCTAGGCTACCCTCCTGTGTCTTCTGGACTTTTTCCATCCTTCTCTCTCTTTTCAGGTTCCTTTTACGGTATTTTCCCCCCCACACACACTAGAATCTAAGCTCACTGAGGGTAAACACTATCTTTCTGCTTTTCTTTGTATTCCCAGACCTACTTTAGAATAGTGCCTGGCATAAGCATAAGTAAATGCTTAATCAAGGCTTTTCTGGTCAGGGACAGATGTAGCTGGAATTAGGCTATGGCTCCTTTAAAATACCAACATCTAGATGGTGCAACGGATAGGGAGCTAACTTTAGATTCAGAAAAACCTGGGTTCAAATTCTGCTTGAACACTCACTAGCTGTGTGATCCTAGATAAGTCATTCTCTCAGCCTCAGTTTCTTCATATGTAAAAGGAGAAAAATTCTAGTACCTACCTCACAGAGTAGTTGTGAAGATTAAATATGATGTTTTGTAAACCTCAAAGTGCTGGTAGGTAAATGCTATTAGCATTATTATTTAAAATAAGTCAATCTGTATCAGAAAGTAGATGCATCTAAGTTGAATGCTAATTTTATTTTCCATAACATCCAGGTAAATTATTGTTCAAAAGATGTAAAATTAGGACTGCCAAGAGAAAACAGAAGTGGGTCAAGACTTTTTAGGGGGTAAACCCTCTCAGAGGAGCTTCCCACAATGTCACTGGATTGGAGGGTGATCACATCACTACACAGACAGTTTCTTTTTTTTTTTTTTTTGATTTACAGAGAGGACCCTACGGAAGTCAGAGGGAACAACAGGAAGCTTCTAAGCTTAGCAGGAATGATAGGGGGCCAGCCTAGAATTTCTGTGGGATTTGATGATGAGGACAATGAAAGGGGCCCCAGCCAGAGGGAGGGTCACACTATGAGATGCAGGAGACCAGCTGAGGAAAAAGCAGGCTCATTTCTTCCATCTTGCTCTCATGCTAGACCATATGTTCATTAATCTGGATGATAAGTAAAATTGCTTACACTATCAATATCTCCTTCTCTCCTCTTCTTGGTCATTGTCCTTCATTCTCCAAGAAGACCAACATGACTACCATGTTGGGATTGAGGTACCTTGTAGTTAAATGAATGTAAAATTAAAAGTTTGTGGGATGTGACTCCTTCCTCATGTGGAGGGAACTAAGGGAAAGGTCTGCTGGAGTCTGGCAGTTGTTCAAAGGACAGATCAAAGAATGAAAGGAGGTGAACAAGGAGGACAACCAGGAGACAACTGCAATCCAGGCAAGAGATGATGAGGGCCTGAATTTGGGCCAGTCATGTGAGTGGAGAGAAGGGAAAAGATGCAAGAAATGTGACATAATCAACAAAAACTTGGCAACTCATTAGATGTGGCAGAGGACGGGAGGATAAAAGATTCACAGGTGACTCTGGGTGACTGGGGAGACAATGCACCTTATTAAGAGGAGAGGATGAATTCCACTGAGCACATGTTGAGTTTTAGGTGTCGATAGGATATCCAGGGGGAGACCACTGGATCACCGGGTTAAAGATTTAGAGCTCAGAATAAACAGCTTCGAACGCTGTTGTTTCACAGAGGAGAAAACTAAGGTCCAGACAGGCTAAACAGTACTCTATTTAAATATGTAGTCTATTTTAGAAGAAGTCTAATGTGTGAAACACAACAGCTGGGTGGCACAGGGGGCAGGGGTAGAGGACTGGGCTTGGAATCAGGAAGACTCACCTTCCTGAGTTGAAATCTGACCTCAGACACTTACCAGCTCTGTGATCTTAGGCAAGTCACTTTCCCTGTTTGCCTAAGTTTCCTCCTCTGTAAAATGAGCTGGAGAAGGGAATGGTAAACCAATCCAGTGTCTTTACCAAAAAACCCCAAATGGGGTCATGAAGAGTCAGACATTACTGGAAATGACTGAACATCTGAAAAATCTAAAATTAATTTTCATCTAAAATAAATAAAAGGATGGTATTCAAAGTAGTCAAGTCTAGGCCATGGGCAAACTTACTACAGGCTCTCCTGAGCAACTTGTTTCCCAAGTATTTGTCTGGCTGAGGTTCTACTGTAGTTACATGTGTCTTTAGATATGGACACACCTAAGCATGTATATTATATGAGTAACATCGCTTGATGAATGTAAATAAAACTGTTCTATTTTCTCCAAAAGACACAGGAATCCTCTGCATTGTGAAAAGATTCCCAACATTCACAGGACAGTGACAAATGACCTAGTATGACAGATGAGGAAATGGAGATTCAGAAAGAAATGACTATCCTGAGGTCACTCAGATTCTAGTGTAGGACTTGAACTCCAGATCCATAACTCTTCCTTCTACACCATGCATGTGGGGC
The DNA here is from genome assembly GCF_028372415.1 of Notamacropus eugenii. Classification (NCBI taxonomy): domain Eukaryota; kingdom Metazoa; phylum Chordata; class Mammalia; order Diprotodontia; family Macropodidae; genus Notamacropus; species Notamacropus eugenii. The sequence continues at coordinate 352,878,787 of NC_092877.1, read as the reverse complement.
AAGGTGAATGATGAGTGAGCTTTAGAAAGGTTCCATGCACATCGGTAAGAGCAAAAGCATGAGCGCAGGTTGCATATCACTGGGTCAATTACTCTTCCCAGATTTCCATTAAGCATTCTGATTGTACCTCTGACTTTGAAACAGGCATCATTTATCTATCTGCCTGACAGCTGCTCTTCAAAGAAAATTTTTTTTAAGATTCAAGATTTTAAAGGAAAACAATTTAGGAAAAAAAAATCTTCTGCATCTCCATAATTCAAAAGGAGAGGAAGCGGGGGAAGAGGATGCAAATGATGACACGGAAAAGAGAAGGGACCATCTCAATGAAATTTCAGATCCAATCTCCACTCCAGTCAGTCTTCAGACTCTACACCAGGTTTCAAGGCTGATGCCAGAGAAAACTTTCTCCTCCTTGTTTTCTCATCCAAATACACAGGCTGTCAGACCCCACAAATTCTATTAAACTATTTGCACTTATCACAGGCTTCCTTTTGTCCCTCTCCTGTGAGATCCTATTCAATTGAAAATGCTATGAGAAGCAGGGATTCTGCTTTTGTGAAAAACACTTTTGTGTTCTCCAGAACCTAGCACAAAACTCTGCACACAGTAGGTGCTTTATAATTGCCTCTTGAATTTATTGCCTTGGAAACACAGCATGCAAATCAGCTGTAACTTAGGACCTGGTATCTTCCCCAGGAAACTAGAAAAGCTCAGGAGTGTCCAACAGCATGTTTTGGGCAATTTTCCCAGCCTGAATACCCCCTGACACCTCCACTTATGCTTTCTTGATCCCTAAGAAACACTTTTTTGAATTAGTGTGCAGTTTTCCAGTCAAGTACATAGTCTGGTAATAAAGCAATTGTTGAAGAGTTGAGTAATTCTAACATACTGCTTCAAAGGAAACCATATTTTCTTACCTTTTGAGCCAGGGAGCCAACTCAGGACAAAAGTGATAACTAAAAGAAATCTATACACACACATATGTATGCATATGTTCAAATATGTGTGTATGTATGAATAGGCACACATATGTATGTATATGTCTATGTATGTGGGTATATTTGAATACACATACACACACAGAATCCCAAAAGGCCTAGTCCAGTTTAAGCTACTAAGACTTTTGGGACACCTTGTATATATGAATGGATCTGTAACTTCCTTTGTAGAGGAAACATCCAGAATAGAAAACTTCCTTTTTCAATGTGGGTCATCATGTAGTCTAAGGGTATTAGAAGTCTGTAAGACTCTTGTAGTCTTATAATATACTCTTACAGTCTTCATGCTTGCTCAAGGCACAAACTTGCCTGGGTTCACATGGTCAAAGATGGGACTGAACCCACTTCAGTATTCTTTGGTTGCTCTGACTCAACTCTTTCCCCACTCCAATCCACCTTCCTAAGCTACTTATGTCTGACCCTGTTAGCTCCTACCCCAATTCTATTAGTCCCAGGATCAAATACAAAATTGTTGATTGGCATTTAAAATCCTTCAGCACCTGGCTCCATCCTACCTGGCTCTTTCGCAGCTCCCCTTCATGCCTTCAACAACCCAACTGCACCATCCTGCTTCCTGCTCCCATTCGCACAAGAGCCTGGCTATTGTCTGTGTGCCTTCATGCTGACTATACCCCGTTCATGGGATGCTTTCCATCCTCACCTCTGCCTAGTCACTCTCTTGATTTCCTTTAAGTCTCATTTCAAATCCCACCATTTTGAAAAAGCCAACCCCTCGGCTGTGAGTGCTTTCCCCTGTGAAATTACCTTCCATTTACACCTCACATATCCTGTATTAATAGGTTGTCTCACCTATTAGAATGTAAGTGTCATGAGGGCAGGGACTTTTTTATTCTTTCCTTGTATCTACAGTACTTAGAATACTGCCTGGCACATAACTATGCATTTAATAACTGATTGTTTACTAAGCAGTTTTAATCAGAGAGCACTAGAAGGCACCTTAGAAATCATTAAGACCGGCTCTCTCACTTTATAGAAGACAAAAGAGGAGCTCCCAGTGGACAGACCTGCCAGTGGCCACATAGGGGATGGGACAGAACCAGGATACAGCCCAAGGTCCTAAGACTACAAGTTCAGTGGTTTTTCCATTGTACCACATTGCCTCTTCAATGTGATAATTTTAGATTTTATTCACCCTCCTCTCCTATTTTTAAGATTTTTTGAGACTGCCTTCTTTTTAAAGAAAGAAAATCTCTAAGAATCTTTGAAGGCTTCAAGATGATCAATGACTATGTTTCATCTCTACATGTGGCCTGAAAGAGTTGGGAAAGTCCTAGAAGCTTTAACTTAATTCTAGAAAAGACAATGATAATTTGCACTTAAGCTTTTTTTTTGTCAAGAAAGCCAGCCAAGAGTCGGGGGAAACTATTTCAGGCCTACAATTAAACCTCCTTTACACTTTCTTCATAGAAGCCATCTGAAAAAGATGGAAGGTCTATTTATAAACTGCATGTGGACTCTTTCATTTATCAGAAGGACAAACAGCTAGTGATTTCATAATCTCCAGGATGTCCCATCCTTGGCACATGAGTCTTTAAAACACAGTCAACTCATTATTGCAGTCTAACTTGGGAAAACACCAGTGGAAACTAGTGAAAAGTCTGAATTCAAGTGGAAAATAGGGTTTTATTATTTCCAAGGGTGTGCTGTGAGAGTGGTTTTTCTCCCTCTCTTGAAAATAATTTCTACTTACTGTTTATCCTTCATATTTATCCATCTGTTGATGTGTTGTTTTCCCTTAGAAGAATGTCAGTTTCTTGAGACCCATCTAACTCTGTGTTGGGCTTTGTCTTTGAATCCCAGTGTTGGCATAGTGCCCTACAACTAATACGTGGTCAGTACGTGTCAATTCAGTTGAACTGAATTGAATCGATGGTATCTCTCCTTCCTTGAAGGTCTTCAAGCAGCTGCTGGACAATGTTGACTGTTATTGTGGAAATTCCTTTTCTGTACAGAATGGACCAAATGACCACAGGGTCCCTTCCAACTCTCAAATTCTATGAGTTTGAAAGGGTAGGAGAACTTTCTCCCCCTAGTCCGTTTGAGAAGAAGCCATGTACCAAAGATGAGTCATTTGTTAGAAGCATCCACTAAAGACAGAAGCACATTCAAAGATTTGAATTAGGAGGGGGGAAAATTCCATTAGTGATAGACAGGAGCTATTACATGAAATGGAACAATTGTGGACAGTTATAAAAGATGGCCCCTCAATTCAGGGTTATTTTCTGTGAAATCTGGAGCAGATATTCCATTTTCTTTATCTCATTTTTTAAACTGCACAGTGACACTCATTGAAGAGCAGGCAAAATTAACCTACCACTCTCCCTTTCGGAATACTAGCTCAATGGGTCGTTAAAAAGAAAGCATTTAATAAACTTAAAACTGCTATAAAAGTATATTATTATGACTATTTACAGGATGCAGAATTAAAGGAATTCTCACCTTCGTGACCATCTAGTACAAGCTTTTGATTTTACAAGGAAGGAAGGTGAAAAATATGGAGACTCAAAAGACAAGTGTAGGGGACCCATTAACATTTCTTAAAGGAAAAATGAGAACCAGAGAAAGGAAGTGAGTTTTCCCCAGGTCACACAGGGAACACAGCCTCTAGCCTGGCTGTCCTCTATTTCTGGAAAGCATGTCTTGGAATGCCTCGTTCCTTCAAGAATTTCTCAACTGCCACGTTGTAAGTGAAGCCTTTTCTCATTACTCCCCCTATCCCAACTGACAATGCCCTCTTCCCACAAATCACCTTCTATCAATTTTGAAATTCCTTATATGGGTCCATGTTGACTCCCTTGATAGAATGTAAGCTTTCTGAGAGAAGCCCAGCTCCATATCTACATAGGTATCTATACTCAGTGCCTAGCAGTGAGTCTATCTGTTCACTATGCCAAATCAATTCTAAACACTTTTTTGATTGGTTGAGTCAAAGACTCCTAGGCTGGGTTCAAACTCCCAATTCCAGGCCATGTACAGGAGCCCTTGGCTTCCTGAAAGTAACTAAACAGAGTCTAAGCCCTGGCTGGTCTCATCCAGCTCCAAGAGCTTGCTGGATAGAGCCAGTGATGGAATGCAAACCTAGCAGCCAGCTACTCTTCATCAGAAGCTGAGCTTATAAATAATTTGTGGCCCCAGTGACTCACTAACATTTGTGGTATAGTCAGAGTTATAATCTAAATTGATGGAGAACAGTCATATTGATGAAATCACAGGTCCTTGAATTCACTGGGTTTCATCATCATTATTCCACTATTAACAGCTACTTGTGTGACACAGAGGACGTGGAGTCAGGAAGAAACTGATTAGCTAGGAAGCCCTGGGCAAGTTTTTTAACCTCTCTCAGTCTCACTTTCCTCATCTGTAAAAAGGGAATAATATTAGGACCTACCCACACAGGGTTTTGGTGAGGGTCAAATGAAATATTTGCAAATTGATTTAGAAACCTTAATGTGATGTGGACAACCTAGCTAACATCATCATCATTATCATCATCATCATCATTTTTATAAAATTATTTTAGGTCAAGGCTCATGAGAACAGATAGATTTGGAAATCAACGAATTCCTGTGTTGATGAACCAATTAAATAACCATTCTGCTATCAAATCCAGAATTAAATTCAGACACCCAGTATGGCTCCTTTATGTGATATGATGATTTGTGAGTAGCATTTGCTAATGGTCTACAACTAAGGCACCCTAGTTTCCATCAAATCTTAGCTAAAATCCTACTGTCAGCAAGAAACCATTCCCATTCTTCTAACTTGGATGGATAGATACATAGACAGACAGACAGATATGGAGAGATAGATATGTATATACTGCATATACACACTCATATATGTGTATGTATATAAGTATAAATATGTCTGTAGATATATGCAAATAGAAGAGAGATAGAGAGAGATCTTATATGCTTATAAGCTGTTTATATGTTGTCTGCCTCATTAGATTGTAAGATCCTTGAGGGCACGTACTATGTTTTTGCATTTTTTGCATCTTCAGTGCCTGGTAGATAGTGCTTAATAAATGTTCGAAGACATGACTTTCACAGAGTCCTCAATCAGAAGGACGACGTCTAGGCTACACGGGTAATAAATAATATTGCCAGGATCTGAACCCAAGTTCTGTTCATTTCAGGGCTCTTTCCATTATATGACAGTTGCTTCTCAGAAAATAAAGTCCCTCTCTGTGATTCAGTTTTCCAATCAGCAAAATGACCACAATAATTTAAATAGCTTGTCGTTTCATTGTCAAGAATTATGAGATAATATCTGCAGACTTGAAAGATCAGATTGCCTGGGAAGACTTACATGAACTGATGCAAAGTGAAGTGAGAAACCAGTAGAACATTGTACATAGTAACAGCAGTTTTGTACAATGGTCACCTGGGAAAGATGTTAACTATTCTGATCAACACAAAGATCCAAGACATTTCTAAAGGACTCATAATGACAAATGCTATCTGCTCTCAGAAAAAGAATTGTTGGCATCTGAATGAAGATTGAAGCATAATTTTTCACTTTAATTTTTGGCAATATGGCTAATATGGAAATATGTTTTGCATGATTTCACATGTACAATTGCTATCACATCTTTTGCCTTCTCAATGGGTGGAGAAGGGGTGAAAGGAGGGAAAGAATTCTGAACTCAAACGCTGTTTTAAAAAATTAATGTTAAAAATAAATAATGAATTTGTAAAATAATTTATTTAAAAACAAACAAAAGAAAATGTCAGATGGCTACTCAGAGACTGTCACAAGTAATTGTACCCTGAATGAGGATTGACTCTCACAGAAAAAAATACTTTTTTTTTTAGCATTCTACAATTTTATTTCAAGATTCTAAGTTTCCTGAAATGAATGAATGAAATGCCAATCTAGCTAATTATTTTAAGTTTAGAATTATATCATGACATTAGACCTCAGGGAAAACAAAATTCCTTTAAGAGTGGAGGGGATGGAATAGAACCTGGAAAGCAATTTATACAATGATGCCAACATTATAAACACAACTTTGAAAGACTTCAGAACTCTGATCAAGGCAATGACCAACACACAATGCTAAGGACTGAGGATGAAGCATGTTATCCATCTCTCGAGAGAAAGGCAAGGGCTCAAGGTCCGGAAGGAGGCCTTATTGAATTTTTGACATGGGCAGTACAAAAATTTGTTTTACTTGACTATATATATATACATACATACATACATACATACATACATACATACACACATACATACATGTGTGTGTATACATATATATATTACAAGGGTTTGGTTTTGTTTCAGATGAAGGGAGGTAAGTGTAGGAGAAAAATAGATTTTTGTTCATTGGAAAACATTTTTTAAATAAAAAAGCGGCAAAAAAGAATGGAAGGATGTACTTTGACACAGAGATCCTATTGTTTGCCATATCCTGAAAGGTCGATGAGAAAAGGAAAGATGCCTTTGAGACCACAATCAACAAGAATTGATCAGGTTCTAATATGGTCTACTCCTCTGGTAGCAGCAAAGAACTCTAAACGAAGCTGATGCCCCTCAGTGTGGGAATGGCCAAACAATTTGGGGTATGTAAATGTAATGGAATATCACTACACTATAACGATAATGATGGATAGAATCACTTGAAGACTCATGAATTGACGCAGAGTCAAGGAAAACACAGAATGAGGAAAACAGCTTATAAGTAAATGACTGACCACAACTATATTGAAAATGACCAAGTCTGGTCCCAAAGAAGGAAGGTGCCATCCCTTCTTCTTTACAGTGGTGAGGAAGGGGAACCCCTATAGATGATCATGAATGTTTGTAGAAGAGCTTTGAGGTTTGCTAAGTTCTTTACAAATATTGTATCCTTTGATCCACACAAGAGTCTGGTGAGGAAAGTGCTGTCATTTTCCCCATTTTACAGATGAGGCTACTTGAGCAGACAGTTGTTAAGTGACTTTCTCAAGGTCACACAGCTCCTAGGTGGAACTTACTTTAAAATAAGTGGAGGGATAGGAGAACACTCCTGTCTGCCCCTTTCTTGCATCCAGCTCACCATCATTCTTTTAAGTTTTCACAAAGCAGTGGCTTTGGATTGAAATCTGGCTCTCCTTTCACATTCTTCAATCAGCATGTCAGAAAACACAGGGAAGGACTAAGGAATTAGTCATCAACATGACTGGGCACTCATAAACCTATTGTGTTTCTGCACTAAAAAACCAATTTGCAGGGAGAAGATATTTTTCTACCACCTCAATCAACACTGGCCACTGGATCCCACCTTGAATTCATGTCACAGGCACTTAGATGATTAACGGCAACATTCATCTGGCTTTTGTGTCCTAAGCAAAAAATAAAATGGAGGGCCACAGCAAAAAACCTCTCCTTCTGCCTCATCAACCATTGCTTAAGCAGGTCGGCCCTGCTGTGGGCTCCACTTTTCCTCATGTCTTCTCCCTGTTCTACCACACAGCCATCAGTCTCAGGTTACAGAAAGCTGGACCCCACCTTCCCCTTTAGGAAATCCAGCAACTAAGCCTTCCTGAAACACTACTCCCCCATGACTGCCATGGTGGGCAGGGAGAGAGGAGTGTGGGCTGCTCCCCTTAGGTGATGGGCTGATTGGCTCTGTGTATTTGAAAAAGGAGATTAAGTAGAATTAGATGTACCAGCTGCTTGAGTAACATAATATTCTTTTCTAAGGTAGCAGAGTCTTCCAAGATTCAGAAAGCCCTTCAGGAGAGTAACAATAGTGGACAGGTCAAAGCCTTGGCGATGGAAGTCAAAAGGTCAGGGTTCAAATCCAGTCTCTGCGGCTTACCGTGTCTGTGAGCATGGACAAGGCACAGGAAAATGAATGAATGAATGAAAAGCATTTCCTGAGCTCTTATTACCTGCTAAGTATTGGATTAATCCCTAGAGATACAAAAATGAAACAGTCCCTGACCTGACGGCATTTATCAACATTCTAATGAGGTTGAAAATCATATAGAAAAGCAGTGGCTAGAGAAGGGTGTTTTGTTCTAGGAAATTATAGGGATGCTGAAGGGGAGGACAGGAAAGGAAGAAGTACCTACTATAGTACCTACTATGGGCCATGCACTGTTAAGAGTTTTACAAAAAGTATGTCATTTGATCCCCACAACAATTCTAGGTGTTTTTATTATTTCCATTTTACAGTTGAGGAAACTGAGGCAGATAGAGGTTAAGTGATTTGCCCAGAGTCACATAAATAATAAGTGTCTGGGGCTAGATTTGAACTCAAGTCTTACTGACTTAGTCCAATGCTCTATCCACTGCACCACCGAGCTTAGATAATGAGATTTAACAACAAACAAACCTGGGCAAAACTTGCCATCACCTTCCTCAGATGACAAAGACCCTGTTCTAGTTACCCATATTGAAACCAAGAGTTCATAGCAATATGCATCTATAATCTATAGAAAGCAACTAAGGTTTCTCTCCTAAGACCTGCTGGTAACGGAAATGATGAATGCAGGTAACTCTCGCTGTCATTAATGGTCCATGCTCCATTGCATCGTTTGTATATAAGGAAGTCCAGTGATCTGGAACTGGGGTCTCCTGTATCAATCTCCTTCTGACATAGGCTGATGACACTCGTCAACCAGACCAGAAAAATTCCTATAAACTAGGGCCAAATAGAAACCAAAGACAATAATAACAATAATGCCAATATTTATTTTTGTTCCAACCTACATTCTTGTTTGTGTAGGAAACTCATTGAGAGGAAACTCTCTCCATCCATGCGGATCAGCTTGAAGCTTATAACCACAGAAAATTGTCTGGGGCACTCAAAAGGGACTTTGTTTATACATCCAAGGCAGGTTAGATGCAAGACTGGAGCCCAACCCTTCCTGACCATCTATCCTCTAAACCAAGGATTCCTCACCTTTTTTCTGGCATGGACCCCTATGGCAGTCTGATGGAGCATAGAGACCCCTTCCCAGAATGATGTTTTTAAATGCTTAAAATACATAGGATTACAAAAGAAACCAATTAGCTTGAAATAAAGATGTATTTTTTCCCACCCAAGTTCTATCCACAGACTGGGGGCAATGGGACATGTAGCCTCCAGCTTAAGAACCCCAGCACTAATTGTAGTACAAACTGCTCTTTTTGACAAAATAAACAGCAGTTGACAAATACTGTTTCATACATGGCATCATTTGATTTCACAACAACCCTGTGGGGGTGATGTTGCAGGTAAGCTTCCATTGGAAGCCAGTAGGTTCCTCCAGCCTCATGAGACAAAAGCAATGCCTTCATCCATCTAGGCAATCCTGAGTTCTCTCTAGATAATAAGACCAGAGACCTGAAGATGAAAGGACCTGTCAGTGAACCAACCAACAAGCCTTTATCAAGCACCTACTGTATTTCAGGGGGCAGTGTGAAGCACTCATTTTACAGATGAAGATCCTGCGATCTAGAGAAGCAAAATATCAGGGGCCAATAGGTACGGAGCCAAGACTTGAATGCAGGCCCTCTGATTTCACATCCAGAACTCTCCCTTTGCACCAGGTACAACTCTACCTACCTTACCTGTGGTATAATGTCTACAGTTATAGGGAGGAGAGTCTGAATAATGCTGGATCATATTTAAGCTGCTTACCACATCATCTCAGCTGGTCCTCATTACAACCCTGTGAGGTAGGAACTACTGGGTTTTTTTTGTCCCTATTTTATAGATGAGGAAACTGAGGTTCAGCGATTTGCCCAAGGCCACAACCATCAGTCAGGCTGCAAATCGGAGAGGCAGTGCTCTGCTGAGTGAGACACAAGGGCTTCCTGTTATACTGCTGCTCTCCACTAACCTCTCATGCTGAAGGCACACTCTCACTAAAGAGATGGTGGGCTGACTGAGCAGAGCACAGTTGGATGGGACTGACTTTTGAAGGATTCATGACACATTTTTGAATTTTTTTCTTTCAAAAACCATGACATAAAAAGAAACAGAGTCTCTCCACTCAGCTACCACCCACATCAGCCTCTGGGATATGTGACTAGGTTAGAATTAGATTTAGAATCCAGAGGAGTGGGAGGGGATCTTAGAGATCAATCCTTTGGTCTTCTTCCCTCATTTGAAGACTTAACCCCCCCCTCCCCCAAATTTGTAATCATCTAGCCTGGGATGGGGTTGAATTTAAATATGGGAAAAGAGGCAAAAAAAAAGATTTCCAAAGCAAATTAACAGAAGTGCTGAAGACATTTCAAGGTGTATAGTAATCGTGCTTAAGGAAGTAATCAATAAACATTTAATAAGTGCCTTCTAGGGGCAGCGAGGTGGCATAGTAGATAAAGCATCGGGCTTGGAGTCAGGAAGACCTGAGTTCAAATCTGGCTTCAGATACTTACTAGCTGTGTGACTCTGGGCAAGTCTCTTCACCCGTCTGCCTCCGTTTCCTCATTGTAAAATGAGTTGGAAAAGAAAATGGGAAGCCACTCTAGTATCTTGGCCAAGAAAACCCCAAGTGAGGTCAAAACGAGTCAGATAAGACTGAAACGACTGAACAAGCACTGGGGATACAAAAAGAGGCAAAAATTCTCTCCCAGCCCAGGAAAAGGAATAGGAAAAGGGGTGGGGGGGAGAAGAAGAGAGAATGAGAGCTTACAGTCTAACGCAGGAGACAGCATGCAAACAAATATGTACAACACTAGCTATACAGAATAAACAGAATATAATTAACAGGGGAAAGTACTGGAATTAAGAGGGACTGGGGAAGGTTTCCTGTAGAAAGGAGGATTTTAGTTGGGATTTGAGGGAGGTCAGGGAAGTCAGTAGTCTGTATTTTGGGAGAAACTGAGAAACTGGGAGAAATTGGGGAGAAATTGGGAGAAACTCAGGAGGATAGGGGGGATGAGTCTAGAGGCTGAATCTCTGGCCTGTCCATCCACGCTTCTCCTTCTGCAGTGGCTGTTCATTTTTAGAAAGCCAAGATTTCTACATTTGGTAGTCCTGCCATTGGTGGGAATGATCCTCCAGGGAAATGATGATTTGGTATGTTGTATCATAACTTTTCTCCACTTGGCTAAGAAATCAGTGACTAATTACTGAACTGTCATCCCTAGTCCTATCTTTTGTGGAATACAACTCAAAAGAACCATTTAGTAAAACAATTAGTGTCATGAGTGTTTTGCATTATTACTAGTTTAGGCTCCCACGGGCCTCCTAACAACATGGTCTAAAATTACTGAGTCCCAGAAAGTTAGAGTTAGAAGGGAGCTTTGATCATCTCACCCAAGCTCCTCCTTGGACAGAGGAGGGAACTGAGGACCAGAGAGACAACATGATAATTTGCCCAAAGTCTCCCAATCCGTCAGGGACAAAGCTGGCAGCAGATCTTCCTAATTTTGCCCCCATGGCAAGAATTAAAATTATACTTCCTGTATCCCAAAGGCATAGCCTGCCCGGGATAGGCAATACACACTTGATAAAAAAAATTTTTTATCATCTTTAATCAGTTTTCATACCTCTCTAGCTTTGATCTTAATATATCTCTACATAGAGATGGAGACCAGAATTCAAGATTCTCAGTATTCTTCTGAGTTTTTTCTTTTGTTTTGTTATTATTGTTTTTAAGACTTTTGTGACTCCGGACAAGTCACTTAACCCTATTTGCCTCCGTTTTCTCATCTGTAAAACGAGCTGGAGAAAGAAATGACAAACCACTCCAGTACCTTTGCCCAAGAAAAATCCAAATAAGGTCATAAAGAGTCTATATATATATATATATATATATATATATGTGTGTGTGTGTGTATGAATATATACATATATATACATATTAATATACATACACACATTATATGTGTATGTGTGTGTGCACACACATACACACACGCAATCAGAGGAAAGCAATTTCAGAGGAGAAAGTATCAGAGCAGGCTTGGCTCTTTAAAAAAAAATTAGTTCCTTCTGTGCTCCCTCCTTGCATCATTTCACACAAATGTTTACTTGCTTAGAAGGTGCTAGAGCTAGAAGAGACCTCAGAAGACACTTCGTTTACCACCTCTCTCTTCTAAAGATGAGGGAACTGAGACAGCAAAGTACAGGGAGGTTAAGGAATTCACCTAAACTCATGTAGATGTAACGTGTCAGATGTGTATTGGAGGGTCTTTTAACTCCACAGCCAGTGGTCTTACCACTATTTCCTCATATACTTCATATGTGCCATAAGATGGCCCTTTAGGTCTCAAACTACCTTGCTATTGGTTGCCATTTTGGTTGTAGAGGAGAAAGGAAAAATCATCAAATGTAGAAAAATTGAAGACTGTGGGAACTTACCATTATCTTGGCTGAGTTACAGAATCCTAGCCCTGGGACAGTCACCTGATATAGACAGAGGCAGGTCTTGAATGAGTAATCTTAGGAGATTTTCAACATATGGAGAGGCAGATGTGCAGAGTATGTGGCTGGTATGTTATTTCACTGTTGTCAGAAAAATATCCAGGAAATGTGCCTATTTTAAGTTAAGTTTTCAAGGAAGACTTAAGAGACAAAGCTTAAATGTGTGAAAGTTTTGAGTCAGTGGAAAATGCAACTGAAGGTTTTCCAAAGATGGGATGCTCCCCCTAAAATAGCCTTTTCCATAGAAGTTTTAAAAGAAGGGAAAGGAGAGGGTTAGAATTCATTCATTCATTCATTTGGCTACCAAATCTTGATGGAGCTCCTTCTCTGTGTTAGGCACCAACCTAGGCAGTGTGTTGGTGACTAAGGAATAGTCAATGCCTTCATGGAGTTGAAAGTGCAAGACCAATCTCTTTCCACGGTCCTATTTCTAGGTGACATTTGCCATCTGAGAAGAATTTTAATTAAAGAGATATTGAAATCTGTAACAGAACAAAAGAATCACTGAATGAAGGAGAAGGAAGAGATTTTAAAGGTTCCCAACACCAGCCAGTAGTTTCATGGATGGGAAAATGATACCTCCTCAATTCTCAATTTAGGTGAATGAATTTCTTGCAGTGTTCTCTCTACCTCTGTAAAACCCTATCTGTGCGGCCCCCTGGAAGTCCCCAGACTGCAGGATCAGACTTTACTTTATAAAAATTACATTGTTAACGCTTTTCAACTCAGTAAGGCCCTTATTTAGCATATATCATGATTCAGCAGAGACTGTGATCAGCATTGGAGCGACCAAAATGAAAATGAAACAGTCTTTGTCCTCAGGAAGCTTAGATTCTACTGACGGAAAATATCTGTGTGTATATAGATATACTGGTGTGTTTATACATATATGTGTGTGTGTGCACATTCACATATGGGGAGAGAGAGTAAGGGAGGGGGAGGGAGAAAGAGAGAGAGAGAGAGAGAGAGAGAGAGAGAGAGAGAGAGAGAGAGAGAGAGAGAGAGACCTTATAAAATTCTCCCTGGTTGAATTCAGAATATCAGAAATAAGTAACCTACATAATACTTACACTCCTGAAAGTGACTCTGATCCCCAAAGCCCTGGATTGTGGCCAACCTGAGAAGAAACAGTTCAGGTTGGCAGCACCTTTAACAGCATGGAACTATCCATCCCGCCCCAGGTTCGTTTTGCCAGCAGCTCTAGAAGTACCAGTAACTGCCAGAGAGAAATGCGGCTCCTTCTACCCACACAGGTGCTCTCCCTGTCAGGGTCTCCCTTCCATAGGTGCATGGCTTAACTCAGCTTTAATTTATTACAGCTGACAGGATCACAGTGTGAGACAGCATAGGCACAGGCCACAATTAAAGGCATACCTTACTGAGGATTGTTACAGTGAAGAGCCCACCAAGCAAATGTTTTCCAAGATGAAGTCACTTCTCCTTTCCCAGGAGCAGAAGTAAAATGGATCATTCTTTATCAATTGTAATGAAGATACTTCCTACATTTAAGTAGTCCTGAGACCTTATCTATAGAATGAAATGGACCAAAGACAGTAGAAGATACTTAGAAGGTTATAAGGGCTGGCTCTCTAAAATAAGTTAACGAGGAAATGGGCAATTAGGTGGGAGTAAACTTGGGTTTTCTTGTAGGATCATAGAATTAGATTTGGAGGAGCAGGAATGGGGGCTTAGAAATCATCTATTCTAATTCCCACATTTTTAATAGATGAGGAATGAAAGCCTGAATAAAATAAAAAAGCGTAATAAAAGTCTAAAAGCCTCAAAACCCGAGTTCAAGTCTGATCTCAGACATTTACGAGCCATGTGACCCTGCACAGGTCATTTAACCTCCGTCTGCTTCAGCTATAAAATGAGGATCACAATAGCACCTACCTCATAGCGTTGTTGAGTTAGTATTTGTAAAGCACTTAGCCCAGTACCTGGCACACAGTAGGTGCTTAATAAATGCCTGCTGACTGATTGATAGACTGACCACATCATAACCCCTCATACACTCTTAAGTTCTAGCCACGTTGACTTACTTGCTCCTTTGCAAGATGCTCAAGTCCCCAACTCAGAAGAAAATGACTCCCAACCACCAAGCAGCACCACAAAGAAAATGCTGCTTGACCACAAGATCAGACACACCTCTTAGAAGAAGTGAAGCAAGAGGTTTTTATAAATAAAAGAGAACACTAGAGGAAAGAATTTTTAAGAAGTATAAATTCTCTGGGGAAGATGGGGAAGGAGAAGTATTGGGGATTAATAGAAGCGGTACCAAACCTTAGCCAAACAGACTCCCTGGAAAACCAGAATGGATCAAGGAGAAACTTGTGCTTCCCTGTGTAAGTATGTGCTCTTTGCCCATAAAATATGAGCTCCTTGAGGGTGAGAACAGCTTCACTTTTGTCTGTGTATCCCTAGGGCTCAGCACATGTAGTTGCTCAGTTTTTTCAGGTGTTTCTTGACCCCATTTGGGGTTTTCTTGGCAAAGATACTGGAGCAGTTTGCTATTTCCTTCTCTAGCTCATTTTACAGATGAGGAAACGGAGACAACGTTAAGAGATTTGCCCAGGGTCACCCAGCTAGTAAGTGTCTGAAGCCAGCTTTGAACATGAGTCTTCCTGGCTCCAGGGCTGGTATTCTAAGTACTGCACCACCGAGTAGCCCCTGTACATAGTAGGTGTTTAATTAATAAAAACTTGTTCAATTCAATTGACCTCAGCCCTGAAGCTACTCTCCTCCTTTCTATTTGTCATCCTGTTTTGTCTTTATTTTTGACTCTAAGCCTCCACAGTAATTTCTCTGTGCCTTAACTAAGAGACAACCCCATTTACCCAGTAGGCAGTAGGAGAAAGCATTTCATCCAAATTCAAATAGGTTGTAGATAAGTAGAGTCAAGAGTTCATAGGAAGGAGAAATTAGCTAACCTAAGTCAGGAAGTGAAGAAAGCTTTATTTTTCATATCAGTCATCGAAGGGGAAGGGGAAGGGGTCATCTTCAAAATCCCTTTCTGCTCTCCCCTTCTGTGGATCTATCCTTGTATACTATAAATTTAATTAACATTTCTCTCACATCACAACCATCACATAAATCAAGAACTACACAGCACCATTTCCCTTAGATTGGAGTTCCCTGAAAGGCAGGGATCAGGTCTTCTGTGATCAGACCCCAGAGTTACAATACACTATATATAACAGAATTTGAGAAAGTCAGTGGAAACGGTGCTAAGAATTAGTGCACAAAATTTCCTCCCTTGTTTCTTGCCTCTCTACTCAAGATGAAGCTGCATCCTCCTATCGAGAGTATTCGATTTGGATCCATAATAATCCCAAGTCCTGGCTTCCAAACTTCATAACCAAGCCCTTTGCCTTACTCTGCCTCAATTTCCTCACCTAGAAAATAAGATGAGTTGAACTGAATGATTTCTAATTCAATTCTATTCCATAAATATCACTCAAGCAATTACTATTTGCTAGGTATTATTCTATGCATTCCAAGACAAAACATTACAGTGCCTGTCCTCATGGTGCCTACATTGTACAGTTCTAAGTTCTATAACTATAGTTCATTCCAGCTCTGAATCTATGGAATGATAAAGGAGACACTCATTGGAATTCATGTAAGAAAATATCTGTTGGATTTCTCTTTTGTTTCCAATCTTGGATACATTTGATATAAATAAACAAATGAACAGATAGATTAATAAATGAATAGATGCTAAGGTGGTGGGCTTCACCTCACTGATATCTATAACTTTCTAAAAAATTCACTGACAGATGAAAAGCAAAGGAAAATAAAAGAGCATTCGGCAGCCCCCCAGATGCAATCATTCAATTTTCTTTCATTTTTTTGTTCACCCAATCTGTCCACCAAATAAATCAAAAGCAGTGAGGTTAGAGGAGAGACATGGCCACCATATGTGGCCAGTTCACTGAAGATGAAAAAACCCTTGCTTTCCAGTAACTAAAAAAAACAAAGCCTGCAGAGGTCATTGACCTTTCTCATGGGCAGCAAATCCAAATGAGGAGAAGGTTGAGGAACTAACTTCATGTTTGGGACTTTTGAAAATTCTGGACCAGTTTGGGGAGAGTGCGGCAGATGGAGACTTGGCCTCATAGTCAGAAGACCTAGGTTCAAGTCTTGCCTCTAACACCTACTGACTGTGTAACTCTGGGCAGGTCACTTGGCCTTATAGTGCCCTAGGCAACTGTCTAAGAGCAAGTAGTAATCTGAATAGAAAAGGGGCTTTTTCTTTCTCCTGGAAGTTCCCTATGAATCCCAATGAATTCATGATCTCTAAACTATCTGGGATTTATTCATTCATTCATTTGTACACACATCTATGAATGAAGGAAAAAGCAATGACGACAATAATAATGAATAGCTAACATTTATACAAGGCCTACTATGTGTCAGGAACTGCACTGATAGTCATTGTAGAGCACTTAGCACAGTGCTGAGCATATAGTAAGCCTTATATAAATGGTAGTTATGATGATGATGATGATGATAGCAAAGAGAGATTTAAGGGACTTGCCCAGTGTCACGTATCTGAGGCCAGATTTGAAATCAGGTCTTCTTGACTCTAGACCTAGAATAGCTGCCCAAAGCACCAAGCACTGTGCTAGCCACTTGCATTGTACTAGGAAAAGCAATGCATAAAAGAAAATGGCAACCATACCGGAGTGGGACCAAAGCAAAGTAGGTTCATACTAGTACCAGTCAACAAGCAAGCAAGCAAAAACCACTTATTGGGTGTTTACTATATGTCAGACACTATGGTCTAAGAATTCTTATTCCTTTATTTTTTACATTTTTTCCCCACTTCATAACATTTTATTTTTTTCCAATGACATACAAAGATAGTTTTCAACATTCACTTTTGAGTTCCAAAATTTTTCTACCTCCTTCTCCCCCTCCCAAGAAAGCAAGCAATCTGACATAGGCTATACATATATAATCATATTAAATATATTTCCGCATTAGTCATGTTGTAAAAGAAGAATCAGAACAAAAGGGAAAAACCACAAGAAAGGAAAACAACAACAGAAAAAGTGAAAAAAAAGTATGCTCCAATCTGCATTTAGCCTCCATAGTTCTTTCCCTAGATGTGAATAGCATCTTTCATCATGAGTCTTTTGGAGTCGTCTTGGATCGTTGTATTGCTTGAGAAAAGCTAAGTCTATCCAACTTGGTCATTACACAATGTGGCTGTTACTGTGTACAGAGTTCTCCTGGTTCTGCTCACGTTACTCTGCATCAGTTCATAGAGGTATTTCCAGGTTTTTCTGAAATCTGCCTGCTCATCATTCTTTATAGAATAATAGTATTTCATTATATTCATATATCACAACTTGTTCAGCCATTCCCCAATTGATAGATGTCCCCTCAATTTCCAATTCTTGGTCGCCATAAAAAGAGCTGCTATAAATATTTTTGTACATGTGGGTACTTTTCCCTTTTTTTTTTATCTCTGTGGAATACAGACCTAGTAGTAGTATTGCTGAATCAGAGATAGTTTTATAGCCCTTTGGGCATAGTTGCAAATTACTCTCCAGAATGACTGGATCAGTTCACAACTCCACCAACAATGCCTTAGTGTTTCAATTTTCCCACATTTTCTCAGCATTTATCGTTTTCCTTTTCTATTTTATTTGCCAGTCTGATAGGTATGAGGTGGTACCACAGATTTGTTTTAATTTGCATTTCTTCAATCAAAGATGATTTAGAGCATTTTTTTACATAACTACAGATAACTTTAATTTCTGCCTGTTCATATCTTTTGACCGTTTAGCAATTGGGAGATGACTTGTATTTTTATAAATTTGACTCAGTTCTCTATATATTTTATAAATGAGGTCTTTATCAGAAATGCACGATGTAAAAATTATTTCCCGGCTTTCTACTTTCCTTCTAATCTTGGTTGCATCAGTTTTGTTTGGGCAAAAACTTTTTAATTTAATGTAATGAAAATGATTCACTTTGCATTTCATAATGTTCTCTATCTCTTATTTGGTCATAATTCTTCCCTTCTCCATAGATCTGACAAGTGAACTATATCTTATTCCCCTAATTTGCTTATGATATCATCCTTAATGTCTAAATCATGTGCCCATTTTGACCTTATTTTGGTATAGGATGAGATGTTGGTCTATGCCTAGTTTCTGCCATACTGTTTTTCAGTTTTCCTAGCAGTTTTTGTCAAATAGTGAGTTGTTATCCAAGAAGCTGGAGTCTTTGGGTTTATCAAACAGTGGACTGCTATAGTCATGTACTAACTTATTCCACTGACCCATCTCTCTATTTCTTAGCCAATACCAAATAATATTGATTTTTTCCCCTTTACAATATAGTGTTAGATCTAGTATGGTATGGCTTCCTTTGCATTTTTTTCATTGATTCCTTGACCTTTTGTTTTTCTAGATGAATTTTGTTATTTTTTTCTAGTGTTATAAAATAATTTTTGGTAATTTGTTTGGTATGGCACTGAATAAGTAAATGAATTTAGGTAGAACTGTCATTTTTTATATTAGCTCAGCCTACCCAGGAGCAATTGCTATTTTTTCCCAGTTGTTTAGATCTGACTTTATTTTGTGTGAAAGGTGTTTTGTAATTGTGTTCATATAGTTTCTGGGTTTGTCTTGGGAGACAGACTCCCAAATATTTTATATTATCTACAAGAATCTTTATTCCTGATTTGATAGAATTTATTTGACCATGATTGCTGACTTGAAAAGGAAGGACTAGGGCAGAAAGAGTAGATCAGGTGATCAACCAGGACCACAGACACCATGATGGAAATTCTAGAGATAAAGGGCTTAGAACCTCTGAGGCATGGTTGCTTCTCCAAAGAGTAAAACGTTGACAAAACTGTCCAAGAAATGGCTGGGAAGTAGGGAGAATTTTTTAAAGTGCCTACTAAGTGCCAACGAGTATTCTAGTTGTAGGGAATACTGAGACAAAAATGTAGCAGACCTATACACATGCAGAATCCTACCATAAATATTTTAGAACAGATTCTAACAAGGAATTCTTCTATAAAATCAATAATCCTCCAGGTCCCTATGCTTCATTTTAAGATAACTTGACATATGAAAATATGGATTTCTACAGATAAATCTGGGGGTTATTACTTGCTTTAGGAGAAGATTCAACAGAGGATTCTTTGAGATAGCCTACCCATCTGCTACATTTCAAATAATCCAAATGACAAAATGTCTATATGCACATCATTTTTTTTTCCAGAAAGATATTTTATTCTTTGCAGTAAGTATACCCTGCTGTGCAAATAAGTACCTCCTAATTCATCTGTTCTGTAGTTCAGATCTCTGTGCACCAGTCTTTCTTATTTGGTCAAAACCAAGTTGCTAACCACATATTATAGATAACTGTCTCCCCTTCAATCAAGCTCTAATATGCTTTGTCATTCAAATGGCCAGCAGGGACTATATTGTCCACAGAGCCCACCAGCCACCCCATGTACAACAGCTTCTAAGGACTCAGGAAAGAGTCTCCTCGCTTGAGGATTATACATCCAGCCACAACTAGTTGCCTAGCAACTGAACATTACATGAAATGGTTACTAATTATATAAGTTTATCATTACTTACTTGACCAAGACCTCTCACAGCTCCATAAGATAAAGAGCTCCAGATCTTGGTGGAACACAGCCCAAGTGCCTATAACATCCCCATGATCAGCCCAGTCAAATATCCCAAATATTCCTATTTTATCAAAACAAAAACCAAGAAGGAGAGGTGGACCATGAGCCCAGGTCTCCAGAGTTAGGGCCAAATACTCCTTCTAGAATTGGATTACTTCAGCAATCAATCAATCAATATTCTTCTGTTCCTAGTGAGTGCAGAGCACTGTGTTAAGCTTTTGAGAGGTTGAATTCATTAGGCTGCTGAGAACAGAATTCCAAGCAGTGGGTCAAAGCCACGATGAGTTAGATTTAGACTTGATAGAAAGACACAATGGCCTTACCATTAGAAATATTCTGGAGTGGAATGTGATGTCTTGGAAGCTAGTCAGATGCCCCTCCCTACAGATCTTTAAGCAATGTCTGATGACCACTTCCCCAGCATGGCATACAGTGGATTCTCCTTTGAGGATGAAATGAACTGGGAGATGTCTTCCAACTCAGACTCCATTACCTACACAGCTAACTTCTAGTCACTGATCAAAAATGGCACCATTCTGAGGATGTCTTACCAATATAAAGTAGAGTGTAGGCATAATAGGTAGAGGGCCAACCTTGGATCAGGAAGTCCTTTTCAATAATTGTGACTCTGGGAAATTCACCTAATGTCTGAGCACTCCAAGCTGTTTCCAATGATTACAATTCATAGATGAGTTGCCATTTAACAATAACAGGGGTTTCTATAGCTTGGCACAAGATATCAATTAACAATCATTCAGTAAGTGCTCAGCATGTGCCAGGCAGTGCACTAAATTCTGAGGACATAAAGAAATGTCGAAACACAGTACCCAACCTCAAGGAGCACACAATTTGATGTGTGACAGAGGGAACTCAAGAAGGAAGAGGCAATTTGCAGCAGATGTTGTGAAGATCTTTCAGGATCAGATTAAGATCTGGTGGGGATATGGAGGTCATGTAGTACTCATTTTGAAAAATGAGGGAAGCAGAGCCAAGATGGCAGAGTAGAAAGATGCACATACGATAGCTCTTCTCCCACAGCCCATAAAATACCTGTAAAAATGACTCTCAGCAAATTCTAGAGCAGTAGAAGCCACAGAATGACAGAGTGAAAGAGATTTCTAGCTCAGTATGGCCTGGAGGCTTGAAGGGAAAGGTCAGTCACACTGGATGTGGGGTGCAGCAAAGCCCAGCCTTGACCTCTCTGCACCTGGAGCAAGCCTCGGGAGGCGGGGTCCCCAGCAGCAGCCGTGGGGACTAGATTCCTAGATTCTTCAACCTACAGGCACCAAATAGAGCTTCGAGGTCAGTGAAAGGGCTTTTTCTAAGGGTAAGAGGGGAGCAGGGTCCCCTCTTGCCCCAGCCCTCATGGCAGCAGTGGCACCAAGTCCCTTGGTGGAGTTCTAAGCCTAAAGGCCCTAGGGGAATTAAGCAGTTGATCTGAACCTCAGCCACAAGCCTGGCCAGGGAGTAAACTCCTCTACCTTGATTGTGCCACCTTGGAGGAACTGAGAACCTATAGGTCCCCAGAGTATACCCTCCTTGACAAAGGACTCAAAAGTCAAGTAACTGGCTGGGAAAATGCCCAAAAAAGAGAAAAAAATAAGAACATAGAAGGTTACTTTCTTGGCAAACAGGTACTTCTTTCCATCCTTGTGGATGAGGAAGAACAATGCTTACCATCAGAGGCCTCCAAAATAAATATGCAATGGTCTCAGGCCATGGAAGAGCTCAAAAAAGATTTTGAAAATCAAGTAAGAGAGGTGGAAGAAAAAATGGGAAGAGAAATGAGAGAGATGCAAGAAAATCATGAAAAGTGAGTCAACAGCTTGCTAAAGGAGACCCAAAAAATGGTGAAGAAAAATAACACTTTCAAAAATAGGCTAACTCAATTGGCAAAAGAGGATCAAAAAGTCAACGAAGAGAAGACTTTCAAAAGCAGAATTAGCCAAATAGAAAAGGAGGTTCAAAAGCTCCCTGAAGAAAATAGTTCTTTAAAAATGAGAATGGAATAGATAAAAGCTAATGACTTTATGAGAAACCAAGAAATCACAAAAGAAAACGAAAAGAATGAAAAATGGAAGATGAAGTGAAATATCTCATTGGAAAAATAACTGACCTGGAAAATAGATCCAGGAGAGACAATTTAAACATTATGGGACTACTTGAAAGTCATGATCAAATAAAGAGCCTAGACATCATCTTGCACGAAATTATCAAGGAAAACTGCCCTGATATTCTAGAACTAGAGGGCAAAATAAGTATTCAAGGAATCCACCAATCACCTCCTGAAAGAGATCCAAAAAGAGAAACTCCTAGGAATACTGTGACCAAATTCCAGAGTTCCCAGGTCAAGAAGAAAATATTGCAAGCAGCTAGAAAGAAACAATTCAAGTATTGTGGAAATACAATCAGGATAACACAAGATCTAGCATCGTCTGCATTAAGGGATTGAAGAGCGTGTAATATGATATTCCAGAAGTCAAAGGAACTAGGATTAAAACCAAGAATCACCTACCCATCAAAACTGAGTTAATACTTCAGGAGAGAAAATGGTATTTCAATGAAATAGAGGACTTTCAAGCATTTTTGATGAAAAGACCAGAACTGAATAGAAAATTTGACTTTCAAACACAAGACTCGAGAAGCATGAAAAGGTAAACAGGACAGAGAAATCATAAAGGACTTTCTAAAGTTGAACTGTTGACATTTCTACATTGAAAGATAATATTTGTAACCCTTGAGACTTTTCTCAGGATTTGGGTACTTGGAGGGATTACACACACACACACACACACACACACACACACACACATTCAGAGAGCACAGGGTGAATTGAATAGGAAAGGATCATATTTTAAAAAATAAAATTAAGGTGTGAGAGAGGAATATATTGGGAGAAGAAAGGGAGAAATGGAATGGGGCAAATTATCTCTCATAGAATAGGCAAGAAAAAGCTTTTTCAATGGAGGGGGAAAGGAGGGAGATGTGAGGGATAAAGTGAAGCTTACTCTCATCACATTTGGCTCAAGGAAGGAATAACATGCACACTCAATTTGGTATGAAAACTTATCTTACACTACAGGAAAGTAGGGAAGAAAGCAATAAGCAGAGTGGGGGAGATGATGGAAGTGAGGGCAAATGGGAGGAGGGTCCAATTAGAAGTAAAGAATAGAAGAAATGGGGTCAGGATAGGATGGAGGGAAATATAGTTACTCTTACACAACATGACTATTATGGAAGTCATTTGCAAAACTACACATATATAGCCTGTATTGAATTGCTGCCCTTTTCAGTGGGCTTGGGTGGGGAGGCAGGAAGGAAGAGAAGTTGGAACTCAAAGTTTTAGGAACAAATGTTAAGAATTGTTTTTGGTTACAACTGAGAAATAAGAAATACGAGTAATAGGGTATAGAAATTTATCTTGCCCTACAAGACAAGAGAGAAAACGAGGATAAGGGAAGGGAGAGTTGTTAGAAGGGAGGATAGATTGGAGGAAGGGGTAATCAGAATGCTTGGTGTTTGGGGGTAGGGGGAGGGGAGAAATGGGAAGAAAATTTGGAACTCAAAATTTCATGGAAATGAATGTTGAAAACTAAAAGTAAATAAATAAACATTAAAAAAAAGAAAAGAAAAATGAGGAAACTGAAACCCAGAGATGTGTAGTGACTTACCGAACAACACACAGAGTTGAGCCTATATTTGAACTCAAATTCTCCAAGTTCCAAAGCCTTTCTCTTTCATACAGCAATGCTCATTCAAAGCCTTGGGCTTCTTAATTCGAATTGGGCTAACTTTGAAGAGCCCTTGAATTGGGCTGCCTTTCTCTTTTAAGGAAAGGGTGACATATTTTTCTTGAAATAAGTACTATCTGGTTGTACCCACAAAAAAACCCAACTATTTATGCTGGTTCATTTCCAGCATTTTCCAGTGTTAGATTCATGTATTTTGAAGAACGTTTGAAGCACACATGCTAAAATTAGGCCATGTTCCACAGTCAGTCATTTCAATCAACAAGAGGAAAGATTTGGGGCATCAAATGGAATCCTAGTCATTGAAGATTTTTTTAATGGAATGCCATGTCAGAACCCGCATAGGAAATGCTGTTTCATTTCCCCACTCAGGGAAAGGATGGAAATTCCTCAAAATCACCACAGAAAAGTGGTTTCCAGAAGTTTCTATTGTAATACCAGTCCATTTTCTTTTAGCAGCACAGGTGAAAATCATCAGGTGTAAACTGAAGCAACAATCTTAATCACTTCCAATTTTTTCTCTGAACATGTATATTTTCCTCCATTTTCTATTAGATGAGTTGGACTTTCACTTTTCAAGGGAAAATAATGAAAGCCAAGAACTGCAAACTTAAAAGAAGATATAGACAACAATCACACAAGATGGGAATGCAGCCATCGATGGGGGCGATTGGCCTCATTGGAGTGGATGACCACATCAGTGAACTCACAGATTCATCAGAGTTTGAACAAAATCTGAAATCAAGCTCTTAAAAAGAATCAAGCAACGGGATCTCTATCAGTATCTCAAGTTTAAATTATGTTTCTAAGCCACAGTTGCTCTGAACAGACCATGGTGCGGATGTTTTTCTGCTTACAAAATGCATTTACATTCTGCTCCAGGCCATCACCAAATCCATTTTTCCAGCCTTGATTATTTAACAGCTTAAAACTCTGTAGTAGATGGCAGCCTTCATTCTCCTTGAAAACCTGCTTTGGCAGTAATTAGAGTCAACAAGAGCTGAGAAAGCCTCAAAGGGCTTTCAAAATCTAAAATCAGATTTCATTTGCCATGAAGAAATACCACAATAAGTAATTTACAAACAACAGGAATAGTCAAAATTATAGAATGAAAGTTAGACAATGAGAAAATAAGGGATTCCCCAAAGACTAGAGCTCAAGGGCACTCTGCCATCTGACTCAGTTGCCCTTTTGGAGGATGGGGCACTAGAGATGTATTGGAACCTGGTCACCTCCAGCGAGAAGACCCTGTTCAACTGCAGTCAGTGCTAAACCTATCTCCCTCTCTTCTAAGTGGTGCACTTCAATGCTGGCACTAAATGATTCCACAAGATTTGGGAATCTACTAAAATGATTTCCAGTTGGAGCATCCAAATGTCCTCATCATATAAGAAGTCATGACCCCACTTACAGAATCTCAGAGCTGGGAGGTACATTGGAATCCATCTGGTTTAACCATAACATGGATAAAGATGCCTTCTACAGCAACCACCTTCATTATCCAGCCTTCACTTGAAGATCCCTAACAAGAAGGAATCTGCCGCTCCTCAAGGAATCCTGGCTGCCCTTTTCGACAACTCTTACTCTTGGGCTATATTTACTGACAGCAAGCCCTTTGTCACATCTTCATCCAGTGCTCCTTGTCCTGCCCTATCTTTGTTCCAGTCTTTTAAATGACTCCAAGACAATTATATGGTTCCCCTCGTTCTTCTCTCCAGGCAACTATCACCAATTCCTTCAACCAAACTCATAGAGAAGTATTCAATGAGTCTCATTTTTAATCTCCTTTTGTTGGAGCACAAGAATCCATTTTCCTTCAAATTTCATAGATTTTTTTTCCAGAAATAACCATCACCTCCTCTATAGAGGCAAGAGCACGTCAATTTTAATCAATTCTGTTGGAACTAGAAGCTGGCTCATTTAAATGCCACCAAGTGGTCAATATCCACCTATACGGAAATACGAAATAACCCTCATAGGGCTGCGACCTTACCTTATAGACTTGGCCATAGGTTCCATTCCCAACAAGTTCCACCAATTCAAAGATCCCTGCAGGGTCCTGAAAAAGTAAGCAACACAAATGGAATCCGTTAGTCATGAACTGTTTTAATCCAAGAAACATTCTATTTTAAGCAAGGGGGATAAGAGTGGTCAGCAAGTGAAAGTTGCAGAATCCATGAATATTGGTATTAAATAACTGAGACAGATATTAAATTGGTTAAGATTTACTTTATTATTTCTATTTTATATTCCAATTATATCAATTCAAATCCTGGGAAACAAGATGTACCTTTAAGTGAAATTCATAATGATGATGATAACTAATATTTATAAAGCATTTAAGGTTTGGGAAGTACATATATTATCTCATTTATCCTCCAAACAACCCTGATAGGTACTACTCTCATCCCAATTTTACAAATGAGGAAACTGAGGTTAAAGAGGCCCAGGGTCATACAACTAATTGCTGGGGCAGGATTTGAACCCAGGTCTTCCTGACTCCAAATTCAACATTCTATCTACTGAGCAAGATTAAGATGTTTCTTAAAAAATGGGCCTCACATTCTGTAACACTAGTATAACCGGGATGGGGTAGGTGGGGTAGGTATGAAAAATAAGGCATCTCAAACTTGGTATTGATTATTTAGACAGTACTCTTTGTGAGCTCTTTATTCTATTTATTCTGGTTTCTCCTGAGTTATACTTGCAGGAAAATCAATTCTGCGGTCTATTAACAATTTCCAATAAAAATGGAAATCAGCATCCAGCAAAGGCTGGGTCACAATTCAATGCACATTTATTAGTGCACCAGGCACAAAGAAAGACAAACACAACACAGGTCCTGCTCTCAAAGATCTTACTTTCTATTGGGGGCTAGACCTGCACATACAATCATAGATACAAAGCAATTAGGAAGTATGGTCTGGACCACACTTAGAGCGATGTTAAGGAAAGACCACTGACAACTGGGGAGGGGGACTGTGGTCAGGAAAGATCTCATGTAAGAGGTGGTTTTGCTTTGAAGGAAGCTCGAGCTTCTATAAAACAGAGGAAAGGAAGAATGTATTCCAGGCATTGGAGATCATATATGCCAAGGCACGGAAACAGGAAAAGGAACGCTATGTATAAAAGGACCTTTCTGTTGGGGAGGTCACAGAAGGGATTCATCGTCAAGTTGTATTTGGACTGTTGTTGAGTGATTTTCAGTTGCCTGAGTCCCATTTGGGGTTTTCTTGGTAGAGATACCGGAGTGATTTGCCATTTCCTTCTCCAGCTCATTTTAAAGATGAGGAAACTGAGGCAAATGGGGTTAATTGACTTGCCCAGGATCACATAGTTAGTAAGTGTCTGATGCTGGATTTGAATACAGGTTTTTCTGACTCTAGGGCCATCACTTTGTCCACTAGATGGTCTTTTAAGATCCATTCTAGCTCTTAAATGCTGATTCTATAAATATATTTACCTTTATTTAAAGGTGCTATTCCTTTCATCATTCAACTTCACTACAAAGAAAAGCATCTCTGAATTAAGTTCATTAGGCAAGAGACATTACCTCCTCAATCTGATCTTTTCCCTTTCCCTTCCTCTGTTTCCTTCCTTCACGACCCTGCTCCCGCAATCACTTCCCTTCCCTCCCCTTCTCTCTCTCCCCTTCTCTCTCTCTCTCCCCCCCCTGTCTCTCTCTCTCTCTGTCTTTCTCTCTCTCTCTCTCTCTGTCTCTCTCTCTCTCTCCTCCCTCTCTCATATTTTCAATCTTCCCCACTCTTGTGGCTCCTTTCAATGTTTCCAAAGATGTTCAGCTCCCCTTTAATCCTTGGGGAGAAAGAAGAAGGAGAAATGGAGGGGTTAGGGTTAGAAGCCTTCTCTTGTCTCTCTCTACAACTTCCATGCACCACCCTCTCCCACTTCCCTCCTTTTTGTTACTGCCAAACTCCTATAAATGATCGTGTATATTCAGTGATTCCTGTCCTTGGCAGCTACTCACACCTCAATTCTGCAATCTGGCTTCCATCCCTACCACTCAACTGCATCTGCACACTTAAAAGGTCACCACATACCTTCTTATCAAAAAATCCAGTGGCTTTTTCTCAGGCCTCCTCCTCCTTTGTCCCTTTGCCACCCCAGACCTTGAGGGTCACCCTCTCCTACAGGACACACTTTCTAGTCTCTGACTTCAAAGATTCTGCCCTATTCTCACCTCTTTCTCTGTCTCCTTTTTTGGAAAGCTTTTTTTTCTCGTTGACCCCTTACTGTTGATATTTCCCAAGTTTCCATCCTTGGGTCCCTTCTCTTTCTCCAACCTACTAAGGCTGGTACACATCATCTTTAATCAGATTTCCAAGAACTATAGGCTGGTGTAAATATGACCTCATCCTTACCCTCTGAATATTCATGGAGAAATCTCAAAGAAGCCTTAGTCATCTTTCCATGACCTTACCTCATAGACTTGTTCCTAGGCTTGCCTGCTTATTTAGCACAATTAGCATCAAAAGAAGCATTTGAACTCAGATCTCTCCTGAAACCAACTCCACTTCTCAGTCACTATCCCGTGTGGACTAAGGAAAAGGCAAGTTAGAATTTTTCATAATCTTTTTGCTCATGAAGGAAAAGCAAAGGGAAAGATATTTCTATGCCAGAGCAACATAGATTTAGAGCTACAATTACTAAATCGCCTTAGAGGTGATCTAGTCAGATCAGAATCATGGACTGAGAATAGGGAGAGACCTTTAATGCCCTCAAGTCCAACCCACTGATAATTACAGATGATTACAGATGAAGCCCAGAGTGGTCATAGGCTCATAGAATCAGATGTGAACCTATAACAAACTCTAAAAGCCAACCTGGTTCAATACTCTCATTTTACAAATAAAGAAACCGAGGCATAGGAAAATTGGTTTGCCCAAAGTCTCACTACATTTGTAGTTAGTAAGTGACAGAACCAAGCTTTCAGAAGTAGCAGCAGCAAGAAGGCACCAAGCCAAGTAAGGGTTTCCTAGAATTAGGAATACCCTTTGGAATGGGACAACAGGCAAGCATAGCCCTGGGTAAGCTTGGCACTGGAAGCAATGGGCAGATGCCCATCTTGGCCTCTTGGCCAAGCAGTGATGGCCCCTAAATCTGCAGGTTTTACTTCAAACAGAAGAATCCAACTTTTAAAATAAAATAGATAAAAACAAGGAGAAGACAACAAGCCACTGTGGCAGCTGCCTTTTTTCCTAAGTTGAGCTTCCTAGGACTTTGTTTTCTCAGTGATGCTTCAGCAACAAATTTGGAGCGAGGCTATCTATTTGCCTGAAATATCTTAATTTTACTTTCAACATTTTTACTCAAAAATGAAAAGCAAGGAAAAGCGTGACTTTGAATTACATTTGCTCAAGGTTCCTGAAAAGCTTAACAAGGGGCAAAGAGTAAAGAACAGAAAGCAGCTCAGAAAAGGCCTCATCTGTCAACCTTAATCCCAAGGCTGGGACATCCATGTCCAGAAAAGCAGGCCCGACCAGCTCCTCCTTCCTGGGGCAAGAACTTCCAAGGGACAGACAACTCCTCTAGCCCTTTAAGTTGCTTTAGTAGGTCAGGAAGTGGAGAGGCTCAGCAAGAGACCACAGCTGTTCCCTCTTCTCCTCTACTTGCCTCCTTGGAACGCTGATAAGACCTTTCTAAAACCGACCTTATGGTGGTTTAATGGAATATACATCTGGAGTCAGGCCCTGGAAGAAGTGAGTGGGTGCCCTCTCACTCACCAACCAAGAAGGGGTGACCCCTAAATCTGAGAAAAATACAAATTTAAAAGTGGAAGAAGTAAAACAGGGGAAACAAAAAAAGAAATCCATGTTCAAATCCCACATGTACCATTTTCTATCTGCCTCCATCCTTTGACACCACAGTACCCTCTTCTAGGCTTGCAATCCAAAGAGATAAAAGCGAGAGGGAATGGGGCCAATAGGTACAGAAATGTTGATAGCAATTCTTTCTGTGGCAGCAAAAAATGGAAAGTAAGAATGTGTCTGTGGATTGAGAAAGAGCTGACTGAATTATGATACATGACTATGATGGAATAGATTACACCATGACAAAAAAATGACAGAATGGATACTGAGGAAAACCTGGGAAAATGAGTATGAACTTAAGTGGAGAGGAGTGAAAAGGACCAAGAGAAACCAATGTGGACACAGATCAGTCAGTGGAAATATAAGGGGCATGGCAGAGATGGGGAGAGGGCACTAGAATCAGGGGGGAAGTAAATAAAAAATAAAAGCAAAGTACAAAGGTGTGTTTGAAGGTGGTGGGAGTGGTCAGGAGGGTACTAGAACTTGAGGGTCTCAAGCTAAGCCTCGTGTAGGAGACATCATACAAGCTGATTCTGAAAAGAAGTTAGTCATTCCAAGAAGTATTACAGTAGTGAGACAAAAAGAATTCCCAACATGTGGGGCAGCCTTGGCAAAGGTATGGAGGTGGAAGAATACAGGCAAGGAGATTTCTCTCTCCCAGATCCCTAAGGGATGATGTTCATCAAAAAGGAATGAAACTATATGGACATGGTCCTAGTGATACTTTCATCCATATCAGTCTGATAGATATCCTGCCACCCTAGGAAAGTCATTGCAAAGTGAGGGCCACAGAATATACAACTGCCTTCTGCCTTCCATGAAATATCATGGGGAGTCTGTGCATCAGATGATAGGCACTGAGAGACTGTTGCATCACACGATGCAACGGAGAGAAATGTTGAATTTCCTAATTAAGTTCCCTGCAGGTCATTTTGCCATAGTGCACACAGAGTTGAGCTGGAGTGAGGAAAAGCTGATTTCAAGCATATAGTCAGACATTCACTAGCTTTGGGATTCTGGGAAAGAGGTTGAATCTCCGTGTGACTCAGACAACTCCCTACGATTTCTGTTAAGACATAAACTCAATATTCCTCCAAGTGACATTCCACCTGTCACTTCAATGCTTTCTCCCAAGCTGTCTTCTTTGACCGGACTGCTCTCCCCTCACCCTTCTGATCCTTAGAATCCAACAAAAGGCCTTTCCTGATTCCTACCATTGTCAGTACTCTGTCACCCCACAAATTACTTTATTTTTATACAATTTGCTTTTGTGTATCTATGTACATGAGGGCAGCTAAGTGGTACAGTGGATAGAGTACAGAGACTGAAGTCAGAAAGACTCATCTTCCTGAGTACAAATCCAGCCTCAGATACTCACTAGCTGTGTTGACCCTGGGCAAGTTACTTCACTCTGTTTGCCTCAGTTTCTTTTTCTGTAAAAGGAGCTGGAGAAATGACAAACTACTCCAGTATCATTGCCAAGAAAATCAGACATGACGGAAACAACTCAGTAGCAACAATCTATATACATGTTGCTTCCTCTCAAGAGAATGAAAGTGCCTTGAGGGCAGGAACTAGTACATTTCTGTCACTGTATTTCCAGTACCTGGCACACAGTAGGCACTTAACAAAAACTCAATGAACTAAATGGAATTCAATAGCAAGATGGCAGATCCTTCATGTAGTCACACAACAATTAAGTCAGAGAGAATATGAAAACTGAGTGACAAGCACTGACTTAATTCGGGATTTCTGCTGTTTGCCAAGCTGCTCATAAAACCAAGATGGGAGGCTGGGAAGGTTACAGATACTAAAAAGAAATGAGCAAATCTATGACATTTACCAAGTCCAGAAATCCCCCCTGGCTACACATTGCTTTATTCAGATCTTAACCTTTGTTGGTAGTCAGGAAAATATGTCCGGTGCCAAGCTATAGTTCATTTGCATTGTTTCATTACCTTTTCCTCTATCTCTGTCTCCCCTTCCTTCCCTCCTTCTCTCTTTCCCCCTCCCTTCTTCCTTCCTCTCTCTCCTCTCTCTTTCTCCATCTTTGTCTCTCTCTTGCTGTCTCTGTGTCTCTGTCTGTTTTAGGTTTAGATCAGGGATCAGTTTCAGAAGGTATCAAACATACAGGCTACATGTGGACCATAACATTCCTGAGTGGGTCAAAACCAGATCAAAGTGGGAAACATTTAACAAAACATAGATAATATCACAATAAGTCACTAGGCAGCCTGCAGGGATATTTCTGTATGAACTAATGGCCCATCTCTATATGAGTCTGACATCATTGATCTAGCCTACCCCCTTCCTTTTATAGAGGAAGCAAAGAGAAATAAAATATGTTGCCCAAGACTACAGAGATAATAAGTAGTATTGGTGAGATCTGAACCCAGGTCCTCTGATTCCATGCTAAATAATCTCCAAATATTGGTGCCCTAACACAGTAAGCATTCATATCTTTTCTAAGACTTCTAATTCACAGATTAGCATTTAGTTTATTTTGGTGATAACATGATGAATTTTTGGTTTTGTTCCCCATTTTGCTTCTGACATACAAAGAATTCATTGAACTGAAATTAATTAAAAGACTCCTAGCCAACATTTATCCTGCACTTTTAGGTTTTCAAAGCACTTTTACACACATTATCTAAAGTCTCAAAGCAATCTTATGAAGGAGGCATTACAGTTACTATTCATTCAGTCTTTTCAGTTATGCCCAACACTCCATGACCCCATTTAGAATTTCTTGGCAAAGGTAATGAAGTGGTTTGCCATTTCCTTCTCCAGCTCACTTCACAGATGAGGAAACTGAGGCAAACAGGGTGAGTGACTTGCCCAGGGTCACACAGCTAGTGTCTGAGACTGAACTTGAACTCAAGTCTTTCTGCCTCCAGATCAGGCACTCTATGCATTCTGCTGCCTACCTGCCCATTACAGCTACTATATCCTCATTTAACAGATGAAGAGGTTCCATGTCACACAGGTAGTTGCTGCTGTTTGTCCTTCGTTCTCAGAGAGGACCAAGATGTGAGGGATGAAGTGTTAGATGACCCAGGTCTCTCCCGATGGACCTTTCCACTTCATCACAGTTCTGTTATATTTATTAAAAAACATATGAAGATATAAAGGCTAAGAGGACGGTGGAAAGTGTGTCAAATCATACCGAAACACAGACCCCAAACCCTAACCCAAAGACTCCAAATAGTAAGAGAAGTCTCCACTTCGGATAAGCAGTCCCCTTAAACAGCTGAAAGAAAAGAACAAGGTAATTGATCTCCCTCCCAGCATCGCTGTCTGGGCTGGCAAAAATGATCAAGCAGAGGAAAAGAAGGGGTTCCAGAAGACTGTAACTGCCATTCCTCCTCGAACTATATTTAGCAACTATTTTATTAGATTTCAGACAAAATTGACAAGCATCTGCTTACGAAAGCAAAATAGGACAAAGACAACGGTAACACAAGGAGATTTCATCTCAAGTCTTCATGCCTCTTCAGCACCATCAATGTCCAGGAGTCTTCACATGGCTAGACAGGGATGCTGACTCAGCACCTCCTGGGCACAGTCCATGCTGCATTCCCAGCTTTTGCAAGGTAGAAAACAGCTTTACATATTTAAAGTCCCCAGAAGCATTTTAAAGGTATTACCAATTTCCTTGCCTTCTCCTTCAGGTGGTGGACCTGAGGTATAGGAATGTCGAATCTTCTGTCTTTGTTCTGTGCCCAGATACTGTTCTGTCCTCCCTGCTGTAGAATAGAACAGGGAGGGTGGTCTTTGTTCCCACATTTCATCTGGTCTACACATCTCTGAGAAAGACTGACCAGGAAAATTTACTCTAGTGGCTGAACTGTATTGATAATGCATTGGTTGAAGAAAGAAAGACCCAAATGATTAATGATGGGAGGAGGGATACACTTAGTCTCTCAAGTCCTGACTTTTAAGTCTTAACCCTGCCTTATTCTGATAACCATGTAACTCTAAGCAAGTCATTTCACTTCTCAAAATTTTGTGTTTTCCAATTTGTAAACTGGCAGTAATAATGCTTGCCCGATCTACTCTGAGGGGGGGGGGGGGGTGCTTTTAAAGAGGATCCAATGAAGTAACCTACACAAGTGTACTAATTGAAATGATGCACAATCCAAATAGTAGCTTCCTTCAAGACTCAACTCAAAGCCACTTTTGACAGGTTGGGTTTCCCCTCTGCTTCCACCTTGCTAATCCCTTCCGCTTTCAGATTACCTTCCATGTCTCTGTATATATCTTGCACATAGCTACCTGTCTCCCTCATTACAATGTAAACTTTTATGGACAAGTACTGTTCTTGCTTTTCCTTGTATCTTCAAACCTGAGCACAGTGCTTAATAAATGCTTGTTGACTGGCTGACTTGCTTTGAAGGGGAATACCAAAGGCCTCTCCTAAAACTGAGGTTCCTAACCTGGGGTCAAGAGATGCCCAAATGGTCCACAGATAGATTTCAGGGGATATTGGATGGGGAAAAATTCATCTTCATTTTCATTAAATCTCACATATACCTTTTCTCTCCTCTGACAGAGCCAGCAAGATCCTCCTCATCTCACACTTGGGATATTGCAATATCCTACTGGTTGGTTGTTCTTCCTAAAGATGCATCCTTCCTTATTGAGAACTGCACCCTTAATATGCTTGAGGCCTGTGTTCTCTCACATTATGCTGGCTTTAGGTAATGAATATCCTTCAGTTTTCTCTTACTGTGCTTGGTTAGAGTGCATGCAAAGATGACAAAGATTATCGCAAGAAGTATCCCCTCCTCACTTCCCTCATGTGCCAGTCAAGTATACCTACTCACCATTCCACCATGTTCACTATCCCCCCAGCCCTACCCCATGCTACTGCTCCTGCCTTTCCCTTCCTCTAAGAAACAACACAAATGCCCATCAAATCCTCCCCATTGGAAGCAATTCCTTCTGACTGAGCTCCCCCAGCACTTACAGAAAATAAACCAAATTAAAGGGAGAAATGCCCTTCAATCCCACTTCCCTGCTCTTGCATAGGTTGTGAAAAGAGAAGCTTGCCTAGTCATCACAATTCTTAATGATCTCTCCTTCCTCATATGATTATGTAGCTAATATCATTTAGATATTGTAGACTTTCACTGGAATCAAAGCTCACAGAGGGCAGGAACTTTGTTCTGTCTCTATTTCTTTTTGTCTCTATCTCTTACGTCTCTACTTCTCAAGGCATGGTGGGTGTCTTGAATATATGGGTGGCCCTTAAAATGTTTATTGTATTGGAAATCAGTGAACAGATAAATCCAATGTAAGTATTAATGAGTACAATTTATTGGTGGGTAATTTCAAAAACATGACTTTCTAAATGTACAGGCTAAAATGCTTTGTGTAGCTGACTCCTAGAGTGCAGGTGGAGGAGATGGAGGAAAAAAAGAAAGTCAGGAAGAATAAAGGTGAAGGAAATGGAGAGGAGAGAGGGGAGACAGAAACCATTGTCCCTAACACATGAATTAAATCTCTGATGTAGGAAACAAAAATGACCAGCATTTCTATAGTCTTCCAGACTATAAGAGCACAGAGTCATCTCTGTGTCCTGATCTATATCTGACCACTGGACCCAGATGACTCTGGAGGAGAAAGCAAGGTTGACTTTGCCAGCCCCTCTCACTTAAATTCAAGTCATGACATCATTTTCCTGATGTGATGGTCTTCTTTGAGAAGAAAGGTCAAACCACAACAACTATGGAGAAAGAGACATGATGCTATCACAATTAAGTAACTATCAAACAAATTATTGTATTACAGCATGGAAGAGTCAATCGAGAACTGGCCTTAAAAGAAGAAAACCTGAGGTCATGGACTGACTTTATTCTTACTACCAATGCAAGTGAGCAACTCATCTACTATGTATCTCAGGGATAGTTGACTGGGGGGCATCAAGGGGGAGTGAGGCAATTTACCCATGGATTATACAACTAGTAACACATGGCCAAGTCACCTAACTCCTAGGGTTAAATTAAGGTTCCCAATTAACTCACTCTGACAATGTGTAACACATGAGTTGCTGCCTTGTATTGGTAGGGAGCCTTTCTATACAGTGAGTTTCCTATGCCAATGAAGTCACAGGTCTGTCTTTCTGGCATCCAGATCAGTGCCTAGAACATGACTGATTGAGCCATCTTGGACCACCTCTACCACTACTTCTGGCATCTTCACATCTGGTTCCAGAAGCAGCCTTAGGATGAGTTGAAACTGAAGCCTGGCTATCCTCATGTGCAGCTGAGTTTTACCCTCACTTGTGTGGCTTCAGGATTTCATTTTCTGATTTGTGGCAGTAAATGCCTTGACATGTGCCATCACCTTACTCTACACTGGATCTTGGCAGGGGCAATCACATTGGTGGTTTAGATGGAAAAGAAATTCTGTGCCAAAAGAGGAGATAAATCCAGAGCCTTTAAAATATTAAATTCCACTTTATGCTGAAAAATCTTGGCACATTAATTAGAAATGGGCTAAGAGCCAGGCTACTATGCACCAAGAAAGAAAAATTAAGCTACACAAAACATAATCACTCTCCTTCAATCAAGAGAATATGAATATTTAGTTGTGGGAGAAAATGACATGCGGAAGCTGAGATCCTGCCGGGCATATTGATAGAAACAAAAAAAGGCATATTTTTCTCCATAGAGGAAAATGCCAAGGTTTATCTCATGTATAGAGTAAAAATCTTGAAAGTTGCAACCAAAAAGATAAATTTGTTCAATAATCCTCTCATCATCCATTTCAATAGAGGTATAAAATAGGACAGAGGAAGGACAAGGTTAGGTGAGGGACGTGTAAGTTCCCTCAAAAAAAGTGTTGGTCTTTGTTACGCTTTTATGAAGAATATCCTGTTCAGGGTCTGAATAGAAGATGGATTCCTAGAGATCGTAATGTTCCACAGAATCCATGAATGACATATTGGTCACCATCCATTTAGGTAATGGAATAGTAGACCATATTACAATTTCTGTGGATAGACAAACGCTAGCTGAGCTGCAGAGACTTGCTATGTAAGGCTGAAGGTAACATAGACAAGAGTCACTTTCATAGGGTAGGAAGGCATGGAGAGGATGCATTGCCTTGGGGCAAAGAGCACCCCATCCATAGCATCACAGGTCGCTTCAAGGACCACAGTCTCAAGAAGTCTTGGGCTAGACTAAATTAACATGCAGTAGGTTACCTAGCTTATTTATTTACAAAGCAGATATTTCTTAAGCTGGAATGATTTATACTATCTACAATAAACCTGAGTCACTTTGACAAATTGCCACAAGTCCAAGGAATAAAATTATTCCTCTTACAACATAATTTACCTTGAATGTTCTCCAAACCCAATCTGGATATATTTTTTTTGTTAAATTTACACCCACATTCACACCCTGAATCTCTCCAAGGTGTGGAATGATGGTAAATGCACTAGAGAGGGGCATCATGGAGGCAAAGAGAAAATTATGTGGCCCATTGGATGGAGTGCCAAGTCTGAAGTCAGGAAGACCTGAGTTCAAATGTGGCCTCAAATACTTACTAGTTTTGTGACCCTAATCTAGTCATTTAACCACTTTGCCTCAGTTTTCTCATTTTCAAATGGGGATAATAAGAGCACCTTCTCCCAGGGATGTTTAAGTATCAAATGAGATAATAATTGTAAAGCACTTGGCACAGTGCCTGGCACATAGTGGGCACTATATTATTATAAATCATCATCATCGTCATCATCATCATCATTAGGTTGGCTTCAGAGTCAAGACCTGGATTCAAACTGGGACTCACTCTGACACATACTGGTTGTGTGACCCAAGGTGAGGAGTCACCTAATCTGAGTCCCTACTCCCCATCTTGCCCCCAGGTAGACGTCTAAAGATTACTTAGAACAGGGAGCAACCTACTTGGGTAGAAGGAATTGACTGCCTCTACAGAAGTTCTCTATAGAGATGAAATCACAGATTTCACAGACCCACAAAAGGTAAAGGCTTTGGCTCACGTATGTAACAGCTATGGGATGCTTCCTACATCCTCATCAACACTGATCTAAGGCAGAGCCTTCCACCAGCAAAGCTGTAGGAGACAAGGACAAGGTGAAATGAAAGTCTATCAATCAGAGGATAGCCTCATGG
The DNA here is from genome assembly GCF_028372415.1 of Notamacropus eugenii. Classification (NCBI taxonomy): domain Eukaryota; kingdom Metazoa; phylum Chordata; class Mammalia; order Diprotodontia; family Macropodidae; genus Notamacropus; species Notamacropus eugenii. The sequence goes on along the minus strand of NC_092877.1, from coordinate 352,841,031 downwards.
ATGCGAGAGTCTGAGTTCAAGGCAGAACAGACTTGAGCTATGGGTGGCATGATATTGGAATATCAGTCCCACTTCTCCCTGTTTTCAACCTCTTCTCTCTCTAAATCCTTCCATCAAGTGGGTAGGGTCTAAACCCCACAGAAGAGCTGGTAACTGTGGCTCTACCCCAGGATGATAGCATTTGAAGGATGATGAAATCACTTCTGCTTCTTCTGAGATAAGAAAACAATGATTTAGTACCCATCTAGCAAAACTAATCAGTTAAAATAGGAAGCTAACCAGGGTTTTTCTACACATCAATTTGGGCTTTTTGCTGTATCATGGGGATTTGATCTCCCCTCAATTGAAATGGTCTTAAATTTTGTATTTAAAGGTCATTTTGTGCTACACACAAACACACAGACACACACACACACACACACACAGACACACACACACACACACACACACACACACACACAAAGAATGCTAGTTATGGAATAGTGACCTAGAATCCCAGGACGAAGAAACAACCTCTCCTTCAGTGAGACCACACAGCCCAAACTCAAGCCATCCCTGATCCCTGCCATTGTTCCTGGAACCAAAGGTACTCAGAGCCACTAAGGGGAGCTCAATGAGCTGACTGCTCATTTTCAGGGGACACTTTTTATCTTCTTCCTTACTTCAGGACTATTGCCTTTGAATTTAATCTCTACTTTCCCCACTATTGTCAAGGTAATCTGACTGTTCAGAATAACTAATTGGGCAGCATTTTTCAACTGACTGGCAAGAATGGCTAGAGGGTCAACCGCGCCGTGGCAACAGGTCTGGAATTGGGCTCTGAGATGGAGCCATCACCATTCAGGCAAAGATGATGCCTTTTCCCCAGCTTTTCCTACTTTGAGTAGAAGTTGAAGAAATAAAGCTGTTTTTAAAGAGGATTTTCAGTTATCTATATGCATAAAATAGTATTTCTGCTGCCTAGCAAACATGGAAAGGGGGAATGAAAGGAAATAATTTCCCTTGTCGCTTTCATGCTTTATGGAGACTTCATTAAAACAAATGTCTGTATCATGTATCTGGAAAGTCTTGTGCTCAGCACAGTAGCTGGACTGTGAGAATCTACATGAATAAGAGCTGAAAAATCTTATAATAGCAAAGGACTAATAATAAGTAATAGTAGTAGTAGCAGTAGTAGTAGTAGTACAGCAGCAGTGATGTATGGGGTGTTCCAGGAGGACTAGAATCTCTACTGTGAGGGCTGCCTATCCTTTGTCAGGGCTGCTCATCCAACTTAGTGTCTGCCTGGCACTCAACTCTCATCTGTAGCTTCAAGAAACTGTAGCATGTGCTGCAGCCTCATAAACCATCTTGGCAAACTGGTTAAACCAGATTGAGGGTAAATGAGTTAGGACAATGTCTACACCATGCATGTGAAGACTCCTTCCACAAGACAGAATGGGGTATGGAAATAAATTCTTCCAACGTCCCTGAAGGCAGTTGAAGCAGGCACTGTAGAGCACTTAGAGCTTGGTTAGACATCAAAGACACCAAGGTCATCCACCAAGGTCATCCATCCTGGGCCATTACCAATGATCTTGACTTTTGTCTAGCCACTGAACTTCCATGACCCTGGAAGTGAGATTGAGGCTGATGAGTTTAGATTCTGCCTCACTTCAATTCAATTTACACGCGAGTCAAGGGATCACCTGTGATGTCATTGGTCCTCTTTGAAAATGAAGGACAAACCACAATAGTAGTATTAGTCATAGTGGCAGTAGTGTGGTGTTGATGGTGGTTTATTATTACAATTGATATTTATCTAGTGTTTCAAAGTTTGCAGAACACTTCACATAGATCATCTCCTTTGAACTTCAAAACGAACCTATGAGGTACACACTTCAGGAATTCTTGCCTCCATTGCACAGATGAGGAAACTGAGGTCCATAGAGGGTGATTCACTCATGGATCAATGAGGTGTCAAATTGGCCTAAAGTCAGAAATATCTGAGTTCAAATCCAGCCTCGGATACATCCTAGCTGTGTGACTCTGTACAAATCACTTAAGCTCTGTTGACCTGTTTCCTCATCTGTAAAATGGGGATAATTATAGCACCTACCTCCCAGGGCTGTTGTAAGGATCAAATGAAGTAAAAATTGTAAAACTCTGAGCACAGTGCCTGGCACATAATAGATATGTTAAATAATAATAGTAAATAATAAATGTTAGTAATATTATTATTATTTTATCTTATTTAATTTATATAAAATATATACATATTTAATATATTTATTTGATATTGTATTTAATTATTATTTATTTTTATTTTGTATTATTTATTTTTATTAGTTATTATATAGTATATACCATTTATCGTATAAATAATAAATGTTAGCTAGTAATATTATTAATTATTATTGCGTATCTATTAAATGTCAGTGGCAAGATTTGAACCCTTGCTTACTTGCTCCACTGCACTGCCTTCTCTTTACTAACTAGCCCCTTGTGGATGACATGTCCATTATATGCTCAACCCTACGAGGGGAAGAGAAGAGGGAAGGGAGAGAAATCTGAGAAGTCGCGAATGGGACCCTGGCCCTCAAAATCACAGTCTAGTTGAGAAGACAAGACAAACACACAGGAAACACCACAGAATGTCCTCTAGCCTGGGATCCAGGACTCCAAACTCCAGCTTTGTCATTGACAAATTGTGCCTTGGCAAAGGTCAATTAGTCTCTCCAGGTCCGGGCTTCCTCATTTGAACTAGACACTAGATGCCCTCTTAGTTCTAAAATTCTATGATTCTAGTCCATGATGGCCATTGAATCACAGCACATTGATTAGAAAGCAAGGGGGCCTCCAAAAAAAAGAAACAGAGGATGCCTCTCCCCTTCTTTGCAGAGGTGGGATCTATGGGTACTGGCCTTTCCCTCCTTCTTGGTCTTCATCCTAAGAGAAGTCTCTCTGACAAGGGGAGGGGAGGACACACTGAAAAATAAATGACATAAAAATAAAATATATCCATAAATGTTTTAAATCATTTGAAGGGGCCTGAAGGCTCATCCAGTTCAGTTCCTCATTTTATAGCTAGAGAAACTGAGGCCCAGAGAGATTGACTTGAGATCACAGGGCCATTTAGTGGCAGAATCAGTGGGGTTTCTAACACCGATCACAGATCTAGAGATGGAAAAACCCACAGAGACCACTCAGTCCAACATTTTCATTTGACAGATGAGACAGTGGAGGCCTAGAGAGGTTCGATGACTTTTCCCAAGATAACACAGAGAAGTGGCAGAAGTAGATGGGATTAGAACTCAGGTCCTGAACTCCAGAGCCAGAATTCTTTCTCATTATTATCCTGCCTTCAAGTGTCCTAGCTCCCTAGTCCAAGACTTTTTTCATTACATCATGCTTGGTTAACACTGGTGGGCAGACTCAAAGTCTTTTAAATATCAGAGAAGACTTCATTGACAATTGGGCTAGTCGGAGAGAGCTCCATGGGGGAGGTGAGCCTTGAACTGGATCTTCGAAGATGAGAACAATTGAGATAAGAAGAAAGGAGAAGGGAGGATACTTGGGGTAAAATAACCAGTCCCTTAAAAACGGGAACCTTTTTGAAAATGCATGCTAGCACAATTGTGTGCCTTCTTCCAGAAATAACTGAGTTTCTAGAACATGGGCTGGAAACTGTACTTCTACCCTCTTCAGATACTACTGAAAGACAAGAGAGACAGCACTATTTTAACACTTATTGTTCAGTTGTGCTTAGTCATGTCCCCATTCTTCTTGGTAAAGATACTGGAGTGGTTTGCCATTTCCTTCCCCAGCTTGTTTTACAGATGAGGAAACTGAGGCAAAAAAAGTTAAATGACTTGCCCAGGGTCACACAGCTAGTAAGTTTGATTTCAGGAAGATGAGTCTTCCTGATTCCAAGCCTGGCACTCTATCCATTGAGCCACCTAGCTACACCCATTTTAACATTACAATTCTGTAAACCGCTGAAAAAGAGCAAGTAGGTTTCTATAGTATATACAACCAAGCTATTACCACAACCCAGAAGAAAACTGCACAGGTGAGAATAAGAAAGAAGAGATGGAGAAAGAGGAAGAGGAGGAAAAGAAGGAAGAATGCCTTTGTTTTACAATATACTGTTTTCACTATCACTAGATTTCCATTAAATTTCCATTCTCCTAGGTAACTTGGAGTACACAAAGGGAGGAGGACAAGATGAGTTTCTGGTTATTCTTTCTCTTTATTGAGAATGAGAAACCTGAAGAAAAAAAAAAGGCTGAAACTTTAGGATCAACAGAAACCAGAACTATTATTGGACATTTAGAGTTATTAAGAACTAGGATTAAGAGCTAGAATGAGGCGGAATGAATCAATCACCTAATATCCCATCATTCCTAAAGTAACCACCTTAATCAGATGAGAACACCTCTACTGAATCAATCCTTCAAGCCAAAGCATTAAACTAGGTGTGGAAAGTCCTTAAGCCATTGGGAAGGAATCAAAGTCAGTGGATGAAATCAAATAACTACATAGAAAGTATATTGGTATCAGCTGAAAGAGTCAGTCACATTCTATGTGTCAAGGATAAAAGAATATCCAACAAGTGTTGAGTGTTGACCAAGTCTAGAGGAGAGAGGGCTGACAAGCCCCAGAGAAGGAATCAATTGAGAGAGAGGAGGAGAAACTCATCTATTTCCTCCCCACTTGACCATAGGAGGACTTGTGAATTTTGTAAGGTCAGAAGACTTGGAATTCCCCAAAGGTGTCCTCATGGCATCCCCAGAATCTGCAGCAAGCACCAAGGATAAACTAGATGCACCGAAAAAAAATGCAGCTTCAGGACCCTTTGAGGAGCCAAGCCACATAATACCAAAGGGTAGGGGTAGGCTGGAGCCAGATGTTAAATTTTCCTTGTGATCAGCACATGTTACATATCTTGGCTCACTCTCATAATCCTCAGTCTAAAGTTTCTGCTATGGTGTAAGCCTGATTTTTTTTCAGGTTTCTCAATCTCTATAAAGAGAGAGAATAACTAGAAACTCACTGACAAGAAGGACAGCACCATTTTAAAACTTGTTGTTCAGTTGTTTTTAGTCATGTCAAACTTCATGATCCCATTTAGGGTTTTCTTGGTAAAGATACCAGAATAGTTTGTCCATTTCCTTCTCCAGCTCATTTGACAGATGAAGAAACTGAGGCAAATAGAATTGGGTGGCTTGCCCAGGATCACACAGCTTGTAAGTATCTGAGGCTAGATTTGAACTCATGAAGATGAGTTTTTCTGATTCCAAGTCCAGCACTCTATCCACTGCATCACCTAGCTGCCCATGAGCTGCACCAGTATAGGATCCCGGATAAAAAGTCATTTATGGATTGCCTTAAGATAATAGTAGCAACAAATATTTTGACTAAACATAATGCCATTGTCCCTATTACTGGGCTACAAACGTCTTTGGATATCATGACAATCTGGTCCGACAAAATGGGGAAAGATTGATAACCCAGATACTGAATTAGAAGGCATCACAGACTCTGACTCAGACCTGCCCCTCCTTCTCTGCTAGGAATTTGGAAACCGGAAATATTTTCACCAAATAAATCCATGGTATAAAAACATGGGAAGCATTTAATGAAACAATTTTTTTTAATTTTTTAAGATTGTCTGATCACATGGTGAGAGTGAAGGATAACAGATGAGTGACCATGTGCTTCACTGGCAGGTACCCTCACAATGTCCAAAGAAAATGAGGAAGTCCCTCAGCATATCACAGGAAGAACTAAGGATAAAGACAGGAGTAATATAGAATGCACAGGCAGGAAGGGGTGAGATCTGTACCGTTAGAGGTACCATCACCCGTAACAAAGTCATTGTTCCATTTTAAAATATTTGACTACATGAAAAGAGATAAAGGGACTTTTATTAAGAGCAGACTCAATGTCCCAATGAAAGGATGTGAATCCACCCAAGCCCATTAACTGCTGACAAGAGATCTAAACAAATTGATCAGCACCCAGGCTAGGCTGTTGTGTTTGTCCTTCGTTCTCGAAGAGGACCATGACATCAAGATGATGACATGACTTGCAGTTGACTGATTTGAGGGAGGGAGGGCTGTGCAAGGTCAACAACCTCACTTTCTTCTCCTGAGTCATCTGGATCCAGAGGCCTGATATTCATCAGGATGACTAGAGATGGCCCAGGATGCTGTGTGAGACCCTGGCCCTTTCAGGCTAAGGTTTTATAGCATTCTCACTTTGAGTGAGATACATCCGTTCAGTGAACAGGTTTCTTTAAATAGTTGCTCAAGGGATGGCCCTTTTAATAAAAAAAAAAGTCAGACTGGGAGAAGACCCTCAGGGTTCCTGGGTAAAAGAGAAACAATTACTATTTGGTACTTAAATCTACTCTGTCCTAGCTCCAGAGTGAATTTGGGTTTAAGGCTTGATCTTTGAGTAAGAAATGTAGCCAGCAGACCTAGAGGGAAAAAGGCAGCTTTTGCAGGTGGGAGGAGGAGGAGGCTAGGAAAAGCAATATAAAAGCTTATGGGTACATGGCTTTGGAACTCATGAAACAACCCCTCTCCATGACTCCTGGATTTTTGTTCCATTAAAATTTTTGAAAACTGTAAAAACTCATCCAGAGAAATGAACATCTCAAACCAATTTTTAGGATCCAGTCAGTCACATTTTTGCTGATACCTTTATTATTATTGTTGTCACTTAACCCTTCATGGAGCCAGAATTTCCATAGTAGGCGTTATCCCTCTGTTGATGCAGGTAGCGATCCACAGTTTCAACCCTTCTGTGAATAAGCAAATGGTCTTTCAGAGTTGCTATGTTCCCCCTCCAAAAAATAAGAAGTGGGAGATGGGAGCAATCAGGTTGCCTTTCTGGATTCAGCTGGACTGATCTTCAAACGACAAATAATCTGCCTCCCCTAGCCCCACCTAAGGTATGTACTGCAAACTTTTCCTGCTAAGCTAGACCCAGCAGAATTTATGTGCTGTTGGCAGCCTTTAAGAAACAAGGGTCTTTCTTTTGCTAAAATAAGTTGTCATTAGAACTTTAAAAGATTCTTAGTATTTAGTAGATGGCTATTAATACCACTAAGAATCAAAGAGTTTAATAAATAGAATACAAGGGGCTTTACCCTAAATTTCATATCTTATCAACATCTGGGCAGCTAGGTGGTGCAGTGGATAGAGCACCAGTGCAGGAGTCAGGAGGACCTGAGTTCAAATGTCATCTCAGACACTTGATACTCACTAGCTTTGTGACCTTGGGCAAGTCACTTAACCCAATCCTAGGTCATCTCCAGTCATACTGATGAATATCTGGTCACTGGATTCAGATGGCTCTGGAGAAGTGAGGCTGGTAACCTGCACAACCCTCCCTCACTCAAAACAAAGTCAAGTGCAAATCATATCATCATTTCTCTGATGGCATGGTCTTCTTTGGCAACGAAGAATGCACACACATATCTTCTCGTCTTTAATTATCATTATTTACTGACTTGAGAGATTGCTAAGAGTGATCTCACTAGCTGGGCAAGGACTTAACCTGCAGGACCCCACACAACTATAAGGTTGTCAGTCTGCATTGGTCAAAGGAGTTTTGTTAGGGAAATCAAACCTCCAGCTGAACCAAAAGACAATAATTTTAAATGGTCTCAGTTCACTGATAAGAAGATCCCCATGGACACTAAAATATTTGGAGCAGCACCTTTTGTGAGAGCAAAGAACTGCAAATAAAGTTGATGCCCATCAACTGAGAAAGGGCTAAATAAATTGTAGGACAGAAATGGAATGGAATGTTCCTGGGTTGGAAGAAATGATGACTGCGATGACTATAGAGAGGCATGCAAAGATCTACATGAAGTGATGCAAAGTGAAGTAAACAGAACTGAGAGAACAATATACATAGTGACTACAATAATGTAAGTGAAATGAACAATCAAGATAAAATGAAAAGTCAATGTCTCCAAATTTTAAAGAAAAAGGATGACTTGAAGTAAAACACAGGAGAAGAAACCCCCATTCCATCTCTTTGCAGAGGTGGGAGGTCCAAAGGATTGTATATTGCACATATTTTGAGACTATTGGGCATACTGATCAATTATGCCAATTTTCTCTTCTTTCTTTTTCCTAAACAATAATATTTGTATTATGGAATGGCTCTCTGGGAAGGCGAAGGATAGTAAAGGAAATTATGGTCATTAAAAGAGAGAGAGACACACACCTTATTGTTTTTAAACAAAAAATATTTTAAAATAGTCTCCTAGAGTGTATTAAAAGGAATCCTTAACTTCAAAACTCTGATGAATACAGTCTTCAGTCATGGCTTCAGAAAACTGTGGGTGGGTAGAGTAAGTGTCTCAGTATGAGATAATGGCCTCTGGATGTGGGATGGAGCATACTGGCTTAGAGAGGGACAATTTATTGTTTTTGTTTTAACAAAGGTAAAAAAGGGCAGTTGGGGGCAATCAGACAAGGATTTATTGGGAGAGATTCTAAAAGAAATGGAGACTTTCTGAAAAAATCGATTAAATATTTAAAAAGGAAAAAGCAAAGGTGAAATATTTTGAATGCTTCCGAGTTTTTTTAGGTAACTTTCAGTAAATGATCTAATCATGGTGTCCTCAATACTCCATTGGCAAAATACTTATCAACCTCAAAAGAATAACGTCAGTACTTCCTGGATATTTTTTTCATAAAATCACATATTTCAGAGGTGAAAAGGGCTTTAAAAAGATCACTTGGTTCATTTTTCTGGTCTCTAAGTACATGATACTACCATCTTCATTTTAAAGTGACATATGGAAGTTAAATGACTTGCCCAAGGCAACATGGCCATTTAAGTGACAGAACCTGAACCTCTCCCCTCAACCCCTGATTCTAATAGCATCATATTTTCCATCAATAAATTCCTAAGCCAAAGAGGAGATATCTTCCATCAGACCTAAACTATGCAGCCATTCAAATGGTGAATAAGTAGGAGGACTTTGTCAGATGGTGAAGTATAATTGATCTGATTTATGGATTGTCTATGATGAATTATTCATCTAGACAATGGTTTCCTGATTGGCATTTGCTAACTGGGGACTTTGTCCTTGAGGGAAGCAGGGCCACTTGCCTTTCTCAACTCAGGCTTCCTCTCTTCCTGTTAAAGTCCTTCATTTTCAAAGATTCTTGCCCACCTGTTCAAAGGAGCTGTCTAAATATCAGAGAGACTAATTGGGCAAGAGGCAACAAGTCTAGAGCCCAGGGATTGGGTAAAGCAATTCAGTTCAATTCTATTCTCTTCCTATGAGCTTTTATTAAGTATGCAGCGTGTATCAGGCACTGTACTAGCCTCTAAAGGTACCAACACAAAAACAAAACAATTCCCAGATTTGGGAAGACAAGTCAGGAAACTGGAGGGCCAATGGTTAGAGATAATCAGTATCTGTTTCAAAATCCGAAATCCCAACAAAACGCAATATGGTGCTCTTAAGCAGTAAAGCCTGGAGTTGAGACTGTAAGTCAGTGTATGCAAGAAGAAAGCATCTAAGCAAGGCAAAAGAATAATTTCAATTTTTCCCCTCTTCCTACCAAGTTGTTGTTGTTGTTTAATTGATTAGTTATGTCCAACTCTTCATGATCCCATTTGGGGTTTTCTTTACAAAGATATTGAAGCAGTTTGCCATTTCCTTGTCTGATTCATTTTACAGATGAGGAAACTGAGGCAAACAAGATTAAGTGACTTGTTCAGGGTCACACAACTAGTAAGTGTCTGAGGCTAGATTTGGACTCAGGCTCTCCTGACTGTAGACCCAAAGCTGTATTCAATGTGCCACCTAGCTGTCCCCACCTTACAGATACATGGAAGCATTCCGTCCATTGGTCAGAGACCTGGCCTTGGACTTCACATGGAAAGATCTCATTTCCATACTATCAGAATTAACTGCTATGGCAACAGGCCAGGTGGTTTCACCAAGAACCCTTGTCAATGGACTTCCCCAACTGGTGGACTCTGAGGCAAAAGACCATTGGGTGATACTAGAGATTGGCTGATACTAGAGAGTTTACAAAAGAGATATCTCTGCTTCTGATCATCAGACAGATTACTCACATAAAAAGTGCAACTGCCCAGAGAAAGATACTCTCTAACTTCACTGCATACACTCCATTGGAATGCATAAGCCACCTGTCTTTGCATGAGTGTCTGCATGGCTGGTAACAAGGCATGCAGACTTGGTCACTGGCAACGACAAGTGACACATCAGTTTTCTCTTCTTTAGGGAAATTCTTAGGGGAAAGTGAAGCACCCTGAAGCTCCCAGCAGGAGAAGTACAGAATGAAAATGGCTAGCAATGTGGAACAAGGATCCCAGCAGAATGAGAGTGCTGAGTACTATATGTTCAGAACTCCATAAAGAAGAAAAACCTTACTACAGAACAGAAATGACTTCCATTGCCCAACAATTCAGTGTTTTTATTTTACAGTGAGCTACTCAAGGACTAATGAATAAAATTAAATGTCCTGTGTGGGCTCTTATGATTTCCTTATATAAAAAAGCACTGATACAGTGCTTTTGGTGGAGAAAGATGCAGACCAGAACAGCAAAACTCAAGGAAGGGAAGGAATACTTTCCTGCCTTCAGTCCCCTGTGCCATCTCAATGCCAACCTATAGCAATTCCAATAAGATAGCCAAGGAGTGCCAAGGGTGAGCCTCCTGCTCATCCCAATTTTGTGCCTTGGAGTAAGGATAGGTACCCTACTTTAGAAAAGAGATCCCCTTTGGAAACAATGACTTTTAAAATTATTTCTGGAGATGGGGTCTGTTTTGTACTGACTGGCACCATGAGTTGTACCTCCACAGAAAGCATTGTGTGTCCTAGGAAGGAGAAAAAACTGCATTTGAGAATGTAGCAAAGCTATGGAATGATACCTCAAAATCCAAAGGCAGTATGGTGGAATGAGCAGAGCTCTGGATTTGGAGTCAGTGAGATGCAGTGGGAAAAGCCCTAGTCCTAAAGTTAAAAGTCCTCTTCAAAATCTTACCTCGGACACTCCATGTGCCTTTGAATAAATCACTTAATCTCTCCAGGTTTTGGTTTTCTTATCTGTAAAATGGGGGAAGGGGATGTTGGACGAAATTGCCCTACAAACCCCTCTTCCATCTCTAAATCTATGTTCCCATGAGCCTAAGATTATTTTGTGATCTACCCATGAATGGCACAGTGGATAGAGCACTGGCCCAGGAATCAGGAAGACCTGAATTCAAATTCTGACTGACACTTCCCAGCTGGGTGACCACAAGGAAGTCACTTAGCTTCTGTCTGCCTCAGGTTCTTCATCTGTAAAAGAATAATAGCACTACCTCCCAGAACTGTGAAGATAAATCAAGATATTTGTAAAATGGGCAGGTGGTATAGTGGACAGAATGTTGGCCTAGAGGCAGGATAACTGGAGTTCAAATCTGGCCTCAGATATTTACTAGCTGTGTGGCTCTGGGTAAGACACATAACCTTGATTGCCTTCTTTTCCTCATCTGTAAAGTGACTGGAAAAGTAAATGGCAAACCAAAGAGAAAGACATGACTGAAACAGCTGAATACCAACAACAAATTTGTAAAAATGCTTTTCAAACATTAAGAACTATATAAATGGCATTATTGTTATCATTATTGTCGTCATTATTAATTATTACCAATTGCTAGGAGAGGGGCACACCGTCAAGATGTGAACTCTGTTAGGTGGCCAAGGCAATTAGCTGGTAGGGATAGTCCAGGCTTGCCTTCTGGCTGCAGATGTAAGAGAAATGTCACAAAGGAAGTGATGACAAACCCTTACTGATAATCTAAGAAAGATAAGAGAGATAAGAGACAAGTGAAAAGGAAGAGCTATGGGTGGTGCCACAGACAGAAATGAAGAAGGCAAGGCCCCAAAGTCACAGAGGTGCACACTGAGCTGGAGATGCTGCATTGGACAAGCAGAATAAGAGACAGGCAAAGGGACTCTAACAGACTGCCAAGAAAATCGAGTTCAACTGCCTGATTCTATGAATAAGGAAACCGAGGTACAGCAAGGTTAAATGATTCACCCAAGGTCACATGCCACAGGATTCGATCCCAGGTCCAGATATTGGCCTGAACTCAGAAGAGAGATCAGGAGCTACCCATGTAAGAAAGATTAACACAGAGCAGATGGTTCTAGGCTTGTTAATGGATGAGATGCATGGGAAAGAGGAGAGAACACAGAAAGAAAGAAGAGAGAGAGAGAGAGAGAGAGAGAGAGAGAGAGAGAGAGAGAGAGAGAGAGAGAGAGAGAGGAAAGGAAGGAAGAAAGGAAGGAAGGAAGGAAGGAAGGAAGGAAGGAAGGAAGGAAGGAAGGAAGGAAGGAAGGAAGGAAGGAAGGAAGGGAGAAGGCAGTAAAGGGATCATCCTTACTAAGGAATAGAGATACTTATCCTCCTCTGACCAGTGGGATGGGGGAAAAGTAAGTGACCATGATGAGAAGTGCTAAGAAATAAAAATTTCATAAGTTAAATTACATTCAGTTAAATTGACCAGATAAAATGTAAAACATTTGTACAAATAAAATCAATGAAAACAATCAAGAGAAAAAGTAGAACAGGGGAAAAGATAGATTTGCAACAGACATCACTGATAAAATTCAGCTGTCCAAAATAAAGAATCGACATAAATATCTAAGCCCAGAATCCATTCCCCAAAAGGTGGTTTCCCAGACAAAAGCTGATGGTCCTCCAATCTTTCCAGTTAAGAAGGACCTGGTAGAGCCTGTACTGTAAAGGTATGACCTGGGAAAACTCAAGGTCACAAAAATAAAGCATCATCACAGTAGGACTCTGACAGAAGCTCTAGAAAATAACACCAAGATTAAAATGATATAGTTGACCATACAAGCTTGTCACCACATTGACTAAAAAGAGATTTTGTTAAGCCCAAATACTAGACCTCAAGATGGTGTATGCACTGATTAATGTCAGTACCCCTAATGAGTACTAACATGTTGCCTTAGGCAGCAAAAATACCAGCAAAAAAATAAAACACACATATATATGTATGTATGTATATAAATGCACTTGTGTATATATGTATGTTACACATATGTATATACATATAATCTGTGTATACATGTGTGCGCTCATGTGTATGTGTGTGTATGTATGCGTAATATTTAGGCCAAAATCCCATTTTGATTTTTTTGTATCTTTTTGAGGCATAGGATGGTAATGTGGGAAAACATACTGGGAATATTTCTGACCTCATCAAAGGACTCCAAGGTATCTTAACAGTCGTCTCATCTGTTTCCTTATCTCCTAGTTGAGGTAAGGAACCACTGTAAGAGATCCATGAGTAAGAATCCTATTTTAAGACTCTCTCAAGGAAAGAGATTTCACAACCTTCCTTTGTAATCTCTTCCTATAAAAAAACATTGGCCTTATTCCCTGTCAGGATGTCCAAAGTAGTCCTATTTCTAGGAACTACGTCATCCAAAGGAATCCACTTTAACCTTGCCTTTAGAGGCAGCTGGTGCTTTCCTCATCGTACCTAGGGCTTGTTTCCCAGCCCCAAAGGACTTTGTGCAGGTTACAGAAGCATCCAGGTCTGGCAGAGCTAGTTAGACAAGGCCTGCAGAACTGGCCCTGAAACAGTGCATGAATCTAGGCAAAAGTCAGCAACAATGAAACATACACAAAATATCTTGGTCAATTCCTGGCCAGCTGCCTCCGTCTCAGAGAGGCATTCCTGGGCATTCTTGGCTGGAATCCAGCTGAGCCACTGAAGGAGAGGTAGTGGACAGAACAAAAGGGTTCGGGGAATGCCCAGCTGTGATCGTAACAAGCATCACTGGCTGAAGCAGAAGAGACATTGCAGCTGCCCTCCAGAGTCTTACCTGGGCACAAACCTCCCTTCTACCCACTCCCACCAACACTTCTCTTAACCAGTGCCTAGTTACAGAGATGGCGGAACCAGTCACTTATATGTATCATGTAACAGCCCCTCAAAGAAGCTATCCACGGTCCCAAGAGCCCAAGGTTTCCACTAGTCACCATGAAATCAGCAAAATTAATCCCATTCAGTCAGCATTTACAGAGCAGCTAGTGTGTGAAAGGCACCATTTTAGACACTGAAGATGCAGGGATGAAATGAAGTGTTCGACTCAGAAAGGGAATGGGAAGGAGTTCCTATACCAGAAGTTATTAGCCCTCCCTCAACCCAAATCACATCATATTTACTTCGCATATATTATCTCTTTACCTGCATACTTGTTTTTTCCCAGAGTTATTCCATTTTGGTCAATACTTAGTAAATGCTGGATGATTTGAACTTCATCAACCCAAGTTGTTATTAAAAAAAAAAGCTTTTGTCCCTCAGAAATTCAGATTATACATGAAGAGCTCAATATTGAAGGAGGGAGTGAATATTATGCCTGGGGGAGGGGTTCTCAGCCTTTGTGTGTATCCTGGACCCCTCAGGCAGCCAAATGTAGCTTATGGACCCCTTCCCAGGATGATGTTTTTAAAGGCATAAAAAACCCACATAATATTACAAAAGAAACCACTTATACTGAAAAACAGTTATCAAAGTAGTTTTAAAAAGCAAGGTCACCCTCATGATATAATGTGCAATCTTCCTCCACATGGAAAGAAGATAGACTCAGGGAGGAAATGAAGCATATTTTCTATCCTTTTCTTTGGGAGAGGGGGAAGGGAATATGACTAATGTGGGAATTTGGTCTGTTTGACTACACATTATTTTAATGGATTTCATTTTTCTTGTTTTCTCAATAGGTAGGTAAGGGGGAAGTGGGAGAAAAAGAATTCAGAACTGAAAGTAAATTTCAATTTAAAAAATTTTCAATTAAAAAATAATTCTTAAAGCAAAGTCACAAGCATAAAGTGGAAAATCCCTGAATTAGGGGATCAGAAAAGTCATCCTGTAGGAGGCAAAGCCTGAGTAGAGTCTTCTGAGGGGGATAGTTTCATCTCAAGTGGGCACGAGAATCTCTTCAAGCTGAAGGTAATGGAATGAGACAACTAAGAGACTCATGCAGCCACAGAGAAAAGCTTGTGAAGGAAAGCAGAGTCTGGGAGAGGTAGACTGGAGCCCAACTGTGAAGGGAAAGAACGTCAGGAACTTATCATTCACATATCTGGTATCTGTGTCTGGCCATTTCTCAATCTCCTATCAAACCCTTCTAAACAGGGAGATCATTACATGTACAGAGCAACTATCACTCAGAAAGGTGATGCTTGCTGTCTCATACCTCAGCTTGGAAGCAAATCAGTAGGCCATCCCTTAAAACAAAGAATAAAAATCTACTGTAGTTTGTCAAGAGGATGAATAAGACCTGGAATGCAAAGACTTCTTTATATTGTTAAAAGCTTTCAAGGACCTACATATGACAGTTACGCTATTTAATAACTGTTATTTGGGTGGGAAAATCGCACGTTTATGTTTGCATCTGTGAAAACTTCTTAGAGTAAATTATATTCCCAAACTCCTGGTGCCATAGGCTGGAAGCCACTGGCCAGCACAGAGGTTAAATGCATCTCTCATCATTCCCTCATTTATCCATCCATCCAACAATCATTATTTTCATTATTATCATTATTACAGAGAGGAGGAGAGGCAATCGGAGTTGAGTGACTTGCCCAAGGTTACACTCAACAATTAGTATCAATTAGTTGCTAAGTAGGAGGAAATGGGCTAGATCTTGAAATATTACATATTTCTAAGAATGAGGAAGTGATAGTTGACGGGTACTCTTGATTAAACCATCCTGGAAGCATTGCGCTCAGTTTTTAAAATGGGATACTCTAGGATTCTCCTTTCATAGTGAACATTCATTGCAGATTGGCCCTAACTCATCCAAGGAAACCTGGCTTTGAAAATGACATTCTCTAAGAAGAGTTCCAATGACCAAAGGGCTAGTCCTTGGCATAAAAGGCAGAGGTACTATCATAGGATGTAGGGGAGTTTCTATGCCTGGAGGTCTTCTGGAAGAGAAAGGGCAGTCATCTTGCCTGGATAGTTTATACTCTAATCAGCCTGAAGGCAAGATAACTTCTTGAGGAGCTGCCCAGTCCTATAATACTCTTTCTACCCTGAAGACAAATGATGACCCTCCATCTCTCACCTGTAGGCATTTTCTCTGCCCTGAACTTTGGCCCTGATGCCTGAAATGCCCTGCCTCCTCCCCTATAACTACTGACCTCTCTGACTTCCTTTAAGTCCCAACTAAAATCTTACCTCTTACAGGAAGCCTTCCCCAACGCTTTTTAATTGTGGTGCCTTCCCTCTGTTAAGTATCTCCTACTTATTCTATATATATCTTGTTTGTATATATTTGTTTGCTTCTCTCCCCCATTACATCATGAGCTCCTTGAGGGGAAGGACTGTCGTTGGCCTATTTTTGTACCCCCAGTGCTTAGCACAGAGCCTAGAACATAGTTGTTCAGTCATTCTCAGTCACATCCAACTCTTTGTGAACCCATTTGGGGTAGACACTGGAGTGGTTTGCCATTTCCTTCTCTAGCTCTTTTCACAGATGAGGAAACTGAGGCAAACAGGGTTAAGTGACTTGCCCAGGGTCACACAGCTAGTAAGTGTTTGAGGCCAGATTTGAACTCAGGAGGATGAGTCTTCCCGACTTCAGGTACAGCTCTCTATCCACTATATCACCTAGCTGTCCTCTAGTACACAATAGCAGTGTTTAATAAATGTTTATTGATTGAGTGATTGATTTATCATGTCCAGATCTCCAACTGAAACAAGAAGCTTTCCTTTGAGCATATACTTTCTCTGGATTCATATTGCATCTATTTAAAGTAGGCTGTATACCTCTGACAGTCGTTTTTTGGGTCTTCTAGAGGGCTTGACGCAACTCAGGAAAGGTGCTTTCCCACCAGGAGTATCCAGTAGGGAGCACTCAAGCCAATGTGATGACATGGATGAGAAAGTTATCAAAACTCTTATTTAAAAAGAAAGATTTTGAACCTACCTATGAAAGTATTAAGAAAGAAAATGGTATAAAAATATTAAAAGTTACCTCTAATGCGTACCATTCTTCATCAGCAATAGAACCAAAAAAGGTTTTTGCTTCTATTGCCAATGAAAAATAAAAGATAACACACACTCACCCCCCCCAAAAAAAGACCGAGGGACCCAGCTAGGACTTACAGTCATATGACCTTTTGATGAGCTCAGAAACAGCGAAATAGTTCTCTGATATTTTCATTTGAAGGACTTCTTAGGCCAGAATCCCTTTTTGCTAATATGGTGGATGGAGGATTATTTACTGTTCCTTTATAAAGAACTGAGCTGTGGGAGGGTGGAAAGAGAGCGGGGTGGGCTCTCAGCTTTATGGAAGCAAAGACTTTGGCCCAATTTGAGATGAATTTTGTAATTTGTAACCTCAGAAAAACTTCCGTAATTTGGGTCTTACCTACTTTTCCAGTCTTCCTTTATATTTCTCCCCTTCCCATATTTGCCTCTACTGTTTCCCATAAACAATGTACCCTCCCCTACCTTCATTGCCTTTATGAAGGCAGTATCCCCTATGTAGAAATCCATCCTCTCCCCTCTACTGCCTTGTCGAATCCATAGTTTCCTTCCAAGCAGAGCTCATATGCTAACTTCTCTGGGAAGAGTTTGCTGACCCCCTAATCCCAGTGTAGAGTGTTCCCACTCTTCCGCAATTACTATGTATTTCCTTACTTGTATCATTTCTCTCTCCTCAACAGAATGTAAGCTCTTAAGGTCAGGGGTGATTTCGCTTGTCTTTGAATCCCCTGGCAGAATCTTACCTAAAGTAGGTGTTTAATAAACATATATTGAAAATGTTGAATAAAAAGATTAAAAAATATACAATACAGGTTCAGTTAGGGGCATATCCCCAGAGAGACTATAAATTGATAAAACAAGTAGGGAATCATAATTATGACCTTTGTATCTCCAATGTCCCTATGTACCAAGTCTCTATGAATAGGTGCCATTGTGATTGGTGACAATGGAAAAAATAGTATATTATGAGAAGACATTTTATCAAATATTTTGAGAGTTTCAAAAAGACAATCTTTTAAATTATTTTATTACTATCTTTTATTTTTACATCACCTTTTTTTTCTTAATATATCCTCTCCACTCCCATACCCAGTGAGCCACTCCTTAAAACAACAAGGAAATAAACCAGTTCACGAAAACCAATCTACACTTCAACCAAGTCTTTTAACTAGAAGTGAAATATTCAACATCCAAAGTTCCCCACATATAATTTGCAAGGTAAAGAAAGAGGGATATTTTCTCAGCTCTTTCAATGAAATATCAGACTCAAGGAGTGGTGACTAAGTTGAGAAAATCACACCATATTTAATTTAAAAAATATTAGGGAGGTGAGGCAGGCAAAAGGAAGCATTTCCAGTTTACAGTAGCTAAGGAAATGCACTTCAGGAGAGAGACCCTCTACTGTATGAGTTAATACCATCTGCCACTGACTGGGCCCTACCTGGTGCTTCACACAGATACTCCTGTTCTGACAGACTCCAGCTTGTAATGAAATAAGAATTTTCTAGCTGTCAGGGAAAGCTGTAACCAAGATGAAAATGCTTTTTTAATATAATCAATGTTTTCCCATTTCCCCATCAAATTTGGTTGACTAATTCCTAATTTGGTTCTTCATTCTTCTCTCTCTCTCTCTCTCTCTCTCTCTCTCTCTCTCTCTCTCTCTCTCTCTCTCTCTCTCTCACACACACACACACACACACACACACACACACACACACACACACACAGAGTATATATAAGGATGACATTTTTGAGGGACTACAAAAGCACCAAAGCCCTATTGGTAGGCCACAGAAAGGGACCACCAATGTAGAAAAAAATCAAGCAACTTACTCAAGGGGGAAAGTTTGTGGCTTCCAAACTTTTGGTTTCCTGAAAGTATGTCTAAGAAAATGAGAAGAATCAGCTTCCTGCTAAGAGCCCACATCATTCCAAAGATGCTGATGTGGCAAGCAGCAGGGTGCAAGAGGAATGCTGAGACTGAGGGAAAGCCCAATCCTTCCCTTGGAGCCCTGTCAACAAGGCAGCTTGAAATGCTGCTTGTACCTTTACAAGTCACCTTGAGCTTGATGTGTCAGTTTACAACACCTTTGATACAAGAGTATGAAGGGCAGCTGTCTCCAATTTTTCTACTGAATGCCTTCCTTGTCTTTTCACAGTCTGCTGCACCCCTCCCTTTGGTTACTTATGTACAGATTGATGGACAGACAATTAGGTGACAAAGGAAGAAATGTCTTACCTGTAAATCTGGTGTTTTCAAGGGCCAGGCATTTGGCATATGAAATTCCTCAAGATTTGAAAATGAGATTCCTTTGGAGTCTTTGATCCATGCTCTTTATACTATGCTTAAAACTCATTGGTGCGGGTCTCAGGAAGTGAGCATATTAAAAATACCATGTAATAAGCATAACTATTCTGCCTCCATTATGGAAACAACATTCTTCCTTATCTTAAAATTCTATGGGTTGAATCAGAGGGAATTGATAGTGTAACGAAAACTGAATTTTCACAATTATGACTCCAAAAAAATTCAACAAAGATTATGTTATTGTTCCGTCACATTTGACTCTTTGTGACCCTAGGTACTGCAGCATGCCAAGTTCTTCTAACTTCTACTATCTCTCAAAGTCTGTCCAAGCTCATATCATTGCTTCCAAGATGCTATCTCATCCTCTGCCATCCCTTTTGCCTTCTATTTTTCCCAATATCAGGGTCTTTTCCAATTAGTTTTGTCTTTTCATTATGATGGCCAAAGTTTTTAAGTTTCAGCTTCAGTATTTAACCTTCCAGTGAATAGCCTGAATTGATTTCTTTAAATATTGACTTATGTGACCTTCTTGCTATCCAACAGACTCTCAAAAGTCTTACCCAGCACCATAATTTGAAAATATTGATACTATAGTGTTCAGCTTTCCTTATAGTCCAATTCTCAGTCATATGTTAGTACTGGAAAAACTGTTAGCTTTGATTACATGAACCTTAGACAGGAAGGTGATATCTGTGCTTTTTAGTATGATGTCCAGAGCTTTCCTTCCAAGGCACAAGCATCTTTCAATTGCATGGCTGCAAACACTATCTGCAATGATCTTTAAGTCGAAGAATCCGACAGAATAAAATCTGACACTGCTTCCATTTTTTCCCTCTATTTGCCAGGAAGTGATGGGGACCAGTTGCTGAGATCTTAGGTTTTTTTTTTCCTCTTTCCCTCTCATCAAGAGGCTTCTTAATTCTTCTTCACTTTCAGCTATCAGAGTAGTATTGTCTGCATATCTGAGATCGTTGGTATTTTTCCCAGCAACTTTAATTTCAGCTTTTGATTCACCCAGCGTGGCATTTTGCATGATGTACTCTGCATATAAGTTAAATAAAAAAGATGACAATATACTGCCTTGCCATATTCCTTTCCCAATCTTAAACCAATCAATTGTTCCATGTTCGGTCCTAACTATTGCTTCTTGACCCCCATACAGGTTCCTCAGGAGACACGTAAGATGGAACTCCCATATCTTTCAGGACTGCTACATTTTGCTGTGATGAATACAGTCAAAAGCTTTAGTGTAGCCAATGAAGCAGAAGTAGATGCTTTTCTGGAACTCCCTTGCTTTCTCTATAATCCAGTAAATGTTGGCAATTTGGTCTCTAGTTCCTCTATCTCTTCAAAAAGTCTGCACTTCTGGCAATTCTCAGTTCACATATTCCTGAAGACTAGCTTGGAGAATCTTAAGCATAACCTTGCTGGCATGTAAAATTAGTGCAATTGTTCAGTAATTTTAACATTCCTTGGCATTTCCCATCTTTGGGATTGGGATGTAAACTGATCTGTTCCAATCCAGAGACCACTGCTGAGTTTTCCAAATTTGCTGGCATACTGAGCATAGCATTTTAACAGCACCATCTTTTAGTATTTTAAATAGCTCAGTTGGAATTCCATCACCTGAAGTAGCCTTACTGTTAGCAATGTTTCCCAAGGTCCCCTTGACTTCATTCTTCAGGAAGAAGATGAAATGTAGTGACCCTCATAGTCAATAAAATGGTAAGAAAAGGAATAGCATAGTATAATCTCAAAAATAGCTATTTGGTCAGATGCAAGGCAAACCATTCAATATCACACTTAAACAAGTCTGTGCTCCAATCACTGATGCCAAAGAGCCAAAACTGACCAGTTCTATGAAGACCTACATCTTCTAGAAATAACACCAAAAAAAGATGTCATATTGCTCACAGAGGACTGGAATGCTAAAGTAGGAAATAAAAAGATAATTGGAGTAGCAGAAAAGTTTGGCCTTGGAGTACAAAATGAAGTAGGACCAGGAATAGTAGAGTTTTGTCAAGATAATTCCCTTGTCATAACAAACACTCTTTTTCAACAACCTAAAAGACAACTCTACACATGGACATCATCAGATGGTGGAGAAGCCAAAAGTGGAGAAGCTCAATACTGTCAGTTAAAACCACACCTGGAGCTGACTATGGCTCAGATCATGAATTTCTAATTACAAAATTTAAACTAAATTGAAGAAAGTAAAGAAAGCCATCAGACTGTATAGATGTGACCTAAACAACAACCCCTATGAGTATGAAATGGAGGTGATGAGTAGATTTAAGGGATTAGATCTGGTAGATAAAGTGCCTAAAGAACTATGGACAGAGGTTGACAATATCATGAAAAAAGCAACAACAACACAAATTCCAACATTCATCAAGGACCTATTATGTGAAAGGCACTGGGCTAATCTTTGGGGAAACAAAGATGAACTACTTCCTAGCCTTAGTTTACATTCTACTGGAGACATATAACTTATACATAAATAGGAAACAGAGATAGGGATTGGACCTGACACTTTCTTTGCATAGCTTACATCTAGATGAGAAAATTCATTCTACCTAGGCAAGTTGGTGTCTTTTCTATAATTTATAGCCTTAGAACACTGGAAGGTAAGGGACCAATTCAGGGTCACACAACTGATAGGTGTCACCGGTGGAATTGGATTGGAACCCAAGTATTTCAGGTTTCTAAGTCAACATTCTGTCCATGATACCACACTACTCCTTGAGTATACTGTACAGACATTAAGTAAAAACAGGGTATCCCAAATGTCTCAGTTCAGTTTTAAAATGTGAACTAAGACTTTTGGGACACCCTGTATAAAACATACAAAATGACACAAGGACATTTTAAAAGATGAGTGGAGGAATATAGAATGATCTTATGTAGAAGGAGTCACCTGAATTATACTGAGGAAAAGCTACGGATTCTATAGGGAGAACCTCAAGACAGTGCACATTTCAAAGACTGAGGACCAATCTCAACCTGTGCAAGGGTACAGAGACTTAAAGAATGAAAGCCAGGATTTTCCAAGAGCAACTAGATACTTGGGAACTGATTTATTCTTCAAATACACAAGCACGGTCATCTCACATTTACCCCTGAAACACAGAGATATATCAAGAGGATGTCTCGAGTGACAGCTTGCCTTCTATCCCAAGTGACACTTGACCCAAGGAGGCAAGTTTCACCAGTGAAGGGTTACTCCGGATCTTAGGACAGTACTGGGCACTTATTAGGTCCTTCATAAGTGCTTGTTAACTTGACCAGTTTATTGTCTAAGCTTTGAGTTAGGTCTCTTTTTTTTTCTCTAGCTCTCTAGTTCTCATTTTTTATTGACTCCTTTCCCCAACTATCTTTTATTTAACTATCATTTACTTTATTCTATGCATACTAATTCTGTACACATATGGCAATTTCTCTAAGAATGCTCATCTGTAAAATGAGGAGATTGGACTAGAAGATGACAATAATAATAAAAATAAGTGGGTTATTTGTGTTACTGTTGAGTTATTTCAGTTGTGTCCTACCCCTTTTAGGGTTTTCTTGACAAAGATATTGGAGCAGTTTGCCATTTCCTTCTCCAGCTCATTTTACAGATAAGGAAATGGAGGCTAACAGGGTTAAGTCACTTGCGCAGGATCACATAGCTACTGTGTTTAAGGCCAGATTTGAACTCAGAAAATGAGTCGTGCTGACCCCAGACCCAGTGCTTTATACACTGCAACACTTATATGCTATTTTAAGGTTTACAAAATGCTTTCCAAACATTATCTTATTTGAGCCATTTTGAAGATGAGGAAACCAATATTCATGAACTGTCCAGAGTCACATGAATAGGAAGTGTTGGAAGTCCAACAAAATCCAGGTCTCCCCGACTCTAAGTCCATCATTCTTTCCTATATACCAACAGTTCTCAAACATTTTGTTCTCAGAACCCCTTTAAGGTCTTAAAAACTACTGAAAATCTCAAAGAACTTTTGTTCACATGGGTTATATCTATAGATATTTACAATATTAGAAATTAAAATATCTTAGTACTATTATGGAAATAATTTTGACCTAATGGACTGCCCACAAGAGTCTCCAGTACCCCTAGGGTTCCCCAAGCCATACTTGAAGATCCAAGGAACCAATGAATATGCTACTTTTCAGGCACAGAAAGGTCACCAAGGTTTCTTCCTATGCAGTAATCCTACCGATTAAAGACTGGGAAGTCCATAAAAGGACATGCTCTACAGTGAGAAAGGAATCACAAAAGATTAGTGAAAATGGAATTAACTTTTATTTTGCCCCCTTCTGGCTTTTTTTTCCACCCAAGCTGCAAGAAGTATTAAGGAACTTCTGGAGATGGCTAAATAAGTGAGGTTCTTCTATCAACACTTTCTAAATCTTTCTTCCTCTGCTCTTTAGTCTATCACCTTCCGCCAATGGCTAACGGGCTTCCTAAGACCAGGTTGCTGCCTAAGTGGGGACACACTTCCTCCAAAGTGGTGTGAAAGAGGTCATTGGGCAGCAAATTGTTTGAGAATAATAGCACTGAATTCACAGGAAGTATGTTTTCTTCAGCCCAAGAGGAGAAAGTCTCTCCGGACATAGTGACCACACAATAGTTCACTAGACAGGAAGCCCCATCATCACCACAGCAGCTCAGAAGAGATAGCAAAGAGTGCTTTTACACAGTGCTCTGTTAAGCTGACTCCAAAGAAAAGCCACTGGAAAAGCTTAAAACCGAATGGAAGTCCAAGGGAAGTGAAAGGATGGGGCTAACAAGCTGTCCTTCTGGTTAGCCTCAACTGGGTCTCCTGGTCAGACCCAGTTCCCCCAATCTGCTTCTCTCAGCACAGAAACCACAAGTCAACATTTGCTACACTAGAAAACTCAGGAGCCAGGCAGAGTTCTGAGACTTTAAAGGAGATGCTGGATATTATTAAAACTGGATGTGGCTCTTGGTTTCCATTCACTGCCTCTGAAGAGAGGAAAGGGGACAACTCATCCATTGTTGCTAGAACCACTTTGGGTTTGTTTGTTTAGTTATTGTAATTGTGACTTTTTAAGCTATTTCATGATACCTGAAAATTCTATTCTTGCCCTCGGAACTTGCCTATAATACTGTTTCAGGACGAGAGAGTGCCAAGATATTCATTTTGAGACGGTCTTTCATTATGGCCTGAAGACAGGAGCCCCTACTTTTCTTTGTGTCATGGACCCCTTTGGCTGGCTGGGGAAACCTATGGATGGACCCCTTCTCAGAAGAATGTGCTCAAATGCCTAAGATTAAAAGGAAAACTATATTAACATACAATTATATAGCAATATCAATATTTATCTCAATATTGATCTAGATATAGATAGATATATAGGTATAGGGAGAGATAGATACAGATAAAAGATATATAGAAATATGGGAAGATAAAGAGAAAATAGATATAGATTATATATTGAGATATGATGATTAGATAGAAGATATATATAGGAATATAGAGATATAGATTTGATAGATATAGGAAGATATACATAATATATAGACAGAGATATAGGCAGATAGAGATATATGATATATATAAATAAAGATATGGAGAGATAAAAATACAGAGATAGACAAATATAGAAACACGATATAAAGATATAGGGAATTGGAGATTGGGGTAGAGAGGGAGATTGGAATACATATGGAGATTGGGATGGGGATGGAGATTGGGAGAAGGATGGGGATGGGGATACAGAAGGAGGTAGAGATGGAGATATATAATGTCCACAGACCCTAGGTTAAGAATTCCTAAACTAAAGTATCCTATATTTTCTTCATGGAAAATTAAGCCTGATTTTTCTTACAGAGCATCTAAAATACCAGTGTCTGTCTACAAGCCTTTAAGAATTCAAAACAACCTAATATAGAAGGAAAAAAGAATGAATTTTGAAATGTCAACATCAAGAAATCTATGATTTTGACCACATAGGAACTTTTATCATCAGGGCTTCCTCCATTTCTACAGATCAAAACCTGACTCTGACTACCAATGTTACAGATACATAACATTTAGTATAATAATAACTACTAATAGCTACTATTTATATTACACCTACCATGTACAAGTAACTGAACCTCTCTGGGTTTCAGTTTCCTCACCAAAAGAGGCCAATCCAGGATGGCGGAGAAAATGTTAGCTCTAGAAGAGATTTTTCGATTGTTCAATCATTTTTCAGTCATGGCCGACTCTACGACCCCATTTAGAGTTTTCTTGGCAAAGGGACTGGAGTGGTTTTCCATTTCCTTCTCCAGTTCATTTTACAGATGAGACTAAGGTCAACAGGGTTAAATGACTTGCCCAGGGTCACACAGCTAGTAAGTGTCTGAGGTTGCATTTGAACTCAGGTCTTCATGACTCTATGACCAGCACTCTGTGTACTATGGTGCCACCTACCTGCCCCAGAATCAGGAAGACCTGGATTCAGATCCTGCCTTTGAAATGATAGCTATGTGACCATGGGGCAGTTCACTTGGCCTCAATGTCTTCATCTGTAAAATGATGACAAAAAATGCTCCAGTACTTGCCTACAGTCATGAGACTCCAATGAGATGATGTATGTAAAGCACCTTTTGACCTTGGAAGTATAAAATTCCAAGGAGATTGCACTAGATTAGCCAATCCCATGCATTTATTAAGCACTTACTGTGTGGTCCCAGCTCAAACAAGCTATTATTTCTTTACATTCCTTCCACAAAACAACAGTTCTGTAAGTCAAGTTTCTTCAGAGTAGGGCTCCCAACTCTTACCAAAAAAAATGGAGAAAAAAAACTTATTTATTCGTATGTGATAGAATGTAAGTTCCGTGATGTCAGGGACCATTTAAAGTTTGTCTTTGTATCCACAGTGCTGAGGATAGTGTCTGTCCCATATTTAATAGGAAAGGGAACAAGCACCTACTATGTGACAAGCCTTTACAAATATTATCTCATTTAACAAATATTTATGGATTGGTTCTAGTCCCAAGTAACTCAGTAGGTTAAGGGAAAATTTAGTGCGCAGTCTTAGAATTAAACCAAGGCTTTCCAAATTTTTGTGTCCTACCATACAGGATGAGTACAAGTAAATCACCCACAATTCAATGAAACACCATCACCAGGTGACACAGTATCATGCTAGAAATTAGCAATGTATACCAAATGGATAAAATCAAAGAACCCTCCTAGTCCTTAAAGGGTTTATACTCTACTGATGGAAGGTAGAAGGCCCTTAGCTAAGTAAATACCAGATAAGTTAAGGAGGGACAGAACACTACAACCAAGGTAAAAAAGAAAAGGAAATAGGAAGCGGCTTCTTCCTGTAGATGAAAAAAAAGAGTACAAAGAATAAGGGAAAGATGACAGAAAGATCTGGTATAACAGAAGAACCCAAGCTCTGGAGTCAGAGGACTTGGGATCAAATCACATTTGCCAACTTCAAGATCTTGGCAATCATCTAATCTTCCTCCTGGGGTCCAGTTTCCTCATTAAGAAAATGTGAGGATTCATGTATAACCTACATCAGACTGTTTATCATCTCAGGGAGGGGGAAGGGAAGGGAGGGAAGTTTAGAATTTGGACCTCAAACTTGAGAAAAGACAAATGTTAAAAATTGTTTTTACATGTAAGTGAGGGAAAATTTTATTTAAAAAAATAACAACAAAAGAAAATGCAAGAATTGAACTGACTGACCTCCTGGGTCCCTGTCACCTGAAGACCTGTGACTTCCTCCCCCCATCACTGCAGATATTAGTATTTGAATCCAATTACCACAGTTCCTGAATTTGCCAAATCCTTTCCCAGCACCCAAAAGAGGAAATTTCATCTTCCCAATTTTTAGGGGGTATTTGTAGGTTGCAGTTTGAAATCATTTGCATAAACGGAAAAAAAACTCACTGAAGAATCTAGGATGTTGGCTAGTTACCCATGCTAACCTACCACTCAGAAAATATTGTTTCAACATGATACAATGGAATACCAGTTTGGTTCAAACTTGGAATCCCAAATTTCACTGCCAAGACTTCTAACAGGCCTATTTTCCCCCATTGAACTAAGCCAACAATTATCCAAGTTTAATTTGGAATCACAGTAAAGCACATAAAATATGAAAGTTGTTGGTCATATTGAATTAAAGACTAAATGAAATGGCACAACAGAAAATCTCATGTGAAATGGTTAACAGATGCTCTCATTAACATTGCGAATAACATATTTGAATCAGTGCCAACACATGAGTGCTATTTTTTTAATTAGAAATTGGCTTCTATTTTGAAATTTCTCAAAATGATCAAATTAAAGCTCTGGGAAGCCACTTTGGACACCATTAAAGGTCAAGATAGGCTATTCTTAGTAGGGGAGAGAGAACTAGCCTTAGACCTGGGACCCACTGATCAAGTTTCCTTTCTGATACACACTGACAGTATGATTCTCAGAAGATCACTCAACTTTTCAGGGCTGGAGCAACTAAGATTTTAAGTGGGAGAGAAGGTGCCAACTTGCATTGATTCCTCACCTGGTAGTTCCATAGACCAATGAAACTGCAGGTCTAATTGTTATTCCTGTGGTTATGAGATTTGAGAAGATCCATAAAATCTTACCATGGATTCACATAGCATTTATGACAGATGATCAGCAATCACTTGGACCAACTACATTTCACTACTTTCCAGCAACTTGTCCAATAAAGTACTGAGGGTTCCAGGATTTGAAACAGAATCCTCTGACTCCAAATCCAGTATTCTTTCCTCTGTACATATTAGAACCAGAAGGGGTCTTGGGGGAGGGGAGGTATTGGATCCAAAGCCTTCATCTTCTCAATGAAGAAACTTGGGCCAAAATAATCTTTAATATCTTCATCAAGAGTATAGGACAATGGATGCCAGGAGGGAGTATCTTACCTCCTAACCCAGTGTTCATTCATCATCATGCTTTGCCTCTCAGAGGCAATCTTCCACCATCTCTCCCCAAAAGGAAATAAATGAAGAACCCCCGACACTCAGCCAGCTTGTTTAAAAATTAAAACAAGTATATAAAAATAGCAACTTATGGGGTCAAACTGAGAAGCATTTACTGATCACTGCGTGTCAGGCACTGTGCTAAACGATGGGGTACAGAGACTAAATTGGAAGTTTCTGCCCTCCTCTAGTGGGGAGAAAACAGGTACATATACAAGTACACACAGAATAAATATCAAAAAATACACAACAGCTAAACAGAAACTAGTTGGGGACAGAGAGGAGAGGTATGAATAAACCATCATTTTCTAGAGGAAAAAAGGAAAACTTTCATCAGGCATCTTCCCTATAGAACCTGGGATCGCAGATTCAGAGACAGAAGACAGCACAGTGGCCAGCTAGCATAAACACCTCGTTTAATAAATGAGGCAATTGAGGTCAAGTGAGGTTAAGTAATATGCCTTAGTATCATACATTTGGAAAGTATCTGAGGCAGGATTTGAACTCTGGTTTTCTTGACTCCAGTTCTAGTATGGGCATACATTGAAGCTGTTGCAAGTTCAGTTCCAGATCACTACAGTAAAGTAAGTACCACAATAAAGCGAGTCACATCAATTTTTTTTATTTCCTAGTGCATATAAAAGTTATGTTTACACTATACTACAGTCTAATCAGTGTGCAATAATATCATGTCTAAAAAAACACCATAAGTACCTTAATTTTAAAAGATTTTATTGCTAAAAAAAAGCTAATTATCATTTGAGCCTTCAGCAAGTCATAATCTTTTTTGCTGGTGGAATGTCTAGTCTTGATGGAGATAGCTGCTGCTGATCAGGGTGGTGACTGCTGAACCAGTGGCAGGTCTATGGAACAACTGAGCACACACATTTATCGATTAAGTTTGCTGTCCTAAATGGGCATGGTTCATGGCACCCCAAACAATTAAATAGTAACACCAAAAGTCGCTGATCACAGATCATCCTAACATATAATAATAATGAAAAAGTTTGAAATATTGTGAGAATTTCCAAAATGTGACATAAAGACATGGTGTGAGCACATGCCATTGGAAAAGTGGCGCTGATAGACTTGGCTCAAAGCAGGGTTGCTACAGACCTTCAATTTGTTAAAAAAAATAAAAATAAAATAATATCTGCAAAGGGCAATAAAGCAAAGCACGATAAAATGAGGTGTGTCTGTACTCCAACTACTATGCAGAGCATCCGAATGGCAAAAAGAAGTGATTTGGGCTTCTTTTTCATTAATTTGGAAATTTACTATTAATACTATTAATATTAAAAATTTAATTAATACTATTAGAATAATTTAATACTATTACTATTAATACTATTGGAAATATACTATATTTACAGTAAAGCTATGGACAAATGGCCATTTTAAGACAAGTAGACTAATTAGGGGGAGGGGAAGAAATAAGATCCTTTTCTAAGATCCTCCAGGAGAGAGAGGGAAGAGAAAAGAGGGAGAGAAGTGGGGGAGGGGAGAGGGAGAGAGAGAGAGAGAGAGAGAGAGAGAGAGAGAGAGAGAGAGAGAGAGAGAGAGACTAGGTTTTTGCTTATCGTCAAGCTTCTAAAAGCCCAGTGTGGCATTTTGAAGGAAGTAGAATTAAAAGAAAAAACTATAGATTGTTCCAGTATTTATCTTGGAGGGACTAAGTTGAGGAGAACACAAAACAGCTTCCAAACAGGCCTGAGCCCCGAGGGCCTGAAAGATACGCGGCTACACACAGAAGTCAGGCATTAAGGACAAAGAAGGATTTGGACACCTACTGAAAAAACAAAATCCCCAATTCCCTTCTCTTCTCCTGTTCTGTTTCCATCCCCAGCTGGCTCTCCTTCCTCACCTCAGCCTCGGGGAATCTTTAGCATCCTCCGAAGCTTAGCTCAGGTACCACCTAGGGTACCTTTCCTGAACCCCCTGCTCATAACTGCTCTCTCCTTCTTTTGAGATAGCTAAGATTTTCTTATCTGAGTAGACTTTTTCCCTCTCTAACATAACATGAGGTGTATTTGAGCAGAGAATTTCCTTTTAGTTGTTGCTTTGTAACCCTGGTGCTTTGCACAGAGTAGGTCCCCTCCCTCTCGGGTGATAGGACTGGTCTGACTCACTCAGAAGTCCATCTACAAAACCCTCTGTTGTTCTGTTTAATCTTTCCTTCCTCTGGTAATTGCCTGGGTCAGGGTGTGCTACACCCAGTAGACATGCAAGTTAATTCAAAGCCTGTACCTTCCTGACATTATAACACTCCCAATTTTCCACATGGCCAAGAATGGAGAGGGAAAAAAGTGACCAAGATGCCTGATGATGATGCTCCTAACAAGACATAACCCCCATAAAAACAATTTTCATGGCGCTCTCATCCAACAAGGGGAACAAAATAAACAGATGTATTGTCCCTCTTCTATCAACTGCATTTCTTCCCCATTCAGGCAAGTCATTACCTACTGGTTATGTTAGAAAGAAAAGGAAAAGGGAAACTTTCTTATGACCTCGAAAGCCAAGTTAGAGTATCCTAAAATCATCACTTCTTCCGACTTTCTCATTTGCATTTGAGGACACTCAGGGTCAGGAAGGCCAAGTGTATTGCCAATTGAATTCAAGCCCCTTGAGGGTTAGTATTTCTGACTTTGTAACCCCAGCACCCAGCACAGTACCTGACGCACAGTAGGTGCTTTGTTGTTGTTGTTAAGTTGTTTTCAGTCATGCAACTTTCCAAGAGCCCATTTGGAGTTTTCTTGGTGGAGATACTGGAGTGATTCACTATTCCCATTCACCAGCTCATTTTACAGACAAGGAAACTGAGGCAAACAGGGTTAAATGACTTGCCCAGAGTTACAGTTAGTAAATGTCTGAGGCCAGATCTGAGATCACCTCCTCCAGTAGGTGCTTAATAAGTGCTTAATAAATTGACTGATTACCCAAGGCTATGTAGGTAGTATTAGAGATGGGATTTCTAAGGCCAGTGCTTTCTGTACTGTATGACTGGGAATCTAGTCCAAATGTCCTGTTCTGCAGATGAGAAAGCTGAGGCCGAAGCATATTAAGTGACTGGCTCATCAACACGCTGACAGTGGGTGACAAAGGACCAGGATTTAAAGCAAGTTCTTTCTCCAAATCCAGTGTTTTCTTCACTAAATCACACTGAAAAAAGCCAGAAAAATGCAGTCTTACCCCGCCCCCACAGGCCTTCCACCCAGGCCACTTCTACACACCCAACAGATATTCAGTAAGGGCTTACTATGTGCACATACTGGGCTAGATGCTGAGATCAATCAAATATATTCCCTGCCTTCAACACTCTAAAAGGAGACACAGAATCTGGGCCAGATAATCAGCATGATAATATTTTCATTGCACAAAAGAAATAAAAAAAAGTTAAACTGGAAGTTCCTTGAGTGTAAGGACTTTCATTTTTGTCTTTGTGTCTGGAGGTTACTAACCCTGATCAAACTACCCTTATGGAGTATGGTGTAGTAGTAAGAACATCTCATTGGGAGTAAGAGAGTCTGTGTTCACAACCTGGCTCTGTCCCTTACTGCCTATGTGACCTTGGGAAAGTCACAGTCTCTCTGGGATTCAGTTTCCTCATCTTAAAAA